>NW_024412401.1:19635984-19859406 GCF_014898765.1 Herpailurus yagouaroundi | reverse complement strand
TGCCTGTGGTCTGGGTAGACTTGTTTCTCTATACATAGGTCTTCACTTGTATGTATGTGTACCTCTGTTTGTGGGTTGTGTATGAATGTGTTAGTGTGTGTCTGTATGTGCAGGGAAGGATACCTTTGACTTCTGCCCCCAGGGGATTTGACGGCCTGAGGCAGGAGTTGGTGTGCCTGGATAACTTACTGAGATGTTAATGGAGTTTTGTTCCAGGGCAGTCTTCCTTTCTTGTCTCAGGCAGAAGGCTGGGCCTTTTTTCTCCCTGTCTTTTGGGGTGAGCATTGCAGGCCTAGGCCCCTCAGCCTAAGACATCTTCCTGACTCTAGCCTTGTGGAAGCCTAAGCTTCTTCAGGGGATTATGCTAAGGAGAGAGGAGAGGGTCAAAGCAATCTAGAGTACCCCTAAATGAAGAGGGGATCTGTGTTTGCAGGAGTAGGTGGGGCCCACAAACACTGCCTACTGATGCCCTAGGAATGGAGACAAGGTGAGCTTGAGAAGGCAGGACCCTGGAGATTGAGCTCCCAAATGGGCATCTCAGCAAAGAACATGTGAATCTCAGCATAAAAACCCAGGATTTTTGCACAGGTGGGGAGGAAGGGGTGAGGAGGTTCTCCCAAAATGACTTTCCTACTAGCTCCAGGAGCAAAGACCTGGGAAAGAAATTATAATTAGTTTTGTTTTGTTTTTACCATTTTAGCCATTTTTTAAGTGTACAGTTTTGTGGTATTATATTCACATTGTTGTATAACCATAGATTTCATTTTTATAAAATAGAGAAACATTACTAATTCTACACACCTGAGCACACCAACCACTGGGCTCAGTGTCACAGGAAAAACGCATACCAGTTATGGGGGGCACTATGGAGAGGCAGAGGACACCTCCTACCCCTGGGGGGAAGCCCAAGGAAGGATGGGAGGGAAAGGCAGGAATAGTGAGGACCCTCCTGTGGTCAGTAGTGGGCCGGGTGCAAGCTGGGGCGGCAGAAGAGGTGGAGCCAGGCAGTCTTGGCTTTGAGAGCCAGGCTGAGGTTCAGGAACTTCTACTGAGAGTCAGAGGGCCCTGGGAGCTGGGGAGACTTCGTCAGATTTGTGCTTGGGAAAGACTGCTCTGGCGGCCGAGCAGAGGAGGGCAAGGAGGGAAGAGAATGCAGAAGAGGAGGCAGCTAAGAGGTGCTTTGAATGAATAATGTGGAAGGCCTGAGGGCAGGTAGGAGAAGAACCAGGGCCTGGTCAGTGAGAACAGCGCTTTTTAGAGCACATAATCATCATAGCTTGATGAATGTGGAGGGGAAAGGAGGGAGAGGGAAGAGCCTTGTACAACCCCGTTGAGTGGGAGATGGTAGGAAATAGCAAAGGGGGAGGATAGGCTTTGGAGAAGTTGATAATAATCCTGGCTCATACATTCAATCACTTGCATATTATGGTCATACAGCAAGTAAGGAGCAGATGGGCTCAGATTATATATGTCAAGTGTAAGGCACTAGTGGGACTTCTTGGTAGAAGGCCTTAGGTCAGTAGTTAAGAGAATGGACTTGGGTCAGATAAACCTGGGCTCCTGTTAACCTTGGACAAGGTGGTTAATCTCTCTACAGCTCAGTTTCCTTAAGTGGAAAATGGGAAAAGCTTGTACTTCATAGGGTCCTTGTAAGGATTTAATGAGATGATGTATATAAAGAAATTAGCATGACAGTGCCTGCCATGTTGTAAATGCTCCATAAATCTTAGCTTTTAATAACAAGAGCAGCAGCAGCAACAACAAACATCAGTCTGGGACTTGGGAGTGAGGTCTAGGTTAGAGTTAAGGCATCATCAACACAAAATGGACACAGAAGCCATAATGCAAAGGAGGACTTCAGTTAAGGAGAGAAGAGAGGAGAGAGTGGGGGAAGAGAGCACAGCCCAACAGAGAGGAGGGGGCCAGGGAGGTGAGGGAGACAGACAGAATGCTGAAGTTGAGGACAATGCAGCAAATCAGTTTTGGGTTTTAAAAAAAATTTTTTTTAATGTTTACTTATTTTTTTTTTAATTTTTTAACGTTTATTTTTGAGACAGAGAGAGACAGAGCATGAACGGGGGAGGGTCAGAGAGAGGGAGACACAGAATCTGAAACAGGCTCCAGGCTCTGAGCTGTCAGCACAGAGCCTGACGCGGGGCTCGAACTCACAGACCGTGAGATCATGACCTGAGCCGAAGTCGGCCGCTTAACTGACTGAGCCACCCAGGCGCCCCTAATGTTTACTTATTTTTGACAGAGAGAGAGAGAGAGAGAGAGAGAGAGAGAGAGAGAGAGAGAGCCTGAGTGGGGGAGGGGCAGAGAGAGAGGGAGACACCAAATCCGAAGCAGGCTCCAGGCTCTGAGCTGTCAGCACAGAGCCCAGTGTGGGGCACAGGGCTCAAACTCACAGACCATGAGATCATGACCTGAGCCAAAGTCAGATGCTCAACCAACTGAGCCACCCAGGTGCTCCGCAAATCAGAGTTTTAATCCAGACTATATCACTGCTCTCTGGGGCTTCAGGAAAACCTGTGGATTACCTGAGTCCCAGTTCCTTCATCTGTTCCATGGACCTATCTTGCATGCAGGTGAGGGATATCCATGATGAATGTAAAGCTCGGACAGAGTCTAGGTGCTTAATTGACAATAGTTGTTTTAGGAAGAGGAATAACTGTTCCCAAAGAGGGTGGCTTCATGGAAGGCAGTGAAAGATGGAGTTTCAAAAAGGGATCAACAGCCTCAATGCTGCCAAGAAGTCAACAAAGATAAGGACTACAAAATATTCATTAGATGTGACAAGAAGGTGAAAGTGACCTTGGTGAGCCACCTCCAGGGATGGTGAGAGCAGAAGGTGGGGGCAGCGGCTGAGGAGTGATGGGAGGTTGGGAAGAGGATCTGACAAAGCAGGTGACAGCTGGGCAGGGATGCTGAGGAGCGAGTAGGCGGGTAGGGGGCAGCAACAGGCATGGTTTCAAGATAAGGAAATCAGAGCAAAGTCACAGCAAGTCTGCCTGTCCCAGAGTATGACTGCCTTATGCTCACCCTGCTCCCACCAGCTGATGACTGGCTCCACCCTTGGGATCCTTTGCTCTCCACACAAGGCCTCTCTGTCTGGGCACAGACCACGGTGAAATCCCAGGGCCCGGGGTGTGTCCCGGGACCCAACCTGGGTCACCCAGTGCTGAGGTCAGTCACCTCCTCTCTCTGCCCTACTTGCTAGTGCAGCCTAGGAAAAGTTGGAGTGGTTCATACCTTCTGCCAGATCTTGACTTCTTGTCCCTGTCTTTTTGCTTGCCTGGATCTGCACAGCCCAGGGGAGATGGACAGTAATAATAAAAATAGCTACCAATTATATTCTTTCTCCAGGTCCTTTCCCACCAGTATTTAAACATGCCTATGTAAGAAACATAAAAGAAATTTTTAGAAATTAAATATAAACCCTCTCTGATTCCACATCCTTGTGTATCTATTCTCCTTCCCCCAATTTTTTACAATAATCTTGAGTCATCTGTATTGTATTAGCTTCTTACTCATGAAACCATTCAGATATGGTGGCCACCACATACCCCATCTCCACTGCCCACCTTCCATTGCCCACTGGAACAACTTCTTGCCAAGATAATCAACAGCATCCTTTCTTTTAAATCCAATGGTCCCTTTTCTATAACTACTGGACCTCTCTGACATTCTGGATTGCTGACCTCTCCCTCTTTCTTGAACCTCTGTCCTTTCTTGGCTTCTCTGAAACGGTGTTCCTTCCTGGTTTTTCTTCTATCTCTCTGACAGCTACTTCCTTATTTACTTTGCAGATTTATCCTTTCCCCTGCATCCATTAATGTTAGTATGGTGGACTCCTTTATGTATTGTTTGGATAGCCCTCCCTTCTGGTGAGAACTGCCTTTCACTCATATGGTTATCATGGGAGCCACCATATAATGACTTCACTTCGCCCGCCCCCCCCGCCTCATGGATCACTGATACAGGGAAATGGCACCTGACCAAAGCCAGGCTCATGAGAGCAAGTCCCTAGGAATTTTGAAACTGGAACTGAGAAGGGTAAGCTGGAACTAGAACAGAAAGAAATGAGCCAATATCTTGTTGGGATTTAAGCTATAAAGCTGAGAATTGCCAGAAGCTGGATTTATTATTATATGGATTGAAGAAACATAGGAAGCTTGTCTGGAGAGAAAATAGGAGAGAGAGGAGGCAGGATGGGGACAACAAGCAGGACTTCCCAATTCCTCTGATTCTCCCAGTGTATCGCCATCTTGATTGCTAGAACCCCTCAGTTTCCTAATCATTAGCATTAGAGAACAGCCAAGAACGCAGCTTCTGCAATTCAGCAAGGCACATAATGATCTAGCTTCTAGCAGTCTGAGGTTCAGACTGAAACACACTTCTTATTCCAAGTGAAATACTTACACTGTTGCCCCCTAACTGCTTGCAGACCACCCATTTTTGATGTTTCTATCCTGCCAGGCAAATGTGATGGTGCTTCTCATCGCAAAGTAAGTTGATTGGAATGCAGGTGAGGCAAGGGCATCAATCCAGGGCAGGTTGAAGAAAGGCTTCTAGCCCTGTCACTCCAGTGTGTGATTTCCCATGAAGCCAGAGGCAGATTTAGAGGGACTGAAAGTGCCCCTGTTAGCACTATGAAAAACATAGTACTAAAAAAGAGAAATTGCTCCAAGAGCTTGCACAGGCCCTGCATTTTTCTGGCAAACCTGAGGATTCAGAGAGCATGGTTCTACAAATTTTTAGTGTTGATTATGGTAGTAGAAATATGTTGTATTCATAGATGTCCTTCACCTTTTAAATAGTTTTCCTAAATGGGAAAATTCACATTTTAAAATCCAGCCTCCTGGAGCGCTTGGGTGGCTCAGTCAGTTAAGTGTCCGACTCTTGATTTCAGCTCAGGTCATGATCTCACAGTTTGTGAGTTCGAGCCCTGCATTGGGCTCTGCACTGACAGTTCTGAGCCTGCTTAGGATTCTGTCTCCCTCTCTCTCTGCCCCTCCCAGGCACTCTCTCTCTCTCTCTCTCAAAATAAATTAAAATAAACAAACAAAAAAAAAAATAGGGGTGCCAGGGTGGCTCAGTCAGTTGAGCATCTGACTTGATTTCAGCTCAAGTCATGGGATCTCACAGTTCGTGGGTTTGAGCCCTGTGCAAGAACCTGCTTGGGATTCTCTCTCTTCCTCTCTCTCTCTGCCTCTCCCCTGTTCATGTGTGCACTCACTCTCTCTCTCCCCAAAAAATAATTAAAAAAAAAATAAACTAAATAAAAAATAAAATAAAATCCAGCCTGCTTAGTTTAGAAGTCATAACTAAAATTTCCATCATCCTATGCAGCTTGTGTATAGGCAAGCTACTTTCCCCATGTGAAACTGATTTGGAAGTGAGCAATATGAGTGAGGAAAATATCACTAAAGTTCAATATTTCTGGTTCTCCTCTCCTTCTGAGAACTAGGAGGATTGCACTTCTCTTGTCTCCTGGTGTTAGGGATGGCCATGAGATTTGTTTTGATCAGTGCAATGTGAGTAGAAGCCAGTGTGCATTTTGCCTCACTCTCTTCTACCACAGCAAACACGGAAGGTTCCTATCAAGAAAGTGGTATTGGGTGCCTGGCTAGCTCAGTTGGTAGAGCATGCGACTCTTGACATGGGGGTTGTAGGTTTGAGCCCCACGTTGGATGGGGATTACTTAAAACAAATTACTTAAAAACAAAATCCTTTTTTAAAAAGTGGCATCATCATAAGATGGTGAAGCCTCCATCAGCCTAGCTCACTGAGTGATCACAGTGAGCAGACTCCTCCTCCCAGGTTCACCCATGCTGGACTGTAGCATGCAAGAAATACATCTTTGTTATTTTAAGCCAGTTAAGATCTGGGGGTTGTTTGTAACAATTGTTACCTAGCTAATTCTAGATACCTAGGAAGGAAGCAGGTTGGACATAAGACTTCAATTTCTGCTACTGCTGGTAGTACAAGTGTCCACTTTTTGGTGGTAGTGGTAACAGTGGTGGTTTCCCACTGGTTGCAGTATTGAGTTCTTACAGCAAAAGTGCTACAGAGCTTGTAAAATTGGCAGTCAAATTAAACTTTTGGTACTTAGTATTTGGAGTGGCAGTGACTGTGGTTTCATCAGGTTGTCTGTGGTATGGTTTGAGTGTTGTTCCTAGAAACTGAGCCTCAAATCCATTTCTCCAGCCCTCCTAACATTTCTGAGCTAAATAATATCTTTTAACAAATCCCTTTTATGTTTTAACTATCTAGGGTGGATTCTATTTGTGAAAAAGAACTCTGATAAAATTATTATGTTTAATAAGTCTCATGTTCCATCAATTACAAGAGGCAAGTTATTTTATGAACTACAGTTGACCCTCAAACAACACAGGTTTTAACTGCACAGGTCCACCTATATGTGGGTTTGTTTTTTTTTTTTTTTTTTTTATAGTACCTTAAGTGTATTTTCTCTTTCTCATGATTTTCTTAATAATATTTTATTTCTCTAGCTTACTTTATCATAAGAATACAATATATAATGTATATACAAAATATGTGTTAATCAACTGTTTATGTTATCAGTAAGACTTCTGGTCATTAGTAACCAATTAGTAGTTAAGTTCTGAGGGAGTCAAAAGTTACACAGAGAGGGCGCCTGGTTGGGTCAGTGGGAAATGTGTGTGATTCTTGATCTCAGAGTTGTGAGTTTGAGCCCCGCGTTGGGTGTATAGATTACTATTTAAAAAAAAAAAACAACTTAAAAAAATGTTTTTAAAAAGTTATACATGGATTTTTGACTATGCAGGGGATTGGTGCCCCTAACCCCTGTATTGTACAAGGGTCAACTGTACTAGGAAAAATAAAACTAAAAAACTGTTACATGCCACTTTTTGTAAGACTATATTCTGATTTCAGTTTAAACTGGGGGGAGGGGGTGTGTGGATGTGCTTTAGGATGAATAAGCTATTAGCAAAAGGAATTCTCCCCCAGATGAAACTGACAGCTGATGATGATTTTAAAAGAATTGTATCATTCTGGGAAGAAAATAAAACCACACCCAATCCTCATAAATGCAGAGATCTGTGATTATTCAATCCCAGGATAATCCCTAAAACACCATCAGAAAGTGTAGTACTTATTAGTACAGTGCCCCACAGAGAAATCCTCCACAATTATGCTCTCAGAACACTGGATAAGGGATCACATCTTTGTGGGGAAAACCTGGGGCACCCAGATTGGCTGACTGAGAAACTGTAGCTAAAGAAGTGAGTCAACAGATGCCATGAGATTTCCTACCCCACAATTTTCATTGTCATTCATGGCCAAAAAATATAGATGATACCCTTTCTCCTTTCTTCCTTCCTCCCTCCCTTCCTTCCTTCGTCTCTTTCCCTTTCCTTCCTTCTTTCTTTCTTTCTTTTTCTTTCTTTCTTTCCTTATATTTATTTATTTATCTGTTTGTTTATTTATTTATTTTTGAGGCCAGGGGGCGAAGAGAGAGGGAAAGATCTCCCACCAACTAGAAGATCATGACCTGAGCTGTGATCAAGAGTCAGATGCTTAGCCAACTGAGCCGCCCTTACAGTGCTTTCCTTTTACTCCATTTTATTCTTTATTTCTTCCATCTCTAGATATCAGGAATTTGGGGGTTGGAGTTTTTTGGGGGGGTTGGGGGTAATGGTTTAAAGGAGTTCAAAGGCAGTTCAAACAAAGGTAATGAGATTATTAGAAGCCATATTCACACCTTATAGAAAACTGACTGGAACATGAAGGGACAATACCCAGAGAACCTATATATGAAGAACAGTGGTGCTATGATATAACCCCAGAAACAGTAGCTGGATGTGTCATTGATCTGCTCTATACTAGAGAGGAGGTGAATTTACTGGCATAAATATCATGGAATGGCTGGAATATGTAGGTGGGGACATTTTTGGAATCATACATATAAGAAAATGTGTGTGTGTTGGGCAAACAAGGGGTGGACTAGGGCAAACACCTGCCAGTCTGCATTTTGTCTTCTCCTAGGACCACCCCTCTGTCCCCAATGCCATGTTAGGCAATCTGAGCCTCATCCATCTCTTGACCACAGTTGATTGGTCTAGAATTAAGCATCTAACTAAGCTGAGCCAATCAGAGTACTTCCTGAGGAATTTGCAAACTGTAACCAAGGAAAAGAAACCAGTGTCTTGTTGAGTGCCTAGACAATAAGATTTTTAAGCTTTGTGACTGTCTGAAGTGATGTTTTTCACCATGTAGACCAGAAAAGCATTGAAAGCCAGTCTGGAGATGAGGATGATAGGGGCAGGGGAGAACAGAGGAAAGAGACTGGCACAAAGTAACAAATGAGAGGTGGAGAGAGAACCTAATGGCTTTTGTGACTATTAGTTCCAGTTGTTCCTGAGGCATTCCTGTCTTTAGGTTTCAGTATCTGATTATAAATGTTTTTTGTTTTTTTGTTTTTGAACCAGGTCTTATTCTTCTTCGGTGAGCTCATCCACTTTTCTGATTTGACTACTACTCATTTTCTGATAACTCACAACATGTCTTGGGCCTGAACCCCAGACCTGCTTACCCAACTGTCTATGGGACATCTCAACTTAGGTGTCCAATTGGTACCTCAAATCTAGCATATCTAAAACAATTCATCATCCTCCATCTCCCCCCCCCCCACACCACCCCAACCCCTGTTGAAACTCACCCCTTTTCGTGTGTTTTCTATCTCAGTAAATGGCATCACAATATCCCTAGTCACCAACCTGGGAGTTATCCCAGACTTTATTCTCCCTCTTACTCCTCATGTCCTGTAGGTCTAAGTCTCTAAGTAGTCCTGCCAGTTGTAATTCCTAAATATCCTCATTGTTCTCTTTTTCTCTCCAATCTTCTTCCCCTACATCATTTCAGTCCTTTGTCATTACTCTTTGCCTTCACTGTCAAATGCCTTCAATCTCTCCTTCTACCCAGCAGCCCATATCATCCCTCTAATTTCTGGATATGATCACATTTACTCCTCTGCTCAAAAATTTTCAGTGGCTCCCCACTGTTTTCAGGATAAAATCCAAACTCCTGCAGCTGGGTCACAAATTCACTCACATGACAGATGTGCAATATAAGTCTCCTCTGTTTCCTAGAAGTAATTGATCTTGTTCACAATGCCCCCACCCTTGCTGGGTAACAGGGGCAAGGGAACTAAATCCATTCTGGTAAAGTCAGTAGGGTCTAAAAATTCATTTTAGACAGTCTCTAAGTAATTCAGTAAGTTTGGATGACTCAGTCTTTCAGATTATCTTACCCTTCCCTTACTGGTTTCCAAGATAGCATTTGGATTTATAGGGATCTCGTGTGAATTTCATGGCATTGAGGAAAGGGGCCTCTTAGCTATATGGTCCTTGGAATTATGTCAGTTGGTATTTGCTGAGATGTGACTGGTCCAGTATAAATGAATTGGTGAATTACAACCCTGAGCGGTAGCTATCACTAAAACAACTTTACAGATGAAGAAGCTAAGGCAAAAAGGAGTTAAGTAACTTGCTCCAGGTCACGAAATTAGTTAAGTGGCAGAACCAGGAATCAACACCACCCTTATTCTGGAAGGCACTTCGATCTATGTCTAGAATTCCAGAGATAAAGCTGGATTGGGAAGCATTGAGAGTCTTCGTGGTATAGTTTTAGGACTGTGCTCATCCATGGAGAATATGTAGAGCAGGATGGAAAAAGGGTCCAGTTCAGAACACTTAGAAATCACTGGTGTATGAGGTGGGTAGGAAGGCCTACCTGACAGCTCCTGCCCAAGTTGATCTACCTCTTAGGAGAGACTCTAGGATGGAGAGAGTCAGGAGCTTCTAGGATGGAGAGTCATGCCTGGTCCTATTCCCGCCATGGATGAGCGATCTCTCAGAGTACCGCATTCCTCTCTGTCCTAGGCTCTCCCACAGCGCAGCAAAGCACGAACCCCCGACCAATACTGGGTAGGAACTCAATAAATATGTCCAAAGAACTTGTATTGGCAGAGCTGCTCACATCTCCTGGGGCCAGGGAATGTAAAGCCGCCTACAAACCCTCTAAAGTGGGGGTGCAGAGTCCACCCCCAGGTGGGAGTGGATGTGCAGAAGTCCAAGGGGCTTCCCAGATGAGGAGGTTCAATCTCCTCCCAGATGTGGGGGCCCAAGGCCTTCCTCCAGATGACCGCGGCAGAGGCAGATATGGAGGGGCAGTTTCCTCATGTATAAGGGTACAGAGGCTTTTCTCAGATGTTGGATGTACAGCTCTTCCGGGTGTTGAAGGTGCAAGAAATTCCCAAAAGTAGGTGGGCTTCATCCCCGCCCCCTTCCCCCGGAGAGATCGAGACCAAGTAGTCCCTTCAGTCCTTCTCCCGCCCCCTCCCCACCCCGGCACAAGGGTTGAGCCAGTCCCCACCCCAGCGCGCGACCAATCGCCCAGGAGCCTGGCGCAGCCAGCCAATCGGGTGACAGCAGTGGCGCGGAGATGGCTCCGCCCTCCACAGGCCGCCAGCGCCGGCCTCTCAGGAAGCGAGGTTCTCCGCTGTTTTTGCTGCCTGCCGAGCCCAGTCGAACCTAGCCGAACCCAGCCGAACGTAGCCGAGCCTAGCCGAACCCCGCACCCGGGCCGCCGCCGCCTCCCGAGCGCCGCCGAGCGAGCTAGCGAGCCTCCGCGGCCGCGGAGGAGGCACCGCCCCTGGGGGAGGAGGTGCCAGCTCGCCGCAGACCGCCCGCGGCAGAGGCCGCCCCGGTCGCGCCGCGGCGGGAGCGGCCGGCGGAGGCTGCGCGGCCGAGGGGGAGGGCCGGGGGAGGTGACATCGCCCCTGCCCGCCTCCAGCCCCCCCCTCCCATCCCGCAGGCTCCTGAGTCTCAGTCGGCGCCCAGCATCCCGCAGCCCCGGACCCTCCCGCGGGCGCGCACACCGGGCTCAACTCAGGTAAGGGGGCCCTCCCCCCACGGGCACGGGCCCCGAGAACTAGAGACAGAGATAAAGAGACCGAGACCCACATGGAGACGTAGCGGCACAGCCGGGGCGGGGGGGGGGGGGGGGGGAGGAGAGACAGACACAAAGAGACACACGAGACTCACAACTACAGAGACAGACCCCACGGAGAAGGGGAGAGAGACACGTCCACGGGGACAGAGCGACACACAGCCGGGAAGAAAGACCGAGAGACACGAGACCCATACACACAGAGACGGATACAGAGATACACAGAGATAGCCTGGGCGAGAAAAGAGACACTCAGACACTCAGAGATGGAGACAGAGACAAATATAAAGAGAGCCACATAGCTGCACATAGAGGTGGGTATACAGAGGCAGAGGCACACATCTAGGCAAGGGAACCTAAAGACAGATTAAGAGCCAGACACAGACATACACAACTGACCTGGAGAGACAGTCCCACAGAGAGGCACACCCCAGTATACAGCCTTGGATACACAGACCCACACATGCCTGCCAGGGCCTCCACAAAGTTCCCTCTGTCTGAGCTGGCACCTCTGGAGGTCTCCTGGGCTGGCTGGCTGGCTGGCTGGAGTCCTGAGAAGGGGGAGGCGCCCAGGCCACACCAACACTAGTCACAATCCCCATCCTTCAAGGCCTTGGGCTTCCTCATCTCATCCATTCTCACAGCACTTTTGAGGGCTGGAAGCTTGGTGGGCAGGGCCAGGCCATGCCCATTGGTTCTAAGGAGAATGAGATATAGGCTGTCTACTCTAGCTTCCCCACTGTGGCTACACCCCCATCCAGGTGCCCAGGGCCAAGCCTCAGGATGGGGGTGTTGGCTCTGTGGGTTATTTGGGCCTGCCAGGACCCAAAGTCTTCTGCCAGGGAAGCCAGAGATGTGGGACAGGATTCTCTTAGGCCTCTCCTCCTAGGCCTCACCCTACCCCTTCCTCACCACCCTTTCCTCTGCTGTGTACCTGCCACAGGCTCAAGACTGCAGGTGGACATCTCCATTGCCCAGGAATCATTGAGTGTGTGGACAGAACAGCCTCTTTGGAAGGCCAGCTGTACTGGAGTCCTGCCTCGGCATGGGCCTTGCCATCAAGCCAGCCCCGTGGTCTGTGCTGGTCTGAGGGTGCTGCCTGTCATGGGGGCAGCCATCTCTCAGGGGGCCCTCATTGCCATCGTCTGCAACGGCCTTGTAGGCTTCTTGCTGCTGCTGCTCTGGGTCATTCTCTGCTGGGCTTGCCATTCCCGCTCTGCGGACATCGACTCCCTCTCTGAATCCAGTCCCAACTCCAGCCCTGGCCCGTGTCCTGAGAAGGCACCCCCACCCCAGAAGCCCAGCCATGAAGGCAGCTACCTGCTGCAGCCCTGAAGGCCCCTCACCTAGCCTGGAGTCTGGGACCTAAGTCTACCCCACCCAGAGCCTGGAATCAGGATCCCAGGGTCTAGCCAGCCTGGGGTCCAGAACCCAGAATCCAGCCTGTCTGGAGCTGGACCTAGCAGCCCAGAGTCTAGCCAGCCTCGCTCCAAGAGGGGCTCTGGTGGCCCCAGGTAGACAGGCCTGGGGTGGGGATCAATGAGTTGGTGCTAGGGCCAGGGCCACCTCGACTCTGCTCCATACTGAGGGCCACGGGTTGGGTCCACCTCTCCCTAGGCCAATCGCCTCCAGGCCCTTGACGTTGGGGAAGCAAACTGGAATCCATGGCAATAATGGGAGGGTGTCCAGGCTGGGCCCCTCCTTGGGTCCTCCCACTGTTTGCTGGATAATAAATGGAACTATGGCTCTAACCTGAGATTCCCTCCTCTTCCTGGGGACTCTGTGGTAGAAAAATTAAAGGTGTGGGGTGAGTTTCCAGACACAGGTTTATTTGTGTAGAGTAGGATGCAATAATGGTTGAGGGCTGAGTCCTGGGGTGAGGTGCTGGGACCAGGGCTGAAGGAGATGCTAAGGGTAGATACTGGGACCTGATCAGGGGTTGGGTCACATACTTGGTGCTAAGGCTGGGCTTAGGTACCAGGGTCAGGGGTTACAAGTACTGGGTTCAAGAAATGGGACAGGGACTGAGACCAGGCCCTCAGGTCTTTGTTTTCACTTCCCTCACCAGGTTCAGCAGTTTATCCAATTTTGCGATCTCCACAGCTGGACCCTTCTGTACCTCCTGCCCCTTCTTTTCCTGGAGTGGGGGGAGTACATGTGGGGGAGGAATGGTGAGGGGTGGGCCACCTTTCTCTGGGTCCCACCTCTGCCTCTGCCCAGCCTGCCCCAGCTTTGTCCCACCACTTTTCCACCCAGTTAGATACTGGATCCCCACCTCTCCCCACCCCCACAGGGTCCTTCCCCAACTCAGGTTAGGAGACATGGGCTCAGCTGGGGCCCTCAAGAATCTAGGTGTGGCTCTGAATCTAAGATCAACAAAGGGTCTTGATGCTGGGAGAAGGTTTCCACCCACTGACCCTCACAGGAACTAGCCATTCAGGCTAGGGAGGGCTGTAGCTCTGGAGAGAGGTGAGGGCTCTGACTGTTGGGACCACCCTTCCACAGGAGTGTCCCTGGCTGAGTCCTAACAAGGAACTAAAAGATGGGTGTTTGCTGAGGGAGAGAGGTGTGGACAAAGCCACAGGTGCCCTCACCTAGTACCAAAACTTTCAGATCAGGTTTGGAGCGGAGTGACATTTGGGGCCAGGTCTGCTGTATCAGACATACCCAGGGTGGAGGAGGTTGTCAAGAGACCCAGGAGGGCAAATGAGATACCCCATGTGATTCCAGATGTCATTAGGTGCGACTGTTCCTCAGAAGAGCAGATCCTAAATTTATGACCCCTCACCCCGGTCCACAGGGCACTCTACTGCCCTGAGAAAAAGAGAATTGGGACACTGGGGTATGTGTAACTCACAGGCCCCAAGAGCTCTATGGCAGACCAGCACTAGTTCCATACTCCCTTCTGTTCAGGCAGCAGGATATGGGCTAGGCTGGGGCAGCTGCCATTTCCTGCCTTCCCTCTGTTCCTGAGCCCCCTCCCCTGCCTTCTCAGCCACCTGTGCCCACTGCTCATTGGCACCTGCTCCAGCCTTGCCTGCTGAGGGCCCAGCCTAGGTTTGGCCTGGGCTGTGAGGAGGGGAGAGAGTACATGGCCAGCAAGCCCCTTCCTGGCCCCATCCGGGCCGCTGACACCACGCAGATCTTAGATTTCCTCTTGGTGTGATTGCTGCACCTGCTCCGAAATCTGTCTCCCTCTCCCCTTGTGGCCCAGTGCCTTTGCCACTGCCCAGTTCACCTCTACACTCTCTAGGCAGAGGATAAAGATGTCTTTTTCTCTCTAACTACTCTCCCTCCCAAATCAAGTTAGTGCTGTCTTCTTGGCTTCACCCCATCCCCTAGGAATTTCAGGACGTGGCTTTTAGTTTCAGCTTTGTCATTAATTCCCTATATGACTTTGGGCAAGTCCCTTGCCTTTCTGGGCTTCTGTTTCCCATCTATATTGTAGTTAGGGAAAGATAGTCTTTGACCTCTGACAAGTTGTGCTCTGACACCAATTAGGGGAAGCTTCACGGGTCAGGAAGTTGGGCCTCTGTGGCCAAGCCCTCCTGAGAAGGGCAGGGAGACTAAAGCCCAAAGAGGGGCGGGGGCGGGGTAGGGATGCCCAGAAGACTTCCTTTTGCACAAATCACTTGACTACTGATAGGATCAGATGACGGTTTCACAGGAACCTCTAATCCACTGAAGTACTAGCCCTCAGCTGTGTCACCTGCTCAGGTCCTCTGTTCCCCGGGCATCTATTTCCTCAGGTCTTCAGAGATACAGGTCGCCGGATATACAGAGCCCAGCTCCCTTAGCTATGACTGACCCTTGCTCTGAGAGGAGTTGGGACTATGGGAGATCCTTGCCTCCCTGGGTCAGAGTGGGCAGGGTAGCCCTCCCCACCCTCAGATCTACCATCTTCATGGTGTGATGGTTGTACCCTTATCTCTCACTGGGCTGTCCAGCTCTGCCAGCTCAATCTTCAGTCTCTCTCCTCACTAAATTAAGATCAGATTTTATCTGTTCCTTCCCTCCTCCTTGAGGCCAACTAGCTGGGCTCAGCAAAGAGCTTCAGACCATGCCCAACTCCTCCATCCCATCCCACCCCACCCCATTCCCAGCCCACCACAGCCTCTAGGCCACAGCTGCAGGCGCTTAGCAGCCTTCTGAGTATTTATAGCCAAGTCCACCCCCTCCCCCAGCTGGCTACAATTACAGGCCCGGCCAAACTCCCAGTCCTTGCCTTCTGGTCATTGTGGGGAATAGATGAGGCAGGTACCAGAGGTACATTGCTGTAGCCCCTGCCTTGGTAAGGGTGCAAGGAGGCAGGTATCGGTAGTTGAAAGAGGCCTGCCCTTGCCTCAAACTGCAAATAAATGCCCCATATTGCAACCAAGAGGTGTAGTCATCAGGACAACTTGGTCCAGCCCTGGCCCAGCTCTGATCCTGGCCTAGAACCCGGCAGAAAACAAATTCCATATCCTCTCTTAGCACCCAAATGGGCAGGACTGGGCTCTGGGTTATTGGGCTCTGGATTCTAAGGCCTGGACTCTTATATCTGAATCAGGACTCTGAGATCTAGACTTTGAGGTCCTGGCTCTAGGTTTCATGGCCTGTTTTCAGGGCCTTTGGGCTCTGGGCACCGTCTCCAGATCAGTACAGATCTCAGAAAGGAACCAGAACTCAAAAGGAGGACTGCCTAGCTGCTGACCTAGTTACCCTCTTTTCCTTTTTACCTTTTTCCCTGTGTGGACCCGCAGCTCCCAGCTCAGGGACCACTGGAGCTGAGGCCCTTTAAGCCCAGCCAATGACTAAGTGACTAAGCTCCAAGCCCCCTGCCTGGATAACCTGGTCTACACCAAATAAGCTGATGATGTCCACGTGCTTCCCCAGGCTTTGGACCCAGATAGTCACCTGCTTACTGGATGTCTCTACGTGGGAGCCCCCCAGGTAACTTAGATTCAGCATTTCAAAACTGATCTCATTGTCTCTCCACAAACCTACCTCTTTTGTGCTCCTTATTTGGGCAATGACACCACCCTTACCCTGCATTTCCCAAGCCAGAAACGGGGGGGGGGGGGGGCCGGGTCACCTCCTGGCTCCTCCCCTTTTTCTCAACCCCCACCATCTTGGAAACTTTATTTCTTACAGTAGCCCATACTACCCAAGCCTGTACCTTTGGCATCTTGCGCAAGTTGGGTGAGAGCTTGAGGCAAGTGACGTGCCCACGGTCATCACCCACAATGATGATAGGGTGGATGGGATTGAACTGCACGTGGGTGATCTTATTCTTCTTTTTGGCCACCACAGGCTGGTTGCAGATGGCCTCATACTTGTTGATGGACAAGTCAAACACATGAGTCTGTGGAGAGGTGGGTGTCAGCATACTCAAGGATAATGGGGACCCTGTCCCCCACTTCAGAAGAACTAGCACATGAGTTTTCTGGGGAAATACATCAGAAGTCTAGCACACTGGAGCTGGAGACAGTGGGAGAGGGAATTTGTGTCTCTGATTACATTTTCCTGTGGTTGAGGGAATGAGAATAAAAAGCTTAGAAAATTTATGCAGAATTAACAATAATGGCAGCTACCATTTGTTGAACACTTACTATGTACCAGACTTTGTAGGATCATGTTACATAGTTGTACACCTAATAATCCTCACAGCCACTCTATAGGGTAGGTCCTGTTATTATCCCCATTTTATAAATGAGGAGATAGAGGCCCTTAAGGCTAACTTGCTATTAAGTGGCAGAGCCAGGGTTTATGTCATATGCGAGGGTTTAATATATGTGAGGTGCTCAGACTGCACTTGTCATGTAAGTGCTCAACAAATATTTGATCTTATTTTTACCATTCCCTAAGTCCAGACCATTAGTAACTCTTGCCTGGACAACTGTGGCAGTTTCCTAATGGATCTCTCTGCTTCCGCTCTTGCCCCTCTACAATCCATGCTCCAGGCAGCCTCTCAACTTACCTTTAAAAAATCTAAAATCTTCCAATAGTTTCCCTTGGCAGTATATATACAATCCAAATTCCTGACTCCAGATTCTCCGCTCTCCACTCTCACTTCCTGCTCTCTCCTTTGCTTCCTAGACCCAGCCATATTTGCCTGCTTGTTCCTTAAACACCTTCAAGCTCATTCTCACCTCAGGGCATTTGCACTAGCTATTCCCTCTGTCTGGAATGCTTCTCTCTGTCTTCACACAGGGCCAGCTCTTATCATTCAGCTCTCAGCTTGAATGTTACCATTTGAAGAAGCTTTCCTTGACGACTCTAAGAGACCAGTCCTTTTCTTTACATCACTCCCTTTCTCTCTCTCTCTCTTTTTAAAACTTTCTTCAAGTAATGACTTATTTTTATTAAGTTTGTTTATTTTGAGAGAGGGAGAGAAAGAGAATGCCAAGCAGGCTCTGCACTGTCATTGTGGAGTCTGACGTGGGGCTTGAACTCATGAACTGTGAGATCATGACCTGAGCCAAAACCAAGAGTTGAGTGCTTAATGGACTGAGCCACCCAGGTGCCCCTTTTCTCTCTCTTTTAAAAAAATATAATAACTTTATTGAGATATAATTCACATACAAAAACATTTACCCACTTCAAGTATACAATTCTTGGTTTTTAGTATATTTACAGTTATGGAACCATCACCACAACCAATTTTAGAACATTTTCATCACCCCAAAAGAACCTTTGTACCATTAGCAGTCACTTCCCATTTTCTCCCACACCCCCAGCCCTAGGCAACCACAAATCTACTTTCTGGTTCTATAGCTTTGCCTATTCTAGACCTATATAAATGGAATCCTGCAAGTGTGTGGTTGTGACTGACTTCTTACACTAAACACGTTTTCAAGTTCATCCATGTTGTAGCATGTATCCAATACTTCATTCCTTGTTATTGCTGAATAATAATCTTTTTGATATACCATATTTTGTTTATCCATTCATCAATTGATGGATGTTTGGATTGTTCCACTCTTTGGCTACTATGAATACTGCTATGAACACTGTGTACACACATACTCCTCTTTCAATCTCTGCCTAGCACTTAACACTATTTTTGTTGTTGCTTTTTTTCTCTGTCCCTTCACAAGAATGTGAACTCTTAGAACAATAGCGACCTGAATTGCCTGGTGCTGGGCCCTTAGTAAAATTCTGTTCAGCAAATAGATGACTGATTGACTTTAGGGTGATGCCTTAAACTATAGTCTTTCCTTGAGTAGTTGCCTCTGAGTTTATATCAAAGTCCATAAGGAAAAATGGATTTGTATCCAAGAATTTTCTCAAAAAATGTTTGTTTCTGAGCTTTTACCAATTCTCAGTGTTACACAGACCCCTCTCATCTCCCCTTCTCAGACTCAGCTTGCACACTCTCAGGCATGAGGAATTTGCTACCTTTTAGACATTATTTCAATCACAGATAACCTCTGGCTCAGAAGTTTCCCTTACATCAGGGTTGTCCCTGCCATCCTGTAGCTCCCTCCCCAGGACCTTCAGAGAAGATAACTGCTCCTCATGGCATCTTATCCCCCAGAGTGTTCTCTCATTTAAGATGAACAGCACCATTTTCTCCTTGAGGCCTCATGGGCTGAATGATTCTTTTTTTGATAGGGCTCTGGGTTTCCTAACCCTTGAGAATACAGAATCCTTATGTCCCACCTTCCCCTACCTGAGCAGGGTACTCTGTGGGCTAAGAGGGAGCCCCTGAGATACTTCATCCTATCTCTAGTAGAGGGTTGGCTGGGGCACTCACCTTCCCATTGGTGGTAACTGCTGCAAACACAGTAGAAGAGTATGGTGCCCAGGCCACATCGCCCACAGCTGAATTTAGATCATAGATGAACATCGGGGTCCTGCAGTGGTGGAGGGGTAGAAAGTTTGCCATACAGAGGGCTCATGGTGCTAGAGCCCCGGTGGCCCCAGCCCACAGTGCGGCCTGAGGGAGGGCATGTGTCTCACTTGATGGTGTGGTCCCAGATCTTCACTGTCCAGTCGGAGCTGCAGGACATGAAGACCTTGGTGTGGTATGGGTTCCAGGACACAGCATCCACTGCCATGTTGTGGGCATCATAGGTGTCAAGGAATTTGCTGGAGTAGGATTTAGAGCACTGGGGCAAGGGTGAGGGTGGTGGGGGGGTCAGGAATGAGAGAGAGGTCAGCAGCCACCACACTTCCCTGGGTGCCCTGGAGGGTCAGAATAAGACTCCTCTTCTGTCCCCACATTATTGTCACCGCTGAAATGGGACTAAGCTACTGGCTGCTCTTCTCTGTGCTCTCAACACTAGAGAGAAAGGGGGGGGGGCGCCTGGGTGGCTCAGTCGGTTAAGCTGCCGACTTCGGCTCAGGCCATGATCTCGCGGTCCGTGAGTTCGAGCCCTGTGTCGGGCTCTGTGCTGACAGCTCAGAGCTTGGAGTCTGTTTCAGATTCTGTGTCTCCCTCTCTCTGACCCTCCCCCATTCATGCTCTGTCTGTCTCTGTCTCAAAAATAAATAAACGTTAAAAAAAGAAATTAAAAAAAAGAAAGAGAAAGAAAGAAAGAAAGAAAGAAAGAAAGAAAGAAAGAAAGAAAGGAAGGAGGGGCTTAATGGGCTGGGGGTTGGGTGGGTAGGGAGTTTTCCTGGAGGGTGAGAGACAGTGCTGTAGTCTGCCCAGAGGATTCCAGGCCAAGTAGAAAAGGCCTTCTCTCTGGGAACCAAGGCCAAGCAGGCCTGGGGGCCCTGGTGACGTGTGCCTTAGCCTTTGTCCAGGCCAAGGCCTGAGTCCACTCACAGCCTATAGAATCCTCGCAATTGTGATAAACATTCCACTTTGCCCAGGTAAGAGCAGGTGCAGAGCCAGAAGCAAGTCCCAACTCATGACTTCCCATTGGGTTTCTTGCCCAGACCATCATGCCCTTCCCTCTCTCCCTCCAGGAGATAGTGTGACTGACTAGTCTCTTCCCTTCTGCCTCTCCCACGCTGCCATAGGGAGGGGTGTACAGGGGGGTGGGGACCTCTTTTGCATTCAGACCAGCTCCTGCTGGGCCTTAGGGGCTCCCGGGAGGCTGCCTGTAATTAACATTCTGAGTCTTTGAGCCTAAGAAAAGCTTGCAGCAGAGCTATTTCTGGATGGATGGAGGTTCAGAAGGATGTTCACCTACTAACACTGAGACCTTGCAGAAACTGGCCTTGAAGTTCCATCCTACTGGCTGGGACACCCAGGATTCAGAGATTAATTTTCTTGTTACCTGGCTTTCAAAGCTCAGCTGAAGTTCTCATCTCTTCCAGGAAGTCTTCTCAGAATGTTCCAACTCCCCCCCAACACCCACTCCTACTTCTACTTCCTCTACTCCTAGGAAGGGAGGGAGGGCCCAGAGGGAAATGTGCCAGACTGGGCTAAAGTCACCGTCTAGATTTTCATCCTCTTTCCTGCAGTCATCCACTCTTCCTGCCACCGAAACAAGTCAAGAAATACCTTCTCTTCTCCCAAGAAGCTTTCTAGAACTGGTCAAACCCTAAGATCTGTCAGAATAGGGTCTGTTGAGAAGGATAAACTCTCGTGGTTCTCAGGTCAGTGCTGCCTCACCTTGTAGATTTTTCCTTCCTCTGTGCCCACTAGGAACATATAATCGATCTCTTTGTGGAAGTCAAAGGCGGTGCCACAGCCTTGGGAGAAGAGGTACAGCAGTGTTAGACCGGTTCTGGGAGGGAGGCTGCCAGCACCTCCTTTACCCAGCAGACCCCTGTGACAGCCAGAGCTCTGGCTCTTGCAGGCTCTTGCAGGGGCTGGGGCTAGGCAAGCAAACAGAAACCGGCCGCCTGGCCTGCTGCTTGTCCCAGGCAGTTGGGACTGCAAACGGCCAGTGCTTTTGCAGACAGGATGGGGCCTGGGTAAACAAGGAAGGAATTGATTTAAACAGGGTCAGGGTCAGGGTAAACAGGGACAGGGTCTGCAAACAGGGACATGGTCTATGCAAACATGGATATACTCTGCATAAACAGGGTAGGAATTGAGTAAACAGGGACAGGATCTGGGTAAACAGGGGCATGATCTGCATAAACAGGACTGGATCTGCATAACAGCACCTGATCTGCATAAACAGGAACAGGGTCTGCAAACTGGGATGGGACCTGCATAAACAGAGAGGGTCTGCAAACAGCCAAGCACTGGGAGGACAGGGCCAGACTTCCATCCAGCACAAGTGGAGGAGGGATTGCTCGGTAAAGGGGGAGGGCTACCATCTCTGACCCTCATGAGGCCTGAGTGAGGTGGCCGGGCCTGGGTGTGAGTGGGCTGGGGATCTTACCCACTGTGTGTAGCTGCAACCCATCGAGACCATACGTGGTACCGCCCTCCACTTTCAGTTTGATGACATCTGTGTGAACCAGTTCGCTCTGCAGTCACAAGGGATGGGGGAGGGTACATGGGTGGGACCACATCAGCAGGGTTGAGAGCAGACTTTGCCATTCAGCTCCCCCCAAGCCCCATCTCCACCCCATATGACCCTTTCTGGGAAACAGGCACCTTTAAGAGCGTCCAAGACACAATCCTGCCATCAGATGACACAGAGAAGAAGTTAAGGTTGTTGTCCATATCATCCTTCTGCCACCTGACCTGAAACATCCCAAACCGTGAGCTGTGGGACACTGGTATGGTGTCGAGTTAGGGCTGGGAGCTGAGCAGGGCTCCCTCAAGAGTCCATGTCAGGTTCAGAAGCAAGTTCTGGGAGCCCATTTCCCAGGGTCCTGCAATTGGCCTTCCCTCCCTCCCTCCTTCCACCCATCTCTGTCTCTCTTATCCCTCTCTCCCTGACCATCCTGGGATAACAATGCCACTCAGGGCACTGCCCTAATGCCCTGGCTTGGTGTTGGAGGTGCCCAATTCCTCCCTGGGTTGGGTTCCAGAGCCAGTTGTAGGGGAAGATGGTGTCTCTGGTCTCAACCTCCTTATGTAGAAAGGGCCTGGAAAGGACAGAGTCCATCAACCAGTTTCCTCATTTATAAACTAGGAACTGTAATAGCACAGGTTTGTTGTAAGGACTAAATGAGACAATGAACATGAGGCCCTGATGAGAGAACATTGCAACTATTAAATGTTCAATAAATGTTAGCGAATATCCTCATTATGACCCTCATCCTAGGAATCAGGGAGCCAAGGTTCTGCAGGAGAGTTTTTCCTGCTCGCTTGGGGGACAAGTAGGAGAAGGTCCCCACCCCTGCTCTCCGCTTCCAGGTGGGCTTTTCTCTAGGTGGTCTCTCCTCTGTTCCCACCTTCACTTCACTACGAGCTCCTGCTCCCAGAATCGTGCTCCCAAATCTCAGATTTGAGCTGCATTTCTGCATCTGCAACTTGGGGTTAATAACTGTGCCCCACCCATCTTCTCAGGGCTGGAAGAAAACATATGGGAAAGTGTTTTGGAGACAGAGCTGTTGTCTTATGAAGATGACACGCTTGAGGCTCAAGTTTCTGTTGCCAGATGTGGAGGCCTGGCCAAGCTGTGTCCCAGAGAGCTAGGGTGGGGCTGGGTGCCCAGAGCTTTCCATACTCCAGCTCTCTCCTGACCTCCCATGCTGGGACCCTGTCCCTTCCCCCTGTCATAAGTAGAGGCCCAGTGAGGGAGTCTAGAACCCAGCTCAGCTTCCTGTGACCAGAGCTGTCACCATGGCTGTTGAGGGGCGTGGTTTAGGGGAGAGGGGATGGACTGTCCCCAACCAACCCCCAGGCCTGGCTGATCAGAGCTACAGGAGGGCGGACCCAGTCCTGCCTGGGCCTGTCCTGTCAGCTGGTTCTTTTTTCCACTGGGGGGCCTAGAATATCACAGAGCCTCTGAGGTATAAGTCAGAGCTGGCCCTTAGCCTGAGACCAATTCCCCTTCTGTGTAAAGGTAGTCTCTTTAAAGGGGGGAGGGGACAGGGGGTGTCAAAGGCCAGGCTGTAAGAGGCGCTAGGGAGCTGCAAAGGGAAGTGTTTAATGAGCAGCCGCCAGCATGCATGGAAATTGTATTTCACACCCCACTTAGCAGCCTGATGCCCAATGGGGGTTGCTGTGTATATTTGCAAGTGAGCCTCTGTGTGTGTGTGTGTGTGTGTACAAGTCAAACACATGTTCCTGGGGTGGAGGTGGTAGTGTAAATGGTGGCGGGGGTGGGGGGGTGGGGGTGTCAGGTGGTAAGTGGGGTTAAGAGAAGGAAAGAATGACCAGGAAATTGATAAGGTAGTAAGGAGCAGATGAAGCCTGCTTAATTGATTCCTTCTCTTCTGCCTTATCTGATCAGGGCAAATATACTTGACCCCCATCTCTGCTCATCTATCCTTCCCGGTGCCCTTCCGCAGTATAGCACAGGACACACACGCACTCCAAAGAGTGTTGCTGGTTGAGGCTTCACAGTGGGGCTTGAATAGTGCTGGGCTACCTAGATGGGCTCGCTTGGGAACTAGTCTGTGCCATGGGGCAGGAACCCAGTCCCCTTTGAACAGATAGTTCTCTCCCTGGCTCCAAAATCTTCGATGGCTCCCTGCTGCTAACAGAACAAAGTCCTTCTATCTCAGCCTGGCATTTGAGATCCAAAATAACCTCTCTGGTCTCCTCTGAGACACAGTCCCTTTAAAAAGGACCTAGACTCTGATGTCTCTGGCATACCATTAACCAGCCTAAGCTTTCCTCCAGGCTCCAGGCTTATACAACCAACTGCCTGTAGGACACCTCCTCTGGCTTTTAAAAAAATTTTTATGTATGTATATATGTACATATGTATGTATTTAATTATAAATAATGTATGGTGTTATATTAATTTTAGGTGTTCCTTTAGCTTCTTGGATTCTGCCTAAACCTGCTCCTGCTCTGGCATTCCTACCTCTGTGGATGCTCTACTGGGTACTCCCAACCAGAGTGCCAGGTAGCATCACCAATTGTTCCCCTTTCTCATATCTGCCTAGTTTCCTTCTATTGATTTTATTGCCTCAACAGCATTCGAGCATACCTTCTCATTTCTATCTCCACTGCCCCTGCTCTAGCTCAAGTTTCAAGATCTCTCATGCTGCAGTGAGAGAACATCTCCAAGACACAAGCATGACTGTGTTACTCCTCTGCCCCCACACTCTCTGATGGTCTTAGGAACCTTGTGAAAGTATCTTAGAGGACAGGAGTGACAACAGGGGACGCTCAAGCCAGCAGGACCTTGATTCACCAAAGCAGCCCCACCCCCCACTGTTAATATGTTGGAATTCTGTACTAACACTTCATGAAACCACTGCCTTAAAGTCCAAGATTCCCACTTGCTAGAGACGCATACTCACAACTGGGTGCCTGTGTTTTCCCAGATCCTCCCTGTCTCCCGCACTGTGCTCCAAATGGTGTGTTGCTTCCCAGCAGGCCATGCTGTTTGATGCCTCTGTGTATTGCACATGTAACCCCTTTGTACCCTTCCTTATCTAACTAATACTATTTTAACTAAAATCTATACTTCATTCGATTTTCTTAGTTTTCTCCTAATATCCTTTTTTTTGGTCCTAGGATCTCATATTATATTTAATTGTCATTAACTAATACTTTCTCACCCCTTACAATTCAGCTCAGGTGTTTCTTCCTCTAGGAAGACCTGATGCTCCTGCCCCTGCTCCCTGTCCTGGATAATCTAGATGTCGCTCCTCAGTGCTCCCATGAGCCCTCTTTAGCATTTAGCATATTGCCTTGTCCTGCCTAGCCTATGGCTGTGGTTATCGCCCCGGTAGGAACCCCAGGGACCAAACCCTTAAGCACCCTCAGCTCCCAGAGGAGCAAACAGAGAGGAGTTACTGAGATGAATGAGGCAAGGGGGAGGGAAAAAAGGGAATAAGAAGTCAGGAAATGAGCGAGACAGGAAGGCCCCTCCCATGTCAAAAGCCATGATTCCTGCCAAGAACTCTTGAGTCTTTGGTTTTGCAAAGGTAGTAGCCCTGCTTTCCTGACAGGATGGTGGGAGAGCAGAAGGCCATCCCTGTCTGGGTGGGTTCCAGTCTGTCTGGCACCCACCCAGTGAAAGAAATAACGTGTCTTCTGCATGCCCCATTTCGTTTCCCAACCTGCTGTCTGATTCAGAGAACATAGCAGTGTGGCAGTGGGATGGTTGACCTTGGCCCCTTGCCCTCTCCTGGGCTTGAGAAGGGTGGTCAGGCCAATCAGAGATGCTCTGTGCTTTGCTCTGGGCTGTGTGAGCCAGGACAGCAGGGGCAGGCCTGATGCTTGTTTAGTCTGATCTAAGCAGGTCTTTTCTCCTCTCTTGGGTCTTGATGTCTGCAGATAGCCTCCCCTTGTCTGGAGACCTCCATGTGCCTGGAGGCAATGAACTAGAAGGTAGGATTTTCAGAGGAGAGAACTCTTGAGATTGTGAGTTTTGGCCCCTGCTCTGGTGGAGAGTAGGGGGGAGGATGTCTTATGGAAGGGGACATCTGAGCCCTGACTCTGGGTAAAAGATAGAGTGGAGAGGACACCATGTCCCTTGTGCCTGGACAGTCCTCCCTCTGCTCAGGCCTGTCTGGGAGATGAGAGCCAGTTCCTAAGGCAGGTGTCCACATGACTCAGGTAGCTCAGGGCCAGAAATGCAGGGATGCAGAGCCTGCCTGGAGACTCTACTAGGGCAGGGGGCTGAGGAAGATGAGAGGACAGAGTCCCAGCACTGCCTGAGGAGCCCAGAGATCTTGGGGGGACTTAAGGCAGAAATTTATCCTTGGATTTCCCCAGACCTGTCCATGGGTAAGGGTATGCAGCCTCAGAAGGAGGGGGACTTTTGGAATACAGTAAGGAAGGGTCTGCAAAGCCAGAGCTAAGAGACTTTCTGAAGATGAAACATGAAATCCACTCCTAGTGCGATAACATGGGGAACATAGGGTGAAATCTAGCCCTAGTGTCAGGGTAATGGTCCCATCCTATGCCTGTCTGGAGAAGAGCGATGCTACAGAGAGGCCTCAGGGACAGACCTTACCTACCAGGCCTTACAGCCCCACCCAGAGGGCAAACAATGGGCAGCACCTACTCCTGTCTGGGAGTGCCCCCAAATCTAGCCCAGATGGCAGAGGAGAGCCCCCATGGGGAGTTTAGGAAGCCCATACACAGGGAACTGGAGAACTGGAGCCCTTGACATACTCAGCCGAGTATGTCTGTGAGGTCTTAGAGTCTTCTAGCCATGGGCTATGAGTCACTGATCACTGCACCTAAGAGACCCTTAGCAGACAGATGCGGGCCCTCTTGATAGCAGCACTGGAGGAGCAGACCCAAGCTCACTGCAGACCCCTTACCTCCTAATAACCACCTTTTGCCCTCCTCTGCACCTTCTCACAGCTCCTTGGCTTCTAAGCTTGCCTATGGCCTGTCCTCCACAAGGTCCCTCCTCCAGGGATCCTATACCCGTTTTTCCCAATCCTGGTTCGAGGCTGACCTGCCACACAGGGTCCGTGTGCTTGCCAGACTTGGGTGAGCTGCGGAAGGAGGGCTGGGAGTGGGGCTTCTTGAGGTTGTAAATGGCCACATTACCGTCGTAGTGGCCCACCACCACCAGGTAAGGGTGGTCCACGTGCATGTCAAGACACATGATGCCACTCTCGCTGCTGAAGATGTATTCAGGGAAGCTGGGGTTCTTCATGCTGTAGAGCAGCAGCATGCCCCGGCTCTGCTTCATGAAGTCATCTGTCCCAGGGAAGAAGCCAGGCTGGGGTAGGATTCAGCTGACCCCCATGCCCCTCCCCCACTGGATGGACAAGATCTGCCTGCTCTGCTTGTCAGAGAGAGTGGGATTCCTCTCTGGGCTTCATCTCCTCTCTCTCGGAAATGGAACCAGGAGACCTGACTTACCCCTTCTTAGGCTTCATGGGAGGGTCCAACAGATAAGTTGACCAGGCTTATCTGAGGGACGGACAATCATTCTCCTTAATCTCCCTGGGGTACAGGAAAGATGGATGCAAGCTCAGAGCTTCTAGGTGAAGAATGTGTGTGGGCTTGGGACGGAGCAGTAACCTCAGAGAGGGTTCAGGAGCCCAGCCCAGGGGCAGGTGGTTGTCCTTAGATGCCTGGATAATGCCCATGTGTTCCCCACGCCCAGCCCAGGAAAGGAGTTCAGTTTGGACTAACATGGAATTGTCTCTACAAGTTACAAAATTAGCCACCTATGGGCATCTTCCCATACCCTCTAGTGCCACAGTCCCCAGCTGCAGTCTGCACCCTAGCTATAGGCATGCTCCCAGAATTGAGAGGTCCCAGGACAGCCGGTCATCCTTCTGTGTCATCCTTCTGGCCTGAGCACAGCTTTTGGTCATCAACAGTGGACCACTCATCCCCCTCCCTGCCTGTCTCGTGTCAGTGGGGAGCCTCCTGCTTACTTTCATTCTCTGCTCATGTGGCACCTATCCTCATAATGTAGTCACTGAACATTATAGTCTCATCCCTCAAGTCTAGCTCTCCTGCCACCAGTCCAGGACCCTTCCCAAGCTCAGAAGAGGAAGTCTAGAGCAGCCCCCCATCTCAGGGACCCTATGCTAAGGGAGACTTTTAGCTGAGATGAGGGCTGTCCTCCCTTCTCTGCCGGGCTACCTCTTTTGTCCCTGGCAACTGCAGGCCTGGGCCGTCCAGACAAGGTGGCCAGTCCTGAAGTCTGGAGCCCATGGGTGGGAAAAATAAGGAGGACACTCCAATTTGACTAGTCTCGATGAGTCATTCTTTCTGTCCTATTCCTAATGCTGCCCCTTACTCAAGGGAGTAAGTGCCTGGGCTGGGCTCAGGGACAGTCTGGATTGGGTTCCCTGGGCTCTGGACATAAGCTTGGCTACAGTTACCAGACACCCCCAACCCAGGCACTCTGAAAACATCAGTTGGTACACACTGGGAGCCAGCACTAGGGAGCAGGATGTAGCCAGGAGCCAGGCTGATCTTAGGTGGGTAGAGTTGGAAGCTGAGGCAAGCTGGCATGCTCACCACAGCAGCTCTCTATGGGGGAGCCCACCTTCCCTTGCTAATCCTCACCAACTCTGGGATTCCCATTGGGAACCCCTCCAGTGATCACTTGCAAAGGAGGCTTCGTGTGCAAGGAGGGAGTTGCCCCTCCAGTGGAAGGTTCCAGGGTGCAGCTTGAGCCATGGGGAGGGCACACAGTGGTTCAGGAAGGAACATGGTTATGTTCTGGAGAAAGTGAACCTCCCACAAAGAGGAGGAGCTGGGGGCTTCTAGATCCTCTGGAGCCAAGTGGGTCACCCTATGCCTGGTACTATCTCAAAGCCAGTAGGGAGTTGGCAGTCCCTCACCCTGTAGGGCTCCTTCTGTATGGCCCTGAGGGATGACTCTCAAAGGGAGAGATTTGTAGCTGCTGAAGGAAGTACCCCACCCAGATCATGCAGGGCTTGAACTGGGCAGCGTGACAGTCACTTGTAACTCCTTTTCTTCATCACACAAATCCTGAGCACCTGACTGAGCCTCCCCTTGGGCTGGACTGTGGCAGGGACAGAGACACTGCACTGTTTATGTGGGCTTACCCTCAGCAGTCCTTAGTTTGATGAGAGAGCCAGACCCTGCAGCTGAATGAGGCCAGCCCCTCCATGGGTAGTCAGTGGTAACTGCCAGGCCACAGGAAAACTATTGATGCCCTTAATGTTCAATCTGTCCTTGATGCTGGGCAAGACTGACAGGATTAGTGGGTAAGCACAAAGGTGAGTGGGTGGACAAAAGAGTGAATGAAAGCATGAGTAAGTGGGTGACTGAGATGCTTGGACTGAGTACTCAGATGCTCTCCTTATTTCACCAAAGGGCAAAGGCAGGTATGACCCTCGCACTTGCTCCTACTGTGGCATAGGACCTGGCCCCTTGAGGTACAGCAGTGGTGACTCACTTTCTCTAGACAAACTTTAAGCACCCCCTGCCCCTGCTTGTGTACACAATATCTTCATGACCAGTGAAACGACAAAAGGAAGGTCGGAAACCCTAGCCTGGCTTAATAATTCTGTAGTGAGGACACCTCTGGCCTGCTCACAGAACCACTGAGACTATAGGCTGGACTTACAGCTCCAGAATTTTATAGATGGGGAAACTGAGGCCAGAGGGGAGAAATAGTGTGCCTGAGTGCATCAGACCCATCACATGGTGTTTGCCTTATGCAATATCTTGTTTATCACTGAAATTACACTGTACTAATATGGTATTCACATGTAAGTGGAGAAAGGAAGGGATACCAGACTTAATGTGGTGGTGGTGACTGGAAAACCAGTCTAATCTCTCCAGAATCTGGACTAGAGAACATGTAAGGGATAGGGTAGTCAAGCACGATAAGGGGAAACTCCTGGTATAGAGAAACATGAATTTCAAGAGACAGGGACACAGAGAACAATCAATCACACAAAGACCTTAGACCTATCTTAGTTCCCAAGCCATATGCATCCTGACAATAAGTCCCTGTTTCTTAACCCACCTCTAGTGGCCTCTGTTACTTGTAACCAAATGAGCCCTCCTGACATAAAGATCACAGTTTCTTTTCTTTTTTCTTTTCTTTTCTCTTCTTTTCTTTTCTAAGTAAGCTCTACACTCAATGTAGGGCTTGAACTCACAACCCTGAGATCAAGAGTTGCATCATGCTCTACTGACTGAGCCAGCTAGGAGTCCCAAGATCACAGCTTCTAATCATGGCTAGACTATGTGTTTCCTAAATGCCAAAACCACAGTGGAAGAACACAGAAAACTCTCATTTAACTGGGGCTTCCACTGCACTCCATCTTATTCTATGATCTTCTCATCCCTGAATCCAGTGGCCCCTATTTCATTCTCTAAGTATACCCTGTGTGACATCACAGCCCAAATCTCCAACAGTAACATCATGATACCATCATCTTGTCTTCCAGAAGTCCTAAAATGACATCACTACTCAGACCACCAGTGGTCCCCATGTAATATAATCACTCAGGCTACCAGCAGTCTTAGTGATCATTGCCCAGCTCTCTAGCATTCCCAGTATGTTATCACCGACCAGCAGCCCAGTGACATCATTGCTCGGCCCTCCAACATTCCCAGGACAATGCCACCAACCAGGAGTACAACATTGGCATCAAGGTCACCTACAGTGCCTTGGTTCCCAATAAAGACTAGAATCTCATCAGGCTCAAGGCTTACAGGGCCCTGGGCCCTGGGGTACTTTGTCCTGATCCCACAAATTCTCCGGTTCCTCAAAGTAGCTCCAGTAACACAGATGGGGGCCCCCACCTCCACACTCCATTGTATAGTGGCAGAGACTCTGAAATCTGGGGCCCCTGAAGGAATTCCAGGTTCCTCCAGGCTACAGATTTCAGTAAGTATATGTGACTATGTAGAAGGGGAGGAGGAATAGAGGAAGGGAAAGAGGGAGAAAGAGACAGAGAGAGGGAGGGGGAGGCAGAGAGAAACAGAAGGATAGAGAAACCACCTAGTCTGTAACTCTGAGACAGAGGGAGAGGGCTGCTGGCCTGGCCTTAGCTCCACTTCATGCTCTTGCCCTTCTCCAGGAAGTCTTCCAGATCATTCAGCCTCTCCTCTGTGTGTGCCCCCTCACTCTTCTCTACCTATATGTCATTATGACAGGTGGTCATGAGCAGGTCTTTTCCTTAGCCTGCCACAAGACTCCATCAAAGAATGGAGTGAGCATGGCTTGGCCCAGCAGGTTTATTCTTTCCAGTGTAAGGGTTGCCTCCTCCTACCCCTGCTCTGCTGGATAATCTCTAAGGCCTCCCTGACTCTGACCTTCAAGGATTCATAAGATTCTGGGAAGGAGAGTCAACCCCCTAATAGAATCTGATCTGGCAGTTCTCAGAAAGCCATGGTCTCAGGGGAGGGAGTGCTTAATTCCACCACAGACCAAAGCTCTCACTCCCTCAGCTCCTTGTGCTAGGGCCCTAGCAGAGTAGTGCCCAGGGAGGAGTAGTTCTTCTTGAACTGCCCCAGTGGGGGCCACAGTCCCACAGCTCCACCCCTGTCTTGCAAGTTATAGCTGTAGATCATAGGGGGCCACTCTGGAGAGTTGTGGCTGTCAGGGGAAGCCTGGGCTCTTGCTCAGGATTCAGGGAAGGCAAGGCAGACAGAGGGCATGTCGGTCCACCAGGATAACACCAGGTCAGTAGCCAGAGAGAAGTAGGTGCCAAGCTGCAGAGACCAGTTTACCAAGCCAGCTTCGACAGCAGGCTTCTCCTCTCTTCACTGTGGCTTTCCAAATGAGTCTAGCCCAGGGCTGACTCCAAGACAGCAGCTGCTTAATGACTCCCTTATTAAGTCTGGCAAGAGGCATTTGGAGGGGGGCTGTGGCAGGCAGAATAACACCCCCTAAAATGTCCAAGTCCTAATCCCTAGAACCCATAACTATGTTACTTTGCACAGCAAAAGGGGTTTTGGAGATGTGATTAAGTTAAAGACCTTGAGACAGGGAGATTATTTGAGTGGATTATCCGGATTATCTGAGTGGACTCAGTGTAATCACAGCGGTTCTTATAAGGGAAAGAGGGAGGCAGGAGAGTCAGAGGAGATGTCAGAATAATGCAATTGCTAGCTGGAAGGGGGCCACAAGCCATGGAATATGGGCAGCTTCTAGAAGCTGGAAAAGGCAAGGACATGGATGTTCCCCTAAAGCCTCCAAAAGGATTGAAGCCCTGCTGACAACTGATTTTTTTTTTCTCAGTGAAACTCATTTTAGACTTCTGACATTCAGAACTGTAAGATAATAAATTCGTGTTGTTTGAAGCCATTATGTTTGTGGCATTATTGTAGCAATTTGTTACAGTAGCAATAGGAAACAAATATAGGCATTCGGGGAGGTTTGATCCAGACTCTACTTCTAGGAATCAGAGGGAGAAGTCCCATAGATAATAATCTTTCTTGGGATGGTTTGGAAGCAGTGTTTCTAGAAGTCAGGAGGATGGATGCAATGATCCCCAGCTGTTCTAACCACAATAACGAAACCCTCCCTCAGTTTCCTACACCTGGCCCTGCCACCTTGGACTCCAGGAATAGAAATGCCCTTTGGGTTAGGATTTTTAGTTTCCAAAGGCAGGGGACCAGCCCAAGGCTTCCCCAAGAAATGGCATCAGTGCTAGAGGGTTCCAAACCTCCAGGATGGCCCAGAGGCCACGGTGCCAGGCTGGGTTCAGTCTCCCAGGCAGCTGGGCTTTGCCGAGCACTCTCATCCGATTAGAAGTCATATTTAAACAGTGTAGGAAATAAGAGCAAGGCCTTGGAGACAGAATACATCAAGCGGGACATTTAATTTGATTTAGGGAAAATGAAGCAAACATTTGAGAACCTAAATAACTAACCAGTAATTAAACTAACAACGGGAATGCCCTTGCACTACAACCCAGCGAGCACAGTGGCCTTTATGGACTGTATTTACAAAGAGACCTGACAACATAATTAGTCCTGTAAATTTTACGCAGCCTGCAGCTGAGGAGTGATGGATTTTGTGTGTGGAGGATGAACAGGGAGAAATGAGGTGGATGAATTTCCATTTTCAGTAAATGAAATTAACACTGCTTAATTAGTGAAGCTGACAAATAAATGATCAGGAAAGATTTAAGTCCCTACAAGTGTATCTCTGGCCTAGGCAATCTCAGAGACAGGCCAGGATGTGATGGTACAGAGTGGCAAAGGGTTTAGTGCTGGGACTCAGGGCCTGACTTTGGCCCCTTTTAATGGCTGCTCCCAGAGGGAAGTGGGGCTGAGGGACAGCTAGGTCTTCTGCCTTTCTTAGATGTAGCCCACTGGGAAGCTTCTTCCTCATCTCCGTGCGATAGCCAGTCAGAACCACACAGAGTGTCCAGGATCTGTTCCACCATCTCTGCCCAACAGATCATAAGGAGTCCTCATTTCCCTGCTATCAACTGGCTAACGGGCTGGAAAGGACCCCTTCAGTACAGTAGGCTGATAGAATTGCATCCTAGCTTTGCCCCATGGGCCATCCCTTCCTAGACTACTTTCCCTTGCCCTCCAACGTTCCTCCATCTGCTTTCACCTGCTGACAGCATCTTTTTCCACTCTGCTGAGACATGGAGCCTGGCCCTAGGGGACATCCCAGTGTCTGCCTTATATGCAGATTGACATCCCCACCATCTCATATCCAGTAGCCACACAGGGGAGGCAGGTGCAAATGTGTCTTTGCTATTGCAGGCAATTTCCTGGACTCCCTTTTCTCCACCCATTTGCTCCTGACCTGGCCTTGCTCCAGCCAACCTGCTCTATGCCCAAATAGGAGAGTGGCCCCAGTCCTTCTTAGGTACGTGCCTACCCCTTCCAACGACCTTCTTGGCAGTGTTATAGAATAAATATCTGGGAATTCCAGGCAAAAGGAGGTCTGGGCTGAGCTCATCAGTATCAAATCCAACAACAAACCCAAATTCTCACTCCAGTGTTTGTCTGCCTGAGGCAAAGTCTGATGCTGGGAGGCTGGCATCTGGGAGTTTCCAAAGTCAGTGTGATGCTGGCGACCCAGGTGCTCCTCACAGTGACCCCATCCGGTAACTAGGGTGCCTAGTTTTTTCCCTGCCTCAGCTTTGCCCTCTTTCTTCCAGGGGGCTTTCGGGGTATTCGAGAGCACAGGACTCCCAGAGGTGACCTCAGAAATGAATGCAGGAGCCCTTCTGAGTCTCAGCGCAGACTGGCTCTGCTCAGGCCTCTGCAGAATGGTGCTGAGATGTGCAAGGTTCTGGAGAAAGATGCCCACATGCAAGCTGGCCAATAACTCTGGTGCCAGTAGCAGCAACAGCAAATACCACCACCGCTGCTGCTGGGGCCTGCTCTTTAGAGTAGGTAGGGGCTTGTCTGATTCTCTTCCATCCCCACAGCCCCCTTTCTCTGCTTAGGTCCCCTGAGACTCCTGCAGGAAAGAGAGGGGACAGAATGACAGACAAATCAACAATGATTGTCCTTTATATGTGGGTAGTTCTTATAGTTCACAGGGCCCATTTGCTTTTCTTTCAAGTGTGTCTAGCAACAGCCCAGGAAGTCTGGCAGGTGTCAGTTTCTTCATGTCACCAATAAGGAAGCCAAGGCTCAGAAGATACTGCTGGGGGCACCTGGGTGGCTCAGTCGGTTAAGTGTCTGACTTCAGCTCAGGTCGTGATCTCACGGTTTGTGAGTTCGAGCCCCATGTCGGGCTCTGTGCTGACAGCTGGGAGCCTGGAGCCTGCTTTGGATTCTTTGTCTCCTTCTCTCTCTGCCCCTCCCCAACTTGTGCTCTGTCTCTCTATGTCTCAAAAAATAAATAAATGTAAAAAAAATTTTTTTTAATAAAAATTAAAAAAAAAAAAAAGAAGACACTTTTGGCCCCAGGTCACACCACTGGGAAGTGACCCTCCAGCCAGAAGGTCTGCCATGTGGCCAGCAAGGGACAAGGAGACCTTTCCTGGGTGCATGCCTGCCTAAAGGAGACCATTGGGTCTGTCAGGCTTGGAGTCATCTAATCCTGAAGGGTGGGTTACTCTTCTTCACTGTTCCTGGCTAAAGCTGCCCCTGTGGGTAGCCTCTGCATGACCCCAACCAGCCTGCCACCCTGCTTCTGGCCCTGGGTGAGAGGAGGATGGGAGTAGAACTGATGCAGTTTCACCTCCCACCTGCTAGGGAGCCTGCCTCACCCCTGCCTCCATCCTGGGCAGGGAGCCTGGGCTGAGAGGAGCCTCACAGGGGGTCCACACCCACTCCTTGGAGGGCCTGCCCAGCCCCCAGGTCCTGTTCCAAGCCCAGTAGCTGCAGCAGAGCAGGAGGAATGTGCTAGTTCCCTGCCAGAGGGGGAGGGTGCTTCCAGCTTGGCAGCAGCCCACCCTCAGGAGTGGGGACACAAAGCAGGCATTTAGGGCATCCTCAAAGGCAGCCCAGACCACGAGACTGGGAGCAGCTCCAAGGTCTCCTCCCTGAGAGGAATGATAAACACCAACTCCTCCTTGCCCTCCCTTCCACCTCCCGCATCCTGGTCAAAGAATGGGCTGGGTGGACAGGCGGTCTGAGGGGTAGAGCGCAGGAGCTTGCATGTCTGCCAGCCAGGAGAAGCTTGGAGAATGGAAGGTTTTTTCTGTTCACAGAAGCTGATCCTCCCAGCCAGGGAACATGCTGTTAGCTTGGGAGCTGCGCTAACATGAAGTGTGGGGCCCTCTCCTGTTAGGAAAAGGGAATGTCCAGGCCAGCTTGGAGGTAGTGGCTTCTGCAGGGACCGTGGAACATGAAGGCTAAGCAAACTACCACAGTTACCACAGTGCTGCCTCCTGCTGCAGGGGTGAGGGGGGCACTGGCAGGAGTGAGAACACCCTGGACAATAGTGGTCTTCCAGGGCCCAGGGGCCAAGTGATGAACATCAAGCCCTTGTCCCCGCCCCTGCCTGTTCCCAGGGCCGGATCAGGAAACTTCCCTCTCTCAGCCTCACCATCCAATCTCTCCCCAGGTCTGGTCCAGCCTACCTTCTCAAGCTTACCAAACCTACTTCTCCATCCCCGGTCCAAAGTCGTGGTCCAGATACTGCCATCTCTTCTTGGGGTGCCTTACCAGCCTCCTAACTGGTTTCCCAGCCCCCACCCAGTCTCATGCCTGCAATTCCCCCTGCGCTGGTTCTGTCCCTGTGCTTCTCAAATTCCTTCAGTGATTTCCCCTCAGGAGAATGTCCAAGCTTCTTAGAATGACTTCCCAAACCCTTTGGGGGCCAACCCTGGCTTCTTCAACAGCTTCATTTCCTCCCATATCTCTTGTGCTTCTGGACCTTTGCATATGCTGGTCCCTCTGTCAGAAGTGCCTCCCCTCTTTCTTCACCACAATAACACATTCAAGGCTCACTTTGGTATATTCCTTCACCCAGCACCAATTGCTGGTATGACTGTCAGTCTTCCCCATTAGACTGTGAGCCCCTTGAGGGAAGTGACTATATCTTAGTCATCTTACTTCTTTCACATCTGGCAAAGAGCTCTGCATTGAATAGGTACTTAAATGTTTGCTGATTGAGTGAGCAAAGGAACAAATAGCCAGATTACTTACAGGAGCCATGTCCCACTGCAAACAGATCATTGTACTTTGGGTTCCTGCAAAAGAAATAGGAACCCATTGGCCCAGGAAATGAACATGGCTTTCCTGTGGACATGAGCGTTCCCATGAATATTGGTGCCTAACTATGCTGCAGATATCTACTGTTGAGTGTTGAGACCTGGGATAATCCCACAATCCCTTAAGAATCCCAGTCTCATTTTTTTTTTTTTTTTCTATAATGCTACGTGTCATCCTCAAAGTAGTTAAATGCAGTAGAAGTGCCGTGCTCTGGGCTTGGCACCCAGCAGGCGCTCAGGGGCTCCGGGTTTGCTGCAATGTCTACACTTACCAGCAGAGGGCGGTGACGGCCAGGCGCTTGGCTTTGTCATTTTGGAATTTCCAGAGCGGCAGCAGAGTACCCTCCTGGTCTCGGTATTCGTCGGCAGCATCCTCATAGTACTTAAAATCTTAAACAAACATAGGCTGAATCAGCCCTAGGACTGCCATTTTATGGCAAGCCCAGGTCCGCCACTTTCTGTCTGTATCTCCTTGGCCCAAACAATCAGACTCTTTGTGTTTCAAAGTGAGAACAGTAATAGTACCTATCTCAAAGGACTGTTGTGAGGATTAAATGTTAATATATGTAAAGTACTTGGAAAAATACCTGGCACCTAGTAAGCTCTCTATACGTATTATTGTTACTGTCATCCCTGTTGTTGGAGGCAAATTACAATAAAGTAGTCACGTCCGCATAGATAAAATCCCAGGTTTGTCCGTCCTTGTATCTGTGGCTAAACCCCACTATGGTGAAGCTTCTTGGATCCCTGATGGGTTCTCTGAACTTAAGTTCATCTCCAGCCCTAAATTGTCTCTGCCTTCCGTTTCCTCCAACTTAGGCAAAAGCTCCATCTGTCCTTCCACTTGTCTAAGCCAGAAACGTGAGTAATCCTTGACTGATCTCTCCATCATCTCTCATATTTTCCTTCTGACTACTTTTAATCCATTCACTTCTCTCCAAACCCATAGCCACTGCCCAGGCCCCAAGAGCCATTGCCTGGATTATTACACCATCCTCCTAACTGGTCTGCCCACCTCCAGTAACTCCTCCTCCAGTCCATGCTCCACAGAGCTACCTGAATGCAAATAAATAAATCACCTCACCACACTACCTCCTTCAACCCACTGAAAATCCCCCAATGGCTCCCCTTGCACATGGCTCCATGGTCAAACCAAGGCTCCAGACCATGACTTCCATGTCATTTCCAGCCAGGTGTTCACATAACCTCTGTATCAGTGTCTGAAATGTCCTGCTCCTTCATCTTCCTGGCAAACTCCTATTCATTGAAGATCCAGATTCAACTCTTTCTCCTCTATGAGGCCTTCACTTTCTTGTTGAGCAGAATTCATTTCTTCCTCCATTCCAGCCCTGTCTCTACTGAAATGTCTGTCATGCTGTGTTGCTTCTATTTATCCTTTTGGTTGTCTCTCCTACCAGACAGCTCCTGGGGAGCAGGAAGCATGTTATATTCATCTCTCGACTTGCAGTGCCTAGCACAGGGCCAGCCATAGAGCAGACACCCAATGACTGTTCAAAGAGTGCAATGAAATAAATCAACAGAAGTGAAAAGTTTCTGTCTTTTTTCCAATCAAGGGTAACCCATTAGAAAACTAATCCTCTCATCCAACACGGTCAAGGACATGCCCAGGCACTGCCCCCAGCCTTGAGGTTGTGGGACTACATTCAAACCTCAAAAATGTCTCAGAATAAAAAAAGACTTGAGTGATCAGAGGCATGAGCCTTGATCATATCAGAGATCCCTGAGCTTAGGCTATCTTTGAAAATACTTCATTTCAGAAGGAGATTAATTGGTAATACTTCTCTGTTTTCACTTCTTCATGATTACACTTTCCCAAAGGGAAAAGAGTATGCAATTAAAAAAAATCAAAGTTCAATGCACTTTTATGTGATTGTGTTCTTACAAATGAAAAAGGTTCACCAAGGCCAATTTCTCCATGGATATTAATCGTGTTTGCAGCCCTTTGGTGGGCTGGTTGCAGAGGCTGGGTTTCAGGAAGCCAAGCTGCATGAGTGACAAATTCATTCACAGCTGCTGTGTACTTTGACAGCTTTGAAAAGCACTCAAGGTCGTTTTCCAGCCTGAATGATAACAAGGGGGCTTGTGTAGGCTTCTGGTCTTGGCAGCCCTGGTTTCTATGTCCCATGGGTGAGCAATGAGCATCAAGTCACCAAGAAGAGCCCTAGGCTGTCAGCAAAGGAGACCAGCCAGCAACAAGGAGCTGCCAACTTTGGGGAGGCAGCTGCTCCAAATAAATGCACAACCTCTTAGGGAAATACAAGCCACTTGGGAATGTGCTGTTCATGCCATGGGAAGGATTCTGTTTCCCTGGCTCTGTCAAAGACACCAGAATTTCCCAGGCCCCCAGGATTTAAGCATTTCTGAATCAATCTCTTTCTTCACTTCATCACTAATTAATCACCAGCATAGACTTATTGAATGTTTTTTGTTTTTTTTTTTTTTTTTGAAAAGTCTCTTCCAGCCCAGTGGCTCTGTAGCTTTGTGATGAAGTGCTTCAGCTATGGATCTAAGGGGCTGTGTTCAAGTCCTGATTGTACCACTCATTTGTCATACTAGCTACTATTTTGAACAAGTAGCGATAGCCCAAATCTATCACCTATAAAATGGAGATAATAATGGAATTCACCTGACAGTGTGTCTGTCAGGATGATATAAAATAATACAAGTAAATTGCACAGCACAATGCCCAGTACATAGGCCATTCCCAGTGAATGCTGGTGTTGGTTTTTCACTCTTATAGCTGTTTCCTTTTCTCCATTTTCTGGAAAAGGTGTGGTGAGGCCCACTCCACCCCACACCTGAACCTCATTTTTGTCTCTGTCCCTGTATTCTGTCCAATTGCATCCTTCTCCAGACATACTCTCACTGGGCTGTGTTCCTGCCTGGACAGAATCTTTGAACTGTCTGCAGAAAAATCTCAGATTCCCTGAGATATTCCAGGCCCTTCATTAACTGCCTCCAATCACCTCTGTAGCCTGAGCTTTCACTACTTTCCAAGAAACCCCTGTTTGAATCATTGAGCCTGCTGCACTCTATCCCCAGAGACCAGTCCCATTCATTTTTACCACCGAGTCACTGCTTGTGCTGTCCCTTGCCCAGAACATCTGCCCTTCTGCTAGTCTACTCACACTCTGCTTATCCCTTGGCACCTAGCTTAGCCCTCCCTACAGCCTTCCTTGACTGTTGCCACTCATCCCTCGTTTCTCTTCTTCCATTCTTGAGGATCCCCAGAGCAGTTTCAGTCTGCATTATAGCATTTATATTATCTCCAAGCTGGACACAGTAGAGAAAGAGCACAGAATTAGGAAACTCAAGACCTAGATTTGGGTCCTCTCTGCCATTCAGCAGCCAGGTAGACTTGCCCTTACCTGCCTCTTGTGTAAAGTAGGGGTAATACTCTCTGCTCTGCCTACCTCCCAGACTGTTGCAAAGATGACATTGGATCACTAATATGTAAGTTTTGCTGCACTATTGTCAGATCTCATCACTATACCCATTTTTCTTATTCCATTGTTTGTAGTTGACCTGTGTGTGTCTTGTCTCTCTAGTGACATCCAGAGGAGGAAGGGATTAGTTTGTCTCCTCTTGCACCCCTATAGTACCTAGCATGGGACACTCAAATACTTGCCTTGTATGAGGAATTTTTAATACAGGCAGTAATAGTAGTTGCCAGCACTTCAAATCTTACCTTGAGCAACATCATCATAAGTGTTCTGGTTGACCATCCGCTCCACGATTTTAGCAGCCTGAGTCACTTTGGTGATGTCATCACTCTGTGGAGAAACAGAGGCCACAGGCTCTCTTAGCTAGCACCTGGAAAGGTTATGTCTTGAGCCACAGCCCAGACTTGCAATTTTCTCTCTGACACCACCCACCCCGGATAGCTCTGTAAAGATATCTCTTCATGCCTCCAAAGCCAGATCACCTCACCACCCCCTTTGGGGAATGCCCAGCTCTTAAATGGCACAAGGAGTTTGCACTGCCATACTTGGCCCCTGGGTACAGCCTGTCTTGTACTCTTTCATTCTGAACTTGTTCTGGAGAAGGCATATCTCAGAGCACAACACAAGACATTGAAGAGTATTGAAGGGGAGAGCAGAAAATGGGAGGTAGGAGGCTTCTTTAGTGGAGACAGGAGGTTTTATCATCTCAGGCAATGACAAAGACTCTCATTAAAGCCTCAGAGAGCTTCTGGTCCAACAGATATGCTTGTATACAGGGAGTAAAAGGCAGAAATGACTCCTAATCTAAGGCCTTGCCCACTGCAGGAAGAAACCAGCTGAGTGGGCAACGCTTGAGGAGCTTCAGAGCACCAGGCCCATGGGTGTTGAAAATGAGAGTTACTAGCAGTGCCAGCATCAGGCAGTGGTTAAGAGAATGGATTCTGGAGCCACACAGACCTTCATTCCCTTCCTATCCCATGCATTAAGAAGGAGCCAGTTGGCAACTTTAGGTAAGTCACTTAAATTCTCTGAGTCTTAGAGTACACATGATACAGTGGGGATGGATAATGCCACCTGCATCTGGGGTCATTGTACTATACTAGCAACTATACATAATCCTGGGTTCTCACAACAATCTTACAAAGTAACATCATTAGGATGTCTTTACAGATGAGGAAACAGGTTAGAAAAACCTGGCTAATAAGTAGCAAAGCCAGGATATAAACTCAACTCTGTGGATTCCAGGTCCCATGCCCTCGGGCCCACACAGAAAGCCAGTCCCTCACCAGTCTGACCACCTTTGCATGGTCCTGGCAGTCTCCAGGTTCCAGATGTGTGGTGGACCACTGCCTCCCTTGTTCTGGATACTATACTACTTGAGAAGACACAGCTTTTTATTGGTTCTGACTAAATTTGTGGCCTCTCAGACCTTTCTGCCATTCCCATCCTAATCTTTCAGATCATACAAGCCTGCATTCATTTCTGTATATTCATCCAAATGATTAATGAGACAGAAATCTGAGATCTATCATTGCAGACTTTCCTACAGGGTATCATAGAGTTATTCTGCTTTCCCCCTCCCACTCACTTGAGTTTTATACCAACCTCATCAGATGCAGGTCTCTGAGAAAAGGGTGTCACTCTGTGCATGCACTGGGCCTGAGCAAAAGATCACTCTGTTCTACAGATAGCCAGGGCCAGTACTTGAGATTCCCAGTTAAAACTCAATTCCCTTGCTTACAGGTTGCATACTAAGGTATTCACTGATGTTGGGGGGTATCTTATATCCCACAATGTTATGCCTTCACTGTAGCTTCCTGGTCCAGAGAATTGAGCTCTGCCTGCATCACAGCCTTCAATGTCAACCAAAGCTGGAAGAAAGTGCAGTCCTACTTCCCTGGACATATTAGACACCAAGTCTGATATACATGTTAGATCCCAAGGGCTTAGACCCAAGGACAATTTTCACTTTCAGCCACAGGGATATTTCTTTTCTTCTCTGGGTCCTGGTGGCTGCAGTTAAAGTTTCTGCAATAATAGTCCTAGCACACAGCCTATAGCCAAACCCTTGATGGATCTTCAAGTGAAACTTGACCCAGGCTAACACCCTCTCTGAAGCTCCTAACCTCTAGGGAATAGTACAGGGTCTGGACAGGGCAACCCATGGGACAGGGACTTCATCTTTCACTTCAGAGTTCCAGTACTCAGCATGATCATGATCACAAGTGCTTGGTCTGTAATTGAATGAAATGGAATTGGGGCAGTTTATATTAAGCCAAAGCAGGGAACTCTTAAAACTCCCAGAAAATGTGACTTTTATCAGGGACATGTAATTGAGTGGAAGTGGGCATACTTCAGACAAAGGAAGCAAAACTTACTTAAACTCATCTGGCTTCCATAGCAAAATCGCTTCCCGGAGAGCTGTCTGGGAGCTCTCCAGGGTGCTGAATCCAGACCTCATCTTTCCCATCCTATTACAGGTCAAACACATCCATACTGGGACTCTGGCTCCTGATTCAGCTTTCTTTGTGTTGAAAGGACAGATGTGGCCCTTCAGCATCTCTCTGTGGTGATCTTCTTTGTGGGGACCTATCACTATAACTTCCATAATGATCCCCAAACCTACGCTGGCTATACTCACAATGAGCCCCACAAAATAGACATCTATAATGACTCTTATTATGTTTCTTCATGGTAAATCCAGCCCAGAGTGGCCACACCCATCAGCCTGAACCTGCTGGTGTCTGTGATCAGCCCTGACTTAGCACCTGGCCCATAAGACTCACCTAAAAGATTGAGCACAAATAACCCAAGGACTGAAGGTCAAAGAGCAAATCACTCTCCAAAGCCCCATGACCCCTTGCTCAGGGAGGTGGTGCCTTATTATCACATCCCACCCCATCCTGAGAAGACTCCTGAGCTCTTTCAGGGTGTGCATTGGGTTTCAATAACATTCATGTCTTCTGTTGCCGCCTAGCCCCCAAACCCTGAATCCTTGCTGGTCTCCAGACCTATATAAGATTGGGAAGAGGTGTGGAATGCCAGAGGCAGCTGTGGCTCTCTTCAAACCTTCCTACAAGGAAAGAACTATTCATATTTCAACATTATCTCCCCACCTAAGGTCTTTAAAGTCCTTCCAGATAGCCAGGCTTCTCTCTACCATGAGACCAAGATCCCACTCAGTCATTCTCTGTGACAGATCCATGGGAAACCCCACCAAACCTGGGACTCCATAGATGTCATCTTCCTCATGGCCATCTTCCCCATTTTTTTAGCCACTGGTGTCTTTGCCTTCTCTTTCTCTTTGGTCTTTTCCTGCTTCTCAAGCTCCTCTACATAGGCGTCGTAGATCTCCCACTAGGCAAGGGCAAGATGAGAAGGTTCATTGCAGGGCAAAATCTTCACCCAGCCAGCTTCAGCTTTTAGAGCTTGAGAAATAGATTATGTCAGGCCCTGTCACATGCCTCTATAGCATCCTCTACTTGGCCCACTGTATGTATTCAATGTCTGTCTTCTGTGTTGTCAGCTCTAGGACAGGAATGAAGGAATTCTCAGGGCAGTTCTGGGATGGGCTTTCCACCCTGCAGCTCAGGGGCTCAGTTATCAGCTGGAGATCAGTATTGCTGCAAACTACAAATCCTACTAGGCAAAACAAATGGGCAAATATCAAGGTGGATCACATTTTTCTTGGTGATTTATAAGACTCTGAACTAGGAAATTTAAAAAATATTTCCCCCATGGAGATGTGATAAACTTTCTAGTTCATGTTTTGCTAACTACAGCACTGACCACACCTTCTGAGCATAAAAAGATAAACAAAAAGCAAGGGAACTCCTGCTAACTGCATCTGACAGCAAGAGAAGCTCAAGGATCATAACAAAGGAAGCAGCAAGGATATGGGGGGAAAAACCCAGATCACTGTGTGCTCTCCAGAGTTGGGCAGTCACTGCCACCTGGAGGCCAGATAGACACACCTTATATTAACAATTCACCATGGGCCAGTACTCCACACCACAACATAATTCAATGTTTGTTATCTCATTCAGAGCCTTCCAACAGCCCTGCAAGGCTGCTTGTTGTCCTCGCTTGACAGAGAAATAGAAATTGAAGCATCAAGGGTGACACGGTTTGCCCAGGGTCTTACAGTATGAGCAGCAAAGTTGGAGCCTGAGCTCAGGTCTCCTGGCACCATATCCTGCTCAAATCAGCATGGCTATCCAGTAGAATTTGAGGGGGAAAGAGGGTCTGCAGGAACAATTAAGACTGTTGGAAGGACAGATTAGAGTGCTAACACTTCAGAGTCAGCATGGGGTGACTATAGAGAGTTGGAAGCCATGCCTATTTCCCTCTTTGATAGTCTTGCCCCTGAGAGGCATGTGGCTGATCCACAGCTCACTAGGTGGGTACCTACTGTCTAATATGCCTGATGTTCAGAGCCTGGACAAGGAGCATGGAGATGGATGGATGAGGAGGGCAGGAATCTTTGACAAGGATGCATGAGGTGGAGAGGTGGGGGTGTGGTGATGACTTTTAGACTGACCCAGGGTCTCACCTGATTAGCTGTAGCCGAAAAGTTTGTCCTGGGAGGAGGTTCCATCTGGCATTCTCGGTCCTAGTGAACAATGACAACAAGAAACCAACGGAGAGCCCTCAACTCCTTCTCACTTAACCCAACAGTATATCCATCCATGGGTGAAGCCTTTCAGTTGGAGCAGGGGGAGGGATGGGACACAGAACTGGGAAGTAAAGAGGGGCTGAACAAAGGATGAAATGATGCAGTGAAAGCCTACATTTTCCTTCTAAGCTTCCTTCAGAAGACTAAGCTAGAAATAGGGGGCAATGAAGCCTGATTATGCCAGTTCAACTAAGTGGGGGTTAGGCAGGGCTCTGGCCAGCCTTTAAATGCAAGACACAGGTCATCCCCTGGCAAGCTACTGGACTAATATCCCTCACCCTGAGAAGACTTCTCCCTAATACTGGGGCCTGTGGCTCCACCATGGGAATGCACTCCCTCCTCATTGTGTATCACCCAGATTACTGAATAGGGAGTACACAGTGTGATTAGAATCTGCCATAAACCCATCATGTAGACTTCTGCCCTCCATTCACAGATTCATTTCTGTAAAACACTGTCTTACATATGTGAGTCTCTCCCCTGAAATCCTGAGAGATTCTTTCAGCCTGTACTCAGGGTCCTCCATACTTATGAGCCAGGGAGCTTTTCCAGCCTTTTCTAGTTAGTCTATCACAGAGACCATCAACTTCAGTCAAACTGGCTCTTAGTCCTGCCTCCCTGGCACATCTGGCCTCTCCTCTCTCCCCCAGATCTTGACCTCCTCTTCAAGGCCCTTACATGTTTCAGTCTCAGTTGAAGGGCTCCAGATTCCTTGTTACCCACTCTGAACTCCCATGAGGATGGCTTATAAGGACTGAACACATGCTTCAAGCTCTCCTCAGAGAATTTAACTGTGGTGCATGCCTGTCACCCTTCCAGGCCAAGAGCTGCTGAGGCTGGAGTCAGGCCTGTTCCTTTCCTGCCATGCACAGTACAGAGCTGTGAGGTAAAGGGGCTGGGGTGGGGCTGCTCTACCCGGAGAGGGTTGTTTAAGGTCTGTGAGGCCCTCTCACTGAAGTTGAACTGGTTGGTGAGCTTTCGCTCCTTGGGCTGCTTAGGAGTCATCAATTCTTCTTCAGTCACTTTTTCAGCTGCCTGGAAAAAAAGACCCATAGGACCAGGGCTCAGCTGTGACAAGAAGATGGTGGGGAGTCAGGAGTGGGGAGAAGTCATGTCTTAGGATAGGATAGAAGAGGGAGAGGGTGATGATGCCAGAGGCATTGGCACCTGGAGCCTCTAACATCTCACCTTCAGCCCCACCCCATAACAAGTTACCCCTGAAACTTCCATCCACAGCTAGAGCTGGAAGGGGAGAGATGGGAACAATATTATACTGTACCTCAGCTGCAGGCATATCTATTTGACTCCCAGCTTCAGTTTCAGCTTCAGCTTCAGATTCCTTAGGCTCTTCTTCTTCTTCAAGGATTTCAGTTTCTGAAATCACCACCTTGGTGGACTCCTGAGAACCTTGGTAGGATATTGCAGATGAACCCAAAGTCCAGGCCTCCTCCCCCATCCCCTGGTAGGGCAAGGCTTTCTTTGTTCCTGCTTTTGAGACCTCACCTACCCCAGGGTTCTCATGGGTTAACTCCCAGACCTATCCAGGACAGCCAGCTGTTGGACTTTATGTAAGTAGAGGCGCTGCAAAGTTATGGCTTAGTGATCTGCTCCCTAGGGTGACCACAGAAAGGGGACGAGGCTCTGGGCTGTAGCATCAGGCTGACCTGAGGCCTACCTGCTGCTAACTCATCACGGTAGTGCTGCCGTCGTCCTTCATCTGAGTCTTTAGGGATCAGGTTCCCAACCTGGCTGAAGTGAACTGCCAGTTGGTTCACAACGCCAATAAACTTATATGTGCCTTCCTAAGAGGAGAGAAGACTGGGTAAGACCAAAAGTCCTGAAAAGGGCTGCTGGAGTCAGAATGTAGTCTGCCTTCATTCTATAAGGCTTAACGTGGCCCATCTGTTAACGATATATATAGATCTCATCAAATCCTCAGTTAACCTGAAGTTTTCATTGCATTGCAGCTTAAAGAGGAGGCAAACGAAATAAAATTTTTAAAAATTCTCATAAAAGACATATTTTTAAATATCTTTTCTTTCCAATTTTGAATAGCCCTGGATTTGTCTATCACTGGCTCTTACATCCATGCCAAGCAATCCTGGTATACCTGTTTCATCACAGATTTGAGGCAGGTCACGCATAGTCCTCAAACATACCTGGCCTGGCCTACTCTGAACAGTATTTAGTGAATGTGAGGGCTGGATAGATCCTCAGAGATACCAAATCTCCAATTCCCCTGTTTCCATACAAAAGGCCACAGATAGCTAGAAAATGTTTGAGTTTGGCACTTGTCCAGTTTATAAAATGTCCAGAAAATGAAAATCAGGGCTAGTCTTAAAGTCTAGGTAACCTTGTTCATTTATTCTTCAACACCTAATTTTTAAACAAATACAACATGCCAAGTATTTTGTTTTAATTTTTTTAATGTTTATTTATGTTTGAGAGAGACAGAGCATGAGCAGGGGAGGGGCAGACAGAGAAGGAGACACAGAATCCAAGGCAAGCTCTAGGCTCCAAGCTGTCAGCACAGAGCCCGATGTGGGGCTCAAACCCACGAACTGTGAGATCATGACCTGAGCCTAAGTCAGATGCTTAACCAACTGAGACACCCAGGCACACCAACATGCCAAGTATTTTCTAGGTTCCAGAGACATAAAGCTTAACAAAAGCAGATATGATCCCTGCTTTCACAGGGCCTATTAGTCTGGTTCTTCTAGACAGCCTCCATATTGACAAGCATCTTAGTTGTACTGTTGACTTTGAGACCAAGGTTTCCTTCCTTCTTTCAAAATATATCTTCCCAGCCCTTTTAAAGTCACATAGAATATTGTTGTATTTGTATGACACACTAGGGTAAACTCACTGGAGAGGAAACCAGCCCATGGGCTCCAGCTGTATCAAACCCACCTGCCTCTGGAGAGCTGAAAGAATCACTATTTCTGCACATAGGTTGGGACACTCTGCCTTAAAAAGTCATCACAAAGCCCTTCTTCTCTCAGTAACTCAGATGGATGGGAAATGAAACAGTGCAGTTATTAAAAGCATGGTCTATGTTGGTGGGCAGAATGGATTCAAATCCTGATTCCTTCCCCTATTTTCTGCATGACCTTGGGCTTAACCACTCTAAGCTTTATTTTTTTCATATGTAAAATGAAGATAATAATATCCAATTTTTAGGATAGTTATAAGTATTGAAAATAATGAAAATAATTTATTTATTACTGTTTAAAAAATATTAGATAGAGCATGAGCCTGAGAAAGGGGCAGAGGGAGAGAGAGAGAATCATAAGCAGGCTCCACACTCTGTGCGGAGTACAATGCAGGACTCAATCCCATGACTCTGGGGTCATGACCTGAGCTGAAATCAAGAGTCAGACACTCAACCAACTAAGCCACCCAAGTGCCCAGAAAATAATTTATTAACAGTGTCTGACACGTAATAAGTACTGAATAAGATTTCAAGGGAGATTCATTATGGAATTTTCTAAATCTCTGGAAAATTCCATGTAAAATTTCAAGGTTCTGGTCAAAGACCAGAGTTTAAAGGTGATCTCTCTAATAGCAGAGAAGCTTTTGGAATGTAGCAAGTCACTGCCAAACCAAGGAGCACCTAGAGGCCCCTAACCCAGAGGGGATGACTTACTTTGAAGCTGTACCTGACGATGTTCTGGGGTGCATGTGGGTTGTTGGCTGTCAGAATGCGGGTGAACTCCTCCTTTAGCTCCTAAGGGAGAGAAATACCAAGAAATACCAAAGGCCCACACCTCTTCTGAGATTTGGGAGGGCTCCTCAGGGTGTCAGCAGACATCTCACACCCAGGTTCTGTGCAGGCTCCTAATCAGTACTATGAAAGAACACATCTCTGAGGGTAGAGAAGGTAGAAGGGGCAAGGGCAGGATGCTGTTCACTCACCGCATCAGTCAACTCTAGCTGGTCAGGGGGTCTAACTGTGGCTTTGGACTGGGCCCATTCATCTGCTCCTTCTCCCACTTCAGTCCCTGAATCTTCATCCTGGACAACAACCTCACATGAGGATCAGCAAGCAGTGCTCTCCCTTCATTCACAAATCCTCCCAGAAGCCAAGCTCTGCCCCTGATAAGTAGAATACAAAATGCACAACAGACCACTCATGGAAGAGTCCAAAGGAACTGCTTAGGTCAGAGTTCTCATTGCCTGGAAGATCTTGGCCATGTCAGCCCTGGGGGTCAGTACTTATCTGAAACATTGTGGTGGGCCTTTCGAGCCAGAAGTGAGACCAGAAGTGGCCCCTCCCTATTCTCTCCCATACAGCCTGGAACCTAATGGTCAGGACCAGCTGCCAAAGGCAGGGCTTTATGCAAAATGAAAGGACATCCAGCTGTTATTTAAGATGCTTCAGCTCCGATTCATATTTTATCTTCCAATTTGCCACCTTATGGTTACTCTTATGGCAACACTCTCAGTACTTGGTAACTTTAAGCCTCAGAGTCTCATCAGATCCTTAGAGCAAAAAAATCAAGGACTAGAAGTTTTTCCTTTCTGTAATAGACAGTTAAACACCTTGCCGAAGTGGCCCATGATGTATTAAAAAAAACCTCACCCTTGTTAGAAAAAATATGCGAATAAAAGAATGCAATTCTTCACTATAAAACTGTTGAAAACTAAAACAACAACAACAACTACTACAAAAACCCAAAACAAAGAGACCACTCAACCAAACAAAACTAATCCAGTGGTGGTGACATTGTGGGAAAATTGCTACCCATAAATTAGCGCAAACTTTCTAAAGAGCATTTTGGAAATATTTACCAAAAACCTAATAAGCATTTATTCTCTGTGACTGAAGTTTCTATGTATAGGACTTTATATTAAAGAAATAACCAAGGACATGCCCAGAGATTTAAATGCATGAATGTTTGCTGGAGAATTGATCATAATAATGAAAAAGAGGAAATATCTAAGTGTCCAACAATGGGGCATGGTTGAACAAATTACAGTATAGCCTTAAGGAGCATATGGTAAAATATTATACAGTAATTTTAAATGATGCTATAAAAGTATGTTTATTGGCAATGGAAAGCACTCTAAATATATTATGTAAAAAGCAGATTATAGAATAACTTACAGTTTGATTCCATTTAAAAACAGGGGTGCCTGGGTGGCTCAGTGGGTTAAGTGTCCAGCTTTTGACTTTGCCTCAGGTCATGATCTCATGGTTTATGAGTTCAAGCCCTGAATCGGGCTCTGCGCTGACAGTGTAGACCCTGCTTGAGATCTTCTCCCTCTCCCTCTCTCTTCCCCTCCCCTGCTTGTGCTTTTTCTCTCTCAAAATAAATAAACTTAAAAATAAATAAATATACATAATTTTTATATGTGCACAGAAATATCTGAGAGAGTATAACATCATGTGTTAACTAAGAGGTTTTCAATAATGGTGGGTTTAAGGGTGATTTTTTTTAAAAATAGGCTTCACACCCAGCACAGAGCCCAATACGGGGCCTGAATTCAACCCTGAGATCAAGACTTGAGCTGAGATCAAGACTCAGCTGCTTAACCGACTGAGTCACTCAGGTGCACCTAAGGGTGATTTTAATGGTCTTTTTGCCTATTTGAATTTTCTAAAAAAGATATAGCTAATATTTTCAACAGAAAACAATGCTGTTAGCATCTTGCTGAGAGCCTTCAGTGGGCTCAGCACTTACTCTCTTCCTGGCTCCTCTGCCTATGTTGATGCTCTGAAAGAAAGAACAGAAACAAGAGGTAAGTCATAGGCAAATCTCTGTGGGAATATCAGAAACAGTATTACAGGGAGGCTTCTTCCCAGAGATCTCAAAGACACTGGACATTGAGCTTTCCCAAGTCTTAAAAGTGGTCCTCTTAGTGGCAACATGTGCTTCTTACCCCAGTCAAGGAGGCCCTGTATCTGAGGCAATCCCATTCCAGTGTCAGTGCCACTGACCCATGAAAAGCAACCAGGTAACTTAGCACTGGGCATTTCTTATTTGCAACTAGTTCCACAAACATTTTTAAAAAGCATATTCTAAGTGCTCAGCTCTGTACTATGCGTTAAGGAGATTTCGAGGTCAAATTATATTTATAAATACTTGTTTGGGATGAATGTAAGCTCTTTATAAGCAGGTACTTTGTTTTATACGCTGCTGAGAATATAGTAAGTGTTCAAATACTTATTTTTTTCCCCCAGAGTGAACATAATCCTTTATTTCAAGGTGATTCTTTTTTTTCTATAATTCATTTTTTACAATTTACATCCAAGTTAGTTAGCTCATGGTGCAATAATGATTTCAGGAGTAGGTTCCCTAAGTCCCTTATCCATTTAGCCCATCCCCCCACACACAACCCCCCAGCAACCCTCTGTTCTCTATATTTAAGAGTCTCTTATGTTTTGTCCCTCTCCCTGTTTTTATATTATTTTTGTTTCCTTTCCCTTATGTTCATCTGTTTTGTATCTTAAATTCCTTATATGAGTGAAGTCATATGATATTTGTCTTTCTCTGACTAACTAATTTCACTTAGCATAATACCCTGCAGTTCCATCCACATAGTTGCAAATGCAAGATTTCATTCTTTTTCATTGCCAGGTAATACTCCATTGTATATATATACACCACATCTTCTTTATCCATTCATCCATCGATGGACATTTGGGCTCTTTCCATACTTTGGCTATTGTTGATAGTGCTGCTATAAACATTGGGGTGCATGTGTCCTTTCGAAACAGCATCCCTGTATCCCTTGGATAAATACTTAGTAGTGTAATTGCTGGGTTGTAGGGTAGTTCTATTTTTAACTTTTTGAGGAACCTCCATATTGTTTTCCAACTGGCTGCACCAGTTTGCATTCCCACCAGCAGTGCAAAAGAGATGCTCTTTCTCCACATCCTCACTAACATCTGTTGTTGCCTGACTTGTTAATGTTAGCCCTTCTGACAGGTGTGATGAGGTGGTATCTCAGTGTGGTTTTGATTTGTATTTCCTGGATGATGAGTGATGTTGAGCATTTTTTCATGTGTTGTTTGGCCATCTGGATGTCTTCTTTGGAGAAGTGTCTAATTCATGTCTTTTGCCCATTTTTTCACTGGATCATTTGTTTTTTGGGTGTTGAGTTGGATAAGTTCTCTATAGATTTTGGATATTAACCCTTTATCTGACATGTTGTTTGCAAATATCTTCTCCCATTCTGTCAGTTGCCTTTAAGTTTTGCTGATTGTTTCCTTTGCTGTGCAGAAGATTTTTATTTTGATGAGGTCCCAATAGTTCATTTTTGCTATGGTTTCCCTTGCCTCCAGAGATGTGTTGAGTAAGAAGTTGGTGCAGCCGAGGTCAGAGAGGTTTTTGCCTGCTTTCTCCTCGAGAATTTTGATGACTTCCTGTCTTATGTTTAGGTCTTTCATCCATTTTGAGTTTATTTTTGTGTATGGTGTAAGAAAGTCGTGCAGGTTCATTTTTCTGCATGTTGCTGTCCAGTTTTCCCAGCACCATTTGCTGAAGAGACTGTCTTTATTCCATTGGATGTTCTTTCCTGCTTTGTTGAAGATACATTTCTGGGTCCATTCCTGGGTTCTGTATTCTGTTCCCTTGATCTGAGTGTCTGTTTTTGTGCCAGTACCATACTGTCTTGATGATTACAGCTTTGTAATACAGCTTGAAGTCTGAGATTGTGATGCCTCCAGATTTGGTTTTCTTTCTCCAGATCGCTTTGGCTATTCGGGGTCTTTTCTGGTTCCATACAAATTTTAGGATTGCTTGTTCTAGCTCTGTGAAGAATGCTGGGGTTATTTTGATAGGTATTGCCTTGAATATGTAGATTTCTTTGGGTCAAATACTTATTGAATAAATGAAGAATGTCATCAAACCGATTAGTGATCATGATTCTGGGAAAAATGTTTTTCCTCTTTGGACCTCAGTTTCCTTGTCAGTAAAATGCATAGGATTGGATGTGATGACCTTCCAGCTCTAACACACTAAAATTTTATGTTCCCAAGAGCAGCATGCTTTATTCAGCTTGATAAACATTTATTGGGCATCTATTTTTGTGTCAGGGACACACCTAAGCAGTAGGACACAGATGAAGAGAGATGAGGTCCCTACTCCAGTTTGTTCAGGGTCCATGGAGGACAGAGCAGTGTAAGAATGTTCATCATTTACTCTCTCATTCACTCACTCACTCACTCACTCACTCACTCTCTTATTCAGTACTCCTTTGAAAGCCTCCTCTGTGCCAGCAACAGAGATATGTGTACCCAGGGTGCTATAGGAGTACACAGAGACACCTACTGAGCACAAGAAAGGCTCCCAGAGGTGGCTGTTTCCCAGCTGGGTATCAAAGAACAAAGAACCCAGCTGGGTTGTCTAAATGGAGAAAACATTATTCAGAAGAAGAAAACACCATATACAAAGGCAAGAGAAGAACAGTGACAGAGCCAGTAAAATATTCCACCAAACAAACAAAAACCCTGCAATATACATATATATACATATATATAATTGTTAATATATATAATCATATATATATATATATATATATATATATTTATATATATATATATATATATATTACAATAGGTGTTTCAGATGATCAAGCAAAAGGGAGATCAGTGGAGGCTAGAAATGTGACAGAAGGGTTCTTGGAAGAAGCAAGTTTAAAGTATTGAAGGAAAGGCCAAGGCAACATGGTGGCAGTACAGCACATTGGACAGAGACCTCTGCTCCTAGTTCTTGCAGGCCACCTGTATATTCATGAGAAAGTCTCTTGGGCCTCAGTTTCCCAAATACAAAGTTAAGAGAGTTAGACTAGATGGGCTCTTACAGCTCTTACATAATATAGTCTATGGGAGAGGATTTGATGGTGGAGAGGAGGAAAGGGATTCCAGGGAGAGGGAAGAGCATGTCTCAGCTTGGATTAGGATTGTTATTGGTAGAGCAGGCAGCAGGATTCAGATCTCTGCCACGTTGCCAGAGTTTCCAGTGATGGAAGCCTTCTCTGAGGCTAAGCTGCATAAGCCAGAAATCTGCTTTTTTTTGAAGCACCTCTGATCCCTAAGGTAACAAGATGCAGGCGTCACAACTCCAACAGCTTTCTGGCCCACAACAGACATTGGAGGGCCAATCCCAACCCAAACTGCCAGCCTTAAATAGAAAACGAGATCCAGTTACCATTGCCCCCCGTAAATATGTCTGTAAAACATTTATCTGGCAATAAAAGAACTGACAAGGCAATTCGAATGTAATTGTTTTTGGCAGTTGGAAATATTTCAATTAACACACTATAAAAGCCACACTATAATAAATGCAAAACAGGCCAATGAAATCAGCTGCAGTCCTGACTTCCCAACCATGGCAAAGGAGATTGAATGTCAGGCTGCCACTTTGGGCCCTTGGTCTTCCAAAAGGAGAAGCCTGAGATGGACAAGCCTGAATTCCTGGAAAGCTTTTGATGGTTCCTCCCAGAAGCCATCAAACCACAGAAGAACAAAGCCCAAACTCCCTCCCTGGCCTTCAGAACTCTATCATCTGGCCCCACGTCTCCATTCCAGCCTGCTCTCCAGCCCTTCCTGTGCTAGCATTTTGAGATGCAGCCTAGCAAGGCTACCCACATTTCCTGAGCATCGACTGTGCTTTCCCACCTCTGTACCTTTGACTTTTTTTCAAAAAATAATTTATTTATTTTTGGGGTACCTGGGTGGCTCAGTCAGTTAAGCGTCCAACTTCAGCTCAGGTCATGGTCTCGTGGTTTGTCAGTTCGGGCCCTGCATCGGGCTCTGTGCTGACAGCTCAGAGCCTGGAGCCTGCTTCAGATTCTGTGTCTCCCTCTGTCTCTGCTCCTCTCCCTCTCACACTCCATCAGTCTCTCTCTCTCTCAAAAATAAACATTAAAAATTTTTAAAAATGTATTTATTTTTAAGTAATCTCTATACCCAACATTGAGGTCAAACTCATGACCCTGAGATCAAGAGTTGCATGTTCTTCCAACTAAGCCAACCAAGTGCCCTTGCAGTTTTGCTTTTTACTGTTCCTCTTGCCAGAAACATCATCTTCCCTTTCCCTCTCACCACTCCCACTATCTCTGCCTAACAAAACCCTACCCAATTAAACTCTACTAGTCCTTTATCTAACCCTGACATATTATCACTTTTCTTGTAACTCCCTCTACTCTTCCATTCTTCACTTTGAGTGGCTGTTGTGAGATGAAGGATGAAATGTATCTGCAAATAGATACTCTGTTATCTCTGGGTTTTGGTCTGCAAAAGGGAATAGTATTATGAAAAGAAATATAATACTGCAGTACACATTAGAGGCAGCTTGGACATTTCAGCAAAGGAGGTCTACCATTCTTGTACTCTTGACCAAAGAATATCCTCTACTTTTGGATAGGTCATTCTATTTGACTGAGGGAGGATGTCTATGGAGGAATGATGCAGGAAGAGGAAATATCCCCCTACCCCCCGACAGACCACCCTATCAGTCAAATTAACCCAGATAGAACCCTCTTGCACTGTTGGTGGGAATGCAAATTGGTGCAGCCACTCTGGAAAGCAGTGTGGACGTTCCTCAGAAAATTAAAAATAGACCTACCCTATGACCCAGCAATAGCACTGCTAGGAATTTATCCAAGGGACACAGGAGTACTGATGCATAGGGGCACTTGTACCCCAATGTTCATAGCAGCACTCTCAACAATAGCCAAATTATGGAAAGAGCCTAAATGGAGTACTACGTGGCAATGAGAAAAAATGAAATATGGCCTTTTGTAGCAACGTGGATGGAACTGGAGAGTGTGATGCTAAGTGAAATAAGCCATACAGAGAAAGACAGATACCATATGGTTTCACTCTTATGTGGATCCTGAGAAACTTAACAGGAACCCATGGGGGAGGGGAAGGGAAAAAAAAAAAAAAAAGAGGTTAGAGTGGGAGAGAGCCAAAGCATAAGAGACTGTTGAGAACTGAGAGCAAACTGAGGCTTGATGGGGGGTGGGAGGGAGGAGAGGGTGGGTGATGGGTATTGAGGAGGGCACCTTGGGATGAGCACTGGGTGTTGTATGGAAACCAATTTGACAATAAATTTCATATATAAATTAAAAAAAAAAACAAATTAACCCAGATAATCAATGGGATAACAGATGTCCCAGTCTGAACTCCTTCATAATAGATCATTTTTCTATTCTCATTATTACACATTTTAGTATGAGCATCTTAAGCGAAGGAACTGGTAAAAACTCATTTCTCTTTCAGAATGAGGGCTCCCTTGCTCTTTCTTGAAACTTCTCCACCTTCATTTCCATGTCACCTCTCCAGTAATTCCTTCTTAATATCCTTGACCAGGAATATATGCTTGGAATATACCCTTGACCAGGAATATATTCTACACACTCCGCTTGGGTGTTCTTGATCTCCACACAGAGCTTCATCTTCTACCTTATGATGAGGTTCAAATCTATTTCTTTTTTAAAAATATTTTTATTTTTTTATTTTTTGAATAATCTCTATGCCCAATACGTGCCTTGAACTCACAACCTCAAGATCAAGAGTCACACACTCTACTGATTGAGCCAGCCAGGTAACCCAAAGTTCAAATATATTTCTGTAGCTTAGACTTCTCAGAGCCCATGTTCAAAAAAATAGCAGAGTACCCAAACTCAGTATGTTTAAGAGCCAACCTCATTATGTTCTTTTTCCAACCCAATCATTATATTCTTTTTCTATACCAAATTTCCATTTCTTCTAGTATTTCTTATCTCATTCAAGTGCATCCCCATCTACTCAGTCACCCACGTTGGAAATTGGAAGTCATCAAAACACCTGCCTTTCCTTCTCTCCCATTAGCATCATGTTTCAAAGTCTAACAATTCTATCTCTTCAATATCTTTCATAACTATCCTCTTCATTTACACCTTCCTTAATTCAGGCCCTTACTATCTTTTGCTTACATTTGATTTCCCTGACTCCAGTTTCTCTCCACTCTAATAATTATATCATTATCATCATTCTCAGCTATTGAACACTTACTCTGGGCTGGTCATTTACTAAGCAACTTACATACATCATCTCATTTAACCTTCAGAACCACCCTATCAGGTAAGAGCTACCATTATTCTATTTTACAGATGAGAACACTGAGGCTTAGAGAGATCACCCAAAAATGACCAGGATTTGAACCCAAACTAATCACTATCTATAAGTGATCTTCCTGGAACATTAATCTGATCATATCACTCTCCTGTTTTAAAGCCTTCAAGGGCTGCTCAATAGCCCTGAGATAAATCTCAAATTCTAACACAGCATCCACATTATCCCCTATTCTTTTCCTCCCACAGCTATGGGATGGTGATTTGACAATGAAAATTCTGGGGCACCTGGGTGGCTCAGCTGGTTAGGCATCCAACTTTGGCTCAGGTCATGATCTCACCGTTTCTGAGTTTGACCCCATGTCGGGCTTTATGCTGATAGTTCAGAGCCTGGAGCCTGCTTCAGATTCTGTGTCTTCCTCTCTCTCTGCCCCTCCCTTGCTTGCACTGTGTCTCTGTCTCTCTCAAAAATAAATAAACATTAAAAAATTTTTTAAAAAGAAAATGGAAGTTCTGGTCAAGGTAACAGATGATTATTATTGCCACCTACTGGGCATTTACCTAAACTTAGATCAGTTTTGGTACATGGCCCCCTTAAAAGCATAAGCAACCCATTTGTTCCTGAGCATATTTTAGGGGTAAGGCGATAAAAAAATTATTAAATTGCTTCCTGTCATGAAGAGGTAAGATTTATAAAACAAATACATGGTCAGATATACTGATGGAGCCCAAACATGGGCTCTGAAGTCAACCATACCTTGGTTTGAGTCCCCACTCTGCCACTTGTTAGTTCTATGACTTTAGGCATGTTACTTGTCTTCTCCGAACCTCAGTATCCTTATCTTTAAACTGGGCATAATGGCATCTTCTCAATCATAGGCTTGTCATGAGAATTAAATGAGTCAATGCACACAAAATGCATAGTGTGGTGCTTAGCCAGAGTTTATGCTCAATTAATGATAGTAGGCAGCATTATATTCCCATTTATAGACCCTGCTCTGCCCTTAGTCACACAGATTCTGTGTGGCCCTTGTTTACTAGGAAGCATCTACCCTAGGGACTAGAGCCTTCAGCAGCTCACATTTCCACCTAAAAGTTCAATACTGAAACATGTTTGTTCCTGGAAAGAGGGGCTCTTTGAAGCATGCAAACCCACAGATGCAGCATCCTCCTTCCTGGAGCCCAGGAGACTTCGTTTACCATTTCAATTGTCTTGGTCCTTATTTTAAAACTCACTAACAGGTTTCCATTAAGCTAAATTGAAACTAAATACCTCACCAGCTTGCAGTTTCCATTTTTAAAAGGGTAAGAGCTCTTAGTCCCAAAGGAATAGTAATTCACCAACAAATCTTCCTCTGGCTACACTGACTACATTTTAAATCTCTGAGCCTAGTGCAGTGTTAAATGCACACAGAAGGCACTCAATAAGTGTAGTTGAAAGAAATCTCAAAATTTTGAAACATTAGATATGAAAGGTAATAGACATTATCATACACTATTGTGGGAATGCCAATTGATGCAAACTTTTCATAGGGTTATGTGGCAATACCTGCCAAAATTTTAAATGCAGATACCCCTCAACTCAGCAACTCCACTTTCTTGAATTTTTCCTGTGAAAGTACTCATACACATGCATAAGATGTACAAAATTGCTCACTGCACCATTATTTATAATATTTTTTAATGGGGGAGACCCAGATATTCATTTGTGGGGGCCCAGTTAAATAAATTATGGTATAGCCATTCAATAAGATACTATGCATATTTTTAAAAGAATGAGATAAACATTTATGTACTGTTATGGAAAGCTCTCCAAGGTATATTGTTAAATAAAAAAGCAAGCTACAGAAATAGATGACCCATCTGCTTACTTTAAGAATATGCATATATGTGTATTTGCATATACATATAACATTTCTGCAAGAATATATAGACTCTGTTGATAGCAGTTTGGTTTAGGGAATATGACTGGGGAATTGTGGGGAAGGGGACCAATACTTTTATTGTATACTCATTCTCATGGTTTTAATATTTCTAATGTGAATGTGCATTACTTTTATTATTTAACATGCTAATTAAGAATTTTTAAAATCAGAGACACCTGGGTGGCTCAGTAGGTTGAGCCTCAACTCTTGATTTTGGCTCAAGTCATGATTTCACAGTTCGTGGATTCAAACCCCACATAACAGCATAGAGCCTCTTTGGGATTCTCTCTCTCCCTCTCTCTATGCCTTCTCCCACTCATGCTCTCTCTCTCTCTCAAAAATAAATAAACACTAAAAAGAAAATTTTTTAAATCAATGAAGTACAGTTAAAGAGGTTTTTCTTTGCTGTTAATGCAGTGTTAGTTAGTACAGTGCTCTGAATGCAGAAAAAGGAGATATGAGACCAGGCTGGTGCCTCCATGGAAACCTATGGGACCCTTGCCAGATAAGGCTACAGAAGGCAAGGAAGGTAGGATTTAAAAGCTGAAGCTCTAGAGTATGCCTTGGCTATGTTCCTGACTCAGCCATGAACTCTATGTGTGACCTTGAGCACAGTATTTAGTTTCTAATCCTCATTTTCTCTTCTCTAAGGTAGAGAAAAATATTAGTGCTCTTCTCAGAGTTGCTCAGAGGATAAAATAAAACAATTCATGAAGAGCACCTAACTCAGAGCCTAGCACTCAGTAAACCAAGTAACAGTGGCAGTGTAGACTTTGTGATTGTCATTATTTTATTATTCTATCATGGTCTGCTATGCATGGCAGTTGAGTCCCATTCAGAGGGCATTTATTGAACAATTGAAAAGTGTGTTATCCAGGCTCCAAGAGGTCCTTATCAGAAAGGAGCCTATAACCCTGAGAGTGTCATAGAGGGATAACAATAAAAACACCTTCTGTTTATATAACATCTTTCAGTTTACTAAACACTTTTGAGTACATCATCTCATTTGACCCTTAAACTAATCTTTGGTGGATGGATGTTAAATTTTGTCCTTTTTTCCCCCTGAATCTATTGAGATGTCATTATATGCTATTTCCCCTTTGTTCTGTTTTTTGTTTTGTTTTGTTTTGTTTTGTTTTTTTACTTTTTAAAGTTTATTTATTTTTTTTTTTTTTGAGAGAGAGAGTGGGGAAGGGGCAGAGAGAGAGGGAGAGAGAGAATCCCAAGTAGGCTCCACGCTGCCAGCATGGAGCCCAATCTGGGGCTCTAACTCACAAACCATGAGATCATGACCTGAGCCTTAACCAAGAGTCAGACACTTAACCAACTGAGCCACCCAGGCGCCCCTATTTTTTTTTAATGTTATTTATTTTTGAGAAAGAAAGAGACAGAGCATGAGCAGGAGAGGGGTAGAGAGAGAGAGGGAAACACAGAATCTGAATCCAATCTGCCAGCACAGAGCCTGACATGGGCTCTAACTCATGAGCTGTGAGATCATAACCTGAGCCAAAGTCAGATGCTTAACCAACTGAGCCACCCAGGCACCCCTGTTCTATTAATGTGAAGAAATACTTTGATTTATTTTTTAATGTTGAGCTGACTTTGCATTACTGGGATAAACCCCACTTGATCTATTATTCTTTTTATGTATTGCTGAAACAGTGTTGTTAATATTTTGTTGGAGTTTTTGCATTTATGTTCATAAGGGATATTGGTCTGTAATTTTCTTTTCTTGAAGTAACTTTGATTTTTTTTTTTAAATTTTTTTTAAATTTTTTTTTTTATTTATTTTTGAGACAGAGAGAGGCAGAGAGCATGAGCAAGGGAGGGGCAGAGAGAGAGGGAGACACAGAATCCAAAGCAGGCTCCAGGCTCTGAGCTGTCAGCACAGAGCCCGACGTGGGGCTCGAACTCACAGACCGTGAGATCATGACCTGAGCCAAAGTCGGATGCCTAACTGACTGAGCCACCCAGGCACCCCAAAGTAACTTTGATTTTGATATCAGTTATTCTGTCATCATCAAATCAGTTGGGATTTGTTCCCTTATCCATTTTCTGTAATACTTTGTATAAGATTGTTGTTATTTATACCTCATGTACTTGATATAATTCATCAGTGAAACCAGTAAAACCTTCTTTGTAGGAAGGTTTTAAGTTAAGGTATGGAGTTCTCATATTTTCCTTTTCTTCTTGTGTCAATTAAGGTAAACTGTGTTTTTCAAGAAATTTGCCCATTCCATCTAAATTGAATTTATTGCCATAAAGTTGTGATAATATTTCCTTATTATCCTTTTTAATGTCTGTAGGATCAGTAGTGATTTCTCATGTTCCATCCTGATATTGGCAGTTGTGATTTCTTTTTTTATTTAAGTTTATTTTATTATTATTTTTTTTTTTTGAGAGAGAGAGAGCATAAGTGGGACAGGGGCAGAGAGAGAGGAAGAAAGAGAATCCCAAGCAGGCTCTGTGCTATCAGCACAGAGTCCAATGCAAGGCTCAATCCCACCAACAATGAGATCACAACCTGAGTCAAAATCAAGAGTTGGATGCCTAACTGAATGAGCCACCCAGGCACCCCTGTTGTGACTTCTTTTTATCTTGATGTGCTCTGCTAGATTTTGTCAATTTTATTAACCTTTTCAAAGAACGTACTTCTGGCATTGTTAATTTTCCCTATAGTTTTTCTCATTGTTTCTATGAAACATTGCGTTTAAATCTTTCCTTTTTTTTTTTTCTAAATCAGGCATTTAAAACTATGCAGTTCCATTATGCACTTTAGAAGCACCCTAAAACTTATGATGCCATATTTTCATTACCATTCAATTAAAAACGTTTACTAGTTTCCCTTGAGCTCTTTCTTTTCTTTTCTTTCTTTCTTTTTTATTGAAATATAGTTGAGACACAATATTACATTAGTTTCAGGTGTACAACATAGTGATTTGACAAATTTATACATTACGCTATGCTCACTACAAGTGCAGCTACTATCTGCCCTTTTGCTTCTTTTGACTACCTTTATTTAGAATTATGCCTTAATTCCTAAATATTTGGGTATTTTAAAGATATTGCTGTTATTTTTTATTTAATTCCATTTTGTTCAAACTATTCCTAGTATGCTGAGATTCTTTCTCTCATGGATGGATGTTGAATTTGAGTTGAATTAAAATCTGTAAAATTTTAATCTTTTGATATGTCTTGGGACTTACTTTATGTCCCAGCATATGGTCTATTTTTGTGAACATTCTGCAGTTCTTGGGTGTAATTTTCATTCTACAGTTCTTGGCTGTAGTGTTCTATAAATGTTAATTAGGTCAAGTTGGTTAACCAAAATCTTCTATATCTATCAGTTACTGAGAGACAAGTATTAAAATCAACTATCTTTGTGTATTTTTCTTTCTCTCTTTAGCTCTGCCAGTTTTTGATTCATATATCTTGAACTTATTTTTTTAACTTATTTTTAATGTTTATTTATTTATTTTGAGAGAGAGAGTGTGCATTCATGTGTGCACGTGCATGTGACAAGCCAGGGAGGGGCAGAGAGAGAATCCCAAACAGGCTCCACATCTCAGCACAGAGTCCCACATGGGGTTCCATCTCACAAACCATGAGATCATGCCCTGAGCCAAAACTAAGAGCGGGCCACTTAACCAACTGAATCACCCAGGTGCCCCAATGAGACATTGGAATTTCATCACTAAATTTTTTTAATTTTTATTTCTTTATTTTTGAGAGAGAGAGAGAGTGGGAGGAGGACAGAGAGAGAATCTCAAGCAGGCTCCATGCTGTCAGCACAGAGACTGCCGTGGGGCTCAATGTCATGAACTGTGAGAGCCTGACCTAAGCTGAAATCAAGAGTCCCATGCTCAATCAACTGAGCTACATAGGAGCCCCCTTTTTCTAGAGAGAGAGCACACATTCAAGAGGAGCGGAGAGGGAGAGGGGGAGAGGGGGAGAGGGGGAGAAAGGGGAGAGAGGAAGAGAGGGAGAGAGGGAGAGAGACAGAGAGAGAGACAGAGAGAGAGAGACAGAGAGAGAGAGAGAATCTTAAGCAGTGTCCATGCTCAGCACAGAGTCTGACTCAGGGCTTGAGCCCATGACCCTGGGATCATGACCTGAGCCAAAATCAAGAGTCCCACACTCAACCAACCAAGCCACCCAGGTGCCTTCATATATCTTGGACTTCTATTAATAGGTGCATATACATTTGTGACTTTATGTCTCCTCTTGAATTGACCATTTACCATTATGAAATGTCCCTACAAGTAGGGACATACTTTGGGAATACTCCTTATCTTGAAGCCCACTTATTCCTGCTAATACTTTAACCACATAACTTTCTTTCGATTGCCATTTGCCAGGAGAATTTTTTCTACTATTTTATTTTCAACCTTTCTATGTCTTTGTGTTTAAACTGTATCTCTTGGGGTGCCTGGGTGGCTTAGTTGGTTAAGCAACTGACTCTTGATTTCAGCTCATGTCATCATCTCATGGGTCATGAGATCAAGCCCTGCATTGGGCCCTGTACTGACAGTACAGAGCCTGCTTGGGTTCTCTCTCTCCCTTTCTCTGGCTCTCTCTCTCAAAATAAATAAATAATCTTAAAAAAAAAAAAACTGTATCTGTATCTCTTATAGGTAGCGTATAGTTGGGTCTTGCCTTTTTTCCCCCCTAACTTAATAAACTCTGCCTTTTATTTTTTTTTTAATTTTTTTTTTCAACGTTTATTTATTTTTGGGACAGAGAGAGACAGAGCATGAACGGGGGAGGGGCAGAGAGAGAGGGAGACACAGAATCGGAAACAGGCTCCAGGCTCTGAGCCATCAGCCCAGAGCCCGACGCGGGGCCCGAACTCATGGACCACGAGATCGTGACCTGGCTGAAGTCGGACGCTTAACCGACTGCGCCACCCAGGCACCCCTAAACTCTGCCTTTTAAAGTAATGGTATGGTTGCCTTAGTATGTTGCTGTTTATTTTTTATTGTTTTCCATCTGCTTTTCTTCCTCTGTTCACCTTCTACCTTCTTTTGTGTTAACTGAGTTTTTTTAGTATTTCATTTTATTTTCTCTATTGGTTTTTAGCTGTGCCTTTTTTATGCTACTTTTTAGTGGTTACTCTAAGGTTTATAATATGCATCCTAAACTTATCATAGTCTACCAAGAATAATTAACATACCACTTCATATTTCACAATGTAATAATCTTGTAACGTCTTAGTTCCACTTATCACCACCACCTCATCTTTTGCCCTATTGTTGTCACATATTTTATTTTTATATACGTTATAAGTCCTACCTCATAATGGTATTATTTTTTGCTTTAAACTGTCACATATGTCTTTTAAGAAAATAAATAGAAGGAAAAAGAGCTAGTCTTTCATCTTTAGCCACATATTTATCATTTCTAGTACTTTTTGGTCCTTCCCATAGATAGAGCTTCTATCAAATATCATTTTTCCTTTAGCCTGCAGAACTTCCTTTTGTACTTCTTACAGTGAAGGTTTGCTAATGACAAATTCTCTCCGCTTTAGTTTATTTGAAGATGTATTTATTTCACCTTTCTTATTTGAGGGATATTTTTTGCTAAATGTAGAATTCTGGGTTGACAGTAATTTTCTTTCAGTGCCTTTAGTATGTCATTATATTGTCTTCCAACCTCCATTATTTACAATGAGAAGTGAGCCATAATCATATCATTATTCCCCTGTATGCAGTGTGTCATTTTATTCTGGCTACTTTCAAGATTTTATTTTTATCTTCAGTTTCCAGTATTTTGACTATGAGGGACATACAGTTTTCTTTGTATTTATCCTGCTTAGGGCTTACTGAACTTCTGATAATGCTATACGTTTTCCACCAAGGTTAGGAGATTTTAACCATTATTTCTTCAAATATTTCCCTCCTCTTCTATTTCCTTCTGGGATTCCAATAACATACATGTTTCCAATACACATATGACATATTCCCAAAAGTCACCAAGGCTCTTGTTTTTTAATCTTATTTCTCTCTGATCTTCAGATTAGATCGTTTCAATGGACTCATCTTCACATTCAGCTTTTAGGCCCATCTAATAAATTTTACATTTCTGATATTTATTTTTCTGTTTCCATTTTTCTGCTTAGATTCTCCATGCATTAAGTCAATATTTTCTGTAAGTCCATAAATATATTTATAACAGCTGCTTTAAAGTCATTGTCTGCTACTTCTTTCATCTGGGTTATCTCATTGGTATCAGTACACTCTCCTTTGAGATCTACCTCCCTGAGCCATGGTTAAGAAATTGTTCCCTGCCACAGAGCAAAGATAAACACATGACTGACTCATGCTGGGTGTTTTCCTTCCCTCAGGAATCACTGTCCCAAGGGAATGCAGCATATATTGTGTCCAGAATTATAGCTGGTAACAGTGGTAGGGCAAGTCCAGTATGGATTATTCCATCGTGGCCAGAATATAAGTCCCCTATACCAAGGTCTTTAAAAGTTATATACAGTGTGCTCCATTTTAAAACTCATTGCAGAAATGGGATGTTTAAAACACACATACAAACAACAACCCTAAAGTAAAGGCTTTTGTAAAAGATGGAACCTTTTGTAATGTAAATATCAGCCCTGAATGGTGGCACTGGGTTGGAAGAAATCGGAGGCCCTTCCTGCACAATTTTTGAGAAAGATTTTTCAGAAACATTGTAGAAGTTACTTTGGAGTAAAGCAGGTTATACCTTGCACTCCTTGTAAGGGAAACTGCCCTGCTCATAGCTTTGGCTGCTTGGAAAGCCATTAGGATTCTGTCCCTCCCTGAATCAGACTAGGGTGAACAGATAAGCTAGGGTCAATCAGAATCCTTCTCCACGAGTTTGAACTGGGAGTACCATGAGAAACGGCGGTTGGATGGAGATACTGATGAAGATGGTTGTGAGTCAGAGAGAGGCCGAAGTGGCATGATGAGCTGGAAACACACTAAAGTTATGAAGGAGCAGAAACCGTGGAAAAATTCGCTGATTGGGAAATGAAAATAGGGAATGAAACATAGATGCTAAGAGAAGTACACCATGAGAGATTTGAGAAATTAATTAGTACTTGAATCTGTTTCAGAACCAATAGTTTTCCAATTCTGATTCTAGGCTACTTATGTATTTATAATATACACCCACAATCCCCCACAAATACCCTTTACCCCTTCACCCACCCTCCCTTTACTTGAGGTAACTTGAGTGAGCCAATGTTCTTTGCAATTTAAAGAGCTTAACTGAAATTTGTGTGCCTTAGAGTTTGCCAGGCCCATAAAGAGCAGAAGTAGGAAAGCCTTGAGTATTCCAGGCCAAGGGAACAAAATCATTAACAAAGAACAGAAGGTTGGAATCATGTGTCTGTCTAGGGATCAGCAGATTTTTTTATCCACTTATATTCTAATTTGTCCCAAAGCAAGATTTGAGGCTGACTATATGACACATGGAAAAAAATAAATAAATGAGAAAATGGATGTGAGGTAAAAATAAAAGTAGGAAAAAAAGCTTAACATTAGGAGTAGGGTCCCTACATAATTAACAGAATTAGATTGCTGCTTTGACAAAGGCAAAGTCATGAGCCACTTCTGCTTCAGCCCCAGAAAGAAAAGTTAGTAGTCACGGTATTGTAGTACGTACTTTTCCAACATTCATTTATTTTCTCATCAACTAATCCATGCAGTCATTATTCATTCATCCAGTAGTTATTAAACATCTACTATGTACCAAATCCTAGGATGACAGCTAAAGAAAAACCCAGGTTGAGTTAGTCCTACCTCCAAGAGTTCTCAAATCTAGGTCAGATAAATAGAGGACGTAAACCCACCATACAAACCAGAATCCAGTGGCTTCATGAGTAGGACGGTGTTTTGAGACACAAACAGTGAAAAAGTTTGATCAACAGCTGTGTCCTTTGCTTACTTCTTCCATACAACTCTGTCCCAGTGATAGGGAAGACTGAACACTCCATTCAAATCCCTAACTGGCAGAAAACAATTTCATGTCACTTGCTCACAGCTGGAGCCAGAGAATCAAAATTACTCTTCAGCATCAGCTTGCAGGCTGCAAAGCCTAGGGATAAGCACAAGCCCTCTGCCATTGTTATTCGAGTACCTGGCATGTACTGAGTACTAACAATGTGCTAGGCTCCACAGTAAATAGGGCAGGAGACTAAATTCTGGCCACAAATGCTAACAGCTGTTTTGTAATCTGATAATTGTGCATGACAAACCTCAGACTGTAATTCTGAAAATAGCATGACTATAATCATAACAAAATGGAACAGCCATTGGAAAAATTTGTTTTCTAGTTATCACTTCCAGAAGGAATTCCATAACACGACTAGAGTTAGAGAAGAGAAAATTCTCTCAACTTCCTGCCACTAAACCTCTAAATTATCATCATCTGCATCCATCTCTTCTTCCTTTCTTCTCTCCTGTTACAGTCTCCTGTCCACAACTGATCCGCTCTCACCTCCTCTTCTCAGAGACTTGGCTCTAGTCAATATGTTATCTGTCTCCTGATCCCCAATTTCTTCTTATCTATGCCAGAGTCCTTCCCCTTGGCATTTAACATATTCAAGTCTTACTGTCATCCCTTAAAAAAATCCTTGTCAACCTGGTCTTTACTGTCTTCTTAGTTCCATTCAGTCTGGTTTCACCTCAGAAATTGTTCTTTCCAGGGTCCCCAGTTACATAATTAGGAAACCCCAGTTTCCTAATTATTATATCTAATGGCTATATCTGGTTCTTATCTTCACTGACCCCTTAGCAGCATGCAACATGGCTGACCACATACTCTATAAACACTGTAAATACACTATAAACACACTCTTCTTTAGGACATTATTCTTCCTTGTTGTCTGCCATGTATGTTCTTGTATGCCTTCTATTCTGTGTTGTCTTCTAACTTCTCTGGTCACTTCTTCTTATCCTACATTTTGAACTCTTCTTCCTTTGTTCAAACCTTAAATCATGGTGCTCCTCCTAGAAATCTTCCCTCATCCCCCTAGAATCAGTTGTTAGCATACCCTACTACATGCTTTCATAGCACTCTATGCTACTTCACAACCACATTCTATAATTCACTCAATAATCATTTATTGAGAGCTTCTGTTGTGATGGTCACTGTGCTAGGAGCTTGAGAATAGATGTGAGCAAAAAACATCCACAGGTCTTGCTCACAGTCTAATGGGAGAGACATACAATAATCAGATAATTACACAAACAAGTGAATAATTACATACTAAGATGCAGGCTAAGAAAGAAAGGATCAAGAGCAATGAGACTACATAATAGAGGAAACAACCCTATGTTCATTAACAGGATGGCAGCATTGAGGCAGGTTGTGGGGATTGATGATTGGGCTGAAATCTTAGGAATACATGTATAAGAGAGGATTTGAAGAGTGTTCCAGAGAGAGGAACAGCACTAATATGGGAAGAGTGGTAAAATTAAGGCTTAGAGATCTAAACAAGCCTCGGCCCATATAGGCCCCTGAAGTGTTATCTAAAAAAATTTTCCCTATCCTAAGAGCAATGGGAATTCATTGAAGGGTTCTAAGCAGGAGATGACATAATCAAAATGACAGGTTTTTGAAAATGTCTATTTATTTATTTATTTATTTATTTATTTTGATGGAGAGAGAGAGTGCAAGCATGAACAGGGGAGGGGCAGAGAGAGAGGGGAGAGAGAATCTCAAGCAGGCTCCCTGCTATCAGCCCAGAGCCCGTGGGGCTCTATCCCATGAACTTTGAGATCATGACCTGAGCTGAAATCAAGAGTCAGACGCCTAACTGACTGAGCCACCCAGGTGCCCCTCAAACTGACAATGTGAAACAAATCATTCGATGCAGTTGTAGAGAATGGATTGTAAGGCGTATGAGTGGATGAGAGTACTGGTATAAGGCTTTTACAGTACTCTGAGTGAGAGATGGTATAGGCTGGGCTAGGAAGGTGACAGTGAATATGAAAAAGTGGTTTGATTTGAGAGGTATTTAGGAGATAAAGGGGTGAATGATATCTAGGGCTTGAGGAAGATAGGAGGTATAAGGATGACACTGAGAAAAAGGGTCACAAGAGAGTGGATATCTTAGTTTGAACGTATAGAAACACTTTAACTGCCCTTAGATTCCACTCACCTCCTCTTGTCCTTTCTTCTATGGATCCCAGGCTCAGTCACCAGGTCAAAATTTCTGAATCATCTAAGATTCTTTTTTGGCCTTGTATGCATTCTTGCCCATTCTCCCCTACCCTAGTCACCTCTCATCAAGATCATCAGTTCTAAAAGTACTGTCCCTCAGGGGCCTCTGGAGAGACCATAAGATGATCCAAAAATGCAAATGCAAGTCCTTTCTTTGGCTCTCACAGGCAAATGATGCAAAGTTCCAGACTGATTTTTTTTTTTATGGTAACTAACTGAGTTATAAAGAAGTACTAAAATTTGTTAGTCATAAACTAAAATTAGCTTTTAACTGGAGTTCACAGAAGACTCTAATTCAGTTCTCTACTAAGAAGTCTGGCTGCCAGGCAATGTTTGGCAACGTTGCAAAGCTCCTCCTGCACATATACACATTGCAACCAGTTGGAATTCTCAAATTTTTGGGGAAGGACACTTTGTTATTGGGGCATTACCAGTGATGTTTTGGGCTGGTCATGGTTTATGGTGCCTGGCATTCATGCATTTTAATTACAAATTATGATTCATGGAGCTCTATCACAACCAATTTAATATGCCATGGGTTATTTGATTAACCTTATAGAGTAGAGGGATACACCTCTCTGATCTTATTTCCTGCCACTGCCCCCCTTCCTCCTGCCTTGCTGATCTAGAACATTTATAGCAAGCTTCCACACCAGGAACTTTACTCTTGCTATGCCCTCAGTCTGGAGGCTAACTTGTTCATTTCTTCTGGATCCTTCTCGAATGCCACCTTTGTGAGGCCTTCTGTGACTGCTATGTTTAAATCATAATCTTCTGGTTCCCTGAACTTCCTACTCCATTTCCCTGCTTTATTTTAATCCTTGACACCTATTATCATCTGATAAGCTGTATATTTTACTTATTTGTTTATTGACAATTTACCTCCAACTAAAAGATAAGATCCACGAGAGCAGGGATTTTTGTTTGTTTTGTTTGTTTCTGTATCACCAGTGCCTAGAACAGTACCTGGCATATAGTAGGTGATCAATAAATAATTGTTGAATGAGAATGACTATGGCATCAGAATTGATGACCTCTTAAATCTCTAATACCCAGATCTTAAGGCATGGGTACATATGATTCAATTTTGTTTTTTTTTTTTTCAGGCACCCCAAAACCATTTTTATTTTTATTTTTATTTTTTTTTATATATGAAATTTATTGTCAAATTGGTTTCCATACAACATATGATTCAATTTTGAATCATTCATAGCTCTACTGCCAAAGCAGATATAAACATGAACCCAGAAAAACATGCTTCTGTAGTGACATTTTCTTGATATCACTCCCCACTAGTCTCTTCATCTCAGGCGTTCCCCTTCCTATACTATTTTTTTTTAATATGAAATTTATTGTCAAATTTGTTTCCATACAACACCAAGTGCTCATCCCACCAGGTGCCCTCCTATACTTTAAACACACTTAAAGGGGGCGCCTGGGTGGCTCAGTCGGTTGAGCATCCGACTTGGGCTCAGGTCATAATCTCATGGTTCGTGGGTTCGAGCCCTGCATCGTGCTCTGTGCTGACAGCTCAGAGCCTGGAGCTTGCTTCAGATTCTGTGTCTCCCTCTCTCTCTGCCCCTCCCCCACTCATGCTCTGTCTCTCTCTCTCTGTCAAAAATAAATAAACATTAAAAAAAATTTAAACACACTTGGATCAAAATTTCTAAAGAATAACTCCAGGCATTCAGAACTCATATTCATTTCATTTTCAGAATTTAATATATTCCAGGCATTGTGCTATGTTCAGGGGAATCAACGATGAATGAGACAGACATTCTCACTATGCTATCACATAGTCTAGGGGGGCTATCACCCTATCCTGTCTCTCCAAAAAGGGGACTTAATATCTTATAGAATATGACAGCCAAGCTGAGACCTGATGTATGGCTGGAAAATGAAGAAATTTGAGGCAGAATGGCATGGAAAAGGTGGACACAGACAAATGATTATACCAGGCAGGTAGAGGAAACATCAGTTTCAAAGGTCTAGAGAAGAGTGTGTGGATGTCATTTTCCAGGAAGTGAGGGCAGTTCAGTGTGCTGCAACTATGGAATTTTCACAGAGCAATGGTGGGATCTGAAGTAGGTTTTGTGGCAACAGCTAGACCTTGCAAGGCTTTGCAGGCCATACAAAACAAGTTGGACTTTTGGGACTTTATCCTGAGGACAAGAGGGAGTCACAAGCTCAGTCCTGACCTTCCCTTTACACTGCAGGCAGCCAAGTCATAGATACCTCCTCCCTGAAGCTTAGGCTGCTTCAACCTGTATGTCTCTCTTCCTGCCAGATCCAGGGATCCCATCCTCTCTTATCTTTGTATGCCTGTGTTCTCTCTCCCCTAGAGGGAGGAGTTGTGCTAGGTTCAGGGGAACCCCAGAGTTCCCCAGAGTTCCCAGAGGAAAGGCACAACTTCTCAAACCTCTCTAGACTGTCGCACACCCAGCTCACCAGTGACCCTGATTGACCTTCACTGAGACAAGAGAGCGGAGAATACAACCTAGCACAACCCAACCTTTTCTCACACCCCACTCACCAATATTACACATTAAAACAACTCTTCCCTCTAGGGGGCAGCACTGATGTGTCCATAGCCAGTGTATACATATGTGAACATAGGGTTGTTTCCATGCGTCCATGTGTATATGGTCAGTTGACCCAGGCTTTTCTGCTTCCTATCTGCTGTCACCGCTCTCTGCTCTCAGTGAAACTAGACTCTAACGTCTCCCCTAATGGGCTGGAGAAACTGACCCCAAGCTTGTTCAAACTTTAAGTGCCAGGAAACACAAATCTCATCTGCAAGTGACAGAAAACAATGGTTACCTGGGCCTGCAGGGTTGGGAAGAACTGACTGGGATGAGGCACAAGAAAACTTTGGGGGTAGAGGAAGTGTCCTATATCTCAATTGTAGTGGTGGTTCACAAGTGTATAAATTTGTCAAAACTTGTCAACATGTACAACTAAAATGTCCATTTCATTGTATGTGAGCCAGACATTAGTAATGCTGAATTTAAAACAAACTTTATGTAAATTAAGTCAGTAGGCCCAAGCACTGTATATGAGCTTAAAAACACAGCTACCCTGACATAAAACTAGGGCATGGCCATACAGGAACAGCAGCCTCCTCATAGTTGCAGAGATCTAAGAGAGATGAGTCCACCTGCTCTGGAAGGACAGGTGAAAGAAGCAAACTAGCAAAGACTAATATGGAGAAAGCCAAACCAAAATATGTAAAGTCACAAACAGCATGGACACAGATTTGCTTTCCAAACCTCAAAATTCCTAGATCTGAGTGAAGGAAACTTAGAATAAATAAATAGAAGTTCTGCTTCACAGAGTCAGAAACCGCATATTAGTCCCAAGGTGATAATTCATAAAGGGTTTGGAAAAAGTGAATTCTTAAAGGACTGAGTGACAACCACAGAGGGCTCCTTGAGAAGCTGGTCCTTACCTTACCTTCCAGAGTGATGCTGGGGAGGAAAGCAGAACTCTGTACTTGGTGGGTGAAGGGGCTAACTCTTGGGTATCCAAGTTACCCAAGGGATGACATCTGGCCAGGTGGCAACAAGGACACAATGTTCAAATGACTGAATGAGTCACAGGAGTGGTCCAGGGACTCACAGCAAAGAGAGACATATGAGGCTCCAGAAATAGTCGGGGCCAGTGTTTGGTGTGTCCAAGTGTGTGATGTGGGGGTGGGGGGCAAGAATGGGAAAAAGATCTCTCTTCTCTTCCTCTTTACCTGACCTCTCTCTCCTCACAAGTCTCCCAGCACAGAAAATCTAAGCCAAACTCCTGTACATAATCTGTTCTGTGTCTCCTGTACAGTTCTCTTGCACTCCCTCTGTGGGGTCTCAAAGGCCTGTGTCCCCACCTAGCCCAGCGCTGGACATACAGAAAATGGCTGGAAAAAAAATTTCTTTGGGACAAGAATATAAGGGCAATGAGGAAGGTATCAGGGGGGGTGGGGGTGGGAGGTAAGACAGATGGACTGGTCAGGAGGGTCTGTGGTGTGAGTGGAGAGAGGGAATGGAATGGCGAGGGGAGGACAAGTGAAAGGAAAGTGGGAAATAGTGGATCAGGGGCAGTGTGTGAGAGGAAGCTAGGATTAGAGGGAGAGAAAAGGACAGGGTTAGAGGTCAGTGGAAACACAGTCAAGGGTTCACAGAGAGAGAGGTTAAGGGTCAACAGAGAAAGGAAGATGAAGGATCAGTAGAAGATGATCGGTGTCCTCAGAGGTCATTGGGAGAGGGCAGTCGGGGTGTGTGGTACCTGCTTACGAGGCGGCTGTTTATGGGGCATCTTGGAAGAAGCAGGAAACACCTCAACACTTGGAACACCTACAAAATACTCTCTCGCCTGAGGATTAGGAATGTGTTTGTCCCCTCGATCACGCACAGGAAATCCGGATTCTCTTTCACTTCAATTCCCAGTTGCAGGGGTTCTTTGGGGACAGCAGTCGATGTGGGTCCCCGCGCCCTTGCAGTATAGAATCGGCTCCTCCCAGACGCGGTTGCCCAGCAACCAACCTTTAGCCAAGGCGCAGGCGCCTCTGACGCCCCCTCCCGGCTCGAGGGAGAGGCGGGGCTGGGCGCGCGGGGAATCTCCGGCTCCACTAAGACCCGCCCCCTCAGGAATAAAACGACCCGCGGCCGAGCGCGTTAGAAACTCCTGCATGTGGGCGGGGCTGGGGCACCCAGGCACTACCTCCTCATGAATAATGCAAGTACAGGCGGTGTCCCGGACCCGGAAGTGGAGTTGCCGAGTCACCGCAGTGGCTGAGCTGCTGACAGGAGGCGGCGGCGGAGGAGGAGGCGAGGCAAGACCTGCGGCTCGGCCGGGCCCCAGCCGCGGTAGCACTAAGGCAAGCCCACGGAGCCACGCTGGTCTCAGTCAGCCAGCGAACCTCCCACCCCTCGCCCACCCCTCCATCTGCCCGGACGCCTGCCCGCCCGACTGGTCCCGGGCGGCCTAGTCTGCACCACCCACCCGGCTACTGGGGCCGCCGCCCCGCGCTGTCCGGTCGGCGTCCCTGGCCGCGCCCGGCCCCGGGCCCGCTCGCCCGCCGGCACCATGATGGAGGAGATCGACCGGTTCCAGGTGCCCACCGCGCACTCGGAGATGCAGCCGCTGGTGAGGGGGCGGGCGGCGGGCAGGCCAGGACCGGGAGGGGGCGCTGCCCGAGGGGGAGGAAAGGAGGGAATCAGGCTTTGGTGGCTGTGCGGAGGGGGCGCCTTGGGATGGAGCAAAGGGAACCTTGAAATCGCATCGCCGGGGGAGGGGGACTTGTAGGACTAGAAAACCGTAGGAGAATGAGTGGAGTGACAGCAAAAAGGCATGTAAGGGCTTAGGACATAGTCAGCAGAGATAGGCCAAGGGAGCAACGGGGAGGGCCGTCGGGTGGAATGTTTGGGGCACAATGGTGCATGCACACCGCTAGTGGAGGCCCTTAGCTGGGAAATGAAGGAAACTGTCATAGGGCACCGCCGCGGCCAGGCCCAGGGGCTGGGATGAGAGGTGAGGAGCCGCTTAGCTTTAGAGGCCTGTGATGCTCAGCGCGGGGGAGGGGGCCAGGGAGCAATTAGGCTAAAAGGGACTGGGAGTAGGCTTGCAGAGAAGGAGGGAGCATGCCTGCCAGTTTGCTGGATACGGATGGGAATTCAGGCCTGGGCCAAGGACCGGTGGGTACAGGGGGTCGGTGCAGGACCCCTGAATTACGTTCTTCTGAGGAGAGCGCAGGCAGTCTAGGCTGGGGGTGCTAGAGCTGGAGTCGAGGGGGAGAGAGCTCGGCGGCGAGGTGGAGAAACAGGGGCGCGGATGAGAGAGCTCTGGAATCGACGGGAGAGGGGGCGGGGTCGCGCCGGAGCCTCCAGTGCCCACCCTTTCGAAGAGCCCCCAGCATCCTCGGCCTACGTGCTTCGAGTCTTTGCTGGGCGCCCATCCTGCTCCCTGTCCGCGGTCCGGGAGTCTGGGAGGAATGATGTCATCGCTGCCGGCGCGGAGGGGATGGAAGGGGGAGGGCGACGCGGGCGACCGAGGCCAAGCTTAGGGGAGACCATGCCCTATGGCCACCGCTCAGGGGGGATTACCTGACTGGCTTGTACGACTGGCGGTGGGCAGTGGGGCGAGAGGCGCCGCAGCGGCCTAGCCAGCTGGTATAAGGAGAGGGGGAAGGGAGGGAGTGCCCCGCTCTGTTCACTTTTCCTTCTCCCTTCCTCCTTGGAGCCTGAGGGGGAGCTGGAAGGAGGCAGGGTAGGCCAGGAACCTGAAAGTCGTGGATGCCCTATTCTCTGAGCTATGCTGGAGCCTAGCAGAGCTCTCCAAAGCTTGAAGATCTGGGGCTCCCTAAGGCTCCTCCTTATATGTTAGGTGGGGAGGTGAGGAATATGTTCCACATTTGGGCCCCTAGACCCCTGGCTAACAGATGTGCTTTGTAGCTTCCTGAGTAAGTAACCTGCCCATTACAGCAGACCAGACAGACTTTGTCAGGGACCCATGACCAACTCTAAGCCACACCTTTTGGGGGATGGTAGAGAGAATCATTAGGAGCCACCTAGCAGGAAATGAGCCCTTTTCCCTTTTTGTTACTACTTAGTTCTAGAAGCCCAAACAGAAGCTCTACATAAGTATACAGTATTAAACTGGGGAGAGATGCTGATGGACTTTTTTTTCCTAGGCTGATACCATCATTGGAATATTTGGGGGCCAGAAAATCCTGGTGAGAAGTCTGTCCCATGAACTTGAAGAACTTTAGGCTGGTTTAAGAGGACATTCTTTTCTGGATTATCTTTCCAACCAACCTGGCTTGTCAAATTAGATGGCCCTTCCAGTTCTAAGCATCTAATCGAGAACCAAAAGGGATGATGGATGAAATAGGAGGGAAAGGAGGTCCAAGTTAGTCATGAGAAGAAAGCAATGAGTTGGTTCTTGCCTCCCATCTGGGGTTCCTGAGAAGATAGTCAATAGTTGTCCAAGGAAAGGGGGGGAAGGAATGAGGTCACAAGGCTTTCTTAGTTGTCCTTGGTACCTTTGTTATTGCCTGAAATTCCCAATGATAGTTTGAGTAAATAGTGACCCCAGAAGACTCCTAAAATGCTCTGGTCTGTGTGACTCTGGATTAGAAGTGCTTATGCAAGGAGGCACTTATCAGAAAAGCTGTGGTTGCCCTCAGACCCTTTTCTTGAAGGCTAAGGGAGTCCTCTGTAAGAGGATACTTTGTTGAGGTTGATGAGAGTGATGGGAGTGGCAATTCAGTAACCCCCCCTTTAGGGGCACAGACATTGCCCTGTAGATTTCTGCTTCTTGACCTCTGTTTCCAGGTTGAAATCTAGAGGATCCCCAGAACTCTTTAAATGCTCTGTGTATTATTGAGACTAGCAGATTCTTGTGTAGCATTTCTGAAAGAGCCTTCATTGCAGGGCATAAGGAATCAAAACAGTATACCACAAAAGAGAAGAGCAAAGTGGCTCTTTAGAGGTATTTGAGTAGACCATAAAAACTAGGGTCCCGGGATCGAACTCAACTGTGACCTATTTATTATTTATTGAGACCTCTAGGAAGTCTCTCCTCTCCTCTGGATTCAGTTTTCTCATTTATGAAATGAAGACAAACTATCTCTTTAAAATTTAAGCAATAGCTCTTCACTCTGTCTTCCAAGGAATATCATAGGGAGTTGATATCACTGATTTAGCTAATTCATTCACCAAATATTTCTGTAGTATCGTCTCTGTTCCAGATCTTATACTAGGTATTGGGGACACAGTGGTTAGCAACATAGATACAGTTTGGCAGAAGTTTATTGTTCATGCTTACTCCTTCAGTGTGGGCCTGCCCCTCTGAGGGCAGAATAGGGGCTGTCTCCTTTAGCCCTAATGGAAACAAGGCAATGCTGGTATTAGCTTCACTGCTCTTTTCTGGACCAAGCTGTACTGATAAAGGCCTATCACAGGGACTCCATCATTTAAATAACCCTCCCTCACCCATAGTGGTGGAAAGAATCCAGAAGGCATTCCTTACTTAAAAGGCTCTTCTAGGGAAGAAGATTTTTATTTTTTTATTTTTTTATTTACTTGAAAGAGAACCTCAGGCTTGAAAAGGAGGTCTAAGAGAGTGGCAGGAGCTGGGAGAGAAGGCACAGCCAGCAGATCTGGGTGTTTCCAAGGTGCTAATTTAAGCATTAGTTCCAACTAGTGGGAAGAAGAGGAAGAGATCCCTGCCCTGTTGTTACTGCTGCTGTTGCCACAGCTGTGTGGAGCCTCCTGTCTGGGGTGGGAGTTTGCCTGAAAGGAATGGCTTCCTTTCTTTTCCCATCACAATTATTTAATTGGCCTGGCTGCATCTCAGCAACTGAACCAGGCCTGGGCCTATCACTGAGAGCTCCCCAGGGTCTCTTCCTGTCTCTTTATGAAAGGAATGAGAATTGCTCTTGGAGACCTAGTCCCTGTGCTCCACTCCTGCTGTGCTCATCTCCCAGACAATCCTGAGTGTTTCTGAACACAGATTTTCCAACGAAACTTTCAGGGATAAGTACACCTTGTACTCAGTTTTGTGTCCAAGCCACACATGCACCTCACTGATCTAGGGAAGCTCCCAGATATCCAAGGCTCTCTGTTGAGCAGTTGGGTTGGATTTGGGCTGTTGTTTGTGTGAGTAGCAGGGATAGTCTCTCTGGCCCTATTTGTCTGTTGGGCTGGTTAGTGCAGCCTCATAGTCTATGTCTTCTCTTTGGCTTCAATTGGAAAGGAAGAGATTTGTTGAGGGGAAAAAAATGGAGCTTTTAAGGACTTAATTATGTCAGGCAAAATCTTACCTCCTGTGCTCTCAAAGACCTAAGAGACAACCAAAAAAAAAAAAAAAAAAAAAAAAGCATATGGCACCATATGGGGTCTCTGTACGCCTGAAAGAAATGCTAGTCTGTCCTCCTTGAAACCCATATTATCCATTAACTCATTTGTTTAGTTCATGAGCATATGCTCATTTCCAGATACTTTAAGGATAGAGACAAATGAGATTTCTCCAGTAGGTGGCCAGGAGAAGGATGGGCTCAAATAGCTATAGGAAGCTCTTAGATATATGTCAGGAAAGAGTGGAAATCAGCGAAGGGTGCCCCTGAGTAACAGTGGCACCTCCCTTGGAAGAAGATGAGGAATGCTGAGGTTTTGATCCTTTGACCACATGAGTTTGGAAAGATATCTGAGGCTCCTCTTGCCTCTTGACACTCATGGATGGGGATGGTCAAGATAGTAATTCAGTGAGTAGGCCACAGTAGCTCCTGAAAGTGGCAGAGAGAACATTGTAAAGAGAGCAGGAAGCCACTAAGGGAAACTGACCCATGTGTATCCTGTGGTCTGGGAGCCTCAAGTTACCTTCTTGTGGTCAGATGGCTTTTCAGTTTAAGAGTAGGTTCTCCTAGTGGGTGCATGTGGCTTATGACCCAGTAGTACTTCTCAGGTTTTGGGAAGAGGAACACCCTCTTCTCTTTTCCTATATTGCAAAGGGAGGATCAGATTTGCTCAGGCCTCCACCTTCTCCTTTACTACTCCTCTCTTCAATCAACAAACATTAAGAACTTACTTTCTGCCAGATGTTGTGTTGGGCTTGATAACACAGATTCTTGATTCAGGAATACACACAGTCAAGATGGCTTGAGGTACTATGGGTAATTAGCACTGCACGAAGTAAGAACGACGTCAAGCAGGACCAAAGGAAAACAGGAAGGGCTCTCATCAAGTGATCAGGAAAGGTTTCACAGAGGGGACATTGCTGAACTGGCTCCTAGAAGAAGACTAGCAGCTTGACAAACCAATAAGATGAGGTGAGGGTAAGGGTTCCAAGCAAAGGGTATGGAGGAAGAAACAAAAGTGTGCATTTGAATGAATGAAGGGTTGCAATTAAGGGAATAAAATGGTCAAATTTGAGTTTAGGACTATCACTCCATGAATATGGAGGTGGTGCAATAATAATCCAGGCAAGAGATGATGAAAGCCTACGCTAAGGCAGAAAGAGAGGAGGGACACATATATAGATCCTAATACAGCAGAATAGGCAGGATATGGTATATGTCTGGAGTTCTGATGGAGAGGTTGGGAGTCAAGGATGACTCTCAGGTTTATGGCATGGATATCTGGAAGGCAAGAGGCACCATCACCACCCCAGGAAATTGTGGTTTGGGAGGTTGGGTCTGTGTACCTCTTGGCTTCAGGGACTGCTTATATGGGAGAAGTCTGCTGTTTTCCTTTGCTCTGCTGTTGAAACTGCATTCTTGGGGTTATGAGGGACCCAGAAGTCCTGGAGCCAAAGACCAGAGTGACACTGGCCCCAACAGCCTCAAAAAGGATACTAAGACATGTGCTCACCTGCCAGTAAATACTTTTCTCCTGAAACCTGCTTTGATGAATGCAAGCGAATTGGTGGCAGTAAGGAGTCATGGTATTTTGTTGCTGTTGTTGTTGTTGTTTTCCCAGCAGTGCTTTGATGAAGGAAAAATAAAATCCTTTGTTGGCTAAGAGAGTTCTTTATTTTGCATTTTCTGGCCTGGCCTTTTAGTATCACCCTGGTTAAGCTTATAACAGTTTACTCTCTACTTGGTTCAGCTAGACTCTTTCACCGACTTCTTTTAGAATGGGTGTGTAAGTTACCGCTTCACTTGCAAGCATCAGAATGGAAAAGGACACATACCCCCCTTCTCTGAGACCAGCCTGGAAAGCTGCACTTGGGAGAGAAGCAGTTTCCAGGCTGCTATCTGCCAGGCAAGGTGTACCAAGGGAGCAGGCTTCTAGAGTGAGATTGCTCGGAGGTGACTTGTCTTCTTAAATTAGGCCCCAAGTGTAGTCTCAGTTGGCAGGTGCTTCCATGGGCAGCTGGGTGTTAGGCTGAATCATTTCCAGCCCCCAGCTGCCTGCTGCTTTTGACTATTGCCCATAGTGAAAAGAAATGGAAAACAGAGCCTTCTTCACTTGAACCTGATTCACCTCAGGCACCCCCTCCCCTACTTGAAAGGGCAGATGGAGCCTTGTGTCTGGAAAGGATGTAGGAGACTCAGCTTCTTGGGCTTAGCTGCTTCATGCCTTCCAGCAGACCCTGGGAGAACAGGTACAGGGAGCCCCAAAGAGAACTGGAAGAGGAGAATCAGACTAATAGCAGATACTCAGAGATGCTAGCTGAAGCAAGAGGCATGGCTCAACAGGCTCTCAAGTCATTGTTTCCTAAGGAGACTCTAGTGGGAAAGTGGCCATCTGGGCCACAGAAAGGAAGGAAGGAAGGGGGCAGAGCTGGGACCAGCTTTGGATCTAGCTCTGCTCTGGAGTTCAGAAATTGGCACATGACCCAAAGTCTTCACTGTGGGGTAGCCAGATGAACTCCTTGGCTCTAGGAAGGGACTCTGGAGTGGAGAAGCCCACTAGAAAGGAGGCTCATGGGATCTGGCCTGGAGGACCTTAGACAGGGACCAAGTAGGAGTTCCCTTTAGGTGGTACATTCTTAGGAGCTAGTTCAAGCAGATATGTCATTGCATTTGCTGTTGCTGCTATTGTTATTTAGCAATGCCAAGTTGAGTGTCAGGTGGTTCTTGAAGGTCAATTTTAAGTTTCTATAATAACAATGATGTATTTATGTGCATAAGATGGGACTAATGGCCACAAAGGGTGTTCTCTGACCATTACAGCCCTGAGAAATGTAAGTATGACAAAAGGCCACACTCAGGCAGAAACAAGCCCAGCTACTGTGGTACCTGGCCTGGTTTTTCCTGTTTTCGTCACCAGACTTTGGCTGTCCTAACCAGAGTCCACCCCATCTATCTACAATACCTGAAGGGATACTTTAACTAAGATTTATTGAATTAACTGCATCTGAATCATGGAGTAAGAACCATACATATTTTACTATGTAGTTAACTTAAACATAATTATCTACAAACTATAAATGATTTATAGTTCCCATAATAATTTCCAGTTTTATCTTTGTAAAGGAATTGGTGAAGCACTTAGTGAAGCATGGCTTAGACCAGCATTTTCTATAGTATAATTCTTAGAAACATTGGTCCTTTGAGATACTTTATGGGGGAATAAAAAAGATCTATAGACAAATTCCTTTGGGAAACACTATACACTATCCCATCACAATGTTTACTAGTGTTTTAAAGGCTCTGAGAAGTTCTGCAGTAAAGAAACCTTTCCAGCTTTGTTTAACCCAATGTTTCTCAAGTTTGTGTATCTATGGTACTTTTTAAAAAAATATTTATTTATTTTTGATAGAGAGAGGGGAGTGTAAGTGGGGGAGGGCAGAGAGAGAAGGAGACACAGAATCTGAAGCAGGCTCCAGGCTCTGAGCTATCAGCACAGAGGCCGATGTGGGACTCAAACTCATGAACCATGAGATCATGATCTGAGCTGAAGTCGGACACTTAACTGACTGAGCCACCCTGGCACCCCTATGAGGCCTTTTTTCATGTTACATCTATTAACATCCTGCAGAACAAATGTGGTTTACGGAATACTCTTTGGGAAATTCTGTCTTAGAAATTAGCCTCTTTTTTGATTCAGTCTAGATTTGTAGTATTCCCAGTTCTTTTAAGTCTCTTTTATAACCCACACCATTTTATCCCATGCTAGTCTGTAATGGGATGTTGCGGCTTTATGTCAAGGTCTGGACTTACTGCCATTAGTAGGAAGTTCTTGGTGAACTTTGGTCAATGCAAAAGCAAATACCTAGTGCCTAGTTTTTCTCATGATAATACTAAAGGCATTTTACTTCCTTTCAGTCCCTCTACTAAATGTTGGTCTAGTGAAACCAGTATTTTTACCTTTAACTTTTTTTTTGACAGCTTCATTGAGATATAATTCACATACTGTACACTTTACCCATTTAGTACTTTACTTTTAATCTTTGTGTGGTTGCTGCTTGCCTCAATTCTGTTTCTTCTTTTTACCTGTGGGCTGTGCTCTGCCCTTTTGTGTTGTGCTAAGCAGGAGAAACTATAAAGATTATAGTCATCAGAAAGAAATCTCTCATCAGAAGGAATCCCATCTCAACTGGGATTTAAGCTGAAAAAGTGATTTCCTGATTAGGTAGGGTACCTCAGTACTTTCTCTATGGTACCATTAAATGTGCCCCCTGGTCTTAGCAGCTCAAAAGGCATTCCCGAATAATCATTTTACACTCCCTACTCCATGGGCTATATAAAGCATGAATGATAAGCAGGTTTCACCCCTTGTATCAATGTCCATTGATCAGTAGTGGCTGTCTGGACCATGTATTAAGGTGGATTCTGAAGCAGAGTTCTGGGTCAGTGAGAATGAGTGATGTGGTTGATTTTCCACATCTGCCATGGTCTTTAGTGGGGGAAGCATAATTTCTGCTTGCCATCCTGGCAGCCCTGAGGCCTGAGCCATCATAGTTATCCTAGGCAAAGAACACAGGAAAGGAAGAATCTTAGAGATGTTAGCCGGCTCAGCAATCTGTTTCACAGACGGGCTGGACTCTTATGATATGGCTCTCTAAGAAATGAATGGAGACAATGGAATAGAATAGAAACCCCAGAACTAGACCCACAAAAGTATGGCCAACTAATCTTTGACAAAGCAGGAAAGAATATCCAATGGAAAAAAGACAGTCTCTTTAACAAATGGTGCTGGGAGAACTGGACAGCAACATGCAGGAGGATGAAACTAGACCACTTTCTTACACCATTCACAAAAATAAACTCCAAATGGATAAAGGACTTGAATGTGAGACAGGAAACCATCAAAACCCTAGAGGAGAAAGCAGGAAAAGACCTCTCTGACCTCAGCTGCAGCAATTTCTTACTTGACACATCCCCAAAGGCAAGGAAATTAAAAGCAAAAATGAACTATTGGGACCTCACGAAGATAAAAAGCTTCTGCACAGCAAAGGAAACAACCGACAAAACTAAAAGGCAACCAACGGAATGGGAAAAGATATTTGCAAATGACGTATCGGACAAAGGGCTAGTGTCCAAAATCTATAAAGAGCTCACCAAACTCCACACCCGAAAAGCAAATAATCCAGTGAAAAAATGGGCAGAAAACATGAATAGACACTTCTCTCAAGAAGACATCTGGATGGCCAACAGGCACATGAAAAGATGCTCAACGTCGCTCCTCATCAGGGAAATACAAATCAAAACCACACTCAGATATCACCTCACGCCAGTCAGAGTGGCCAAAATGAACAAATCAGGAGACTATAGATACTGGAGAGGATGTGGAGAAACGGGAACCCTCTTGCATTGTTGGTGGGAATGCAAACTGGTGCAGCCGCTCTGGAAAACAGTGTGGAGGTTCCTCAAAAAATTAAAAATAGACCTACCCTATGACCCAGCAGTAGCACTGCTAGGAATTTACCCAAGGGATACAGGAGTACTGATACATAGGGATACTTGTACCCCAATGTTTATAGCAGCACTCTCAACAATAGCCAAATTATGGAAAGAGCCTAAATGTCCATCAACTGATGAATGGATAAAGAAATTATGGTTTATATACACAATGGAGTACTACGTGGCAATGAGAAAGAATGAAATATAGCCCTTTGTAGCAACATGGATGGAACTGGAGAGTGTTATGCTAAGTGAAATAAGCCATACAGAGAAAGACAGATACCATATGTTTTCACTCTTATGTGGATCCTGAGAAACTTAACAGAAACCCATGGGGGAGGGGAAGGAAAAAAAAAAGGAGGTTAGAGTGGGAGAGAGCCAAAGCATAAGAGACTCTTAAAAACTGAGAACAAACTGAGTGTTGATGGGGGGTGGGAGGGAGGGGAGGGTGGGTGATGGGTATTGAGGAGGGCACCTTTTGGGATGAGCACTGGGTGTTGTATGGAAACCAATTTGACAATAAATTTCATATATTGAAAAAAATAAAAAATAAAAAATAAATAAATAAATAAAAACTGAGAACAAACTGAGGGTTGATAGGGGTGGGAGGGAGGGGAAGGTAGGTGATGGGTATTGAAGAGGGCATCTTTTGGGATAAGCACTGGGTGTTGTATGGAAACCGATTTGACAATAAATTTCATATATTAAAAAAAAATAAAATGAGGCAATACATGTTCAGTGGCAAAAAAAAAAAAAAAAAAAAAAAAGAAATGAATGGAGAAAACTGATCTTTCCTACCCTCATCTCCAACATGGATTTTTGAAGTATTGACCTTATATAAAGTTAATAATTCTTTGGAAATAGATAGGCCAAGCAAGAGGAAGTAACCTTGACTCTGCTGACCGAATAAGGGGAAAAGAGGCAGATTTAGGAAAAAACCTCGTAAGTATCATATAAGTAGTTGGCCACACTTCAGATGAAAATATAAGCCCTTGACTAAAGGAGCAATGAGAAGGAATAGGCTATAAGATGAGACCCTTAAACCAGCAGTTTACTGGAGAGGAAGGGCCCTACTGTGAACTGTACAGCCTTAGCACTCTCTTTTTCCCAGGCTAAATAGAACCTGCATTTTCCTCCTACCATTTTCCCAGAGACTGGTTTCCACATCTCCAGTTATCCTGGCTGCTGTAAGTGGATACTTTGAGGTTGTCGTCCCTGGAACTAGACCTAGACCTCCTCATCTGGTCTAACTGACTCAGACTACTGTGGGACCAGCCGCAATCCATAACATTGATAGTGTACTTCTATTATTATCAGTTGAGGATTCATGATCATCTTTAATAACTGTACCTACTGTTACGTTGAACTCAAGATACATCTGAAATAGGGTAAGCCTTTGTCTTAGCAGTGTAGAATCAAGGCAAAAAACTGGGGTCACATGTTGGGCTAGGCTGGCTGCTAACACAGGTAAGGATTCACTGGAGCTAGTGAGATGGTGGTTTCATATTTATTAGAAACTATGTCACAGGGCACCTGGGTGGCTCATTCAGTTAAGCATTTGACTCCTGTTTTTGGCTCAGGTCATGATCTCACAGTCATGAGATCAAGCCCTGCATCAGACTCTGCACTGAGCAAACCCTGCTTGGGATTTTCTCTCTCCCTCTCTCTCTCTCTGCCCCACTCCTGTTCTCTCTCTCTCTCTCTCAAAATAAATAAATAAATAAATAACTTAAAAAAAAAAAGAAGCTATGCTACATTTTGTAATTGATTCTTACTCTCAGAGAGGGAGCTGGCTGGATTCAGCAATGTGGAATTTGAATCTAGGTGAGGCTGTGGATTGTGTAGGCTAGGATAGACCTTCAGAAAGCTAGTGCTTATATGGACAAAAGACTTCATATAAACCTACTATGTGACATGGCCATGAGCAAAGGTAACGTGCTGTTGAGCCACATTCAGGTCCTAGGAGTTCAGGTCCTTGAAGGTGACAGGTCAGTGCTATCTGAAGTCATATGTTCTATGCTGATGCCATTATTCAAGAGGGGAAGTGATTGGAATGAAGAAAGGAGTCAAAACCACATTACGTGAGAACAGTTGGAAGAACTGAGGCTGTTCAGCCTGTAAAAATATATATATATAGTTGCAGGGAAAGCATTTTAAGGTTTTTAAATGCCTAAACTGCTGGAGTTAAGAAAGGAAAAACAGTTAGACTTAATATTCACAAGGAGGAACCAGGGCCTTTGGGTTGGGAGCATAAACATGCTTCTATCTCTGGGCTTCATTGCCTCCTGTTCCCTGTGGTTCTCAAACTGGGGCCAGAGGCCAGGGCACCTGGAAAACATGTTGCTCTTTGCAAAATGCCACACTAAAGGAGGAGCTAGGAACAACACTCTAGCAATAGACGTGGCTCTATTATGTGTGTGCAATATAAACATGCCTAAAAAATCCACTGTGGAATTTAGCACGAGCAGCAACCTTCCTACTTTTCTGTTAATATGTGTTTGCTAATCTTTCCTGTCTTTCAGAGCCTATCACAAAAATGCCACATTCTTCATGCATCCTTATCTCTCTTTCAATAAAGTATGAACTGTCCATTCTACCTGTCCTGTGGCCCTAATACATTCTCTTTAGAATTTGAAGTTTATGGTTGCAATTATCCTTATTGTAAATTTCTTTCTTTTTTTTTAACTTTTTTTTTTTAATGTTTATTTATTTTTGGCAGAGAGAGAGACACACAGAGCATGAGCGGGGGAGGGGCAGAGAAAGAGGGAGACACAGAATCCAGGCTCTGAGCTGCCAGCACAGAGCCTGACGCGGGGCTCGAACTCACAGACTGCGAGATCGTGACCTGAGCCGAAGTCGGACGCTCAACCGACCGAGCCACCCAGGCGCCCCTGTAAATTTCTTTCTAAGGTAGATGAAAAGATGTTTCCAAAGTACCTGAATCACCTTGTGAAGCGGACTGGGAAAGTCATTTTTGCCCATTTTACAGATATGCAAGCAGAATCCCAGAAACGGCTTGGCTATTAAACAGCTGGAGGTTGGCATGGCCAGAACATCCTGACTCCCAGGCCCTTGATACAATTTGGGACCTAATTAAATTCTTCATCAACTTAAACTTCTCCACTTGCTTTTGAGGCATCTACACTAAGTTTTGCTCCTCCTGGCTGGCCATATTTTCTACCATTCATGCCAACTTTCCTTGTGATAGGTCTAACCAGGCCCCTCACCTCCTCTTGTCTATTGGCATCTTGAGGCCAACTCTCCCCACCCTTCTTTTAGGTTTATTTATTTAAGTAATTTCTGTACCAAACATGGAGCTCAAATTCATGACTCCAAGATCAAGAGTCATATGCCCTTCCGACTGAACCAACCAGGAGCCCCAAGACCTCCTCTCCTCTTAAGAACTCTCTCCCTTTCCTTGTCTGCCTATCCCACCCCCACCTATCCTTCAGAAGACCATATAAACTCCCTGTCTCCAGGGGAAGTCTTCTCTGACTATTCTAGTGAGGTCTCAACCATCCCTAAAGCCTCTAAAACCTCTAGCACATAACTTGATACATATGATATCCTAATTTGGGGGGTCCAATTTTATGTGCTATGTTGTGAGTTGCTTTCATGAAACAGAACTACAGAAGAGTGCAACTGGTTTCTTTAAAGATGAGTACGAATGGAGAGGATATTAGGAGGTGATTCTAAGGAGGGGACCTAGTAGAGACCCAGAGGAGAATGAGCAGGTGGGAATTAATGAGTGGAATAGAAAGTACATGTAGAGAATTGTGAGAGATTCAAAGGGATACATGAATTGGGGCTCTCATTCATTATTCAAAAAATACTATGGTTGGCGGAGGGGGGATGCCTGGTTGGCTCAGTCAGTAAAGCATGTGACTCTTGATCTTGGGGTTGTGAGTTCAAGCCCCACGTTAGGTGTAGAGATTACTTAAAAATAAAATCCTATGGGGTGCCTAGGTGGTTCAGTCAGTGAAGTGTTTGACTCTTGATTTTGGCTCAGGTCATAATCTCATGAGTTCGTGGAATCGAGCCCCATGTCAGGCTCTGCACTGTCAGCATGGAACCTGCTTGGGATTCTCTCTCTCTCCCTCTCTTTCTGCCCCTTCCCTGCTCATGCACATGCACTCCTTCTCTCAGAATAAATAAATATACTTTTTTTAATCTTAAAAAAGTACCATTGGACATTTGTTCTCTGTAAGACACTGTACCAGACACAAGGAATAATGTGATGAATAAAGCAAACATGGTCCCTGCCTATATGAGCTGGAAGTCCAGTAGGAGAGATAGATACTAAACAAATGAAGTGTGCTAACAAAATTACAATAACAAACTATGACAAGTGATGAAAAAGACAAGAACAAGATAGCACGAGACAGAATAATAAAACCTCCCACATTAGACTGGGGATGTCAGGTAAGGCTCCAATGAGAAAGTAATGTTTGGGATCCAAAATTTATAAAGAACTTCCCAAACTAAACAAATAATCCAGTTAAGAAATGGGCAGAAGACATGAATAGACACTTTTCCACAGAAGACATCCAGGTGGTCAACAGACACATCAAAAGATGTTCAATATCATTCATCATCAGGGAAATACAAATCAAAACCACAATGAAATACCATTTCACACCTGTCAGAATAGCTAAAATTAACAACACAAGAAACAACAGGTATTGGCAAGGATGTAGAGAAAGTGGGAATGGTCTTGCACTGTTGATGGGAATGAGAACTGGTGCAGACACTCTGGAGAACAGTATGGAGGTCCCTCAAAAAGTTAAAAATAGAACTATTCTACAATCCAACAATTGCAGTACTAGGTATTTTTACCCAAATAATACAAAAACACACATTTGAAGGGGTACATGTACCCCAATGTTTATAGCAAAATTATCAACAATACCCAAATTATGAAAACAGCCCAAATGTCCATTGACTGAAGAATGGATAAAGCAGATATGGTATAGGGGCGCCTGAGTGGCTCAGTTGGTTAAGCGTCCAACTTCAGCTCGGGTCATGATCTCACAGTTCATGAGTTCGAGCCCCGCGTTGGACTCTGTGCTGACAGCTCAGAGCCTGGAGCCTGCTTCAGATTCTGTCTCCTTTTCTCTCTGCCCCTCCCCTGCTCATGCTGTGTCTCTCTCTGTCTCAAAAATAAATAAAAACATTTTTTAAAAAGCAGATATGGTATTTATATACGATGGAATATTAGCCATCAAAAAATATGAAATCTTGCCATTTGCAACGATGTGGATGGAGCTAGAGTATATTATGCTACATGAAATATGTCAGTCAGAGAATGACAAATACCATATGATTTCACTCATATATGGAATTTTGCTTAAGAAGCAAACCAGATGAACATGTGGGAAGGGGGGGAAGGGGAGCAGAAACAAGTCATAAGAGACTCTTTTTTAAAAAAATTTTTGTTATTATGTTTATTTATTTTGAGAGAGAGACAGAATGCGAGTAGGGGAGGGGCAGAGAGGGAGACAGAACCTGAAGCAGGCTCCAGGCTCTGAGCTGTCAGCACAGAGCCCAGTGTAGGGCTTGAACCCACGAACTGTGAGATCATGACCTGAGCCTAAGTAGGACGCTTAACCAACTGAGCCACCCAGACACCCCATAAGAGATTCTTAACAACAGAGAATGAACTGAAAGTTGATGGAGGGAGGTGATGAATCGCTGAATTCTGTTCCTGAAACCAATGTTGTGCTGTGTGTTAACTAAAATTTAAATAAATATTTAAAAAGAAAAAAAAAGATAGGGCGCCTGGGTGGCTCAGTTGGTTGAGCGTCTGACTTCGGCTCAGGTCATGATCTCGCGGTCTGTGAGTTGGAGCCCCAGTTGGAGCCTGCTTCAGATTCTGTGTCTCCCTCTCTCTCTGCCCCTGCCCCGCTCATGCTTTGTCTCTCCCTCTGTCAAAAATATATAAACATTAAAACAAAATTTTAAAAAAGAAAGAAAGTCATGGTTGGGGCACCTGGCTAGCTTAGTCAGTAGAGCATGGGATTCTTGATCTCAGGGTTGTAAGTTCAAGCCCCACATTGGGTGTAGTGATTACTTAAAAATAAAAATTTTTTTAAGTTTATTTATTTATTTTGAGAGAGAGAGAGAGGGAGAGAGAGAATCCCAAGCAGCCTCTGCACTGTCAGCACAGAGCCTTTTGCAGGGCTCAAACTCATGAACTGTGAGATTAAGACCTGAGCAGAAATTGAGACTCAGATGCTTAACCAACTGAGCCACTCAGGTGGCCCCCCAAAAAAAATCTTTAAAAAAAAAATCTAAAAAAAAAAATCTTAAAAAAAAAAGTAATGTTTGAGCTCAGACCACAGAATGAGAAGGACCTAGAATCCCTGACAAGGAGTGACTTGCTACATGTTCTCCGGTGGGGTGGGGGCTCCCAGATTTGGTAGTCTGAATCTCTTACAAATTGACCTTTCTCCATCCTCTCCCTTTACAGCATTAGGTAAGTTTTCAGGAGTAAAGGACATAGAAGAATGTAGGAGGGCTGGTCCAGCCTGTCTCTCATAGGTAGCAGAGCTGATGACTGTGCTGCTAGCTTTGTTGTGAGGCTGGAGGAGCTATTAATGGAGTTGTGATGTGTGACGTGTAATATTTAGTGAGCAACTTGACTGTCCCAACAAAGAGCTCCTACCTGAGTCTTCCAACATTATATGACTTGCACACATCCTCCTGGAGATGGAAAAAATATCTGGAGCTCTTGGAGGGAGGAAAGAGTGCCAGCCTGGATGTCTTGTTCTCTGTGTGTTAGGCACGGGGTTCATATTCTCCTTACCACGAAAGTCAAATGCTACAAGCTATTCTGTCCAGGGGCAGACCTGACTCCAGTGGGAAAGCCAGCAGCCGCACTGGCATGTAGATTGCAGCAGCTAGTGAGAAGGGCCTCTACTGGGTCTCTTACAAACCCCAAAGGTGTTCGCTAAGGATTTCAGCTTCCAGAAAGTCCTCTCTGCCCTCAGCTTTCCTGCTGCTTCCAGCCCTGGCTCAGAGGATATCATAAGCTCAGGGAAAGGCCAAGTGGGGATAATGATGTGGGAAGGTGGTGGTGGTGATCAGTGGCTTGGGAATAAAGAGGAAGAATTATGTGGAGTCAGGAAGGGAGACTAAGTTGGGAGGTGATAGTCAAGGTAGTAAACAGCGGCACCAAAGGGAAACGGTCAGGAACCATCTATCCATCTCCCTGTCAACTTCCTAATGGAACCTCATGTTTCAGATCCTTTATTTGCCAAGGGACTGAACTATAGCAGTGAGGCAGTCTCAGGGAACTCCTACAAGAATTGGCTTGTATATCCTTGAGGGGCTATGGAGATGAGGGTGACCTACTGAGGGGCACTGGCCTCAGGGCAGGAGCTGTACACAGCTGTGGTAGAAAGTTGGCTGGGTACATTCTAACTTTACCACTTTTGTTATGACCTTTAGCCAAGCTCCTAACTCTTTCAGGCTATTTATAAAATGAATAAGATCATGTACATGAAAATGAACTGCAAATTACCCTCTCATTTCTGATCTAAGGGTTTATGGCAATTAAGGGGTTGGTGTTTTCCATTTTTTGGTCAGTGGTTCCCAAGGGAGCTTTTATAGGAGAGGGTGAAAAGATGGCTTATTCTTCTCATCATCAAATGAGGAGAGCCCCTGGCCTCCTTGACAAGGCCATGATGAGACCAGGCTAGAGATGGAAGTACTCTGTGCTCCCATTGATTCCCAAAGGGGTTCCATTGACTAGAGGAGTCCTGCTCTGCCCCTCTGTACCATGACTGTTTTAGAATTCTTTTGGCAGAGTGGGGCCTTCCTGGAAAGCCCCAGTACTGATGTTAGAGGAGGATGTCCTGCTTCTGTTTCAGCTCCCATGGGCCAACTTTCAGGGCCCAAGAAACAATTGAAAATGTCCACGTTGCTACTATTTTCCCCAATGGGGACTTGAGAAGGTAGTTTCTAGTCTGCAGACCTTCAAATTTTAAAAATGTTTTGCTATGGAAAATCTCAAGCATATGCAAGGTAGAGGAAAAGGTAAAATGAATTCCCTAGTACTCACCCAACTTCAACAATGGTCAACCCAGGGCTAACCTTATTTTACCTATACCCCACCCCCTAGATTACTGTGAATAATTATTTCATTTATAACCCTGTTTGTCTCCTATATTTCTGCAAACTGGTAATTATATCTCAAGGTCTGATTAGATTCAGATTCAACTTTTTTGTGAAGAATACTTCTGAGGTGTGCTGTATACTTCCTAGTGCATCACATCAGGAAGGAGGTGCAGGACATATGGGTTGTCCCACTTTTTGTGAAATTCAGATTAACTAGTGGTATAGTTAGTCTAATCTCTCCATCACAAATGTTGCCTTCAGCCTTTCACTTAAAGTTTTGAGCAACCATTGCTGGCCATTGCCTCAGTCCATTGTCTAATCAGGAGTTTCTTTTACATATGCACAGCAAAGAACCCCTGTCAATGTTCTGCCTATATCCCCCACAGGTATTACAGATATCTCTAGGCCTTTCTCCTTTAGACCCTACTTTTTCTATCACTGCCCTTATCCTATACCATCATTTCCTACCTTGTCAGCCCAAGATGTCCCTAGAATGTCTTCAGACCACAGGTACTCACCCTGCTTCATGAATGCTTATTTGGAGTCTCTTCTCACTGAGGCAACACTATCTCCCCCACGAAGCTTCTGCATCTGCTCTCTGTGAATCCTGCTAGACCTATGCTTGACCGTGCTAGAGTGTGGAGGCAAGTCTAGTGTTTTCCTCCTCTGGGAGAGAGTTCAGCAGGGGCTGGGTTTATTTTACCTTTCCAGGGATTTCTAAGCAGCCTTCTTCAATGCTGAAGACAGACTTTCTCACTTGTTTCCTGAGCTTCCTGCCCCAGCCTGGGTCCTGGCAAGGACCCAGGCCTGATTTCCTGTTTAGCTGGGCTGTGGGCTGTGAGAAGTTGGAGGAGGGGTGGGGCAGGCAGCTCTAGCAGCTCTAGCAGCTCTAGCTCTTAGGCCCTTTTCGATTTCCAGCCAACTTAAAAAAATCTATGACAGCAAGAACACAGCTATCTCCTTCTAGTACTTTAGCATTCCTGTGCTGCTCAGGATCTTCACTCTTAGTTTCTCCCCTTACAAAAGAAAGATTGGAAGACTGTACACTCTGTGCGCATGTGCCCCAGACAAACACACTATATATACTATGGGTGCTGTAAGCTAGCTAACCAGGAAGGCACATAGAGGTTGAGAGCTTCTTCCTGCAAAGCTGAACCTACCTCAGGGCCCTGCCCCTGCCCACAGGAGTGTTGTGCCTCCAACCACCCCATCTTAGTAGCTATTGATGCCTTAGTCACTATGTCCAATCAATGCGTGGAGAAGCTGATGGGGCAGGGAATCTGAGATGTGGAGGCTGGCTAGGGACCTGGCTATGCAGCCACCAGAAAACGTTAGGAGTTCTGTAGTGATAACCTGTCACTAGTATAGGATTTCTTATGAGAGTCTCACAGCCCTGAATGTCCCACTTACATTCCTCTTTATCCCTAGTTCTTCCTTGGTCAATGGTTTTGAGAAGAGACCTGTTGCACATTACTTTTTTGCTCCCTTCTCCTGAATGGCCACAGCAGGAATTGTGTGAAGCCCTATCCCTTTATCCCCATGAAAGGAGATATCAGAGGAAAGTGTTGCCAAGTAGTAGGTATGCCCAGTACAGCTCCTTACATTTCAACAGCTTCCCCCTTGCTTAACTTGGCCTGCAAAGCCTTATGTCTGGTTCCTGACTTCTCCAGCTTACCTCATACCACATTAACCCCAATCACTGCATCCAACCTTACTGGCTTTTCCTCCATTTCTCTGATGTCCCAGACTCCATTCTGTTTTAGTGCCTTTGCACATGTTGTTCCTTATGCCTAGAATGTTTTCCCTGTACCTTCTACCTTTTTTGGTTGACTCTTACTCATCATCTTTCAGATCTTAGCTCAGCTATAATTTCATCACAGAGGCTTCCTTCAGACTCTAGACTTTGTCAGTGGCCTTCTCCTTATTTTACTTTTTACATTTATAATTTTGCATATGTTTGTATGAGTATGTTATTCATATGGATCCTTTTGAAGGCCAAGTTTCATGAAGGCAGAGATCATATCTACTTTTACTTCCCATTATGTCTCTTGTGCCTCGTAAGGTGACTTACACACAGTAAAAATTTACTAGATATCTGTCGAATTAATTAACTAATTAAATCTTGTTCCCTTTATTTAGTAACCTCATGTCACATCTTACTATTGTATTCAACCGTACACCCTGTGATGTGTGCCTTGCTGTTTATGGGCACTTACTGTCAGGGGACACACATTTTATTTAATCCCGTCAACAATATGAAGAAGGTATACTCTTAATCTACAAAGAAGGCAAGTGAGACCCAAGGTCACACAGCTAATAGCCCAGGTTCAAGCCCAAGTGTGGAGTCAAAGCCTGTGCTCTTAACCATAACACTACACTGCCCCCTTTTGGCAGTTTGGAGAGTTATCACTGGGCTTTTTCAGTCACTACTAGGTCCTGGTTAATTTCAACCCTGATTATTTCAATCAATACTTTTTGGAACTTACAGCCCTGAAAATCCATGATCCAGTTTCAGTCCTTCTGCTTTTGGTCCAGGTTGTGGAAGTATACAGGGAAGGGAATTCAATCTGTACTCCCCAGTGTCCAAGGGTGCATGTGTCTCGGGTCTGTTTCCCATCTGTTTTCCGTAGGACCTCTGTAGCCTCCAGGGCTTAATGCAGTGTCCTATTTTAAAGAACAGAAAGTCCAGCTGTTAAAACGGCCTAATGGACAGTGGTCTGGGGAATAAGCACAGCCTGATTAAGATTCTAGGAAAGATCATTGAGATGGGGAGAGTTTGTCTTTTTGTGATTTAGTCACTAAAGATAGAGCTCTGGAAATTGGCTTCAAGTCTTTCTTAGGAAACAGACTCAGTAAGAGGACAATATCTCTTGCTGTTGATTAGAAAAACTCAAGTTAGTATCCCAAACTCTTTTTTAGTGGCCAGGGAATTCTAACACTGGCCCTGTAAAGAGGGTAATATTACATCCCTAGAAGGAAAAGTGATGTTGGAGTGCCTGGGTGGCTCGGTTGGTTAAGCATCTGACTCTTGACTTTGGCTCAGGTCATGATGCCAGGGTCATGGGATCTAGCCCATGTTGCACTCCATGCTGAGTGTGGAGCCTGCTTAAGATTCTCTCTCTCCCTGGGGTGCCTGGGTGGCTCAGTCGGTTAAGCATCCATCACTGGATTTCAGCTCAGGTCATGATCTCACAGTTCATGGGATCAAGCCCACATCAGGCTCCAAGCTGAGAGCTTGGAGCCTGCTTGGGATTCTCTCTCTCCTCTCTCTGCCCCTCTCCCCACTTGCATGTGTGTGGGGGAGCTCTCTTTTTCTTTCTCAAAATAAATAAATAAACATTAAAAAAAAAAAAAGATTCTCTCTGCCCCTCCTCTCTCCCTAAAAAAAAAAAAAACAAAGCCAAGAATGGTAACTCACCAAAGATCATATACTCAGCTATCCTTAAAACTAATCTAGGTCTTTCTAACTTCAAAACCTGAGTATTCCCCACCTCTTGTTGGGAAGTACTGTATACACTGTCACAGCCTTTCTGGGAAAACAGCTGGCAATATAATGTGTGCATACCCATTGACCCCTTCAAAAATTCTACTTCCAGGAATTTATTAACTAAAGAAATAGGGGCACCTGGGTGGCTCAGGTGGTTAAGTGTCCATCTCTTGACTTCTGCTCAGGTCATGATCTCATGGTTCATGCGATTAAGCCCCGGGTTTGGCTCTGCGCTGACAGCATGGAGCCGGCTTGGGATTCTCTCTCTCCCTCTCTCTCTGCCCCTTCCCCATTCACACATGCACACACTTACTCTCTCTCAAAATAAATATAAATAAACATTAAAAAAATAAATGGATAAGTGTATAAAGACTTTTTTTTACAAGATATTATAGTAGCTATAAATAGTAACAATATTATAACATTATATTACACTGTTGTAATAGCTGCAACATAATAATGGGTGGGGGGGAGAAACAACACAAATCTCCATCAATGGGAACTGATTAAATAAATCATGATACATCCATCCATCCCACAACATATGTATAGGCAGACTTTTTTTTTTAACAGTTAATTTTAAAATAAGTTTTTTAAGTTTATTTATTTGAGAAAGAGCACATGAGCTTTAGATGGGGAGGGGAGAGAAAGAATCCCAAGCAGGCTTTGCGTTGTCAGTGTGGAGCCCAATGTGGGGCTCAAACCCACAAACTGAGATGATAACTAAGAGTCAGACACTTAACCAACTGAGCTACCCAGGTGCCTTAGGCAGTCTTTTAAAAGGAGGAAGAGAGGGCGCCTGGGTGGCGCAGTCGGTTAAGCGTCCGACTTCAGCCAGGTCACGATCTTGCAGTCTGTGAGTTTGAGCCCCGCGTCAGGCTTTGGGCTGATGGCTCAGAGCCTGGAGCCTGTTTCCGATTCTGTGTCTCCCTCTCTCTCTGCCCCTCCCCTGTTCATGCTCTGTCTCTCTCTGTCCCAAAAATAAATAAACGTTGAAAAAAAATTAAAAAAAAAAAGGAGGAAGAGATAAAATCCAATATGGATTGACATGAAAAGATGTCCAGATATATATCTTTTTTTATTGTGTCAAAATGCCTATAACATAAAAGTTACTATTTTCATATATCATTTGGAATGTGGATGATATGATTCATCTATGCCTACCCAGAAGATATAGCATTTACTTCATAATTCCCATATTTTTCAATCAGGTATGCACATCAACAAGTTGGTGAAATGAATTGGCTATGGAAATGTTGCCAGATACCTGGATGCCACCCATCTGGCCAGTCTTGTTCCTTCTGGGCACCCCAAGTTTTGAATGGACTGGCAGTACTTCACTCAGTTCTTCTCACTTTCTTCTTAAGTTCTGTAGAGCTCTGTAGCTTTGGGAAGGCAGGCATTTCTTTGAAAACAGAATGCCATCACACCAATTAGATACATTTATGTTTCTTATTTCCTTTTTAGAGATCTCCTACAGTCTCACTTTCACCACTGGGAAGCAAGGGAACAAAATTATTCTCACATTGCCCAAGGTAAAGCCATGATCACTGATGTGTCAACATTCTGAGTGGTTCTCTTTGGCTTCTGGCCTTGCTCCCATTGGGAGTTGCTCCCATTAGTGTTGCTGCTTATTGTGGTTTTCAGTATGGCCTTTTTATGAGGTAAAGTAGGAAAGGGGTCAGGAAACTTGGGACCTAGTCCTGGCTAGGGGACTTTAGGAGAGCTGATCAGCTTTGCAGGGTTTCCTTTTTTCTTCTCTGTAAAATTGGGGTAAAGAATAGATGCTGGATTTTTAGGGCAGTGAAAATATTCTGTACGATACCATAATGATGGATACATGTTATTTTACATTTGTCCACACCCATAGAATGTATAACATCAAGAGTGAAACATAATATAAACTTGTCTTTAGTTGATTATGATGTATCACTGTAGGTTCATCAGTTGTAACAGATATACCACATGGTGGAGGATGTTGGTAATGGGAGAGGCTATGTATATGTCAGTATACATAGGGGGTATACAGGAACTCTCTGTACCTTCCCCTCAATTTTGCTGTAGACCTAAAACTGCTCTTCAAAAAGATACAATCCTTTATTTTTAAAAGAGATACTATTTCTATCTCTTAGGATTGTCAGATTTAATGAGATAATAAAGAAAAAGTTTTGAAAGCATAAGTTGCAATGCAAAGATAAAGATCTATATTTTTCTGGATTTAACCTTTTCTGACTTGCATTGTAAACTCTTAAGAGGCATGTCTCGAAATCTGTTTCCTATGATGTAGCAACTTAATAGGGAGATAGAGATACTGAACAATCAGGAAAAGCCACTTCATTCTATTTTTTATGTTTATTTATTTTTGAGTGTAGGGGGAGGGAGGAGCAGAGAGAGAGGAAGACAGAATCTGAAGCAGGCTCCAGGCTCTGAGCTATCAGCACAGAGTCCAAAGCAGGGCTAGAACTCACAAACCAGAGATCATGACCCAAGCTGAAGTCTGATGCTTAACTGACTGAGCTGCTCAGGAGCCCCCAAAAGCCACTTCATTCTTAAAACCAACCTGAGGAAAGCAGAGGGCAGAGGAGAGTCAGATACTCATTTCTGTTTTAACCACTTAGTTATTGTTTTAATCCTCCCCATTGAACATGCCTTACTTTTGTAAGTTAAAGAAGCCAATAAAGACTTTTTAATGGTGGGGTGCCTGGGTGGCTCAGTCAGTTAAGCGTTTGACTCTTGATTTCAGCTCAGGTCATGATCTCCTAATTCGTGAGTTGGAGACCTGCTTCAGGCGCTGTGCTGACAGTGCAGGGCCTGCATAGGATTCTCTTTCCTCCCTCTCTCTCTCTCTCTCTTTGCCCCTACCCTGCTTGCACATGCGTAATTGTGCGCCCTCACTCTCAAAAAATAAACTTAAAAAAAAAGATTTTTTAATGGCTTAAAATGATGTAGTTAGGGCTAGATAGAAATTGGAAGTCATCTGCACATAGAGCTAACAGCTGCAGCAAAGAGAACAAAGGATTTAGAAAGATAAGCAATTGGAAAAGCAGCTAGATTGTCAAATTGGGCCATATTGTTAAAACTATTGAATGTTAGGTCAAGGAGTTTTTAAGTAGTGGGAGCCATTGAAAGGTCTTGAACAAGGGAATGTTGTAATCAGAGCAGTGTTTAATTTCCAGAAGAGTAATTTAAGAGTAATGCATAGGATGAGTTGGAGGAAGAAGAAATAGGTTGGGCAGATAAGTGGCTTACTCTTGCAGTGGTCCTGAAGTAAGTTGATAAGGAAGAAATTGTTACAGTAGGTTCATGATTAGCTTGCCAGAGGGATAAGGAGAAAACAGGTGGGTCAAAATGACTTCCCAGTCAGGTCAAAAGGAGACAGGAGTCAACTTGAAAAAGGTTCCAGTGGCCAAAGCTGGAACAATTTGAACAACAAAATAAATAGTGGTAATATTGGATTATACCCCCCCAAAAGAAAATATATGTGTATTAATCCATACTGGTGTAAATAAATGGCTGAATAAATAAATGAAGGAGAAGGAACATTTTCAAGAATTATGATTTGTTATGTAAAAGTATTTTATGTAGAAGTATTTTTTTTTTTTTTTTAGAAAGAATGAGGGGAATTTAAAAATTACCTTTAGGGGCACCTAGGTGACTCAGTCAGTTAAGCATCCAACTCTTGATTTCAGTTCAGATCATGATCTCATGGTTATGGGATCAGGTCCTACGTGGGGCTCTGTGCTAACATCATGGAGCCTGCTTGGGTTTCTCTCTCTCTCTCTCTCTCTCTTTCTCTCTCTCTCTTTCTCTTTCCCCCCCCTCTCTCTCTCTCCCTCTCTCCCTCTCTCCCTCCCCATTCATACTCTCCCTCTGTCTCTCTCAAAATAAATAAACTTTAAAAAATTACCTTTAGAACATCATAGTAATAATTGCTGCTGGCAAGATCCACTGATTGCTAAAACTAGTGGGTGAAACTTTAAGGAGAAACAAGATATTTGCACAGCCTATAAGAACCTCAACCAAAATATGTATTAATTACCATGGTAGTTTTAACATATATCCACAAATTCTTTGATACTCCTCCTCTAGAAAGTGGAGCTTAATTCTCCCTCGACTGTGGCCTGGACTTAGTGACTTGCTTCTGACTAATAGAGAATGGTCAAAATAAGAGAAAAATAGTAAGTATAGTGGAGAAATCTGGTAAACACCACCCTAAGTAATTAAAATTAGTATCACCAGCAGTAAGTCATATACCCCCTGATATGCTGTGATACAAAGGACGCATCACTTATGTGGTATTCTTCCCCCAAATCCATAACCTCAGTCTAATCATGAGAAAACAAGGCACATCAAAATTGCTGGAATGTTTTATAAAATACCTAACCAATACTCCTCAAAAGTCAAAGTCATGAGAGTCAGGAAAAGACTGAGAAACTAAGGAGACCATGGAGACATATTAATGAGAAGCAATATGGAACAGAAAAAGGGATATTAATGGAAAACTGGAGAAATGTGCATAAAGGCTATAGTTTAGTCAATACTATTGATTTGATCAATGTAGATTTGATCAATGTACCACGATTATTTAAGATGCTAACATTAGAGAAAGCTGGGTGAAGAATGTACAAGGATTCTCTGCACTGTCTTTGTAACTCTTCTTTAAATATAAAATTATTTCAAAATAAAAGGGTTTTTTTAATGTTTTGAGTTTATTTAACTGGGAAAGTGGTTTGTACCATTAACAAGATAAGGGTAGTCAACAGGATGAACAAGGCTGGGGGGCACAGCAGGGGATGACATCAGTGGAAGTCATAGGCAGTTGGAAATGTTGGTCTGGAGCTTAACAGGTCAGAGCTAGAGATATATATTTGGAGGCCAAACCCAGAGAGATATCACTTGAAATAATGATTTTATAATATTATATTACATTTCTACATGCCAAGAGAGAACATGTGTAAAGAGTCAGTGATCACACTGAGGAAAGGATCTATGTCTAGGGTATGCGAGGAAGAAGAGTAGGGAGGCTGGTCAAAACAGATAGGGATAGGATGTTTTTATAAAAGCCAAAGGAAAATAGAATTTCCAGAAATATCTGGTCAGCAATGTCCAATGATACTGAAAGGTGATGGAAGATCACCTGAGAAAAGACCATTGGATTTTAATTAGGACCTCAAGTGCTGACCTCCAGGAGAACAGAGTTAGTAGAGCAAATATGGAGAGATGGGGGTGGTAGACATAGGAATCAAATGGCCAGGACTTAGTGAGGAAGCAGGCTTGCCTAAACCAGGCAAAGGGACTTGTGTGGGTGCCAATGGGGAAGAAGCCCTGGAGGAAAGTGGGATGCTCCTCGGCAGGGAAGCAGAAAGTACTAACCAGAGCAAGTAGGCCAAAAGGCTGGGGCCCAAAGTTTAAGAAGAGGAGGAACCTTGACCACAAAGCCCTTGCCATTTCCTGGCTATGGAACACAGGCTGAAAGCTAGAAGCTCTGGATCAAGAACTACTTTTTTCCTTCCTGAGCTAGGAAGCCATTCTATTTCCCAAGTCCCAGCTTGTCATCACTGTGGCCTAGAAAGTTAGGCCAGAAAGAAAATGAAATAAATTGAACTTACTTATCCTCTCTTCAGCTTTTCTCTGAGATGGAGAATAGTCTGTGTTTTAAAATTAGGTATCAAGCAGTATTGCAGAGTGATTTCTATGGGGGTATATGTGTGTGTTTTATAAAAGCTACCCTGTATTGACTGCCTACCATGTGTCAGTGACTGTGGTAAGCACTTCATATACATGATCCAATTTAATCTTCCCACCAAGCTTTTGAGATGAGTACTATTATATTATGTTAAATATGAAAAACAGGGTGAGGAAGCTGAGCACTGAGAACTAGAACTAAAGCTGGAAGACTGAAGAAATGCAGACCACCAAGGCTCTACTCATTCTTTCAGCTCTGATCCACTGTTGCCCAGGGGTCCAGTCAAGGATGTGTCTGTCTCCTTCCTGGATAGGCTAGAAATCCAATCTAAATAGCCATCTACAGCAGCTCCCTACTCCAGGTGGCCAGATGGGAGTTCCAGAACACTGTTGTCTCCCAAGACCTTTACACAGTGGCCAATTGGTTCTGGGGTCACTACAGTTGGTGTGGCTGGCTCAGGGACTGGCTTTGGAATAGGATTTGGTAGCTTTATATCATTGGCTATGCTAGGACCTATCTCTCAAGCAGCATCTCTTCTCCTATGTTATTCTGGGCTTTGTCCTGTCTGATGGCCACCTTCCTCATCTTCTTCACCATGTGTGGGTCTGTGAGAGGCACCTACCCATCCCTGCTGCTTCAACTCCAGACCATGCCTGTACTAGAGTGAACTCAATTTTACTGTTAAACACAGTATTTCTCTAAACCTCCCCCTCCCACTACCAAAAAAAAGTTGAAAAACAGACCCAGTGAAGTTAGAAATTTGATCATGATTGCACAGATAAATGGCAGAGGTAGAACTTACTCTAAAACTCATACTTTTAACCATTTCACTATATTGCCTCTTACCAACACTCATGCACATGCACACACACACGTGCACACACATACAAAAGGGCCTAGGCTGTGTGCCAAGGGCTATAGATGGTGGGATTAAGGTTTTCTTCTTCTTTTTTTTCTTCTTTTTTCTTCTTCTTTTGTGCTTATCTGGAATTTTTATAGTGACAATGTATTCCTCTTGAATCCAGAAAAAGAAATATTTTATTTATTTAAGTCTTAAGTTTTGGTACTCTTTGCCAGATTTCCGTAATATCCATGGTGAGAACAAAGCAGATACATTGTGCTAACATGCAGACAAAGGAGACTATACCATCTCTGTAGCAGTACAGGCTCTGCAGTTACAGAGCAGAGAATCTGGCATGTGTGTATGTGCATGCATGCATGCTTGTGTGTGTGTGTGTGTGTGTGTGTGTACAAGCACATGTGTGCAGTGGCCACTGAAGTGAGGAGAGGAATGGCTGATCTGTCTGAAGATGTGCCACATGGAGACCTCTTTCCTTTCCCTATGACCAGCCACCTTGCCTGAGCCAGACCCATTTAGTCCTGAGCTTCCAGAAGTACTACAAGATACTTTTCACATACACCAAGATCCTTAATCTCAACCTTATAATCACTTGTTGAAAATCTGACTAGGGAGCCAGGCTGCTGGCATGAAGCCCAGGCTGCAGCTATATAGAATGACTTGAGTCACTACTTCAATCAATGGGTCCAACCATTTAAGGTCAGTGTTAACTGGCATGTGGAGCTTTTGTTCAGAGACTCCTAGGTCTTCAGGGGGTGGCAGTTCAGGACCCTGGATAGCTCCTAGAAGAGCCCAGTCTCTGCCAGGTCTGAAAAGACTAGGTGCCTGAGTCATTAAGGCCCTTGCTTCTTTAATTTTGAATAGCCTTCCTATACATGTCTCTGGCTTCTTCTGTCTCCAGGATCTTCCCTATGAATCCAGGGACTCCCCCTTATCCTTTCCAGCCCTTGCCCCACCTTCTTCCACTCACATCTAGCCTGACCAAACTCTCTCTGTTGAGGTCACTATCACTCTGAAGGTGAAATAAGCTTTCAAGACAGCATCTGAGCTGTCCCTGGTTAGGGTCTCACACCCCAATACCTCAGAACTGTAGAATTTTGGAGGGATGGTAAGAATCTAGTGGAACAAGGGAATGTTAAAACGACTTTTGTCTCTAATACATCTGCATTCCCATCTTTAATCTGGTATGTGAGGCAGGGGAAACTAAAGAGAAGCACTGAGCAGATTTCAAGGTCTGAGGCTGGAACGTTTCATGAGCTATCACTGTACAATCAGCCTGGCAGTGGTGTACACTTGTCTTAAATTGTTTTGGATTTGTTGTTGTTGTTGTTGTTGTTGTTGTTGTTTTTAGGGTAAGAGCGTTGACATAAGGTGTATAGGGGCAAGTGTAGCAAATAGAAACAGAAATGAAACTAGTGAGTCTGGAGGTTCTAAGCCTGACACCCTCACCCTAGCCATGCACTTGGACCCTAGGCAGAAGAGAGGTAATATTGTAGAGGGGTTTCCCTCCTGATTCCCCAAATCATCTAGAGGAAGGGTGTGTGAGGAATCTGGAAGGGCAGAGGAATCACAGTCACCTACTAGGGATTGGATTTTCTAGTTGATAGTTCCTTTTCTACTTCCAGGCCTCTTCCATAGCTAAATTAATCAAAGCCAGCAAATGAGGTTACCGTGTTCTCACTTTGATTGCCTCGGCTGATGAGTAAGGAGGGAAGGTAGGTCTACCTGGATTGAGGCTGAGTGAAAGCACTAAGGATCCTATCCCTCCCAACAACCCTTGCTCTGGGCCTTGTGTAAGGCTCTCCTCCATTGCTTTCTTCACCTCTCATACTCTTAGATCCCTTATTGGAAGAACTGTCTGAACTAAAAGGCCATTACATGCTTTATACCCCCAAAGAACCTCCTGGTCAAAGAAACAGGTGCAAAAGCAATACTAAACCACCAGAGAACAGCTGCAGGCTCCTTCTCTTAACACTGGACAGTCAAAATGGGACAGGCAAGGGCAAGGAGGAGAAAAGAGAATATGGTGTTTGCTGAGCCATGAGTAGACCTGACAAGAGTTTGGGCTGGAAGGACTAAGGCTGCCTCCACTCTACCTGAAGAGATTTGTCTGGATAATACTCCTGAAGATGGGAGTATTAACAATGTAGTAACTAAGTTATGGATGGAAAGATGTTCAGAGGATCTAGATCCAGACTGTCCCTCAGCCAGGCCCCTCTCTTGCCTGTGGAAACAGTGTTTTCTAGCTTCCAGGAGAGGCCCTTGCTATGGGATTAAGCACAGGCTATTGACATATAAGCAAGCCTAGACAAGAAACAAGAACAGATGAGGACTCTGTCAGATCCCAAGAGAGTTGCTTGTGTTGGTTTTTGTTCAAGTAGAACAGGCCTAACCTCAGCCAGAACTTGCTTTTGGCCTGTTTTCTCAGGGGCAAAGCCTTCCCCATGTTTGCCTTCCTTAACAGAGGATGCTCTGTATTCATTGTTTTATTAGGAGCAGTGATTATGTGACCACAAACCTTACTAAATTAAATACAGTCCTGAGCATTCAGAAGAAGAAAAAGCTCAGGACTCAGGGGAAGGAGCAGCTGGCTAGAAAGAAGAGTCCACAAATTCTAATTCCTGGGCTGCCATCTGGCATTGACCTGGGACAACTCATTTACTCTCTGCCCTGGAGGCTCTTTCTGGGATCTCAGGGCCTGAATAAAAACAGACCTGGGAACTCAGAGAGTGAAATGACCTGTCTAGACTCTCTAAGTCAGTGTAGTTCACAGGCAAACCTGGAATCCACTAAGCCCTACTCTCCAGCCAGAGGCTGTGCTTACTGTTCAGGGAGGTTTCTTGTATTTTCCTTTGCTGTCTCCTTGCCCTTATGTATGAACTCCCAAACGTTCCCATGCCTTGGGTGGCTCACTGCCTGGTACGCATGGTTGTAAGCCCCAGGTTGTCAAAACAGACAGGATCAGAGCAGCCCTGCCCCTATCTCCCTCCAAAGGATTTTCTGATGGTTTGGTTCCAAGCTAGCTTCCCACTCCTCTGAAACTTGATAATAAGAGTTGGGTCTTACTCATTTGATGATGATGTATGTATATCAGCAAGCAAAATATGAGCCTGGACCTTAAGTCTCAAAGAAAGTTGTGTGTGCTTAGCTGTTGATCAGCCCCCACAAGTAGTCAACCTGGAGTTGAGTTGCTGCATTGGCCATGGGCCTTAAGTGAGTTTTAACTAGGCCAAACCTTCAGGCAAGCAAGGGAGTAAGTGAGGATTTGGGGACTCCTACTTTGGCTCTTCTCCAAAATAACTTCCTGGAAGGCAATCTTTCAGCCCCTAGGCTTACATAGAGAAGTGGCCCTACAAAGAGTACACAATACAACATCTGTCTGGGACACCATTAGACAAGGCCCTGGCACAACCTGGCAGGCCACTGGACTTTTGCCACCTCTGTTTCAGAAAGAGCCTTGCTGTGGCTCAAACCAAATAGAAAACAATCTGTTTGTCTATTATCAGATCACAGCCCTTCATTCTCTATGCTAGGCACTGGGAGGACACAGAAGAACTAGGCATGGTCCCTGCCTTCGTGAACATTTGTTAAATAAATTATGCAAGTATTCACTGAAGTAAAATTTGATAAGTACATGAAAGAAATGGAAGGGGGTAGTGCTGTGAGAGTATATTATAGAGGGACCTAACCTATCCTGGTATTCATGGGAATTTTTTTTTCTTAATTTTTGAGAGAGAGAAAGAGACAGAATATGAACGAGGGAGGGTAGAAAGAGAGGGAGACACAGAATGTGAAGTAGGATCCAGGCTCTGAGCTGTCATAACAGAGCCTGATGCAGGGCTCGAACTCGTGAACTGTGAGATAATGACCTGAGCTGAAGTCGGATACAACTGACTGAGCCACCCAGGTGCCCCCGTGCGAAGCTTTTTATAAGAGATGATGTGTCAGCTGAAGCCTGAAGGAGAAGTAAGGTGTAGCCGGAAGGGGAGCATGAGGCAGGAAGGCTCTTCATGCTCCACCAGCAATGAAGACCAGTGATGCAAAATGTAGTAATGGGGGCGGGTGGGGAGAATGACACAGGATTAAGTTGGGGAAATGAGAGGAAAAGTAAGTGACTACTTCTTTGCCACCATTTCTAGCCCAGTCTGAATTGCTCCTTTCAAAAAAAAAAAGGGGCTGGTTGAGACCCACCCAAACTGCTATGGCATACCCCCCCCCCCCCCCCCGCCCAGGGGAGGCTGGTGCTTCTTCCATCTCCCCAACACAGGGGATTTTCATAGGAATGCTCAGAAGAGGCACTTTTAGTCCCAGCATAGGGTTCACACAAATGGAGGGGTCTTCACCTGGCAGCGTGGCTCAGAGGAGGGGGGGTGGACAAGAACTTTCCCTACAAATCCTCTCTGTATGTTTTTCCAGTGCTTTGAACTACTTATTAATCTATGACAGAAGCCATTTCCTCATTTTGATGGTTCTGCTGGGAATTCTGCCCCATCACCCCCCTCCTGTGGTAGATAAAAAATGTCAGCTTTCAAGATTTTATACTTGGATTTCAGAATCTAAATTGCATTACTACATCCAGTGAGACGGCGCCATTCCCTGTTCCTATCTACGTGCTCCAGGCACCATGAGGCTGATAACATCAGCGTGTCGAAGCAGCTCGATCCAGACAATTTGCAGCTGGCTGGGGCTAGGGCAGAGGGGGTGGGTGGCAAAATTCTCTCAGAATCCAGAGCAGCCCAGGGTTGACTGGATTTTCAGGTTCTTTCTACAGACTATTAGTTCTCCTATCTGTAGAGAGAGAGTTTGTCTTGGTCCCACCTAGATGTAACAAGGAATTGTAAAGTACTCTCCTAAACATTGATAGGATAAAATCACTAAAAGCCAATGCTCAGGTTTTCCTTGGAGTGAAAGATAGAAGAGAATAGAGGGGAGAGTAGAAGTCATAATATGAACAAGTGAAATTGGGTGTCCATATAGAATCCAAAATACTCCTGGAAATGGTTACTCTGTACTTCCTTGAAGCCCTGATGTGAGGCCTTGTAACTAACCTTCTGACTGTCATTAGCTTGTGAAGTACATGAAGAGAAAGCATTGTTCCCCTGCCAGGAAACACAGGAACTTTTTGAGTTTCTTTTCTAATTGTAACCACGACTTAACTCTACAGAACAAACATTCCCTTCACAGCAAAACTTTTTAACTTATTGGGTTATTTTAAATGCATCAAATGGCATAAAACATTCATTCAACTCTGGCAGCATTCACAGATCCATTTTTGTAAATAGCCAAACAGGCTCTTCATCCTCAAAACGTGATGTTTTCAAAGCGTAGTCAGCACCCAAGATCAAGGCTTTGGGAGAAGTCAGTCCAAATTCACTGAGCTTGCCAGTGCTAGGGCAAGCCTGGCTTTCCTGCTCACTGCCCACTCACCCACAGGTTCTGGTGTTTGGATGGAGGAGACAGAACTAGAATCTACCCCCAATTGTAATTATAGATATATTCTCTTACAGTGGAGGTATGCAGTTTACTGACTCCATTACTATACCTCAGGGATGCATCGATAATTAAGTCAAATGATTATTTTTAAGATTTTATTTTTAAGTAATCTCTACACCCAACATGGAGCTCAAACTTACAACTCCAAGATCAAGAGTTGCATGCTCTACTGACAGACAGCCAGGTGCCCCTAGGTCAAATGATTCTTTAGTTTTACTTATGTTTGTTTATTTTTATAGAAAAGTGTTATTGAAGGTTTAAAAATGAAAAATCATGATTACTACAGAACCATGATCACTTGGAGTATAGTTTCCAATGCTAAGCCTCTCCTGGATGTCCATGGTTGGTGGAGCAGGTGTTTCTCCTAGAAAAAGGTCAATGCAGGCTTCTCTCCACTGACCTGGATTCCCAGGGTGCTCTTGTTAGGTTTGTGCAGGCCTCCTGCCTAAAGGACTAGAAGTCCAGGGTTTTTGCTGCTTTTTGCCATGGCCTGGGGAGAATGACCCAAGGCTAAGTCATGGGACTGTAGTGCAGCCAGAACTCGGGCAGCTACAACCCACTCCCACTCAGTTTGCTGTTACTTTGAGGTTGCCCAGGCCCTGGTCAGCCTATCTTGCCTTCAAACCACCCTTGCCCACAATTCCTAAGAAATAGCAGACCTGCCATGGTCTCGACCACGGCTAGATTTCTCTACTAGGGCTTCTCTTTGGGGAGTCTCAAGCTTCCCAAGGATCAGACCCATAATACTGAGAGAAAAATAGAGTTTTTGCTGAAATGTCAGCAAACCACAGAAGAACCTGTGTCTTGAATTCTCTTTCTTGACATCTTCAAACATCTGGCCCTTCTCCACTGTCTCCTACCTTTTAGTTTCAACCATCCTCCACTCCAGTCTCTCTTGTCAAATAAGAGCCCCTTCAGCACTCTGGTTCTGGTTCCTCCCTGTTTTACATTATCCTTCTCAAAACCTTATTCTTCCCAGACATCCATGACACCAGGCTCTCTTTGACCCTCTGCTGCTCTGACCTGGGCTGTCAGTTCTCTTCTTCCTACCCCTTCAACACTTCAATGTTGGTGTTCCCCAAGTTCTTTTCTCTGATCATGCATATTTAGAGGTGCCCCCACACACACACACACACTGAGGAAACCTGGAATCATCTTTGTCTAGGTCTTTCCCCTCAAACCCAGATCTAGTCAGCCACTAAGGCCTGGCAGTATGACCTTGATGTGTTTTTCTTCTCCAGTCCTATTATTTTCCATTAAAGTCCAAAGCCCCTGAATGTGATTTACAAAGCCCTTCATGATTTTAAGCCTTCCTCCAATTCTAGTCTCATCACCTGCCATTTCACCCTACCATTTAACATTCTAGCAAAATTGAGCTATTCTTTTAGCCTGCCATGTAGTCATGTGTGTCTTCCTCCCTACTCCTTTCTTTTCTTTCCCTACCTCTTTCTCATCTGGTTCTTATCTATCTCCTACTCATTCTTCATGCCTCAGCTTTCTTTGGAGAAGTCTTCCCTAATTCCCCAGGGTGGAATAGGTCCTTCTGTTCTGTATACAGACAATACTCTATACAAACCTCTGTTGTAGCATTTGCCTTATTATTAAAAATTATCTGCTTATTTATTTGCCTTTTGTACTGGCCTTTAAGCTCTTCATGGGTAGAGATCATATTATCTTTATATCTGTAGCACCTAGCACAGTGCCTAGAATATAAGTGCCACTAAAATTTAGGACCAGAACTGAATTGGTGGCTGAGACTCTTTCATCTCCATTTTTTTAATGTTTATTTATTTTTGAGAGAGAGACAAAGTGTGAGTGGGGGAGGCAGACAGAGAGGGAGACACAGAATCCAAAGCAGGCTCCAGCCTCCAAGCTGTCAGCACAGAGCCCGATGTGGGGCTTGAACCCACAGGCTGCAAGATCATGACCTGAGCTGAAGCCGGTCGTTTAACCAACTGAGCAACCCAGGCACCACTCATCTCTTTTTTTTTTTTTTTTTTTTTTTAATTGTCCTCTGCTTTTCTCTCCTGGGCTCAGGACTCTCAGTCTGTAGTGCTTTTTCTTGCCTCCTGCTTTCTGCTAGTCTGTCTCTGTCTATCTCTGTCTCTCTCTGTCTTGAGCTATTGAGTGCTTCAGTGACTCCAATATTTCCTTCCTATGGAGAACTTTTTGAGCAGGAGGTTACTAATCAGAAAGCATCCATGCCATTTTCTAAAGAGGAGCTTCAAGTGTGTGCAGATCACTGGAGATATGATGAGACTACTAACAGCCTTCCAAGTGCCTGCTTTATAAGACAACAGTCCCACAGCTGTGTAAGTTCTGATGTGTTATTAATCTCATCTCTTTATCTGATGTCTCTAAGAAGGGGTTGGGTATAAGAAATGACAACTTAGATTCAAATTCTAGTGCTAACCACCCTTCAAGGTATGATTTTGAACATATTACTTGATATAAGCTGGTTCTTCAGTTTGAAAATGGGAATGGTATTTACCTTACTCAGTCTTTTAGGATGATTAAATGAGATAATATATTACAAAATACCAAGCACCATTTTTGTACATATAACAAAGTAGCAGGTATTCAAACAATATTAACTAAATGATCTGCTGAATTCCAGATGAACCACACCTGGTCTGCATTGTTCTGAACAATTCTCTGCCTTCGTGCAGCCAGAGCTCTTAGCAGACAGAGCAGCCTCCCCAACTTGAGCTTTGGGTCATCTCTTCTCCTCCTCCCCCACCAAACCATTGTCCTGTCTTGGCACTAAGAGTATAAAACCAAATTAAGGTGGGTACAGAGGGCTCTTTTAGAGGCTTTCTGGGGATGGTGTGGATGTAGAAAGACTGGCCTAGAACCTTGCTATTCAAAGTGTGGCCGCTGTACTAAGAGCATTGGTATCACTTGAGAGCTTGTGTGAAAATGCAGAAACTTAGGTTCCATTCCAGACCTACTAAATTGGAATCTGCATTTAAACAATATCCCCAGGTTATTTGTATGCACATTAATGTTTAATGTAGGAAAGAAGCACTTTCCTACAGGCACATACATAAGCTAGCAGGTATAGAGGGATGTAGGCTATGCATGTATGTCAGAACTGTCTAGAAGACATTAAGGCTGCACAGGTGGGGAGGAGCTATGAGGGAGTATAGTCAGAGCAAAGGAGGTGTTCCTCAGAGGTGTGGGCTACAGAACTGTATGGGTGCTCTTTGGATAGGTATTGGTTTTTTGTTGTTTCAGGGCCCCTTCCTGTTGATACCTCAGGAATGAGATTGTACCTTTGAGTTAGCTGGTTAATGTCACTGCACCAGCCAGAGAATGACAGGTGAGTAGAGAAAGGATCTCTACTACCCTGAGCCTGGGAAGACCCTCCAGCAGGGACCCCAGGACAGATGAATATTGTTTAGCAGATGGATATTGTTTCCCTAGAGAGATACATAATCAGCAACCGGCTAGCTTCACTGCTGAAAACTTGCCTTGAGTTTGTGCTAGGTTAGAATCTCCCTTCCTGCTACTGTTCTACCACCAACTGCACACACTTCTCTGTCTCTGTCTCTGTCTCTGTCTCTGTCTCTCTCTCTCTCTCTGTCTCTCTCTCTCTCTCTCTCTCTCTCTCTCTCTCACACACACACACACACACACACACACACACACACACACACTTAAAAAAACTGACTTGGGGCACCTGGGTGGCTCAGTTGGTTAAGCTTTCAACTCTTGATTTCAGCTCAGGTCATGATCTCACAGTTCGTGGGATTGAGCCCCGCATTGGGCTCTACACCAACAGTGCAGAGCCCACTTGGGATTCTGTCTCTGCCCCACCCTGCCCCTCAAAATAAGTAAATAAATTTTTTAAAAAACTGACTTAACAGAAACTCAGATAGGGGATTATGAGTCTTTGTAGAGTTAACCCTCTCCTTCCCCTCTCTGACCTCCTTCATTGCTGGGCTGGGCCCTGAGCCTCCAGGAACCTGTAGCATTGACCTCTCTGCTGCACAAAGCACACCTGGTGGGAGTGACTGCAGGCTCTAGGCTTGTTTAGAGTCAGTAGGGTTTGTTTTACCAGAGCCACCATCTCTCCCTCTTAAGTACTCTTAGGACTCTGGATCCCTTTTTGCTTTCCCAATAGAAACACTTCCCAACCATCCACCTAGAGTCTCTTGATCTTTCTTTGTGGGAGAGTTGTTTGTGCATCTCAATGGTAAGGAAAAAGCCCTGTTATACCCACCCCCCCACACAAAAATAGAGTAGGCTGAATGCCTGATAGCAACAGCAACTAAAGGTAGTTAGAATAGAGTCCTGGCCCTACACTCAACTGTCATTGCTCTTGCCAGCCACTTAATAGGTGAGCCTGTAGTTTCCCCAGGTTCCTGCCCAGGCCCAACCCTCTACATCAGGGAGGGTAACAAACCTTTACCACCATCACTTTCTCCTCTGTGCTTCTACCACCCTTTATGCATTCCTCTCTCTCATGCTGCTCTGTCTGCTTTAAATGGGCTAATATGTGTTTCTGTCTTCTTTTTACCATTAGACTAAAGTCTTTTTGCAAGAATCAGTATCTTTCCCTCCCCAAAGTACATTGTTCCCTGCCTGCCCCATGTTGATATTCAGTGACTATCAAGTTTTTTAAACAAGTGGTGAACTTACTGATGTTTAATTATTAGGAGGGCAAAAGGAAAGAATAGGAGACTGCTCTGTCCACAGAGCTAAGCTTTAGAACTGCAAGTTGTCTTTATGAGCAAAAAGTGGTGCTTGCCAGTTATAATGAAGGTTAGAAGAACAGATTGAAAAGATGAGAAAGGATGGGGGTAGGAAATGCCACAGAAGGGAGAAGCTGTTTGATACCAGCCCTAAGTCCATTGTTCACTTGTTCACTGCAGACAGGTAGCTCTTTACTCTTCCAAGGCCAGAGGAAAAGGATCAGAAATGGCAGTTGTGTGAGGACATCCCATAGACTGCCAGACTATTTATTTTCTTGGGAAAACAAGGATTCCAAAAGATTCATGAACCAGGGCAGGGCAGGCTCGGTCCCTTGAATAACTGAAGCTTACCAAATACCTTCCAGTGAGATTTGGGACCAAGATCCATGTGAAGATCCACAAGTCAGGCTGGCCTAGACCAAATGTTAATATCTGTTGAGATTTCTCCTGCTTCAGCTTCCTACCATGTATAAGGCTGAGGGACTAGTCTCAAAGACTCTCCAACCAAATGTCCTCTATTTGTAGGCAGCATCTACAGCATCTAAAGTAGGGCAGCATCTTTCTTCGATGTTCTGAGCCTCCTTTCTTACCTTGGGGAACTATAATCCACATCCTGGAAGGAAATTGAAAGATCCTCCAGACATGCTCCCTAAAGCTTTGTTAGCCCTGAATATCTGATGTCCTTTTCCCCCTCCTCTGGGTCCTGCCTAAGCAGAAGGCCTCCAGAAACTCAACTCAGAATCCCTTGGCCCTTATGACTCCTTTGATTTTGGAATCATTTCCTTGCCCCTCTCCTATGAAAGGCCTCATCTCCAAAGTCTGTGTTGGCTGAAACTGAAGAAGAATGAATGAATGAAAGAAAGAAAGAAAGAAAGAAAGAAAGAAAGAAAGAAAGAAAGGAGGGAGGAAGGGAGAGAGAAAGGAGAAGGAAGGAAGGAAAGAAGGAAGGGAAGGTGGATGGAGGGAGGGAGGGAGGAAAAGGACCTCCTTATATCCACTGCCCACCCTCACACATTTTCTCCTTCTGCCTTAGGCCCTACCAGTCTATCTTTTATTTTCTTCAACCTTTTTCATAACATAAAATTAGCCATTTTAACCATTGTTGATCTATTTTTAAAGAACTTTACACCTTCACCCCTTTTTCCATTGAGTGAGATAGTCTTTCCCTAAAGATGTTGAAATGGGAGCTGGAGGAGGTGTGGCAGGATAGCAAGCTCAGAAAACCCTCTAGGTCGCAAGACTGTATAGGCCAAGACATGTGTCTCTAGCTGATCCAAAATAGGGCATCTGAACATCTGGCTCAGGGGATAAGCTTAAGGATAGGAATGAAAGTCAGGAGCTAGGTGAGGCGAGGCCTCCCAGAGGAACCAAGATTTTTCAATTTCTGGCTCTGGTTTCTACCTCCTGGGTCACGAGGCTTGTCCCCTAGGCCTTTATGCACAGGCTTCCCTCAAGCCACAGCTGCTGTAGTGGGTGTCCCTGAGTTGAGGTATTTGTCCTTTCTCCCAAACAAAGGCTTTTTAGTCATAGGGTTTCTAGGGGAGTAAGAGTGGGGAGGAATAGCAGAACATCAATCTAGGACAAGAAATCCTAACCATGAAGGAGGCAGAATAGGATTCTAATTCTTTTTTTTTTTTTTTAATTCACTGACCTCTTGTCTCCCCATTTAAAAAAGAGTTCTAGTTCTAGTTCTAGTTCTTTACCATCCCAGTACTAGTTTCAGATCTTTCACCATCTTTTTTTCCCCCCTGAGTAGTTTCTGAGCTACTTTTGAAAACTAAATAATGGGTAAGGGAGTAGGAGCTGCCATTCTCAGTGGGTTAACTCCAGAGCCATTTTGGTTGATTTTCTTACCCCAAGTCTGAAAGCAAGGGATACTCATTCTGTGAAGTTTGCCTCCTGGCTCTGCAATTAGTCACGGTTCCTATAGCTGATGTACTGTCACAGGCCAAGGACCAGCTGAAACATGGTGGCCAGCCATCAGGCAGTACTGTGCCCATTTAGAGTTTTTCCCAAGCTTCAGTGTAACAAAGTCTTATCTCCTCTTATTCTTAATTGGTGGCCTCAAGTCAGGCATATTTTGTCTGGCAGATGATTCCATTCCAGAGGGAATTCTATTCTTTGAAAGAAGTTTCCCCAGAGGCAACCAGGTAAGTAAGAACTGAGGCACAGTTCTCTTATAAGATGATGGATAGATGTGATGACCTGAAATTTCCTGGCACACAGTGAAAAATAAAATATTAAAAACCAGCTATAGCCCTTTGTCATGACTAGAGGCATTGTAAATTGGAACAGTCCTTCGGGAAAGCAGTTTGATGATATGTATCAAGAATCTTAAAATTACTCCTGCTTTTTGACTTTGTAATTCTACTTTATTTAAGAAATTACCCTAGGGGTGCCTGGGTGGCTCAGTCGGTTGAGCGGCCAACTTCGGCTCAGGTCATGGTCTCGTGGTCCGTGAGTTCGAGCCCTGCGTCGGGCTCTGTGCTGACAGCTCAGAGCCTGGAACCTGTTTCAGATTCTGTGTCTCCCTCTCTCTGACCTTCCCCTGTTCATGCTCTGTCTCTCCCTGTCTCAAAAGTAAATAAAACATTAAAAAAAAAAAGAAATTACCCTAAATGTAAATATATATGGATTTCAGCATTAGTATTATTTATAATAGTGAAAAATTGCAAACAATCTGAATGTCCAAAATAAGTGAATGGTTAAAAAGTTATTATACATGTCCTTTATGGAGCCATTACACTGATGATTTCAAAAACTATGTCAAAATATGGATAGTTGATTATATTCCAATACTAATTTTCAAAAATACAGAATATAAGATACAGTTGTTTTTCTGTATGTTGTTCTATGCAGGTATTATAATGACAGAATTCAACTCAAACTAGTTTAAGCTAAAAAGAAAAGTAGACTAGGGGTGCTTGGGTGCCTCAGTCAGTTGAGTTGAGCATCCAACTTCAGCTCAGGTCACGATCTCATGGTTGTGAGTTCAAACCCCACATCGGGCTCTGTGCTGACAGTTTGGAGCCTGGAACCTGCTTTGGATTCTGTGTCTCCCTCTCTCTCTCTGCCCCCCCCCCCCCCCTGCTCATGCGTGCTGTCTCTCGCTCTCTTTTTTTCCCCCATGTGAGTGGGGGAGAAGCAAAGAGAGAGAAGGAGACACAGAATCTGAAACAGGCTTCAGGCTCTGAACTGTCAGCACCGAGCCGGATGTGGGCTCAAACTCAGGAGCAGAGAGATCATGACCTGAGCTGAAGCCAGACGCTCAACTGACTGAGCCACTCAGGTGCCCCCCAAAATTTTTAAAAAAGGAAACTAGGGGTGCCTGGGTGACTTGGTCGGTTGAGCATCCAACTTCGGCTCAGGTCATGATCTCGGTCTGTGAGTTCGAGCCCCACATCGGGCTCTGTGCTGACAGCTCAGAGCCTGGAGCCTGCTTTGGATTCTGTGTCTCCCTCTTTCTCTGCCCCTCCCCCGCTCATGCTCTGTCTCTCTCTATGTCAAAAAAAAATAAACATTAAAAAAAATTTTTTTAATGAAACTAGACTATAAGGACACTAGGATTTCTCATAGTATTCAAGGGTAGATGTGCCCTACAAACCTTAGAAGGGCAGAGAAAGTTCTAGAACCAGAGCCTCTGAAGGACTTTCTCTATCTCTTGTGTTTGCTTCTTTCTGAACATCAGCTTTATTCTTATCTCCCTGCCCAGTGGCTTTCTCTACTACCTAATCTACAGTCTTGAGCTTTACCTCTCCTCTTGGTCCCACTTCCTATTCTGGGGGAGACCCTGATTGGCTCCACCTGGTCCAAGCAAGGGTGGGACCTGGAACCCACCCCTGTGGACTATGAGGAGAAACACCAGCTTCCAGAGAGGGAAACCCCAGAGTGTTGCTACTGTGGTATACACACAAGATTTAAATATACTAGGACATTTACAGAGGTTGTCTCAAGGTAGTGAAACTAAAAATTATTTTTAGGAAATTTAGCACATATTACTTTATAATAGAAAAATCTATTAAGCTTGCCATGGCTAGGCTATGATTGTTATTAGGTCTGGGGTGAGCAGAACTCTTCTCCATTTTGGTTCTCTCGATGAGGGCCACCACAAAATACTACAGCTTGGTGGTACTTGTTTTTGGTAATGAATTTTATCAAGTTGTTTAAGGAAACAGATAAGTCTCAGTTAATCACAGGACCAATTTAAGCTCTCAAACTCTAGCTGTAGCATAAAAATCCTTCCTTCTTTTTGGTTAACTTCGCCTTGACCCATTGAATCTATTTCAGTTTTCATTTTCCCAAGAATTAATGCTTGGGGGTGAGGACAGAGGTTACCTTTCTTGTGGGAAAGCTAAAATTGAATTGTGTCTCTACCTCGACTCACTCATGCAGTCTACAAGACAAAGGCAAAATTGTTCAGCACCACGGAGAGCGTTTTTCATCCTGTCAACCAGATCAAGGGCAGGTGAAAAGATGCTAGAAGCCCAGCCAGTCTGATCTCCTTACACTTCCGGCTAGTCATCAAGTACCCCCATTCCCCCCAACCTCTTACTATTCAAACCCTTCCTTTACCTATCTAGGCTTTTAGGAATGAACTCCCTTAACTTTCTACCCGCCTTTCTGCCTCCATGTTATTTGCATCCCTCACTCATATTCACCCATCTTCCATTTCAGTAAGTAGCCTTCCTCCTCTGGTCCAAGGCTCTGTTTCCATCTCCTCCTCACAGACCATGACCTACGAAACATCTCCTTTTCTACCTAGCTTCCTTCCCCTCCATCTAGGACATTGGTCAGGTGTCCCACAGTTTCAAAGAAATTCTTCAACTCCAGAGTTCCCTCTGGCTGTCATTTATTCTCATTCCTTCTCTTCTCCATCTAGCTCCTTGAAAAAATATTCATGTTCACTGTTTCTGCTTTCTCTTTTCCTATTCCTTCCTAAATCCTCTATAATCTGGATTCTGTTCCTACTCTTCAACTAAAACTTTTTTGAGGGCACCTATGACTTCCTTATTTCCAAACATTGTCTGTATCTTCTGGGACTCAACTGGTTTTTTGACACTGTTGATAATTATTGGGAGCTCCCTAAGGATGGGGCTCTTTTCCATTTATATTTATGAACCACAGGCCTGCCATTGATAAATAACTGAAGAAAATGTTGCATGTTAGAGTAAGGAGAGAGAGAAGGCAGAATGCTCCCTGGTCAGGCCCCTCCTCATCCTGTGGAGGGAGTACTTTTTCCATAAATACCTCCCCACGTAATCTAGGACCCAACCTGTGTGATGCTAGGGCTGCATCTGTGAGCCAGTCACCCCTAGAACATACTGTCCATGATTGTGTGGGCCTTATGGAACCTGTACTAATAACTTTATAACTAGCACAGATGTATTACTCAATATGTACTATACTGAAGTGCTTACATATATTAACTCATTTTAACCTCACAAGAACATTTGACATAGGTATTAAAATTAGTCCCATTTATAAATAAGGAAACGGACACCCAGGACACCTAAATGGAGGTGGACATCTCAAGATAAATAAACATTTTAAAAATTAAAAAAAATATATAGTTGCATGCTCTGCTGACTGACCCTGTCAGGCACCTCAAATTAATGGATTTTAAATTTTTTTTTAAGCAGGAGAACTGTTTCTCCAACCAAAATTTTATAGAAAGGCTAGTATATAAATGAAATAAAAGAGTATCTCCATTCTCCATACTCTTGCTTCGCTCTTGGACTCAGCCCCACCCACGACACAGGGTTCAGGGAACACAGTTTAATGAAAATCACTGGACCAGGCTAACTCTAAGGATTCTCCTAGCACTTTTGCCTTCCTCTAATTATACTGGCTTTGCACTGGCCATTAGCCTATATATCCTGTCCCAGAAACAGTGAGACTGGGCTATTAATCATTTCTGCAGTCTGTGGAGAATTTGTTTGAAGGGTTGTAGAAACATGGGTTGCTGTTAGAGATGCATTTCAATGTCTGTCTCTGCTGAGTGTTTAATAATTTTGCTAATCCTCACTCTAGTTCCTGGATCTAGCTAACTCCTGTCAGATGTCCTTGGGGGGCATTTTAAATTCTCCCTGATTTCTTGGAGCCAGACATTTCCTTCTGCCTGGATTTTCTCTGATACTTAACATTCATGAATATTTCACATTTAACCTGATTACATTTCCATGTGATGGTCATGGTGCATTGACTGTATTTCTCAGGGAAGACATACAGAAAGCCCACAGTAAAGGCTTGAATTTTCAGGCACAGTGCCAGATATCTTTGTTCTTGCCACTAAGATGGCCTATCATGGCCAGTGACAGGTGAGATGCTGTATGGTGGACTTTGCACAGGACTTCTCAAGCTTAGGGTTCTGCACCCTGGCTTATAACCCAAAGGAACTGGTGGTTTCTCTCAGGGATCAAAAGCCACCAAGACCTGCCCAGTGGTGGCAAGGACCAAATGTGGCTCTCTGTGACCAGAATTGCTCAACAGCTTCCCAGGCCCCACTCAAACTCTATCCTCTGCATAGTCTCCTTCCAATGTTACCATTTCCATCCAGTACCTCCAGCCTGAGAGAAGCAACTCTGATGAACTCACCTGGACTGAAGAGGGAGAGGTGCCTGAGGGGTTCATGTGTTTAAAGTCAGCCCCAGGGAAAGGACAGTGAGACTTATATGGATTGATGGGAGCGTTACGGAGAAGATGCATGATTGGGAAGTCCATAGATTTAGAATGTTAATGCAAACTGTAGAAGACATCAGGGCTCCCCAAGGAGAGAGAGGTGGGCTGAGGGCAGGACTCTGTGGAAGAGACAAAGGGCTGTGGGACAAGATGAAAATGATAGTTAAGGAGGCAACATGAGTGAAGGAGAACAGTGTCCTCAAAGCCAGAAGAGGAAACCATATCCAAATGGATGGGATATGTGTATCATGTGAGAAGTGCTACAGAAAAAGTAATGTGACTAAGGAAATTGGAAAGGTGCCAATGCTTCCCTGGTAGGGTCCCTCAGGCATGTTTATTGGCTTTACCCTTTAAGAAGCCATCAGTCTGCTTTGAGAGTGAGTCCTAACTATGGCCTAAGGGGAAAGCCAGAACCCAGCTGTCAAGTCTTCATGCCCCCTGCAGGTAGCACCTCAGAGCTGTTTTGGCTGCAGAGAGGTATGTCAGGGCCACTAGAGGCCTGCTTCTCCAAGTTTTCAGGGGACAAGGGGACAAGTGCTATCCATAAGGAGTCTCTCAAGAAGGAACTGAGACAAGGAAGCAGAGAATAAAGGATTGGAGAGGACTGCAGCATGAGAAGTTGCCTGAGATGGAGGCACTGCAGCACCCCGCTTTTTCTGAGCCCTGTCCCCTACAATACCAGCTAAGGGGTGGGGGTCAGAGTAGAGGAGAGAGGCCCAGGTTCTGCCCTCAGGAGGTCACATACCACTGTGGTGACAACAGCCCATCCAGGGTCTCTCTGGATGGCCTGAAGGAACACAGGCAAGGCCAAGATTTCCCTCCCAAACATTCTAGACTTTTTCTTTTCCCCTTGATGACAAGCATGTTTTCATCCCCCCATCTCATTCTAAATGCAACAGAGGCTACCATAATGGTTATATGTCCTTCCCTTGCTGGGTCACTCAGATCCCTGAACCTGACACTGTAGGACCAATCCTGGGGCATTCTACCTGTCTGTCTGCTGTCTGCATCTCCAGAAGCAGAACAGGCACAGCCTTGGGTACACTGTGCAATTTTCAGACCTTGGGCATACCATTCTTTAGTCCTAGGCAGTTTCTCAGGGAGAATGCGAATGACTCCAGCCCCTTCCAACGGACTAAAGCAGGGTAAGCCAGGGCCCTAGACCTTGTAGTAGAGGTTTGGCATGTTTAAAGGAAACAGTGAGGCTGGATTACTGAGCAGCATAAGACTAACTGGTCACCAGCTAATTTGCTTGTTATTCATCTTCTAACCTACCATACCCGGCCAACATTTCAGGTTCTCCAGGGGATACTGTTTAGGACTTATCTGTGAAATGGAGAAGTCCTCATGAGAATTCTTTTTGTCCAGTGGCTACAGCCTTAAAGTCTGGCCTGGCTTGCCCAGTCAGTTCTCTGGATCCTGTGAAGGGACCCATACAATGCTAGAAAAAGAAAGTCTATCTTAGGGAGCATCTACTCTGACCTTTATCCAGACTTAAACTCATAGCAACCTGAAAATACCTTACCAAACAACTGCATAAGAAGAGCTCTGAAGAACAGGGCAATTAGTATGGGAGGTTGAACAAAGAGATCCTGTGGGTTAAAGGAATCACAGTAGGCTTTCTAAGAGGAGGCTGGATCACACAGGACTTTGAAGAAAGACACCCAGGTGAGTGTAAGTGGGGCTGAGATTCATGGCTCTTTATACCCAGTTCAGGGTCTTCCTTCCAGGGTATATGGGTCTGCCCTTCCCTCCTCAAATCACCTGCCTACTTCCAGGGGTTAATGCCCCCAAAGTATGGGTGGGAGGACCAGCTTCAGGGCTGAGAGCAGCCCCTTTTCACTTCCTAACAATTCTGTCTCTGCTTTCTCCTCACAGGACCCAGCCGCCGCCTCCATCTCAGACGGGGACTGTGACGCCCGGGAGGGTGAGTCAGTAGCCATGAATTACAAACCATCCCCGCTCCAAGTGAAGCTGGGTGAGTGTGTCTGGGGGGTGAGGGAGATGTGGGGAGTGGACAAGGTGCTCTGGGCTGGGTCTGCAATGAGGTGGCACAAATAAACCAACTCAGACTAGATGATTCCAAGACTCAAGCCACCAAGTCATTGGCACTACCAGACACCTTATCTCCTGCAAGGCAAAGAAGGAAGTCATAGTCCTCTGCAGTGCCTGAAGCTCTAGGAGGCATCTCTGAGGCCAAGAAGACTCCAGGTGTTCCAGGGATAGCTGCCATGGAACCCCAGATAGAGGATTAGAAGTTCCACCAAACACTACACAAGGCTGGGAAGAAGCTGCCTTAGAAGCAGGGTGTCAGTTACTATGTTTAAGGGGTAGAAAGGAGTAAGGATCCCAAAATCTAGAAACTGAGATCCTTTCCCCATTTCTTCCTCACCCATCCGGAGATCTCAAGGTCTAGTTGGCTCCTTTTTGGAGGGGGGTTTCCCTTGGTTTTTTAGTAAGCCCAAATATCTCTGTACCCCCTTACCCTTGGGGGCTTATTTCATGTCCACTCTGAAATCAGTCTCTGTTGCAGCCTGCTTCTTTGAAGTCACTTGGCTCCCAAGCACTGCCCCTACCTCCTGCAGCTGCTGTTCTCACTTCACCCTACACCTAACACTGCCTTTCTCCCTTCAGGGACCAAAATTTTGCTCACCAAAGGCTGCTGCTATAACAGACTTACTAAAATTTGGTTTCATGAAGAGGAATTACAACACAGTGCATCCAGGAAGGAGTTTATAATTAAATACAACGTATCAGTATCCTTCAAAACTTCTCTGCCATCCCTGCCATCCTTTTGGCCATTTTCTCCTCAGACTCCAGCTGCCCGCCAAATACTGGACCTTTCATCGGTCCTGGGAGCCTTTCCCCATTCATTGTAAAACTTCTCCCTCTGTAGCTGCCAGAACTCCTTTTCACAGAATACTATTCTTTTATTCAGCTTTGGGGTTTTTTTTTGTTGTTGTTGTTGTTCTTGTGGTGTGTGTGTGTGTGTGTGTGTGTGTGTGTGTGTGTGTGTATTTGGTGTATTTTTGTTTTTGCTTTTGTTTTGTTTTTGGTTTTTACCTTGCTTCTCTCATTCCAGACTATATCCAGGGATCTCCTCATGCTGTTTTTCTAAACAAGAGAACAGTTCTCTCAGTGGAATTTGTTCATCTTCCCAAGACACCAGACTCAAAACTGCAACCAGTTTTATTTGTTCATTACTGTTTAACAAGTATTTTAACTTCTCCTTTTACTCTCCCTCACCACATTCTCCTTCCCAGAGACAATCATTCTAAGCCTTTTTAGTTTTTCTTGTTTTATTTTCTATTTTAACACAAGTGGTATCATACTGTGCACATTTTTCTAAAACGTTTTTTGTTTCTGTTTTCCACTTAATGCCTTGGAGCCCCTGCCAACGTCAGTACATAGAGATTAAGTTCACACTTTTTTTTAAGTTTATTTTTTAATTTTGAGAGAGAAAGCATGCACACATGCACACTCATGAGCAGCAGAGGGGCAGAGAGAGGGAAAGAGAATCCCAAGCAGGCTCCACACCCAGCACAGAGCCTGATGCAGGGTTCTATCCCACCACCATGAGATCACGACCTGAGCCAATATCAAGAGTCACATGCTTAACTGACTGACCTACCCAGGTGCCCCTAACTTCACACTTTTAAATGGTTGCACAGTAGTCCATACTTTGGTTTTTCCAGTTTATTGTTTGCATTTTTTTCACTATTTCAAACATGCTTTTAAAATAACACTTTTTTTCCCCTCCCCATTATATTACCACCAAAGCTCCTCATGAAAATTCACAACCTCGTCCCAGTTGGACTCACGATAATCACCACTGGGAACTTTAAGGCAAATTGCACCCCCTAGAGTCATGGAATGGTAATGGCAGCTGCTGCCTGCTGGAAAGAAGCTGGGAAAAAACTGGAATCAGATGAGCAGTGGCAGAGAGAGGGTCAGAGACTGAGATATGAGAGACTAAGAGACATGGAGATCAGGGGAAATTTCAGAGTCACAGTAGCTGGAAATTCCCATTCCATCCTTCCTCTCTGGAGCTAGTAGTTATTTTATGAGAGCTTTCCCCTAGTATCCCTTTACACTCATCATCCCTTTTTCCACATCTGGGCTTAAGATGAATAGGAAAGGGTAGACAGGCCTCCTTCAGGACCCAGGCAGCTACTGGCTACTGGTAACAGTGCCACATACTAGGCAGAGGGTCACCTGGTGACCAGCTCCATGGATCTGGTAGACTCTAGAGCCTTGGAGAACTCAGAGGCTGGCACCACAGTCAGAAGTATAGCCAGAGGAGCTCCCCAGCCTCCTGCCCCTCACCCAGCTAGCCACATTCTGCCCCTCTCACTCAACAATTTCAGTTGCTCATTTGGCTTCTGCATTAATGCCAAACTCCTGTCTGGCATTCAAGGCCTTCATGCTCTGGGTTGTAACCAGAGCCCCCAACCCCTTAGCACAGGACCTAAGACATAATGGTGATGGATGGTTTTTGAATAAATGCCTGAGTAAATGTATCCTAATTTTCTAACCTGACCTCCCTCCAACTTCACTCCTCCATCCCATCTGGAGCCATACTTATTCTCTTCACTTCTAAATGCATTTTTGTATATGCAATCCCTCCTTCTTAAAATGCCGTCCTCTCTCCTCTGCAAGAAGCCTTGACTTCTCCATCCTTCTCCTTCATCACTCCCTCTCCAGCCTTTCTTTGGCATCAAGCACACACTAACTGCCCCACATTGGAGTACAGCTCCTGGAAGACAGGAGTCAGCCTCTTCCTGTTGCCCCTCACTATCTGCCTCAGGTTGTGCAGGGCCAAGTACTGTCTCCACCAAGCAGCAGGGCCTGGAGTTGGGATCCCTGCCTCAGTTCCTAGAGAAGGAAGGGGTTTCACAATGGAGGCCCAGCCCAGCCAGCCCTGAGCAGTGAGGTAGGGTGGCCCTGGGAGCAGGACACAGCTTCCTTCCCATGTTCTCCTGCAGAGAAGCAGCGGGAGCTGGCCCGGAAGGGCTCTCTGAAGAATGGCAGCATGGGTAGTCCCGTCAACCAGCAACCCAAGAAGAACAATGTCATGGCCCGGACAAGGTAGAGGCCCCCCAATCCCACCTGGACCCTGCCAGTCAACATTTATTTCTGCTGGTCCTACGCTTCTCCTTCTTCCCTCCCTCCTCAGTCCCAGTTCCTCTCTGAGAGGAGAGTCTCAACAGGATCCAAGGGACAGGGGGGAGTGGTGGGTCAGGGCCTAACCCTGTTCCTCACCAGGCTACATGCTCCAGTTGCCAATCCAATCCCCTAAATTTTCTACCCAGGCTTGTCGTCCCCAATAAAGGCTACTCCTCGCTTGACCAGAGCCCAGATGAAAAGCCACTGGTCGCCCTTGACACGGACAGGTGTGTACAGGGATGTTGGGGCAGCCAGGCAAGCCACAGAAACTTGTGTGAACATACAAGTGGGCTGTACAGGCCATACCTGCTATATTGTCAGAACAATTGGGTTGTTCCTCAGATAGCCAGGAGCTCTCCAAGGATGAATCCTCCAGGGAATGGAATTTTTTATCTGGAGGTGGGAAGAGCAGAGAGAGGAAAAGGGGATTGGTACAGTCTGATGCTATCCTGGGACAAGTGATCCAATAGCTGCCCCCTTGAATAGGCCCTGATTCGATGTTCCCTGCTGCTGGGAACACACCTGGCTACGCTTGAACTTTGGGAAAACCCAACAAGCCATGGGGGGTTTGAGACTAGAAAAAAAGGTGAGAGGATGGGGGCAAAGGGTGTACAGCTCTATTTAGGAGGAGGTTAAGGGTGGCAATTTTAGAAGGGTGGGGCTAGGGAAGCTGAGCATTTGTGTGGCAAGCACAATTTTTATTTAGATCTGTTATTTGAAAGCATAGGGGAGGGGTATTAGGTATTGACTAAGGGGTTAGGAGGTAGGATGCTGGGAGTTTTAATATTTAATATCAGGGAATCACTACCTCTCTGTCTTCTTTCTTCCACCACCAGCGATGATGACTTTGACATGTCCAGATATTCCTCTTCTGGCTACTCCTCTGCTGAGGTGAGGCCCCACTCCTTAGGGCCCTCCACACACCTGAGCAGGACCACCTCCATCCAGAAAAGGGGGTGCGACCAACACCAAATCACACCCTGAGGGGAGCAGTGGACAAAGCTAGGTGGAGCCTCATGGGAGTGGGGCATAATGGGGCAGGGCCTGGGGTGGGACAGTGTCCAAAAGAACCTAGAGGCTGTTAAAACACTGGCCTCAAGTGTGGAGAGCCCAGTTTAGGGCTTGAGCCTGGGGTTAGAACAGGGTTATTAAACAGAATGGAGTGTGAAATACAGGCTATGCTTTATGGGGGTCAGCCAAATAGAGACAGAAGTTGCCCCAAGAATGGGATGCCCTTTGTAGAGAGGTGGGGCATCCAGGATGTACCTGTAAGAAGTGAGACCAGAACTTAGGCTGGGGCCTAAGGAGTGGCAAAGCCAGGCGTTTCGGTGATCTGGGATGGGACTGAGTTAGGTGCAGTTGGCCTGGGGATGCAGCCGGCTGTGGGTGGTGCCTCGGGATTGCCCTGAGCCTGACCTCCCTCCCCTTTGTCTACAGCAGATCAACCAAGATTTGAACATCCAGCTGCTGAAGGACGGCTACCGGTTAGATGAGATACCTGATGACGAGGACCTGGACCTCATCCCCCCCAAGTCCGTGAACCCCACCTGCATGTGCTGCCAGGCCACGTCCTCCACCGCCTGCCATATTCAGTAGCGGGCGGGGCATTTGCGGCCGCCTGGGGCAGGGCCCCCGAGGGTCAGGCTGGACAGGGTAGGGGCCAACCCCTCCCCAGCTCTTCTGCCTGCCCCCGGCCCTGTGTCCCTACAGCCGCCAACCTCGTAACAGTCATTGCTTCCTCCTATGGTAGGACGTGTACCTCTGTGTGTTCATGGAGCCGGAGAAACCAAAACCGGGTCTTTCTCCATCCCGGGGGCTGAGGAGCGGTGGGGGCTGTTTGTTCAGTTACTTGGGGGACCTTGCCCAGCACCCTGCCCCGCCTCCCCAAAGCTGCAGTAGGGTAGGGGAGAGAAAGGACTAGACATCAGGGAGGACAACACTAATGGGTGGGGGAGGGATCACGAAGCCAGGGGCTTGGCCCCACCCCAGTGAAGCCATGAGTCCCCCAGCCCAGTCTGACAAGGAAAGGGGCTGGGAGGGAGAAAGGTCCAGGGCTGTGGGAGCAGGGCCCAGCACCTCAGAGCCCCTTCCACATGCCCCCTGCCGGCCCATATAACTTTTTGTGTTTCCCCCTCATCTCCAGATGGGAAGCCTGGCAAAGCTGCCCAGTGGAATACTGCCCCATCCATAGAATCACTGCCTTCTTCCTCCTTTTTGCCCCATTCACCCCATTCCGTACTCTCTGGGTCATGGAGGAGGGTAAGGTGGGCCTTAGAGATAGGCCAGAGTTTGGGGTGATATGATCTGTCCTCACCCACCCCCCAACCACTGCATCTATTTCTCTGCCGACTCCTCCCATCCCCTATGCTTCTGTTCATTGGTCTCCATCCCAGCCTGGAAGCCGGAGGTAAGGCTGGGCCCCGAATGCCCCATTCCCATCTCTCTCTAGCCCAAGATCCCAAAATGCTGCTTCCTAGTAAGAATCTTCAAGGAAGCAAGTTTAGGAGAATATAGTGGTTGCATTGCATGTTTACGGTAGGGAGAACCTGGCAGAATGGGTGTGTGTCTGAGGCTGGCAGGGCATGTATCTGTGTCTATGTGTTGGGAGAGGTCTGTTTCTGTCACAGATGTGAGTGTCCGTGGTGGGGAAGTGACTGTGTGGTCTGTTAACAGTGTAAGAGGCTGCTCGGCAGTGGACTGAGAGCCCTGGACCTGAAGTCAGAGGCTGGGGTTGTGGCCCTGGCTCTGGCACCCTTTCTGTGATCTTCAGCAAGTCACTTGTGTTTTCTGGGCTTCAGTTTCCTCAACTGTAAAATGAGCAGTGTCTGAAATTATTTTTAAGATCTTTTCAAACCTAAAGGAATTTCTTCATAGGAATTTCCATAGAGGTGTGTAGGAAGGTCTCTATGTGTCTTTGAATGCACCTCATGGGCATCCTGAGTTGTATGTCTATGTGAAAAGGAGAGGGGAAGTTCCTAAGGGACCCGTGTATGTTTGGGATCTTTTTGGGAATACATGTGTGTGTGTCTGTGAACGTGTATGTGTGGGAGGGTATATGTTATGTGTGTAACTCTGTGAAGTGTCTGTGAGTCAGAATGTGTGTACTGCTGCTTCTGCTGCTGGTGCTGGTCGGGGGGAGAGGGCAGAAAAGCTGAGGATGAAAATCAAGAGCGAGGAGGTTACCAGGCCCACCCACTACTCCCCACCCCCGCCAACTGGGCATTGTAGACCTGCCCCTGTGTGAAGAAAAATGAAAGCACAGATAGCCTAAGACTGCTCAGGCTTCATGCCCACAAGCCCTATATCCAAGGACCAGGGTATACACTCCCCATCCCTCCATGCTGACAACCCACACATGTTGGTGTATCCACTCTCATATGTACCACTCACGTGCTGCAAGCATGCAAGAGGACACATGTACAGCCCACTCCCTGGATGTCATTCCTGGAAGATGGGAGCTGAAGGAGGGGGAAGGTAGTGAGAAGAAAGAATGAGGCTGCTGGCTTAGGAAGGGTAGCACCTCTCTGTGCACCACACCTATGGACTGCCAACTCCAAAGTTTTGAGGTGCAGCTCTCTACCTTCAGTTCCTCCAACCCATCCCTACCTCCTCTAGCAGCGACCCTGGTTAAGTGGTGAGAAAATGCCAAAGGGAGGCAAGAACAAAGAAGGCACTTGCAGGGCCTACAGGGTTCGTACTGGCCCCCATCTGAGCCTATCTCTCCCATCCTGGTCAGCATCCCCATCCTGTCATCTGGGCCCCAGAGCCAAGCTTCCTACCACTACTACCATCACCCTGGGCTCCCTGATTCACCCTTCTAGAACATGGGTACCTCCTCTTTTCTGGACAGGGCCCCCATGAGGGCTCATATAGATTGCTGCCTTTGCTGCTGACTTGCTCTATGACTGGCCCACTGCTCAACCTCTCTGGCCCTGAGAAATCAGGGAAAAGCTCCCTACCCACAGGACATACTAGTTCCCTGGCAGGCAAGGGCTTCCAACTGAGGCAGTGTACAAGTGGTGGAGAGAAGTAGGAAGCTGGCAACCAGCACCTTCTGGGTCTAGGAGAGTGTGTGGTTCCCTCCTTCCCTATCTGGGATGTTGGAGGGGAGGAATCGAGGCCTTAGCTTGCCCCCCTGTCATCCTTCCCCCTTGTAGATACTGCCTTAACACTCCCTCCACCCTCAGCTCTGGCTGCCAACCAGCCAGGTTTCTCCGTGCTCACTAATTTATTTCTAGGAAGGTGTGTGGAAGACATGAGCCGTGTATAATATTTTTTTTAACATTTGCATTGCAGTATTGACCATCATCCTTGGTTGTGTATCGTGTAACACAAATAATGGTATTAAAAGCATCAAATAAGCCAGCCTCAGCTCCCTACCTGGGTTGTGGGCAAGGGGAAGGTGGTCTGGGAAGGAGAGAGAACTGATTCTCTGAATACACATTTCAGTCTGCCTCCACTCATGGGTTCGAGGCCAGGCCTGCCACTGACCTTCTACATGACCCTGGACAAGTCGCTTGATGCCTCGTAACCTCCATTTCTCTTCATCAAAGTGAGAAGTTTGGCCTAGAAGATCTCCAGACACCTTCTGAACTCTTGGGCTTGGAAGTTGGGCTTTTTTAAAGAGGCTTGAGGTGGGGCGCCTGGGTGGCTCAGTCGGTTAAGGGTCTGACTTCAGCTCAGGTCATGATCTCGCCATCCGTGAGTTCGAGCCCCACGTCAGGCTCTGTGCTGATGGTTCAGTGCCTGGAGCCTGTTTCAGATTCTGTGTCTCCCTCTCTCTCTGACCCTCCCCCCCGTTTATGCTCTGTCTCTCTCTGTCTCAAAAATAAATAAACGTTAAAAAAATTTTTTTAAATCAATCAATCAATCAATCAATCAATAAAGAGGCTTGAGGCAGTAAGAGGCTGGGGGTGGGAAGGGAATTGGATCTCCTCATCTCTCCAGGGATGGGGCTGAGCCAGGTGATATCATAATGGGCAGTGCCCATCCTAGAGGGGAAAGCAGGGTGGGGTAGGAGCAGGAAGGCTGTAGGGGAGAGAAGCTGAGAGATCCTCCATAGGAGGGGTCACAGCAGCTAGCAGCACCTGCCGGGGTTGGAGGTGTGGGCTATCTGGGAGGCGGTGGAGGTCACTGATGTCTTACAGGAGTCCTTGGTAGGTAAAGCCCACCACGACATCCCCTAGACCTCACTATGTTCCTCTTCTCCCGTAAGACCAAGACCCCCATCAGCACCTACAGTGACTCCTACAGGGCTCCAACCTCTATCAAGGAGGTCTATAAAGACCCACCTCTGTGGGCCTGGGAAGCCAACAAGTTTGTGACCCCGGTAAGTGGGGGCTGGGTGGGCTGGCAGGCCAGAGTGTATGGTCATGTGTGTCTGAATGACTGGTAGTGTGTGGTCGTCATTATGTGTTTGTAATTATTTGTAGCTGTGTGTGTGTGTGTGTGTGTGCGTACACACGCGTGTGTGTGTTTTATTCATTTGCCTAGTCATGGAATTTATAATAATATATAAAATAGTACAAAATTCTGCCCTCATGGTGCCCTGTTACCCCAACAGAGGAGGAGGGGAAAGACAGATAATTATCAAGAAATAAACAAGTTTTATAAATTATCCAAAATGCTATGTAGGAAATAAACAGATTAATGGAAATAGAAAGTAAGCAGGCAGAACTACTTAAATAGAGAGGTCATGGAAGAGCTCTTTCTCGTGGTGACATTGAACTGAGACTGGAAAGATAAGAGAGAAGAACTAGCTCTGTGAAGAGCTCAAAGAATAGGGTTCCAGGCAGAGTGATCAGAAAATGCAAAGGCCCTAAGGCTGCCTGTGGGATATGCCAGGAAATGTGCTATAGGCATGTTTTCATGAATATGTATCACAATCTTTTTGTGTCTGTATGTCTGTGCTTGAAGGTAAGTGGTCAAGTGGGTCTGTGCTGCTTTCACAAAATGGAGACAAGATCTGTGAGTCTACTTGTGACTCTGCTTAAGAGAATTTATCTGTGTGTACCATCCAACAAATGGTGAGTATCTACATGTGCCAGGCACAATGCGGATACAACAATGAAAGCCCAGGCTGTGCCTTTGAAGAGCTCTCAGCAAACAAGGAAACAAAGTAGGGTTGCCCAGTGGATGTACTGGTACAAGAGCTGGAAAGGGGAAAGCATTCCTGGGCAGGTCTACTAAAAGATACTGAAGGAGGAGGCTTCCAGCAGAAAAGAGTTATGGGAAAGGGCAACCTAGAGACAGGGATCCACCAGGAATTAAGAACCGGAGCAGAGAGAGAGGCTAGCCTATGGTGAGAGGAGCCACAGTGGTAGGAGATTTGGAGGCAGAGTTGGGGCTCAGGGCTAGGCTCACAGTGAGGCGGTGAAGGATGAGGGAGGAGGGTATAGGTGAGAGATAAGGAGAGACTGTGACAGTGAAAAAGGAATTTTTTTAATAGGAGAGAATTTTTAAAATAATGTTTATAAAATAAATACATGCTCAATGCAGAAAATTGGGATAACTCAGACAAGCACAAAGAAGAAAGGCCTATAATCTCAGTATCCAAATTAACCATTGTTAATTTATTATTATATGCCCTTTCAGGAAGCAAGTATCTATTATGGAAATGGTGTCACATTGTATACTAACATTTTGAATCTTGCTCTTTTCACATAACCACATATCCAGGTACATTTTCTTGTGTAAAAATATTCTATAATGTCATTTTAATGACTCTGTGGTATTTTATTTTATGAATGTACCAAAATATATTTAAGGAATCTTATTGGAAATTTATATTATTTATAAAATTTTGCTAGTATAACCATTTGTGTACATCTGTAGACTTCAACTATTTTCTTAGGATAAATTCTCAAACATGAAATTGTTGGGGGAAATGATATACACACTTCAAAAACTTTTGATACACACTTCAAATTGCTATAATAAGGGTTATATGATTTACATGCCCATCAGAAAAATATGAGAGTGCCTGCCTGCTTTTTGACATTCAATAGGAGGGAATTTTAAAAAGTAGAACAATAGCTTTTGGTCACCATCTAGATATAAAGAAGAAAGGACAGATAAGGAATACTCCTGGGTTTGGGGCTCTGGCAACTGGAGGAGAGTTGTTTCAACTGAGATTTGGAATTGCAGATTAAAAAGAGATTCAGAGTTCATTTTGGGACAAAAATATTCAAGGACTTCCAAGAGATATCTGGTGAGTAGTTGGATATACTTATGTGAAGCAAAGGGAAGAGGTTTGGCCTACAGATACAGATTTTGAAATCAACATACCGTGGTAGCTAAAGTCATAGGAGTGAATGAGACTGCCAAGGAAGAGTAAGAAGGAGGTCAAGGGTGGACTTCAGAGAATATTGATTGTTTAAGAGGAAAGTAAAGGAAGAAGAGCCATAAAAGGAGACTGGGTGATAGGAGGAAAACCAAAGAGAAACCAACAAAGACAGCATTATTAGACAAAGGTCAGAGTCAAATGTCGACACAGATGTGGATCTCTTGGATATAGTAACCCTTAGTAATCTGGCCAGACAGCTTCAGTGAGTGGAGACGTGTGAAATCCAGAAAGCAGTGAGATTAAAAATGAAGGAAAGGCTTCTCCTTCTGGTAGTATGGTGACCTAGAAACTCTAAAGGGCCCTCCTGCTTCAAAACGACTAGGTCTTGCATAATGGTTTTTATTTTGTTTTGGACTCTCATGGAGATGAGTGGTAAGTATACTTAGAAGGAGGCCCTGAGGATGAATGCCAATATCAGCCCTATAAGCAGGAGTTTATAAGCTAGCTGAAAGGTGAAGAAACTAAATCTTAAACTCCAAACTGAACCAGAAAATTTAGTGATCTCTGGGTCCCTTCCCCCACAACACACATACACACACACATGCACACATGATGAATGTATATCTTCTGTAGTGGAAAATATCCTGAATGTAGGCTTCCAAATATCTTTCAGAGTAAAGTCAATCAAATCTGAGTGCACAATAAGAGATAAAAGGAAACAAACCACCATATGACAGCAGAAACAACAGATAACAGACTAAAACCACCAAGGACTTCAGATATTGCCTTAACAGTTAAAGAATACAAAATAATTATTATGAAATATTAAAAATAAAATGTGATGGGGCGCTTGAGTGGCTCAGGCAGTTAAGTGCCCGACTTCAGCTCAGGTCCTGATCTCACAGCTCGTGAGTTCGAGCCCTGCGTCAGGCTCTGCGCTGACAGCTCAGAGCCTGGAGCCTGTTTCGGATTCTGTGTCTCCCTCTCTCTCTGCCCTTCCCCACTCACACTCTGTCTCTCTCTCCTTCAAAAATAAATAAACATTAAAAAAAATCATTAAAAAAATGAAATCATCAAAATGAGCAAGCAACAAGTGATTATATTTTTTAAAGACCAGACAAATGTAAAAAAGAACCAAATGGAAATTTTAGAAATAAAAAATATACGTGTTAAAACCAAAAACTCAAATAAAAATAAAAAACCAAAAACTCAGTGGATGGGTCAAAGGGCAGATTAGACACAGTTGAAGAGCATCAATGAAATGACAGAAACAGACATTCCATGCTCATGGATTAGAACAAATATTGTTAAAATGTCTCCACTATCCAAAGCAATCCAAAGCAGGATTTAATGCAATCCCTATCAAAATACCAACAGCATTTTTCATAGAACTAGAATAAAGAATTCTAAAATTTGTATGAAACCACAAAAGACCCCAAATAGCCAAAGCAATTTTAAAAAAGAAAACCAAGCTGGAGGCATCACAATTCCAGACTTCAAATTATATTAAAAACTGTAGTAATCAGGGGCACCTGGGTGGCTCAGTCCATTGGTTGACTGACTCTTGATTTCGACTCAGGTCATGATCTCATGGTTCGTGGGTTCAAGCCCCACGTTGGGCTCTGTGCTGACAGTGTGGAGCCTCCTTGGGATTCTCTCTCTCCCTAGCTCTCTGCCCCTCCCCCTGCTTGTGCTGGCTCTATCTCTCTCAAAGTAAATAAACATTTTTTTAAAAAGCTGTAGTAATCCAAACAGTATGGTGCTGGCACAAAAATAGACACAAAACAATAGAACAGAATAGAAAACCCAGAGATAAACTCACAACTATATGGTCAATTAATCTTTGATAAAGCAGGAAAGAATATCCAATGGAAAATGGAAGTCTCTTCAACAACTGGTGTTGGGAAAATGGGACATCAACATGGAACAGAAAGAAACTGTACCACTTTCTATACACAAAAAGTTCAAATGGATTAAAACATAAATGTGTGACCTGAAACCATAAAAATCCTAGAAGAGTACACAGGTAGTAACCTCTAACATTGCCTGTAGCAATTTTTTTTCCTAGATATGTCTCCTGAGGTGAGGGAAACAAAAGCAAAAGTCAACTATTAGGTCTACATCAAAATAAAAAGCTTCTGCATGGCAAGGAAACAATCAACAAAACTAAAAGGAAACCTTACAAGAGATGCCTCAGTGACTCAGTCAGTTAAGCTTCAGACTCTTGGTTTTGGCTCAAGTCATGATCTCATGGTTTGTGGGATGGAGCCCTGAGTAAAGTTCTGCACTGGCAGTGTGGAGCCAGCATGGGATTCTCTCTCTCCCCCTCTCTCTGCCCTTCCTCAGCTCTCTCTCTCTCTCTCTCTCAAAGTAAATGAATAAACTTTTCAAAAAAATTTTTTTAATTTTTAATTTAAAAAAATTTAAAGGCAATCTAGGGGCGCCTGGGTGGCGCAGTCGGTTAAGCGTCCGACTTCAGCCAGGTCACGATCTCGCGGTCCGTGAGTTCGAGCCCCGCATCAGGCTCTGGGCTGATGGCTCAGAGCCTGGAGCCTGTTTCCGATTCTGTGTCTCCCTCTCTCTCTGCCCCTCCCCCGTTCATGCTCTGTCTCTCTCTGTCCCAAAAATAAATAAACGTTGAAAAAAAAATTTAAAAAAAAATTAAAGGCAATCTACAGAATGGGAGAAGGTATTTGCAAATGACATATCCAATAAAGGGTTAATATCTAAAATATATAAAGAACTTTTAAAACTCACCCACAAAAGAAATAATCCAATTTTTAAATGGGCAGAAGACAAGAACAAATATTTCTCTAAGGAAGACATACAGATGACCAACAGACACATGAAAAGGTGTTCATTATCACTTACCATCAGGGAAATGCAAATCAAAACTACAATGAGCTATTACTTCACGCCTATCAGAATGACTAAAATCAACAACACAAGACACAACAGGGGTTGGTGAAGATGTGGAAAAATGAGAACCCTCTGACACCATTGATGGGAATGCAAACTGGTACAGCCACTGTAGAGGTTCCTTAAAAAATTAAAAATAGAACTACCCAATGATCCAGCAATCACACTACTAGGTATTTACCCAAAGAATACAAAAATGCTAATTCAAAGGGATACGTGCAGCTCTATGTTTATAGCACATTATTTACAATAGCCAAGATATGGAAGCAGCCCAAGTGTCCATCGACTGATGAATGAAGATATGGTGTATATATATATATATACAATGGAATATTATTCAGCCAATAAAAAAGAGTGAAACCTTGCCATTTGTAATGATATGGATAGAGCTAGAGGGTATAATGCTAAGTGAAATAAAAACAAATACCATGGTTTCACTCATGTGGAATCTAAGAAACAAAACAAATGAGCAAAGAGGGAAAAAGAGAGAGAGAGAAACCAAGAAACAGACTCTTAACTATAGAGAACAAACTGATAGTTATCAGAGGTGAGGTGGGTTGAGGGATGGGTTAAATAGATGATAGGGATTGAGGAGTGTACTTGTTGGAATGAGCACTGGGTGATATATAGAATTGTTGAATCACTATAAAGTACACATGAAAATAATACAACACTGTATGTTAACTAACTGGAATTTAAAAAGAAATGTTTTTAAATGTCAGTGAAATGAAAGAGCAAAAGAAATTTCCCAGAATGCAGCACAGAGACCCAGTGTTAAAAAATATAAAAGAAACATTAAGCAATATGAAAAGACAGAAGAAGATCCCATACACATCTACTCAGAGTCTCAGAAGGAAGGAGCAGAAAGGAGAATAGGCATTATCTGAAGAGAAAAAGGCTCCAAAATTTCCAGAACTAATGAAAGAAATGAATCCACAGATATAGAATTAAATAAAAGGAATTTCACACTCTGGTACCTCACAGTGGAACTTCGTAACACCAGCTTAAGAGATGACCTTAAAAACAGGCAGAGAAAAATTATTTTCAACCTCTCTTCCTTTCAAGAATAAAAGTAAGATAGGGGCGCCTGGGTGGCGCAGTCGGTTAAGCGTCCAACTTCAGCCAGGTCACGATCTCACGGTCCGTGAGTTCGAGCCCCGCATCGGGCTCTGGGCTGATGGCTCAGAGCCTGGAGCCTGTTTCCGATTCTGTGTCTCCCTCTCTCTCTGCCCCTCCCCCATTCATGCTCTGTCTCTCTCTGTCCCAAAAATAAATAAACGTTGAAAAAAAAATTAAAAAAAAAAAAAGAATAAAAGTAAGATAAAGATATTTACAGCCAAACAAAAACTAAAGTGTTTACTACCATCAGACCTGTAATAAAAGAACTTCTAAAGGACGTACTTTGGGGAGAAGGAAAGTGATCACATAAGGAAGGTCCGAGATGCAAAAAAGAATGGTGAGCTAAGAAATTAGTAAACGTAAGATAAATTTAAGCAACCAATGTCAATGAAAATAATTGTGATTTTTAATTTGTTAAATTTAAGAAAAAAGCCAAAATTTGGAAAACAACATGAGATAAGTTGTATATTGGAAAACAATATCATGTAAGATGCAAAGGTAAGAAAGGAATACAAAAACCTTATTATTTACAGATGATACAGTTGTATTATTAGAATAAGAATTTAGAAAGTTGGGTGAATATAAGATAAAAAGTCAATGACATTTCTTTTTTTGACATTTCTTTACATCAACAGCAAATATTTAGAAAGCATTATTTTATTTTATTTTATTTTTTAAAAATTTTCATGTATTTATTCATTTTAAGTAATCTCTACACCCAACTTGTGGCTCAAACTCATGACCCCAAAATCCAGAGTGGTGTGCTTTTCCTACAGAGCAGCCAGGAGCCCCAGGAAGCATAATTTAAAATATATATCTATATAGGGGTGCCTGAGTGGATCAGTAGTTTAAGCATCTGACTCTTGATTTTGGCTCAGATCATGATCTCACCGTTCATGAGATCAAGCCCCCCATCAAGCTCTGTGCTGTCAGCGTGGAGCCTGCTTGGGCTTCTCTCTCTCCCTGTCTCTCTGCCCCTCCCTCACTCATGCTTTCTCTCTCTCTCTCTCTCTCAAAAATAAATATTTCTAAATAAAAATTAAAAGATATATACACAGATACATACATATATGTATATCATTCTAGCAAGAAGAAACAAAAGTAAGTAGAAATAAATCTGTGTATAAAACTATATGGATAATATAAAACTTTTAATACTTAAGAATATAAATAAATGGAGAAGTATAACATGTTTTTGGATTGGAAGAATGACCAACATAAAAATTCAAAGCAATTCTCAACAGTATTTTTTGAAGAATTTGAAAAGCTGTTTGTAAAATTTATAGAGGGGTGCCTGTCTGGCTCAGTCAGTAGAGAATACAACTCTTGATCTTGAGGTCATGAGTTCAAATCCTACCTTGGGTATAGAGATGACTTTTTTAAAAATTGAAATTTATAGAGAAAAGCAGAGGCCCCAGAAATAACTAAAACACACCAGAGAAGGAGGAGATTTGCCCAATCAGAAAGTAGTATTATTACTAAGCTATAGAAATTTATAAAGCATAGTATTACTGTAGGGACAGCCAAATTGATTGATAGAGAATGAAACAGATCAGATACGGAGCCATATATAAGTATATATGGGAACGATATACAACAGAGATGATTGAAAGTAAAGCTATGGGAAAAGATATATCACACTTGGGGTAGCATTACAAATCAGTGGATGGGGGAGAGATAGACTATTCAATGAGACAATCGGTTGTCCATATGGATAAAAAGAAAACTGATTCCTAACTCACACCCAACTTCAATAGCAATTCCTGACAGATTAAAGGCTTAAATATAGAAAGTAAAACTATAGCTTTTAGAAGAAAATATAAGACATTATCTCCATTATCTTAGAGTATGATTGTATTTCTTAAGTTACAAAAGTACTACATAAAGGAAGAGATTAATAAATTCATATATGTTAAAATTAAGAACTTCTGTTCATTAAAAGACACTATAAAGGGGCGCCTGGGTGGCGCAGTCGGTTAAGCGTCCGACTTCAGCCAGGTCACAATCTCGCGGTCCGTGAGTTCGAGCCCCGCGTCGGGCTCTGGGCTGATGGCTCAGAGCCTGGAGCCTGTTTCCGATTCTGTGTCTCCCTCTCTCTCTGCCCCTCCCCCGTTCATGCTCTGTCTCTCTCTGTCCCAAAAATAGATAAACGTTGAAAAAAAAAAAAGACACTATAAAGAAAATGAAGATACAAGCCACAGAAAGAAAATATTTGCAACATGTAATTGACAAAGGATTAGTACACGGAATATACAACTATAATTGTCTGGGCTAAAATTTACATATGTATTTTGACTCTCTCCTGAAACTCTCTAAAACTCCTGTAAATGGAGTTTAACACATAAACTCACAAGAGTAGTAAGAGACAGAAGGGACAATGGTAGCAAAATTTCAGAGGCTTGAAAATACAATAAATAAGTAGTACCTGACAGCAGATCTGAGAAAGCGGAATCCAAGCCAGCAGAAGGGAACACAAGACATAATTCAAATTAAAACTGCAGAATTTTCAAAAAAGCTCAGGAATTGGTAATACTAGGCTTCTCTGTAACTGAAGATGGGAAAGAACCAAGGCTAAAATAAGGATGTTTTGAAAGCCATTTAAGAAGCAGTTAAACCCGGGGCATCTGGGTGGCTCAGTTGGTTTAGCATCTCTTGATTTCAGCTCAGGCTATGATCCCAGGGTCATAGGATTGAGCCCCACTTCAGGTTCTGTGCTGGGCATGGAGCTTGCTTGGGATTCTCTCTCTCCCTCTGCCCCTCTACCTCTCTCTGTCTCTCAAAAAAAAAAAAAAAAACCCCAGCTAAACCCACTAATCCCCTCTTCTATTCCATGCCATGGGGTGACTGCCTGCCCCACCTCTGCAAAAGTTAGAAGGCTTATCTTTTGGTGAGGATCTCAGGCCCAGTTGAAAGCAGGGTACCATATTGAAAACAGGTGAACCTCTACATACTGAATCCTAAAACCCCCAGCACCTCTCTTCTCCACTAGGTTCTCAGAACACTGGCAGCCTAGGTCACCACTTGCAGGCCAGAGATTGAGTCTCTTCTGAAAGATCTGATCAGCCCAAGAGGAAAGACCTACAGATACTGACAGAATTTGACAAAAGTAGTTTAGCCAAGCCATCCTACAATGATTCTCATGGTTGATAAAGCCCACCCACAGCTCAAAGCCTCCAGTAAGCTTTTTTAGTCTCCTACTCATAAATGTGAGTAGACAATCACAAATACACACATCTTCCCTGATGAACATGGATGCAAAAATCCTCAACAAGATATTAACCAACCGGATCCAACAATACATAAAAAAAATTATTCACCACGACCAAGTGGGATTTATAACTGGGATGCAGGGTTGGTTCAATATCCGCAAAACAACGTGATTCATCACATCAATAAAAGAAAGGACAAGAACCATATGATCCTCTCAATAGATGCAGAGAAAGCATTTGACAAAATACAGCATCCTTTCTTGATAAAAACCCTCAAGAAAGTAGGGATAGAAGGAGCATACCTTGAGATCATAAAAGCCATATATGAACGACCCAACGCTAATATCATCCTCAATGGGGAAAAACTGAGGAACAAGACAGGGATGTCCACTCTTGCCACTGTTATTCAACATAGTATTGGAAGTCTTAGCCTCAGCAATCAGACAACACAAAGAAATAAAAGGCATCCAAATCGGTCAGGAGGAGGTCAAACTTTCACTCTTCCCAGATGACATGTTACTCTATATGGAAAACTCAAAAGATTCCACTAAAAACTGCTAGAACTGATCCATGAACTCAGCAAAGTGGCAGGATATAAAATCAATGCACAGAAATCGGTTGCATTCCTGTACACCAACAATGAAGTGACAGAAAGAGAAATCAAGGAATCGATCCCATTTACAGTTGCACAAAAAACCATAAAATACCTAGGAATAAATCTAACCAAAGAGGTGAAAAATATATACACTGAAAACTATAGAAATATTATGAAAGAAATTGAAGAAGTCACAAAAAAAAATGGAAAAAGATTCCATGGTCCTGGATAGGAAGAACAAATATTGTTAAAATGTTGATACTACCCAAAGCAATCTACATATTCAATGCAATCCCTATCAAAGTAACACCAGGATTCTTCACAGAGCTAGAACAAATAATCCTAAAATTGATATGGAATCAGGAAAGACCCCAAATAGCCAAAGCAATCTTGAAAAAGAACACCAAAGCAGGAGGCATCACAATCCCAGACTTCAAGCTATACTACAAATCTGTAATCATCAAGACAGTATGGTACTAGCACAAGAACAGACACTCAGATCAATGGAACAGAAGAGAGAACCCAGAAATGGACCCACAAACGTATGGCCAACTAATCTTTGACAAAGCAGGAAAGAATATCCAGTGGAATAATGACAGTCTCTTCAGCAAGTGGTGCTGGGAAAACTAGACAGCGACATGCAGAAGAATGAACCTGAACCACTTTCCTACACCATACACAAAAACTCAAAATGGATGAAAGACCTCAATTTAAGACAGGAAGCCATCAAAATCCTCGAGGAGAAAGCAGGCAAAAACCTCTTTGATCTTGACCACAGCAACTTATTACTCAACACGTCTCTGGAGGCAAGGGAAACAAAAGCAAAATTGAACTACTGGGACCTCATCAAAATAAAAAGTTTCTGCACAGTGAAGGAAACAATCAGCAAAACTAAAAGGCAACTGACAGAATGGGAGAAGATATTTGCAAATGACATATCAGATAAAGGGTTAGTATCCAAAATCTATAAAGAACTTATCAAACTCAACACCCAAAAAACAAATAATCCAGTGAAGAAATGGGCAAAAGACATGAATAGACACTTCTCCAAAGAAGACATCCAGATGGCCAACCGACACACGAAAAAATGCTCCACATCACTCATCATCAGGGAAATATAAATCAAAACCACACTGAGATACCACCTTACAGCTGTCAGAATGGCTAACATTAACAACTCAGGCAACAACAGATGTTGGTGAGGATGCGGAGAAAGAGGATCTCTTTTGCATTGTTGGTGGGAATGCAAGCTGGTGCAGCCACTCTGGAAAACAGTATGGAGGTTCCTCAAAAAACTAAAAATAGAACTACCCTACGACCCAGCAATTGCACTACTAGGCATTTATCCACAGGATACAGATGTGCTGTTTCGAAGGGACACATGCACTCCCATGTTTATAGCAGCACTATCAACAATAGCCAAAGTATGGAAAGAACCCAAATGTCCATCAATGGATGAATGGATAATGGAGTATTACTCAGTAATCAAAAAGAATGAAATCTTGCCACTTGCAACTACGTGGATGGAACTGGAGGGTATTATGCTAAGTGAAATTAGTCAGAGAAAGACAAAAATCTTATGCCTTCACTCATATGAGGACTTTAAGAGACAAAAGAGATGACCATAAGGGACGGGAAACAAAAATAATATAAAAACAGGGAGGGGGACAAAACAGAAGAGACTCATAAATATGGAGAACAAACTGAGGGTTGCTGGAGAGGTTGTGGGAGGGGGGATGGGCTAAATGGGTAAGGGGCACTAAGGAATCTACTCCTGAAATCATGGTTTCACTATATGCTAACTAATTTGGATATAAATTTTAAAAAATAAAATTTAAAAAAATCAATGGGAAAAATTTAAATGGTTCTATAAAAAAATACAGACATCTGAGTAAAGCCTCTGAGGGAAAATTGATAATGTCAATGAGTTCTTTTAAATGACTCTGTGTGTGTATGTGTGTGTGTATGATTGTATACATCTACATCTGTATGTGTGCATGTATGTATGTATGTATGTATAAAGGTCAGGGGAATGCCAAGTCATGGGGCTCTTTTACTCATATGGAGTACGACTGTGCAGGGGTCTGCCCACAAAACAAAACCTCAGCTGGGCACAGAGATCCAAGAAACCCTCAGCTGCAAGGTTTTCAGGGAAATAGGGACACCAGGTCTAATCTTGGCCAAGAGAAGACTTTGCCCTTCATATCATAAGGGAAAAATGTGGGTACACATTTCCAGCACCTTGCTTTTCCACTATTTCCACCACATCCCAGCACCTTGCTGCCCACTATTAGGAAGTCCTTTCTGGTCTCTGACTTTGCTGATTGTCCCACCTCTGTAACCCAGCTGCCTTTTCATACAGCTGCTTGCAGAGATCTATTGTATCACAACTAACTTGGTATTCTGCCCTCAGCTGAGAACAAGGGAACCCCAAAGGTAGGTCTTAATCAGGAATTCCATAGATCTAGCCAAACAAGGTTTGGGAGAGGGTTTGGGAGGGTTGTAGGAGATAAGACTAAGATGAGGTAAACCCCAAGAAGCAAAGGGACCCAGGGCCTCAAACAAGAGGAGGAAAAAGGTCAGGGTAGGATAAGGACTAGGGCAAAGTGAATGTCAGGGTCAAGGGTAATATCAGTGTCAAGATCAGAGCCACAGTAGACTCAGGGTCAAGTTGGAGTCAGGGAATTCAATTTTAAATTAGGTGTCCTCCCAGCCCCATCCTACATATCCTTCAAGGTGCCAGATTTCCAGAGAGCACTCCCTGCCCAAAATACCTGCATAAGGTAGCTGGATCCAAGGACAGCCAGCTTTTCCCAAGGCTCCAGGTTATACCAGGGGTCTATTGGTCTGTTGGACACCCAGGCCCTGCTCCCAGATAGCACACAGTCTGGAAGAACGAGGACAGAAATACCCAGCTCTTCCCTTAAAGATCTCCCAGTCAAGAAAAAGAAATGAGAACATCAGAAAAGCACTCTGAGGACAAATGCCTGGCTCCAAGCCTGAGCCTTAGAAAGAAAGGAGCAAAGTGTAATTCAAACAAACAAACAAACAAACAAACAAACAAAAACTATGCAGAGGGGGCCAAGACTGGCATGAGGATCCCTCTGGCATAGGGAGGAGTGTTGACCCACCTGGGCTGACTTTCTCAATAGGGGTTGTATCTGAGTCCAGCAGGACACCAAGGCTGGAGCCTGTATGAACCTAGCTATTTCCTCCCCCTCTCCCTTTGCCCAGGGCCTGACTCAGACTATGCAGCGCCACGTGGATCCTGAAGCCCTGCAGAAGATGGTCAAATGTGCTGTGCAGGACTACAGCTATAAGAGTTCCATAGCAGGCCACCCCTACTTTCCTGAGAAATACTGGCTCTGTCAAGAGGAAGGTAGGTCCTCACCCCTTACTCAACTCTGACCCCACTCAGTGACCTCAACAATGACCCTTAACCTTAGTCCAACTTGGATCCTGATGTCCACCCTGATCCCATATCAACTTTATCCTCACCCATAATCTGGGCTTCTCCAATCACCTCCACCCCAGCTTGACTCCCAACCACCTCACCTGACCCTGTTCCTGACCCTATTCCTGACCCTAGAGGAGGAGACCCAGGCCCTGCCTTTTGGGAGTTTCATACCTGTGCCAAAGAACCAGAAGATGCCTGGGTCTTATCCCTAGAGAGATGGAGGGAGTATTAACCTCCTCCAAACAAATCCCTCCAGGTATATTCCAGTGCCATCTTTTCCCATCTTCTTAGTGACCCTCTTCTATCACTGTCCCCATCTCTGCTGCATCTCTCTGCCCTAGCACACCTCTTTCCCCCCAACCGGAAGCCTTTTCTAATCCCTTCCTTCCTAAAAATTCTCTTAGTCCTCCCCTTCTCAACTAAGATTCTTGGACCCCACTCAGGAGCTTGGCTTAGGTGAAAAATGGCCTACATCTCAGTGTCCAAATCTGGGGACAGGCTGGTCTTGATTGGCCTGAGGGATATTAGAAAGAGTCCAGCTTTGTGCTGGGGATCAGAGGAGAAACATCTAGGGAGACCTGGATCCTGGGGTAGAATAAGGAATAACAATGTCTTATGTCTCTACCCCTATGATCAAGTAGACAAATGCAACCCATACTACCTATGTGGTGACCGGTATAACACATGGAGGATGGGACCTTACAACTGTACCAGCTGGAACAAATATACCACATGCCTTCCCCAGCTACCTAAGGTATCTACTGTGACCAACCCAGATGCCTGTGGTCTGGGACACACACCTCCCTCCCCTTTTAAACCACAGTGACGGGGCGCCTGGGTGGCTCAGTGGGTTGAGCGTCCAGATTTGGCTCAGGTCATGATCTCATGGTGCATGAGTTCGAGCCCCGCGTCGGGCTCTGTGCTGACAGCTCAGAGCCTGGAGCCTGCTTTGGATTCTGTGTCTCCTCCTCTCTCTCTGCCCCTCTCCTGCTCATGTTCTGTCTCTCTCTCTCTCTCAAGAATAAATAAACTTTAAAAAAATGTAAAAAAATAAAAAATAAGAAAATAAACCACAGTGACCAATTAGTTCCTCATCCCTTTCCCACCAGCAATGTTCCAGGGCTCTTTCCCAAGTGTGAAATTAGGGTTTGTATCTTCTAGGGGACAAGGGAGCCCAGGAATGGAGCTGTGTGAAAAACTCCTGGTCCCCTGGATCCCAAACTTTGGTGGGGCTCTGTGGGGACACAACTAGTGTGCACTCCCTGACTTGCTACCTTCCTGAAGCTTACCACCTGGCCCCTTCCCACAAGGTCTAGCCAAGAAGTCAATGACCTGCTCCACTCTCCTCTCCCTTATGATGTGAGCATGGGAATTGGAGGGAGATCAAGGCCACCCAGTGGCAGTGTAGATAGATACAGAAGAGTCTTCTAAGGAGATAGGAAGGAGCCCAGGCCGGAGGAAAGAGGAAATTTGAGAGGATGGGAGGCCAGAGCAGAGGTTCTCAACTGTAGGCTGATGGCTGAGCTCGGGTTTACTGAACACTTGTGAATCAGAACTTCCTCAAGAATCAGAATTTTTCACAAGTTCTCCAGGTGATTCTGATGGACAGGCAATATTGTAGTATTGACACTCCCTCTCCTCAATTAGAGACACACCGAGACACAACCACACAGAAGCTAGACAAAGAGAGGTAAAATCAAAGGCAAAGGCTGAGGCAGGGTTGCCAGAGGTCCAGGTCCAGACCTGTCCACCTACAGCTCCACTTCCTTCCCTCCCCTTCCCCTCCCCGGAAGCAGAGTAAATGCGTTGCCGGGTGACAGTCCTAAACACTCAGAGCCTGGGACAGTAGGGGATCATCTGGAGGGCAGGAGAAGACATGGCCTGGAACTGGTCCGGAGGTTCAGGGAGGACCCCCAAAAGGAGGAAACCTTCCAGGTCAGAGTTTGAGGTACCATGTGTGCCACTTCCAGGTGGCTGGAATGGAGACAGCTGTTCGAGGAATGCCCTTGCAGTGCCCTCCTAAGCCGGAACGACTCAATGCCTACGGTAACAGATGGTGGTCGGTGGTGGGGTAGACCAGAAGGGCGGTGGGATGGGACCTAGGGGACTGAGCAGAGGATAAAGGTTCTATAGAGGGTGTAATCCTGTCTCTACCTGTCCCTGTTTTTGTCTCCATCTCTTCCTGTCTCTGACCCTGTCTCTTCCCTTTCCTGTAACTCTGTATCTGGGTCTCCTGGGCTTGGGGCCGCTATGTAGAGCGTGAGGTGGTGGTGAATATGTTGAACTCGCTGTCACGGAACCAGCGGCTGCCGCAGATCACTCGCCGATGCGGGTGCGTGGACCCGCTGCCGGGCCGCCTGCCCTTCCAGGGTTATGAAAGCTCTTGCTCAGGCCGCCACTACTGTCTACGCGGGATGGACTACTACGTGACCAGAGCACCCTGCACGGAACGCCGCCACCGGCCTTTGTGCGCAGAGCAGCCGACTGTAAGGTTCGCTGGGCAGCTCCAGCCTTAGACGGGCCCCTCTCCCGAACAAGCCCCGCCCCCCGGGGGGTCCAGTTTACCGCGGCTGTGCGTGCCCTATCCCTCACCATTTCTAGCTCTGCCCTACCCCTATGCCAGACCCTACCCCACTTGCAGCCGCCTCTAACCCGTACAGGGCCCTGTCCTGTTCTGCCCTCCGGCCCCAGGGCCTGAGCTGAGCCCTGAGACCGGAGAACCTGCACGAAGATTCCCCCAGGTTCCTGGCCCTATCCGTCCCGAACTGGGCTCAAGGTCAACCTGGCTCCTGTACCTGTTCTAGAGGCCCCACCCGGAAGGTTGTGGAGTTGGGGGGCAGAGAGTTGTTTGTTTTTTGTTTTTGTTTGTTTTGTTTTGTTTTGAGGAAGAAACCCTCTGCACACCAGTCGGTCGCATCCCCTTCCCACACTTCGTTCCCTATCTGGATACCAGGTCCTGGAGACGCAGGTTCTAGTCTGCGGAGTGCCATGTATGCTCAAAAAAGTGGCTTGTGTTCCTGGGTCTTGGTCACTGTCGACAACGGGCAGGGTCATTGCCCTGTGTTGTGTGAGCAAGGAAATAGTAACCGCATTACCAGAGGGGCCCTGACCTCGGAGCACCTCTGAAAGTGGACAACTTAGCGTGTTACTGTTGAGGAAACAGGCCCGAGAGCTCAGCTACAACCTTAACTGCAGCGCAGCCTTCTCCCTGCACCAGATGGCAGTCGAAGTGGGCTGAGTCTGGGAGAACTCCAAAGTCCCCTGGGGGTCTTAGAGAGCTTGGGAGAGGAAGGGGGGGGGGGGCCCGGATCCCGTTCCCAACCCCCGGGGGTTTCCCCCCCCCCCCCCCCCCCCCCCAGCCCTTTCCCAGAGAGTCTGATTCATTGTGCGAGGCTGAGTCTCATCCCTCACAAGGGCAGAGGGGCGGGGGGAGCGAGAAAGTTCCTGAGCCTTAGAAATGCCGTTAATGCTGGAATAGCTGCCCTTCAGTGGAGAGGATCCCGGGGCTCCCAGGTCTTCAACGACTGGAGCCCAGCCCTCCCCAGAGTCCACCGTGCTCCATGGCCCAGCCTGGGCGGCAGAAACGAGGCCTAACGAGGATAGGGACTTTCAGATGTCTTCCCAGAGGTGATGCTTCCTTCGGTGGGGTCTTGAAAGGCTAAGAGGCAGGAGGGGAGGATCTCCGAGCCATAGGACGGACACCTGAAGCGCTGCTAGGAACCTTGGTGTGGGGTTGGGAATAGGATTAAATCAGAAGGCCCGACGTCCTCCTGCCCAACACTTCCTCTTCCAGGGGTGTATCGCCCTGCGAGCACCGGCCCGGAATGCAATGTGCTGTTATAACTCCCCCGCCGTCATACTACCCTTGTCCGAACCTTAGGTAAGTCTGGCGGAAACACATTGCAAATGCGCTTAGCGCAGCGAGGACCGCGGAGACAGTGGTCCGCTGCGATGCACTGATTGGAAGATACCACCAGGGGGCGCTAGTACCATGGGGACGTCAAACCTGGCAAGGGAATGGAGAACCCCATGAGAGGGCACGGAGGCTGGCATGGAAGCGTCCGCAGGTTGGCAGTGGGGCTTAGACTCAAGAGATCAAAGCATTAGGTTCAGGGCTTGAAGATAAGAAATTAATGTCAGGGAGTGTGTATTGGGAATCAGAAATTTAACAATAGAATCTAAGATCAGGAGGTCAGTGTTAGAGCATGGGGCAGTATTAGGGGCAAATGTTGGGACACAGTTAGCACTGAGAATTGGAATCAGACCTATGAGCGTCTAAAAGAACTGACCCATTTCTCCCCACAGATGGGACACAAGTCACTTCAAGAAGACCGGTGGCCCCCAAAGAAACAACTATGTCATCTACCCTGAGTTTGTGTCTGAAACCTATCCTGATTGCCACTGCTGGTAGAGCCCAGCCTGGTGGGGACAAGGGGGCTGAGCAGTAAATAAACTCTTCACCCCAGAGGCTGCTTCCTGCATCCTTACCCAGCAGGATCTGGCAGTGAGGAGCCAGTCACTCAGGCCTCTGCCAAGCCCCCTCTGAGCTGTAGTTTCTCAGTCATCCTGCTCTGAGCCCTCCTTGCCTCCATCTCAGCCCTCCCTGCCCCCATCCCAGTGTTTCTCTTGGGTGGCCCTGAGTGCCCTCCTGATAGATAACATCAGCTGGTGATCTCCCCTCCACCCAAACTAACGGGTCCACCTAGCCATGCAGGGAGGGCGCAAGGACCTCACACCCAGGAGGTCCCTCCAGCTGACATTTCTTCAGTATCTCCCAAACCTAGATGTTCCCTCACTGCCACATCACAGTGGACCCAGAATCTTCCATTCTGCAGTCAGAGACCTATCCCTATACCCAAAGCTTTGATCTCTTCTCCCAGAGTCTCCATCACAGTCCCCCAAAAGTCTATGTCCAGACACCCTTACTGCCCTGCTTTACCCAAGTCCAAAGGTCCAAAACATAACATTAGAGGGTTTCATGACTAAGAAATTTCAAACTACAAAGCAAAGCCTTGTTTCTCTGTCCCTCTAGAAGTAAGGGGTGGGGTGTTCTGGAATCTCTGGGATCTTTAGCATTTTTGCACCCAACTCCTCCTCGGAGCAGGGGTGTGGCGGGTCACGTCCATCACCTCACAGCACGGTCATTTCTAACGGCTGCCACCACGGGGTGTCGGAGGGCGGGAGAGGGCAGAGGGGGAATTGCAAAATCCCGATTGTCCCCCAACCTCAGACATTACTGGTCCGGTGGGAACCAACAACTTGGGCCTCCCGGCTGGTGGAACCAACCTCCTCCCGTTGGGTCCTTAATAGGATCCTTCCTGCACCGAGCCTCTGAGATCCTCCCGGAACTCCGCTACCCTTTTTCTATATGAATTGTTTCCATATGGGAAATTTTTTCCACATGGAGAGCTAGTGAGAGCGTTATACCGAGATGGCCTCCACCTGCCCAAATCTGGAGGGGAAAGAATCCCAAGAGCCAACCCTGCCCCTTTACCCTGTGGCTCGTTTCTCCTCATACACATCCCAAATTTAGCCTAGAAGTTCAAGAATCCCAAGTCTACAACTGCTCCTTCCTTCCTCCAGAACTACATTTCCCAAGAAGGCCTAGGGCAGAGCCCCGCCTGAATGCGGTAAGCAACTGCCCGGCGGGGGCGGGCCTGAAGGCAGGGGGCGGAGCCGGGAGGCCTCCGGCTGGTGGCCCTCCAGAGTTGCCCGGAGGTGGGCACAAAACAGTAGAAGAAAGGTGGGGGCTAAGGGGTGGGGCCTTATGTCCGCGTGACAATGTGGGCAGGGGGATCGAGCACCAGGGGCGGGGCTGGACTCCGAAGCCCGAAATGAAACGGAACGACCGGGGCGTGGCCGAGCAGGAAGAGGGCGGGTCCCGAGGAGGGCCTCAGCTGTTTCCCAGCTTGGCAGAGGCCCACGCTGTGCCGTGGCAGCGCAACTCCGGCTAGCGTGGAGGGAATCTTCGGGAGCCTCCCTTCACCCCCACTTCTGGGGTCACTGCCGTGAGTGAGCCCAGCGGTGGGACTTTGGGGGGGGGGTGTTGAGGAAGCACACTTCCTGAACTTTCACTCCTACTAATGAGTAGGGGTGCGAGTCTGGACACTTGGGCCCCTTCTCAAGCCGCGGTTCCCAGCGGGAGGCTGGCCCCTAGACCTCATTCTGTGCCTTCGGGCACTGTAGCTGTAGCGCTGGGGTGGGGTTGGAGTATTCCAAGCTGTAGGCGCAGTCACTCGATCCCTTCGGATCCTGTCATTGAGGAGGGCAAGGAGATGGGCGGGATCGAGTTGCCTTTGACATTCCTCCCTCCAAGCCCCCCCCCCCCCCATGGAATTATGTTGGGCAAACGACTCAACTTGGCATGCCCTCCTTTCTTTGGGGCCAGGCCGGGCCCTCCCCCACAGATCCGGCCAAGGGCCGGCGGCCAAGACTGAGGTTGAGTGTCAAGTGGGGAAAGGCTTGGCTAGGTCAGACCTCACCTGCTGGCATTAGCCTGTGGTTGGCCAGATGGCGGAGGCGGCAGATTACAGGGGTCTCTAACGCTGTTAACACAGGAACCATAGTTCCTCCTCCACAGCCGCGATACCAGATGCCATTAAAATTGCCCCTTTCCTACCCCCAAGTAGCCTTCCTGGAGCAAGTAGCAGCATCAGTCCTTGAGAAGATAGGCTTCACTATGCACAAACTCACCTGAGTGGGTGGGAACCTGTCCCACCCTCTGGCCCACAAAGCTCCTTTCCTCTGCTGCATTCAGACAGCCAGTCGGACCATTATCTCCCATCTCTTGAAAATTATGCTGTGGAGGGTTAAGCTGGGATTTTGTATTAGGCAACCTTGCTACCTGGTGACTTCAAACAAGTTCTTTCTTCTGTTTGGGCAAGTTTCTTCATCTGTAGAATAGGCACTATAGCTATGCTTCTTGTTCAGTATTATTGTTAGAGTTGGATGCTGTGGTGGCATTTGGGAGACCATTACAGGGCCTGCATGGAGTGGGTGCCTAGGCCTGTGGGTTCCTGTTCTTCACACACACACACACACACACACACACACACACACACACACACACAAAACCTTGGAATTCTAGAACATTAAGATTCTCAGAACCTGTTGGAAAGGGCTTTTGAGGTCATCTTGGTGGCCTTTCTATGCCTCCAGGTGTAATGAGATAGGCAGATTTAATATGAAAGTTTTGAGGATGCCCTCACCCTGTTCTCTGTCCTCTTCAGATATGGACCCTTTCCCCTTATTCCCTCAGTGCCCAGAAGGGGGCCTTGATTGTCCTGAATGAATGAATGAATGAATATAAATGTACAGCAGGTACTTCTTTGGGTTTTGCTTAGCTTGAGGGCATCAGTTAAAGGCTACTGTGTTCATTCTCCAGGAGGGCTTTTCTAATCTGTTCCTACAGGAAGGGAAGTCCATATTGGTGTTGGGAAGTTTTGAAAGCTAAGTTGTGTGGGATGAGAGAAAGAGAGTAAGAGGCTGTTCCAGACCAGCTGGAACTGACCAGCTTAGGGAGTTGGGGGGAGGGAGCGCAGAGAATGAGGTCCTGAGACAACACCTCACTGGAGGGGAGGGGAGATTGTAGGGAGCTGTATATTGACATCTGGGATCAAATTCTGGTCTGTACCTGTCATTCTTGACAGTTTCTTCATGGGAGAGGTGGGGGAGTTGAGGACCCTGAGCAGTTCTGGCATCTCCTTGGAAAGAGCTGAGGACTTTGAGACAGACACTGGCATCTGGGAGGAGACTAATTACTATTTGCCAGTCTCCCTCTCTACTTCCTCCCAGCTGGAACAGGTGGGCAGCCGGCTGGCACTGTGTATGTCTGTGTGTGCACCTAGCTGGTGCTATTTCTTTGTTGAACTTTGCCCTGAGGGCTGAGATAGGAAGGGTCAGTGGCCTTGAGTAGCAGATTGGGACACACACCTCCCCCCAAGTCTGTGGGTTTTGTTTGTTTGTTTGGTTTTTGGTATTTTTTTTTGTTTTTTTTTTTGTTTTGTTTTGTTTTGTTTTTTTGCAGTCATATCTGTGTGTTTAGCATACACTGTATGAGAGTGTATGTAGTGCAGTAGGGGGTGTCTGATAGGTGAAGGAGAGACATTGGCCCAGTGTGGCTAGGCAAAACTTCCTAGGGCATATGGCTGAAGGATTTAGATTAGGAAAGGAATGAGTTTGGTGGTCACAGGATAGGCCTGCCTGGAAATGGAATCAGAAAGCAGATGAGACCATGACATGCCTTAACTCTTGATTGCAAAGTTTACACTTCTGAATTTAATCCTGGGGGTCAGGAGCAGCTCTCTAAACTAGGAGGAGATATAGTCTCATAAGTGCTTTAAGAAGATCACCATGGTTGCTGTAAGCAGAAGGCATTGGGGGAAAAAGAAGTTGGAAGCAGGGAGGTCTAGGGGGAAAGTACTGCAATGATACAGGGGAGAAATGACAGTGCCCAAACTAGGGCAGGGGCAGCAGGAGAGTCAGTGAGTGGTAGAGACACATCCAGGAGGTAGCTGGCCAACAGATGTGTTGCCAGGAGGAGAGAGCAGGAAGGTTGGCAGAAAAATGGACTTGGTGAGCAATTACTGAGAACAGGGTGGAATTTGAGAGAGCAAAGAAAGGGTGGTCTGAGAAGTCACCATGGCCCCCAGGCAAGACTCTTTACCCCAGCCCTAATGTCCAGACTGAACCCTGCCTCTCTCCAAAGCAGGCCCAAGACCGAGGCTGGCTTTGGGTATCTTCTCTAATCTCTAGATTTAATCTGACTTTTGACTCAAGATTAAATTCCATGCCTGAGATGTTCCCCCTTCTCTCCTCTCCCCCTCTGGGGACAGGAAAGCCAGCCTACTGCCCAGTTAAAGGTCTGAAGGAGCTGGTTGGATTATCTTCCCTCTCCCATCATGGCGCTCTCCAGATCCCTCCTCTTCTCTTCAGCCTGAACTGCATCCATGTGTGATCCAGGGAGGCCTGACTAATTCTGTGAGTCTAGACAGCTCCCTGACCCTGCCTGGGTTTGTTCTTCCACCAGGGAAATGGGGATGTATGCCATCTGCCCCTCCCCATTCAGAGTCCTGACTAATTTTGTCAAAAACTGGGCTCATGAGAAAGAGTGGGTAAGATACAGATGGTTCTGTTAAGGGTCAAGCCTTTAGTCCCAGACCTTACATCCCAGTAATACAACCTTTCCAAAGTATACACCTCTTCTTTCTTGCTGCAGCAAAGGGAGATACTATGGAATGAGAAAGCTCAGTTCTACTTCTCTCTTTCCCCTTCCAGAATCAGGCAGGCCAGGTTCAGATGCGCTTTGTTGGGTGGTCCTACTGCCCACTCCTTCCATAACTGGGGGCTGATGCCCCAGAACCCTCAGGAGAAGAGCCAAGCCTATCCCCGCCGCCGCCCTGGGAGCCACACAGACCATAAGAGTCCCAAGGCCACCGCAGGCGCAGCTATGTACACCTTCTTGCCTGATAACTTCTCGCCTGCCAAGCCCAAGCCGTCCAAAGAGCTGAAACCACTGCTAGGCTCCGCGGTGCTGGGGCTGCTGCTGGTGTTGGCGGCAGTGGTGGCCTGGTGCTACTACAGTGCCTCTTTACGCAAAGCAGAACGCCTGCGTGCGGAGCTGCTGGACCTCAATCGAGGCGGCTTCTCCATCCGCAACCAGAAGGGTGAGCAAGTCTTCCGACTGGCCTTCCGCTCAGGCATGCTGGACCTTGACTCCTGCAGCCGCGACGGTGCCCTGCTCGGCTGTTCTCGCACAGCAGATGGGCGCCCGCTGCACTTCTTTATCCAGACTGTAAGGCCCAAGGACACGGTCATGTGCTACCGTGTGCGCTGGGAGGAGGCAGCTCCAGGGCGCGCGGTGGAACACGCCATGTTCCTGGGCGATGCAGCGGCACACTGGTACGGCGGTGCTGAGATGAGGACCCAGCACTGGCCTATCCGCCTGGATGGCCAGCAGGAGCCACAGCCCTTCGTCACCAGTGATGTCTACTCCTCTGACGCCGCATTCGGAGGCATCCTCGAACGTTACTGGCTGTCATCGCGTGCGGCTGCCATCAAGGTCAACGACTCAGTGCCCTTCCACTTGGGCTGGAACGGCACCGAACGCTCGCTGCGGCTGCAGGCCCGCTACCATGACACGCCCTACAAGCCACCTGCTGGCCGCTCCGCAGCACCAGAGCTCAGCTACCGTGTGTGTGTCGGCTCTGATGTTACTTCAATCCACAAATACATGGTTCGACGCTATTTCAACAAACCGTCAAGGGTGCCAGCACCCGAGGCCTTCAGGGACCCCATCTGGTCCACGTGGGTGCTGTATGGGCGTGCCGTGAACCAGGACAAAGTGCAACGTTTCGCCCAGCAGATCCGCCAGCACCGATTCAACAGCAGCCACCTGGAAATAGATGACATGTACACACCTGCCTATGGAGACTTCGACTTCGACGAGGCCAAGTTCCCCAATGCCACTGACATGTTTCGCCGTCTGCGCGACGCCGGCTTTCGCGTCACGCTCTGGGTTCACCCGTTTGTGAACTACAACTCATCGTGCTTTGGTGAGGGTGTAGAACGTGAGCTGTTCGTACGCGAACCCACTGGCCGGCTGCCCGCGCTTGTGCGCTGGTGGAATGGCATCGGCGCGGTGCTGGACTTCACACGCCCAGAGGCTCGTGACTGGTTCCAGGGACACCTGCGGCGGCTGCGCTCCCGCTATGCTGTGGCTTCCTTCAAGTTTGATGCAGGAGAGGTCAGCTATTTGCCACGGGACTTTAGCACTTACAGGCCGCTGTCCGACCCCAGCATATGGAGCCGACGCTACACTGAAATGGCACTGCCCTTCTTCTCTCTGGCAGAGGTTCGCGTGGGCTACCAGTCACAGAACATCTCGTGCTTCTTCCGTCTAGTGGACCGCGACTCGGTGTGGGGCTATGATCTGGGGCTGCGCTCGCTCATCCCCGCGGTGCTCACCGTCAGCATGCTGGGCTACCCATTCATCTTGCCCGATATGGTGGGTGGAAATGCAGTGTCTGAGCGCACAGTGGGTGGTAGCGAAGTGCCGGAGCGTGAGCTATATGTTCGCTGGCTGGAGGTGGCCGCCTTCATGCCCGCTATGCAGTTCTCAGTCCCACCTTGGCAATATGACGCCGAAGTGGTGGCTATCGCGCACAAGTTTGCAGCGCTTAGGGCCTCACTCGTAGCGCCGCTATTGCTTGAGCTGGCTGGTGAGGTCACCGACACAGGCGACCCCATCGTGCGCCCCCTCTGGTGGATTGCGCCAGGCGATGAGACAGCACACCGCATCGACTCGCAGTTCCTTATCGGAGACACGCTGCTGGTGGCTCCAGTACTGGAGCCAGGCAAGCAGGAGCGAGACGTCTACCTGCCTGCAGGCAAGTGGCGCAGCTATAAGGGTGAGCTTTTTGACAAAACCCCCGTGCTGCTTACTGATTACCCAGTGGACCTGGATGAGGTTGCCTACTTCATCTGGGCATCCTGACCCAACCCAGGACCCAGGAATCCCACAGCCCTAACCTTTGTCTTCATGCAGGCGTTTAACCCTCCATCACAACCACACCGTGCATCCCCAGGAAGGTCCCACCTCTGCAGTTCCCACTAAGTGGGTGCTGACATAAATGTGCTCTAGCCAGCTCCTGCAGGGCCAGGTGAGGGGGCGCTGAAGCAACTTCCCATTTCAACGCACAATCCTAAAGACACTCTTTCCCTCCATGCTCACTGCAGTCTGCAGAAACCTCTTTCTGAGGTGGGAGCGAGAGAACTCTGAGGTAAAATGCCAGCTATCTTCCTATTACACGATTGTGTTTTAAAAGCACAGAGAGAAACCTTACTGTCCGTCCTGGCCTGAATGGCCATCTTTGTCCTTCTAAGGTTGGGACTTGATCCTTTTAATGTCCCCAAAGAGCTCCCTGCCACACTTAGAAAGGCACATTCTTGGTGTTGGAAGCCAGGCCCCGAGTTCCCAGCACTCGCCTGAAGTGTGTTGACCTGGTCCTACCCCAGCTAAGGAGATGGGATGGAGGTGTCTGGCCAACAGACAAGGAGGATGGAGGTCCCATCCCAGAGGATAGAAGGACTGGGCACAGCACTGAGCCATCATTGTTGTCCCTCATTTGTGAAGAGACTCCTAATGCTGCACTTACCCATCTATGTAAACACATGGGCTCAGCCCTGGACCAGGGCCATGGCCTAATGGGCAAGGACTTGCAAGGCCATGCAGACCCAACTTGGTGCCTTAATTCAAGAACCTGTGTGTGTGTGTGTGTGTGTGTGTGTGTGTGAAAGAGAGAGAGAGAGAGAGAGAGAGAGAGAGAGAGGCACCATGTGTTCCTGGATCTATGGAATGAACACAATACTTCTGAAGCTGGATGAGCCTGGAAGGAGGGGACAGGAAGCAAATTTGAGGTTTTGATTGTTGATCTGGCCCTCTTCTGGTTGATGTCTCTGGGACTATAGCAGGAAATAAATAGCGCTTTCAAGATTTCTCAGCTGCCTCACTCCCTGCATACATGGCAGGGGTGTGGCGTAAAAGGGAGCGAGCGGTGTTCTTTTTCTGATGGTAGTGTGCTTTGGCACGTGAACTACATTTGCACATCGACACCTGTAAATACACATACAGGGTAAGGTGTTTCGTTTCAGCCGTTTTCCCTTTCTAAGAAGAGCAACCTCAGCCAGAGTAAATCTCCCTGACTTTGCAGCTGAGTCTGAAGAAGTGGCTTACCAGAGCGGGGAGGTAGGAAACAGGGCAGGGCTCAGCTTCCCTCAACCCCTAAAGAATGCATCCTTTTGTCCACTCCTCCACCCCCTCTATTTCCCCAGTGTGAAGAATGCCTAATGAAAGTTTGGAGGCACTCACAGATGTCTATCTTGAGTGCTGATTTTACCACTTGTCTACAAGCTGTGTGATTTTAAGCAAGCTGCTTACACTTATTGAACCTCAGTTTCCTCATATGTAAAATGGTGATGATAATGCCTACCTCCCAGGATATTGTGGGAATTATAAGTACAGATGTATGTAAAGTGCCTGGCACAAGTAGGTGCTCAATAAAAGGTAGCTATTAAACTATTTCTTGGTTTTTGTTGTTGTGGGGTTTTACTGCATAAAAACAAGGATTTTTCTAGGCCCCAGCTCCCAACCCAACTGGCTTCCTCTGGGCCTGCCTGTTTCCCAAACATTTGCACATCGCACCCAGTTGAGCTCTGAGTTTGTGACCCAAAGGGCACTGTGGTCCAGAGAAAGGCAAGAGGAGAGATATCTGAAAGTGGGATGTCAGGAGCCAGGATTCCTGTGTCCCCAGGAGATGGGGAGTATATGAATGAACTTCCTTCTCCTTTTTGTCAAGAGCATCCATCCATCAGTACTCAGTGATGAACCTCCTGGGGCCCCAGCAACCATCTATAGGTTGTGGAGTGACTGTAGAAGCAGAACACCCAGGCTGGGTCCTGGAAGGTTCCCTAAGTGGCTGGAGAGCATGACTCACACTTGAATGGCCCTCCAACTTTCTTTGCAATCTGAAGCCAGTTTAACTAACCTCTTAAGCCATGGTTTCTTCATCTTTTGAATGGAATTTCTAGGATTCATTGAGATGGACCTGTAAAGCACTTATGCAAAAATTGGCAAAGAGTAAGTGCTCAATAAATGGTAACTCCTATCAACTCTTCTTTTAAACAAGGGACACTAAACAAGAAACAAACAAAAAAGCCTGCCTAGAACCTATGCTGTCCATGTGGTAGCTACTACCCACATGTGCCTTCTTAAATTTAATTTTAAAATCAACTAAAATGAAATAAAATTAAAAATACAGTTCTTCAGGCACACTAGCCACATTTCAAGTGTTCAAAAGCCATGTGTGACTAGTGAGTGGCTAACATATTGGACAGGACATATTATAGTTGCAGAAAGTTCTAGTGGACAGCCCAAGATGAAGCAGTGTGTGCTGTCTGAGATGGCATGGGGAAGGATAAAACAATCTGTAAGGCCTAAGTAATCTGGCATGGAGGAGGAGGCATACACCCTTCAGAAGGGCGGTAAGGGTGGGCAGCAGGGTCTTAGTGTCTTACAGCCTAGATGGGGGAGGGGGCAAACCGTACTCACTGAGCATTCACTGTGTGCTGGGACAGGGCCAAAGGGAAGAGTGCCCTTTTCTGGCCAATTCCAGCACACTGGCCCTTGGCTTGTGATCTGGTTTCTGGCCAGGCTTTTGCCATTTTCATTAATCACAAAAGCACAGATGAACAAACTGAAGCACTGAGAGAGGAGGGTATTGGCAGAAGATTAGTAACCAAGACTAGACTGGAATGTGGTGTTCTGCACCCAAACGCCTAGAATCTCCTACCCACCTTTCATCAGCATGGTCTAGCACTGGCCTGTATACTACCAAGGATGGGGAGCCAGCCAAAATGTATATTTCTGAAGCTGCCACCCACTGTTTCTGGGTCAAGAAGTGTTTTCCCTTCCCCACTGATACCAAAACAGAGAGATTCAAGAAGGGGGTGGAAGACCAGAATTGCAGGAGCCATGAGAAAGAGCTAGATCTTGGGAGATAGGGGAAGGTGAGGGAACTGAGTTGGAAGCTACCTCTACCCTTCTTTTGGCCCCTTCCAGCCTTGTCCTGCACCCCATCCCTCCCCATCCTCTTGTGCATTCCCAATTTATGTTTCTCTGCATATCTGGTGGGGGTGGCTGTCCTTACTCCATAGAACTTCCGGCAGCCTTGTATGACCAGAATTCCTAATTGGCCTCCCTATACCCCTGAGCTGGCTGGTGGGGGCTAATATTCAGGAATGGGGAACTCCTCCAGAGGTAATGGATGGGGACAGAGTGGCCACTGTAGGAGATCTGGGACTGGGGCCTAATGCCCCCATTCTGTAACCCCATACACCCTGAGAGTCTGTCTTAGTCTCATTTCTAATACCATATGAATCAGCTGAACCCTAGTCAAGCCCAAGATGTGAGCTAAGGGTCTTTGCCCTTGTTCCCCAAGATTTGGGTAAGGTGCATCTCACTCTGGCTGGCTCCAGAGCAAGTCTTCTGCTGGTTCCCCTCACCAAGTTTCTGATCGCTTCTCCCCTCCTCAAGCCCAAGGCCAATGCTCCATCCCTTGGCCACTAGCCCACAACAGATCATATTAATTTTAGCCTGGACCACTGCAGTGACCCCCTTTTTTCACTCTTGGACGCTTCAATCTAATCCACATAGCAGCTAAGGAAATCTTTTTGAAATTCAATCAAATCACTGAGGAAAATATCCAAGCTCTGATGTTCAAGGCCTCTACTTTCTGAATACTTCGCACATCTCTGTTTCTATTTTATTCACACACACATACTTATGAATATATTTTGAAAAGCATTTGAAGAAATATTACCTTCTGTTCTGGGAACAGCTGCACAGCCCATCCCTGAGAGGGGAGGCTTGCCTCCACCCAGCCTTGAAGAAAACCACAGAGGCAACTGGGTAATTTCCTTTCCTGCTATTGTCCAACTCAGCGGGACTTCTGCTGACACCCTCCCTTCTCTGGCACACACCCCTGTTCCCAAGGAACAACCTGGTTTTTAAGGTTAGCCATTTACTTCATGCCCATGGATTTTTCCAGCAGTTTGAAGGGAGGGGAGAATCTTTTTTTTTTTTTTTTTTTCAATGCACTTTACCATTTTGATGGAATATAGGGGGAAACGGAGGCTGACCTCTTTTTTTTATATTGAGATATAATTGACAAAACATCATATTTTTCAGGTATTAGTTTCAGGTATACAATGTAATGATTGGATATTTGTATATATTGCAAAATGATCACTGTTGTAAGTCCAGTTAACATCTGTCACCATACAGATATAGTGTATCGATACACCATATATACTATCAAATATTTTTCTTGCAGTGAGAACATTCGAGATCTCTTCTCTTTGCTACTTTCTTTTTTAAATTTTTTATTAATTTTTTTTAATGTTTTTATTTATTTTTGAGGCAGAGAGAGACAGAGCATGAGCAGGGGAGGGGCAGAGAGAAAGAGACACAGACTCCGAAGCAGGCTCCAGGCTCTGAGCTGTCAGCACAGAGCCTGACGTGGGGCTCAAACTCATGGACTGTGAGATCATGACCTGAGCTGAAGTCAGACACTTAACTGACTGAGCCACCCAGGTGCCCCACCTTGCTACTTTCAAATATGCAATACAGTTTTGTTAATAGCCACCAAGCTGTATATTACATCCCCATGACTTAATAATTTTGTAACTGGAGATTTGTGCCTTTTGACTCCTCCACCCATTAGGGAAGGGGAGAATTCATGACCTCAAGTTGCAAACCCTGAGCTTGGCTGGGCTTGGGGTTGGATGAGGAATGGGAAAAGACAGAAGAGGAGGTCCTGTCCCTAGGAGTCCCCAGTCTAAAGAATAGGAAGAAATTGTGCCTCTGTACTCTGTATCCTTGTGTTTTTCCCTCCCTCCCTATCGCCCTTTTCCCTCCTCAGGCTGTCAGTGAGATCTTCCTATTACACAGTCCTGAGCAGGAGGTGGATTGGGAGAGGAAGGGAAGGGAAAGGAGTAGCATTCCAGAAAGGCACAGAGCAGGTCTCACAGGGCATCTATAGCACAGCCTCAAGGGGGCAGCAGCAGGGCTGGCACAGCCTTCCTCTAGAAAAAAAGGGACAGGTTGGGCCCCAGTCTGAGCCAATGGAGATGTAATCCTCTGTTCCCCAAACATGGGGGCCCACCTGAGGTCTCATACATATCAGCACAAGTATTTCAATTGAAATTCTACTATCAAATAACTACCATTATAGCTTCATTCTTTAGGTCTTCAATTCAGCAAAGAAGTGCCTACTGTGGGGGTGTAAGGTATTACGCTTGGAAGTCAAGAGGGCATTTTCGTTTTCCAGAGCACACCCCAGAAGGTAAGTCTGTTAAGTGCTTCTCCACCCTGGGTGGTAGAGGTGGTACTGGGGAAAACAGGTGGAGTTCCAAGAGGAGCCTCTTCAGGTAGAGGTGGGAACAGGATAGTATTTATAGGATGGGTGCTTATTAGGGAATGCTTCCAGGAGGACATGCTCTGGAGCATGGAGGGCCTCAGATCGAAGGGGATATTGTGGTCTCAGTCCCACATCTCTGAACAAGCTGACCAGAAGCAAAGTGGGGATGATGACAAAGCCTGCTCACCCACCATGTCCTAGTCTCAGTCCAACTCTCCCCCCACCTCATCCATCTCCTATAACATGCCACGGTCCCACCCTGATACCAATTCTTCCTGCAGAGAGTAGGTGAAGATAATTTATGGGGGTTCTGTCACCAAAGTACCTGTGTTTTGGAGGCACCTGGGTGGCTCAGTCAATTAAGCATCCGACTTCAATGCAGGTCATGATCTTGTGGTACATGAGTTTGAGCCCTGAGTCAGGCTCTCTGCTGTCAGTGCAGAGCCTGCTTCTGATCTTCTGTCCCACTAGCTCCCTGCCCCTCCCCGCTCATGCTCGCTCTCTCTCAAAAATAATATATATAAACATTTAAAAAAGTATCTGTGGTTTTTTTAAGGTTTATTTATTTTGATGTCAGCACAGAGCCTGACGCAGAGCTCAAACTCATGAACCATAAGAGCATGACCTGAGTCGAAGTTGAATGCTTAACTGACTGAGCCACCCAGGTGTCCCCAAAGTGCCTGTGTTTTAATGGAAAACTCTGGAAGGCCCAGAGGAGTGACTTCAAAGCCATATGAGATATTCTAAAGTAGAGTCTTCCCTCGGGCACTTCATCCTCAACACACCCCACATACAGGCAACTGCCAGGGCCATCTACCTTCTTAAGCCTCAATTTCCCCAGCTGTAAAAATGAGCAGCAAAATTAGGTCATTTTACAGTCCCTTCTAACTCTGACATATAAGATTTTAGCATCTTGAGCTTCGACAGCCTCCCATGCTGAGAGCACAGGGCTGGCCAGCTCTTGTTAGGAGGCAGCTAGTCTGTGGTTTGGCACCACTGCCCAGCCGGCATTTATTAAATCAGTGGGATGTGGTCCCTTCTGGCCTGGAAAGAGAACATTAAGCTCCAAAAACTTCCTGCAGCAGGCCTCCTTCAGAGAGTACTGCTCAGAGGGGTGAAGAACAAAACCATTCAGATCCTTGGCAGTGCTCCAAGATCCTGTTCACTAGTATTTTTGCCCTGTCTACACGGAAAGCCAGTGACTAAAAACATCTGGAAGCCTGTTAAAGACTTGGGTGACTTCTTTCTCCTTTCAGGGGTGGCTGTTCTTGACCTTGGTAATCCAAGTTGACCTTTGCCAATGCCAATCTTCTGCACTTCATTGGGCAACAACCCTTTAATAAAATCCACATGAATCCATCTGCTAACAGCTCCTGGAAGGGCTGTAGGATCTAACACCTGTCCTGCATTCCTTGAGCCCTAGTAGCTAGGGAGAACAGGGCTGAGACCCAACTCTTGCACCTCTGGGTCTTACAGTTGAATTGGAGAGAAAGGGAGTATGTAGGAAGAGAGAAACATAAATGATGAGAGCTTGCTAAAGGTGGAGAAGGCAGCTGCAGGCAAGGAGTGCACAGGTGTAGTGATGGGGCTGCTGGGTAGCGTAGCAGAGTCCCCCCGGCCTGAGCCTGCCTCTTGCCAATGACTTCAGTCGTGCTGACAAGGCCCATGCTGACTCTGGGAGGCAGGACTGGGCTGAGAGGTTGGGGTCCACATGCCACTGAACTGGTGGGCCAGTGTGGTCTGTCCCTCATCTCTCTTTTGTGACCTGGAATATGTCACAAATTCCTTGGGTCTCTATTTTAGGAAGCATCTACTGAGCACCTACAACATATGTGACTGGTGCCAGGGAGAGGGTACATTTAGTGAGTAGAACAAACCCAATTCCTGTGCTCTGGTCCGACTCACTTGTATTTCCTGTCCAACTACAGGTCACAAAGTCTCAGGAACGCTGGTCGGGTGGAGTTCCAGAGGCAGGAGAGTCACCCTGACTCCTCCCTTAGCTTCTCTGGGGTATGAGTGCATGGACACAGGATTCTCTCTGGCTAAGGTCAGAGCTCCATTTCACTTTAGCTTTCTCCCCACCAGGGCAAGAGTCCAAGAAATAAAGACAACAGGTTAGATGGGCAGATAAGCTCCCTGAAGTTTATTTGTAAATTACAAGGATGTACTTATTACACCTAGACTTTTTAACTCCTCGTTTGCCTTCCTTTCCACCCAGCTGAGATTTTTGTTTGCGTTCCTCTGAGAGTCCTCAGCTGATTTTACTAACCCATCTGCTCTTTGCTATGATGAGCCAAAGACCAACACAATCCTTCCCCGGAGTTGACAATGGTTCATCTTGAAAGGCCCTCAGGGATCCTACAGAGGTAAGTGACTGTGCTCTGGTCAGCTCATGAGGCTGTGGAGCAGAGAAACTGGTGTCCTTCTTGGAGCGCTGCCTTCATCTCTTTGAACTGAGCCAACTGGCAGGCCTCATCCAACCCCAGCCAGCGGTAGGCTTGGTGCTCGTGGGAGAGGCGGATCTCCACATTGCAGTCCTTTACCTCCGCCAGCCAGTAGATGACTGTTTTAGGCTTCTCTCTGGCCACATAATTGAGCTCCCTCCTGAACCCCTCAATGATGGTCAGCTGGTCTGCTTCTATGCCTGCTTCCTCCTGAGTCTCCCGCAAGGCTGCTTCTAAGTCATTTTCTCCTGATTCCACATGGCCTGGTTAGGAAAAAAGAGGAAGAGATAATCTTCAACAAAGGTGGAATTTTCAGGTCAGATGATTTAAAGATAGGGGGTCTTCGGTGACTTTTTAAATTTTAAAAAAAAAATTTAAAAAAAAAATTTTTTTTTTCAACGTTTATTTATTTTTTGGGACAGAGAGAGACAGAGCATGAACGGGGGAGGGGCAGAGAGAGAGGGAGACACAGAATCAGAAACAGGCTCCAGGCTCTGAGCCATCAGCCCAGAGCCCGACGCGGGGCTCGAACTCACGGACCGCGAGATCGTGACCTGGCTGAAGTCGGACGCTTAACCGACTGCGCCACCCAGGCGCCCCTAAAAAAAATTTTTTTTAATGTTTATTTATTTTTGAGACAGAGCATGAACAGGGGAGGGGCAGAGAGAGAGGGAGACACAGAATCTGAAACAGGCTCCAGGCTCTGAACTGTCAGCACAGAGCCCGACGTGGGGCTCAAACCCACAAACTGTGAGATCATGACCCGAGCCAAAGTCAGATGCTTAACCGACTGAGCCACCCAGGTGTCCCTTCGGTGACTTTTTTAGATGTTGCTAGGCTAAAGGGGGTCTACAGATTGGCAACATCCTAACATGCCTAGGAATAGGGTACAGAACAGGTAGTGTCTGGGCAATTCCTCCTCCCCACCGTATCTTCTCTGCAGAGAGTTAAGACCATGGGTTTAACAAGTCTGATCTAGAAGACTGCTCTTCAGTGGTGAGAGAGATGGCCTTCCTCAGACCTCTGCTTTCTTATTCTTTGGAGCTCTCCTCATCTCAAGTTCTCAGGGAGACTTTTCCCTTGGAGACCTTAAATTGATTTTCCGAAGGAAGAGCAGTCTCTTCTTGGCAGGTGAGAGCTGGCTGAAGAGGGAGCACTTTGCCTACAATCCACAGTGAGGACTCAACACTGTCTTAGTTGGTCCCTGAAGTCCCAGGGCCAACAGACAGGCTCCAAACCCTGCACTGCAGCACTGGCAGCTGTTTCCAAGTAGCTATCAAGGCTTTTCCAAATTGTTTTCATCTTTCTGAGCAAGGCCAGATTCCAGTTTCATAGGGAAAGTCCTGATGGGAACTTAGACTAAGGACAAGCTGAGAGCCAGTTCTAAGAAAATTTGCTGGCAAGATTCAAACCCAACCAGACAGCTGCCAAGAAACTGCTGTAGGAGAGCCTGAAGCTCTGCAGACTGGGAGCAGCCCTCAGTTTTGCCTCTAGGCCCTCCTTGCAAATTCTCAGCTTGCCCAGAGGGGCCAGGAAGGACAGGGAGGGGTCTGGCAGCCTCTGTCAACACATGGTTCCAGCAAGTTGCTGGGGGCCTCCTGGTTCAGGAGCTCATGGGGAACAGGAATTGTTAGCTGTTCCCTTCTTGGTTCAGAGACAAGGCGACCTCCTAGCCCTCCTCCTTCCCAGGGGCTCTCCCAGCAGTGCCCTGAGTCAGCCGTTGCTGCACAGCTCCCACAGAAAGCAACCAGGAGTCGGGGCTTAAAAAACCAATCTAGCTCATGGCTTTTGGGAATCTTCTCTCTATAGCACTTTATGTAGCTATGTGCACAAAGCCAGGTAGGTACTGCATTGGGGGAGGAAGGTGAGAGGGATGTTGGTGGTAAGAGGTGACCCTGATTCCCACCTGCCCTCAGAAGTGTGGGGAGTCTCTGAACACGCCCTTCCCAATAGTGTCTGTGCTGCATTCTACCCATGAGTGTTAACAGGGTGACTTCTTCAGGCCCAGGCGGGACAAAATTTGGAGAGTTCCTTTGAAATCTTTCAGTGAGAGGTACTATGCAGTATGACATTGGTGATCAGGAGACAAGTGTGAAGATTTCTATTCATAGAGTTTGTGACACTTTTGTCCCTCTCTTTCACCTTATTTCTCCTTAGTGAAATGCAAAAGTGCAAAGTTTATTTCCTGTTCCCATTTCCTTATTTTCCTCCAACCTGGATCCTTGTTCACCCCTCCCCCTGGCACTCCCCTTTAAAGTTCCTGCTCCCTTCTATCTGGAGGCTGTTCACTCTGGGCTCCTGACCTGTAACCCAGTAATGATTTGATCCCAAGGCCCCCAATTCCCAGCCCAGTGCCTTTTCTCCTACCCAGGCATTCACCACAGAGACTGGCACTCCAGTGAATGTGAGTCACACACAGAAAACCGGTGCTGCTTCTGCCCTGGGATTCAATCACAAAGTTCTATTTCCAGCTCTGCTCTGGCCTGGCATGGAGACCATGTATGTAGAAAGGATCAAGGGCTCCTGCCCCCACCTCCCCTCCTGCAGCACAGTCACTGAAATATAAGCTTTGTGGAGGGCCTGGCAGGGTGGCTTTCTGAGCAACACTCAGCATTTTCCCGAGAGCCAGCCCCTCTGCCTTGCACCTTTGGGAGGAGTCCAGTGATGAATGCCATCTGATGCCTGCAGCAGTAGAAACTCAATCGCAGGGTTGTCCACCTTGGGAATGAGGCGTCTTCGGAAAATGATCAAGCCACACGCTCTGAGGGCCATGGTCTATCTGAGGACTTAAGGAAGAAGATGTGAGACCCTGGGAAGTTACACAAAACAGGAAGATCTACCCTGGGGGCAGCATTCTGGTGCTGGGGAATAGCACAGACCAGCTAACAGTGACCTCATCAGCTACAGAAAAAGGCAGCATACCGAAGACAAGATGGGAGAAACCAGGAATCAGAGGCTGATTTGTGTGTGATGGTAGGACCCTGGCCCCTACCCTGTCAGGGAAGCTCTATCCCAACTCCTCCAGGACTCCCTGTTAAGACACAGGGGCTGGGGCTGGTGTGTGTGCATTAAGAGACTGGAGGTCCTCAGAAGCAAACCCACTGAAACTGGAGAGATGCTGTGAATGGAAGAGATGAGGAACATTTTCATCAAACCCATGGTCCCATTTCCTTTCGGCCTCCAGCCTGAGTCTGTGGGGCAGAGACCCCAGCAATGTAGTTTCAGATGGCTTGAGGAGTCATTCAGGGAAGGTAGCTTGGGGTACTAAAAAGCTTTTTGTTATTGATATTTTTAGTCTTTTATCCAGGTTTTAGAATGTTACACGTTCATGTGGTTCATAATTCTAAGTACAAAAGGGCACACACAGTAGAAAATCTCTTTCCTACCCCATCAAAAGCAAGCTAGTATAATGGTCAAGAGTGTGAATCTGCAGCGTGAGTTCAAGTTTTGACTTTACTACTTATTCACTATGTGATTAGCTCCTAAGTCTCATTTTCCTCAGCTCTATCTAAGACAGGATAGTAACAGTTCTACCTCAGGGGCACCTGGGTGGCTCAGTCAGTTAAGCAGCAGACTTTGGCTCAGGTCATGACCTCATATGGTTTGTAGGTTCGAGCCCTGGGTTGGGTTCTATGCTGAAAGCTCAGAACCTGGAGCCTGCTTCAGATTCTGTGTGTGTGTGTCTCTCTCTCTGCCCCTACCCCATTCATGTTCTGTCTTTCAAAACTGAATAAACGTTAAAAAAAAATTTAATAACAGTTCTACCTCAAGGGGTTGCTGTGACTTAACTTTTGTAAAGTGCTTTAGAACAGTGCCAGGCATGTAATAAGCATTCAAAAGATTTCAATATGCATAGGAAAATGTTTGGAAGGATACACATCATTAATAGTATTTCCTGGAGGATGAGATTATGGGGAGACTTTAATTTTCCAGTCCCTATATTTCTGTATTGTTTGGAAGTTTACAGAAAATATTTATTAACTTTATAACCAGCAATTCTGTGAAGACTACAATTTTTTAGCCTTTTCCATTTTAGTTACTTTTCTTTCCATTTCAGAAAAGAATGTCAACAACAAGAACAACAACAACAACAAAAGAGAGGAAGGGCGAAGAATAGAAATACCTGCAGAAGTGAAAAAACAACTCATCTGAAGGGGGACAGGTTATCAAGGTAACAAAATATATGGAAGATCACTTATGTAAGGCCTTTCTAAAGAAAATTTGTCATTTGTTCAGTCAACAATATTGAGTAGCTACCATGTACTAAGTACATGCTAGGCCTTTGCTCTCATGCAGTTTATATTCTAGTGGGAGAGACAGATTTTAATCAAATAATTAAGCAAACTAAAAAATAATTGCCAATAAGGTATGTGCTACAAGGGAAAAATGTGTAATGGGTAACCTGACTTTGTCTGAGGGATCAAGGAAGGCTTCCTTGGAAGAAGGGATGTTGAGTAGAGAAGGACGAGTGAAAGGTAAGTTGGCAATGGGAATGAAGAGAAGAAGTGTGTTCCAGGAGAAGTGGACAGCATGAATAAAGGTCCTGAGGTGGGATGGCAGAACGAAAAGAAAATCAGATATCTTAAATGCAGCAAAGGCCTGGGAGAGTGACCCAGGCAGGAAAAGACCCAAGTCAGCAGGGCCTCATCTGCAAGATTCCAGAGCCAAAGAAGGAGCTGGTATGTTGGGCAGCAGAGCTGATGCAGAGAGCTGGAGCAGGAGGTGATGGCCTCCTCAGCCCCCTTGCTGGTACTCAATCAAGATAAGCCTGCATCTGTCAAAGGCACACAAATCAGACCCAAACTGAAACTCTTTCCAGGATAATTCTCAGAACTGTCAACACATGGCTTACCAAAAAACCAAATCCACCCAACACTGTGATCTTTTCCAAATATTTCTAAACCTATAATGAATTTTTAAGAATTAGAAATAATTCAAGTGGGTTTTTTTAAGGCTTAAAAAAAATTTTTTTTAATGTTTGTTTATTTTTGAGAGAGAAAGAAAGCATAAGTGGGCGAGGGGCAGAGAGACACACACACACATACACAGAATCCAAAGCAGGCTCCAGGCTATCAGCACAGAGCCTGACGTGGGGCTTGAACTCACAAGCCACGAGATCATGACCGGAGCTGAAGTTGGAGCTTAACCAACTGAGCCACCCAGGCACCCCTTAAGACTTTATTTTTAAGTAATTTCTATACCCATTGTGGGGCTTGAACTTACAATCCTGAGATCGAGAGTTGCATGCTCTATTGATTGAGCCAGCTAAGTGCCCCTCAAATGGGGTTTTTGAAATGGTCTGTGCTCTCATATACTGTTGGTAGGAGAGAAAATTAGCATGTCCCCTTAGGAGGGCAATTTGGTAATAATTATCAAAGCATAAAATGCACATTCCCTTACACCTAGCAATTCCATTCTAGGCACTCTGACATACACAAATACATGTTTAAGATATACACATAAGGATGTTCATCACAACCTTGTTTGCAATATCAAAAAGGAAAAAAAGGCAGAAACAAATATCCATCAATATGGGAAGGTTAAATAAAGTATAGTATATCTGTACAATGGAATATTATGGAGCCTTTTAAAAAAATGAGGTAGAGCCAAATGTGCTGCTTTTAAGAGGATTTTCAGACAGGGACGCATGGGTGGCTCAGTTGGTTAAGCCTCCGACTCTTGATTTCGGCTCAGGTCATGATCTCATGGTTCCTGGGTTCGAGCCCTGCATTGGGCTCTGTACTCATATTGTGGAGCCTGCTTGGGATTCTCCTCTCTCTCTGCCCCTTCCCAACTCTCATCCTCATGAGCTCGCTCACTCTCTCTCTCAAAATAAATAAACTAAAAAAATATATATTTTTGGACATATTAAGTGAAAAATGTATGATTCAGAATAGACTGTATAATGCTATCCCGTTTGAGTTCTAAAATTTACATGTAAACTGGTAGCAGGCTTTTTAAAACATTATGTTCTATTTCCCTGTTCTCCCTATTTATGCCAAAAACCTTCCCCATTTTGGAAACCAGAAAGAAGCACCCTGTTGCCACCGTACTGGTGAACAGAGGTTTCAAATTAGTGGTTCCAGGCTTAGGCAGAAACAGGTACCAGATACCATGCCCTCCTATAAAGATGCTTATAAAGTAGTAGCAAGTTACTGGTGAAGGGCACCTTGCTCCTGTCTTGGGTTGAGTCCCATGGAATGAATGTTGGACCCCTAGATAAGCTTAGGGATCCAAGACTAGAGGGCAGTGCCCTGCCTTGGACAGAAGCCCCAGAGCATTGCTCTACATCACTGCCATCACCAATGCATCATGGGGAAAACAACACTGCCTGTATGGGGGGTGGGGGGGGGCAAGACAGACAGGCCTGGTGTGGCCATGTGGAGACACTGGAAAGAGGGGGGCAGGCCAATATTTTCCCATGGGGAAGTGGCTTAGGGTAGTGACAAGGGCACACCTTAGAAAAATGTATCTTAGTGGACACCAATGTGTAAGGGTGACCACATCTAAGAACCAGACCAACCAATGGTTCATCTTAATGGGACCAGAAGAGCTAGGATCAGATGTTCACTTTCTACCTATCCTATTGACCTGTGGAGAGGACAGTTGTTCTAGAAAGGCAAAGCTCCTATTTACCTTTTCAATTGCTTGGCTTGAGCCAGCTGTTCTCTAGAATTTCTCTCTCCTTCCCCATACATGCTTCCTACTCATGCTTTCAGAAGCAGCTCAGTGTCACTTCTGTGAAGCCTTCTGGCTTCTAATCATTCCATCTTCTGGGCTTTTAACATGGTTTGAATAAACTTCTGTAGCGTTTGATCAGAGAAACAGAACACTATGAGGAAATTAAGGATTTGGTGTAGGGATTACATCTTGTGCAGTTATGGAAGTTGATGGAGAAATCCAAGCAACTCTGTCACCTCTGCATCTGGTGTTGTGCCTGAAGTCTCTATATGTAAGCAAGGCCAGCAGTTGGGAAGGAGAGCTGGATGTGAAGTGGAGGAGAGCAAGGAAAACTGGAACTTATGAAAACAAACCAGATCCTATGAAGACAAGTAGAACTCTTGAGGACAAATGAAACCTGTGACTTCTTTCACCATTTCCAAGCTCATGAACTTATAGGAGGAGCTGGAGCCCTTTGTCATAGAGCTGAATGGACATCTGGCCGAGCACTCGGAGTAACTGAAGGAGGACATTCAGCAGGAGTTGGGGAGCTGCCGGCCTGAGTGCTATATCCTGCACCAACAAGGTGAACCAGCAGATCAGTGTCAAAAGGTAAGTACTGCCACATGCTTGGTATCCTGCTCTGTCCTTCACAGTGTACTGTTGCTATTTCACTTAAGCTTTCCAAATCTCGCACAAAATTTTCTTGAGGTTGACCCTAACTTGGAACCATGTAGGAAGGGAATCCTGGGAAACACAGTTCCAGTTTAGCTAAGTGGACACAGAACAAAGCCACCACAAGCACAATATCTAGTCTGGTAAATCTCAGTCTGTACCTTTGGCAGGGAAGAGCCGGACCTTGGGACCCAGCACAGCAGCTTTCAGCAGATGTTCATTGACTCAACAGAACACTCTCCCCACATCCCACTGAAACAAATGCTCAGGGTATGTTCTGGGATTTTGGGAAACAGCCCAGTGTTTTCCTGAAGAGTGCCATTTACATAAAAATCAATGGAGCTATTGTTGTACATTTTCTGTTTTTCTGGAGACCATGAAGGGAAACTGTCCTGGGGTTTGAAAGTTGTCAGCTTATAGAGAAAGATACACACACACACACACACACACACACACACACACACACACCAGACTCCAAGTAGATTCAAACCTCAGGGGGTTAAAGAACACAGCATCCAATATGCAAATGTGCTTGCAGCCAGGATTGCAGAGATGAGAACTCCAAGCTGACAGCAGGCAATTCACACTTCAGAAAAGTGGCAAAGTGCCTTAGGTGGTTAAAAAAAACCTGAATAAAAAAATCCTCAATGTCATCAGAAGGTTCCAGAAGCTAAGGAAAAGTGTTCTTGCCTTTCTCTCTATATACATTTCCTTACAGCTCAGGAGGTTCAGAACCTAGGTGCCAAAAAATAATTCACAGATAAATGGCTGTACTGATGTATTGTGTTCCAATGTTTTCATCAAATTAATCAGAGTGCTATTGCAAGCATAGCTCAACCCCAAACGCCCTCACAAATATACCTTTAGACACAGAAAGAGCTCCCCAAATCCTCAACTTGTTCCTTATAATCTTAAATCCCTTTAACAGAAACTATTTCATGCCACCATGTTATCAATTAAGCATCTGCATTGTGCCAGCTATACTGTGCAAAGTTCTTTACGTGTATCTTTTCTAATGCTTAAGACAAATCTTCATGATAAGCACGACTGTCTCCAGTTTTGGATGAGGAAACTAAGACTCAAAAAGGTGAAAATCCTTGCCCAAAGGCATAGCCCAAAGGCAAGATTTGAATCCAAGTAAGTCTAACTCCATAGTATATCTCCCTCCTTATACAGCTCTGCTTACCATGAAAGATGAGGGCTTAGGGCACAAATGGCCTGGAGAGAGGATGTGCAAATAATTTATAAAATTACTCCCAGTTCCAAAATGCCCAGTTTTTGATCTATATTCATATGGGGAATTTTTTTTAAAAATTTTTAATGCTTAGGGAGACACAGAATTTGAAGCAACTCCAGGCTCTGAGCTGTCAGCACAGAGCCCAATGCAGGGCTCGAACCCACGAACTGTGAGATCATGACCTGAGCTGAAGTGATGCTTAACTGACTGAGCCACACAGGCACCCCATACATTTTAAAGGTGCCCAGCTGGAATCCTTTCCATAGAATAGGTTTTAGTTGGGGGGCAGGGAGTAGAGATGAAAATCTTGGTGCCCAAGGATGACCTGGAGAGGTAAAGTGTAGCCTTAGGCCCCTACTTTGCCTTTCTATGAGTCCTCTGCTTTTTCTCTGGGAAGGACCTAAAACCACATGTTCAAAACCATATCCAGTAGCCTGGGGGTTCCTAAGCACCAAGTGTTGGGAATACCCTTAATGCTAGTCTTGAACAAGCACAAAAACACCTAACTTAGGCAGGGTGCTGGTATCCAGGAAAGTTGCCCGGGCCACTCCGCTGTGAGGAGGAAGGCCAGTTCTGCCTGCTTACAAGCAACTCTAACTCCTCAGCTTTTCCTCTCTTCCCATATCATAATGGTCTTTTCTGATTCTTCAACTCCCCTCCTCCCTTTCAAAGGATGGAATAGACATGAAGTGCCCATCAGTGAATAAAGCTCCCTCTTTCTTGTGACAAAAAGCAAGCAAGCAAGCAAGCAAGAAGCTCCCAACTACTGTGAATAAATTGAGACAAAGAAAATGTTCCCTTAATTGCACCTTTCCCTGGGCATCTGCCACTCTCTTTTCTCACAGAGACCAAGCTGCTGAGTCATCTTGCTATCTTTGCTATTTGGCTGAGGGCGAAAACAGGAGATTTCACCTGTAAAGGCACGAATATTGGCTTCCAGGATGGGGCCAAAGTCAGACAAGGTTGGAACAAAAATCATTCCAAGTAAAGAGGATCTGTTAAGTGGCCTATTAGTGCCATCTGCTGTACAATTCTAGAAAGCAAACATGGAGAATTCTATTAGTGCCTGAAGGGATTTACTTACTCATCTAACATCTGTTGAGTATGTCCCACTTGACAAGCAGTATGACAGAATTGAAGAGTGGATATAGAGCTGAATATTATAAAGCCCCAGCTTTCTAAGGGTTCACAGTCTCGTGAAATCGGAAGGTACTTAGACAAGTTGCCAGTGTGTTTTGTGCATCATTGGGGTATGTGTAAAATGGAAAGGAAGCAAAGAAGAGGGAGTGGTTATCTTTAGGTCAAAGAGGCACCCCATAAGGATTCTGAAGGATGGCTAGGAATTCACCAGGCAGAATAAAGGTGGAGGCAAGGGGCATTCCAGGCAGAGAGGAGCGTGGGCAAAGACCCTCAAGCACAAAATGGCATTCCATTGATAAACAGCTTAGTTTATATTCTGTAGGCAATGAGAAGCCTTTGACTGATTTTAGGCAGGGTTGGTGATATGGTCAGATTGACATTTTACAAAGACATTCTGGCAGCAAGGAAGGTAGAGAATGAATTAGGATTGAAGGCAGGGAGATCAATGAGTTACAAGCTTGTCACCAATAGGCCAGGTGACAAATGATAGAGTTAAATTAAGGCAGAGACCCTGAAAAAGGAGAGGAAGGGATGAATTTGAGAAATATCTCAAAAAGAAAACCAACAGTATTTGATGTTTCATTGTTCAAGGGAGAGAGGAGGAAAGAGAGATTGTTTGGTTTGGGTGACAGTGGAATAGGGAGTAGAATGTAAAATAATGATTTGCTTGGGACAAGATGAATTTGAAGTGCTATAGACTACCCACAAGGTAAATGAACAGATGGAATTGTGTTCAGTGATCTGATCACCTCATCCCACCTCTTCATTGCCCAAGGTGAAAATTTCCTATTGGAAAAAAATTTTGCTTCCACTATAGGTACCTCTGCAGGCCACCTCCTCCACTTGGGTAAGTCTGCCTGTGCATCTGATATTCAAAGCATTTTATCCTCTTTCAGTCAGAAACAACATGGAAAAGCATGGCTGGCTTTGCAGTGAGAAAGACCTAACCCCCTAATTCAACAGTTGTATTACTTTAAGCAAAATACTTCCTTAAGCCTCACTTTCCTCATCTGTAAAATGAGGGTAACCTCTATTTTACATGGTTGTAGTAGGGTTAAAAATAATATATACATAAGATCAGACATATCAGAAGTACTGAATATATAGGAGTCATTTTTATCCCTGTTGTCATAAAAGGTCATCAGAAAGCTTCTGTATTATGATCTAATAGCATGCTCTTAGCTTCTATTGATAGCTGAATCAAGAAATGGCTTTTCATATTTCCAGCAAAACTGCTGGTGACCACGCTGTTCACTACACCATATATATTCCTTATGTATAAAGTACCACAAGATAAATTCCTTTCAATATAGGAACTGGGAAGAAATTCACTCTTTTGAAAAATGGTTTCCTTTTTTGTGTTATTTCTCTGACAAGTTTTGAACTAAATTGGGTGCTCACAGTAAGTCTACTGGCCTTGTTGGCTAGTATATTTATTTGTTTCTATTATGAAGGTAAGGGTACCATTTTGGGGGGGGGGGTAGTTACTGCTTGTCAGGCATCGTGCCAAGTGCTTTACTTTCATCAATTCACTTAATTTTCACAACAACCCTCTGAGCCTTTACCGTGATTTTTCAAGAGGAAAAAAAAGGAAAGATATGTCTGGGTAGACTCAAAGGCAGGTCTGCCTGACTCCCAACAACCTTGCTCTTAACCTTGACTCTGTATTACAGTTTTACATTTGGCTATATGATTGCAGTCAGTTTAGTAAAACCTTAGTTTGCAAGCATAATTCGTTCCGGAAACATGCCTATAATCCACAGCACTTGTATATCAAAGCAAATTTCAAGAACCATTGGCTCAGTTGTGATCATGTGACATTTCGCGTCAGGTACTACTTACATCGCAAGACATTGTCCATTTACCAAGTTAAAATTTATTAGAAACGTTTGCTTCTCTTACAGAACACTCCCAATCCAAGGTTTTCTTGTGTGTATGTGCATACATATATGTATATGTGTGTGTGTGTGTATATATATATATATATATTTTTTTTTAAGACATATAATAACAAATAACAAATACATAGGGCCCAAATCAGACCACAACAAAGAACAAGGAAGTTATGTTTTAGGTGGTGGGACTCTCCTGCGATTTTCTTTCTTTACTTCTGCTATAATTGCCACGATATTATTCATTCAATAGACGAAACATATTAGAAAATATAAAATCTCTTCTGGAAAGCAGGCAGGGTTTAAAGGGCAACAACAAAGTGAAACTGAGGCCGAGGGAGGGGAAGGTATGGCGTTCTTGCCGTAGGGCCCTAAATGTGAACTCTGGGATTCCGATGCCCCACCCCATCGTCACCTGCGTGCGGGCCAGCAAGGCTCAGAGCCATTGAACCCTCCCCTCTTCCTGAGCACAGAGGAAAACTGAGGTGCTGCGAGCGGCAGAGGGGTTGGGGTTGGTTGGGGGGAGGTCTGGCCTGCCCACGCCTCACTGCCAGCCTGGGGGAGAGCGCGTCCACCTTTGACGGTGCACCGACGGGAAGCTATTCAGCTGCAGATTCTCATCGGTCAAACCTCAGTACCTTAGCACAGAATTCAACACAGAGGCCGTTCCTTAAGACTACTCACCCAAGGCCGAGGGAGGCAGGAGGCGGGCCTTGAACGGAAAGGGGGAGTACGTCGACCAATCCGGAAGGTTCGGTTGCGCTTAGAGCGACCAACAGTATAGGGAGAAGTCTCCTCCACCCGCCTCAAAAATGTCTTTCTTTCACTTAGAACGTCGCGAGATCTTCACTCAAGCTGTACGGTTGGTTGAAAGACGCAAAGTGAGGGTTACGCCCACTGCTTCCTCCGTTCACTGATTGGTCTTCTAGAGGAAAAGGGCTCTAACGTCAACGAGTTCCGCGAATGCCCATTGGTAGATGGTGCGGCCCTGTCGGCGCGCGGGCGCCGGCGCGGGCGTTCGAACGCGGGGTTGGCGGCGTTACCATGGCGATGCGGCCTGGCCGGAGCAGCAAAAGCCGGTGAGTTGACAGCACCCCGCCAGCTTTCGGGCTCTCTCCTGTCGGTGTTGTCTTCTGTCCTCAGACAGGGTTGACCGAGGGGGAACTTGGAAGTCTCTGAGGTGAGAAATGGCGGGGGGACGACCGGAGAGACGAGGGGTAGGCCTCTGCCCCCCGGAGGATGGCACTCAGGACGCCCGCTGAACGCGTGAGGAGGCGGCGGTTGCAAGGAAACTGGGATTTGGCCTCTCATGGTTGTTTGAACGCTCATCTGCTCTTTTCTTCATCCCAAAATCTCCGCCTTTTTTTTTCTGTGACTATCTCGAGCGCTACTTCTCCCATGAAGCCTTGTCTGAGTCTCGAAATCTTGCCTTTGAACCTGTAGCCCTAACTGGAACCTTTCTTAGAAGGCACTTGTATTAGGCGTTGGGTTATTTGTGTACTTCCGTGAACCTCATTCTCCTCCTTCCTCCCATTTAGAGTTCTTTGAGGCAGAACAAGCATCTTTCATTCACAATGTCTTACACACAGTAGAGTTTTCAGGAATTATTTGTTGAGTTGAATTTAATTCACCACAAATAGATTGGATTCCCCTCTGTGCCCTGTGCCGTTTTCCCTCGCGTTTGGAGGTTATTTTCTATTTTTACGAGAGTAGAGGGAGTGCACCCTAATTCACATTAGAAGGACCTGAAAGTCCACGTTGGCCTTTCCACTGGTTGTGAAAGGGAACATCTTTTTTTTTTTTTTTTTTTTTTTTTTTTTTGAATTCTTGCTACAACTCTGGCACTGTGGCTTTTAGTCTTGTTCTCCCAATGCTTTTATTAAACTCCTTGTGAGTCTTTGCTTAAAACAAATTACTGTATGGCAAGAGTGTCTCAGTTTCTTAGTGACCTGCAGCTATTGTCACATTTTAAGAGTGCTTTGGAAACTGTTTTAAAGCATTTTCTCCTTTGTATTTTACTTGTAGTGAGAGACTACATGTAAACTACATGTAGTGAGAGACTATGCTTCAGGTGCATATAACAGCTGCTCTTGTAGCTATCCAATCATCAGGTGGCCATGATAGAATTGCTTTACCAAGACTGTTGTTTGGGGGCACCTGGGTGGCTCAGTCGGTTAAGCATTTGACTCTTGGTTTCGACTCAGGTTGTAATCTTTGAGTTTGTGGGATTGAGTCCCGCATCAGGGCTCTGTGCCAACAGCACAGAGCCTATTTGGGGCTCTTTTTCTCCCTCTCTCTCTGTCCTTCCCCTGCTTACACTCTCTCTCTCAAAATAAATAAAGGTTAAAAAAAAAAATACCGTTGTTTTGTCGACTCCTAAGACTATAATATTGCCAGTCCGGATTGTTGATGATTCTCATGTCAAATTCATAGCTCAGTGATGGTTTTAATAAAAAGATTGAAAAAGTCAGGTATAGTAACAGTGCTATTATTATCCTCTTATAAAAGTTTGAACACAACTGTATAGCTAAATTGCAGATCTGTGACATGTAATGGAAACCAAACAGGGGATTCAGGGTTTGGCGTTGGCTCTGTCTCTACTCACTGTAGCTGGTTTTACAAGCCAGTTAGCCCTTTCAGTTAGCCCTACTAATTCAAAAAGTGTTGAATTAGTAGAGCCACAGGGATTCTAGTCTATCAAGTTAGTCAAGCAGCTGTTTGTTTTTTTAATTCCAGTATAGTTAACATTGTTATATTAGTTTCAGATGTACAGTATATTAATTCAGTAATACTGTACATTACTCAGTGCTCATCATAAGTGTACTCTTTTGTTAAAGAGTTTATTCTTTAAAAATGTATGTTTATTTTGAGCGAGAGTAAGCGTGAAGGGGGGAGAGACAGAGAGAGAGGGAGGGGGGAGAATCCCAAGCAGGCTCCATGCTCCAGTGCAGAGCCTCATGTGGGGCTCAATCCCTGGACTGTGAGATCATGACCTAAACTGAAATGAAGTGAGCCACCCAGGTGCCCCTGTGGTAAGTTATTCTTAATCCCCTTCACCTATTTCCCCCATCTCCCCACCTACTTCCCCTCTGGTAACCATCAGTTGTCTATAGTTAAGAATGTTTTTTTGGTTTGTTGCTTTTTTTTTTCTTCATTTGTTTTGTTTCTTAAATTCCACATATGGGTGAAGTCATATGGTATTTCTCTTTCTCTGATTGACTTATTTCACTTAGCTTTTTATCCTCGGGATCCATCCATGTTGCTTCAGATGGCAAGATTTCTTTTTCTTTATCAGTTCTAGTAGTTCTTTATTTTTAATTTTTTTAAATGTTTATTTATTTTTGCGAGAGAGAGCATGAGCAGGGAAGGGACAGAGAGAGAGGGAAACACAGAATCTGAAGCAGGCTACAGGCTCTGAGCTGTCAGCACAGAGCCTGACATGAGGCTCAACACAGCGTTCAAACCGTGAGATCATGGCCCGAGCTGAAGTTGGACGCTCAACTGATGGAGCCACCCAGATGCCCCAAGTTTTCATTCTTTTCGATGGCTAATATTTCATTATATATATGTGTGTATGTGTGTGCCACATCTTCTTTATCTGTTCATCTGTCAATGGACACTTGGGCTGCTTGACTACTGTAAATGATGCTGCAATAATAAAAAAAATGCTGCAATAAGTAATGTTGCAGTAAACCTAGGGGTGCATATGTATTTTTGAATTAGTGTTTTCATATTTTTTGGGTAAGTACCCAGTAGTAGAAATACTGGATCATATGGTAATTCTTTTTAATGTTTTGAAGAAGCTTCATAATCTTTTTCACTGTGGTTGTACCGGTTTGCATTCCTACCAACAGTGCACAAGGATTCCTTTTACTCCACATCTTTGCCAACACTTGTTTCTTGTGTTTTTGATTTTAACCATTCTAACAGATGTGAGGGGATAGCTCATTGTGGTTTTGATTTGCATTTCCCTGATGATCAGTGATGTTGAGCATCTTTTCATGTGTCTGTTGGCTATCTGTATGTCTTCTTTGGAGAAATGTCTGTTGTTGTCTAAAAGCAATTGGTTATTTTTTGAAAAAAATTTTAATGTTTATTTATTTTTGAGAGAGACAGAGGGGGAGACACAGAATCTGAAGCAGGCTCCAGGCTCTGAGCTGTCAGCACAGAGCCCAATGTAGGTCTTGAACCCACAAATTGTGAGATCATGACCTGAGTCGAAGTAGGACACTTAACTGACTGAGCCACCCAGGTGCTCCAAGCAATTGGTTATTGATATCAGGTAAACATCACATGTTCAGTCTTCCAAGGACTATGTAGCTGAAACTGATAGCTGCCATTTATTGAGCATTTACCCTGTGCAAAGCACTATATCAAGGGCTTTATATAAATATTACATTTTTCTTAGCATAGTACATCAATGTACTGCCCACAGAGCATTTCAGTAAAAGCTTTTGGTTTATGTTATTAATGTAAATCTTTAGTTATTGTATGTTCTAGTGCATGTCCTTGGAGCAAACTAGGGCATGATCCTCTCATCTTCCAGTTTAGGAGAAATAGTTTCTTTGGGCTGCCATTTTATTGTTTGTAAAGTAAGGGGTTGAAGTCTTCTCAGTCCCTTACAGATTAATTCATCAATTAATCCAGTTTCTTGTACTGGCTCAGCAAACCTGTTCATAATTTGTACAGAAAAAAATCCTCAACAAATTTTGTTAAATGAGCAATAGAGTTCCACTTATACTATGAGTGTTGTGGTCATTGTATACTTCCCCAGTTAATGTCTCAAGGATTTTGATGTTCATATCTTAATGAACAAGAAGACTTTTCCATAGGCATAAACTAATAATAGGTAAATAGGTACCATTTGTATTGGAAAAATGCCATTTTCTACCTATATGTCTTTTCCTGTGTAGGAAAAACCTCATTTCTTTCCCTCCTGTCTGTCTCCTTTACCACTCATAGAAGACTTCACTTCTGACACTTCTGGCTAAATGTGTGGGGACTTTTCCCCCACCAAGCAATTCTTTGTGACACCAGCTGGGTATCCTATAATTTAACTCAATCTAACTCTATTTGGAGATAGTATCCGATCCCACAAGTTAAGGGCTCAGTCTGACACCCCACTTCAGATGCCAACTGTTAAGTAGTAGGTCCCCAGGTTACCTACAACTTCTGTCAGATTTGGCTACAAATCAGAAGTTCCCATGACTCCCTCCATGGACTCAATTTGCTAGAATGGCTCACAGAACTGAGGGTAACACTTAAGTTTACCAGTTGGGGTGGTACCACAGAACTTCTGTCAGATTTGGCTACAAATCAGAAGTTCCCATGACTCCCTCCATGGACTCAATTTGCTAGAATGGCTCACAGAACTGAGGGTAACACTTAAGTTGGGTGTTACCAGTTGGGGTGGTACCAGTTGAGCCACCGCCTGGGTGGCTCAGTGGGTTAAGCATCCAACTCTTGATTTCTGCTCAGGTCACGATCTCACGGTTTGTTGGGTTGGGAGCCCCATATTGGGCTCTCCACTGACAGTGTGGAGCTTGCTTGGGATTCATTCTCTCTCTCTCTCTCTCTCTCTCTCTCTCTCTCTCTCTTAAAATAAATAAAAATAAACTTCAAAAAAAAAGTTTATCAGTTCATTAAAGGTTATGATAAAGGTTGTAGATGAACAGCCAGAAGAAGAGATACATAAGACAATGTCTGTGAGGGTCTTGAGCATAGGAGCTTCTGTGCCTATGGAGTTGGGGTGTGTCACCCTCCTGGTGTGAATGTGTTCACCAACCTGGAAACCTACTGAACTCCATACTTTTGGTATATTTATGAAAACTTTGTCAAGCTTATGGCTTGATTTTTTTGGTGGCCAACCCCCACCCAGAATTGCATCATTAGAACAAAAGATATTCCTAATGCTCTTATCATTTAGGAATTTACCAGGGTCTTAGGAGTTCTGTGCCAGGAACTATGGGCAGAGACCAATATATACTTTATATTATCTAGGTGAAAGATACTAGGACCAAACCACCAAGGCTGTGGTAGTTGGAATGAGGATAGAGGGGGAAAATTTGACAAATATTTACTCTATTAAATTGGCTGGACCTGTTGATTAGATTTGGGATTAAAGGAGAGGAAAGGAATCTAGGATGCTTCCCAGTTTAGCTCTGAGTCACTGGTTCATGATACTGTCACTCACGTACTCCCACCCCCCTCACCAAAGAAGAGAAAGGTGGAGGGTCAGTTTTGTGGGGAGGTCATGAGTTGATTATTGACAAGTAGTTCAGATGCTTAATTATGGAAACATTTTGATGATGATCCCTGAATGTTTTTGCTGCAACTAAAGTTACACTGGAATTCTAGAAGTATCACTTAATAATGCTGTACAGTATTCAGGCCAAAAAAACTCTAGGTGTTTCATCAGCAATGAGGAGCAGTCTTTTAAGTTAGTTACCTTCTTGTGTTGAGATTTGATTGGTTAAAACTAGTGGCATGGAATTGCATAGCCAACATATGAAATAAATCCATATAGTTGTTTTTAATGATCTATGCCTTGGTTCCTTCATTTTAAAAAAGGAAGATGGTGATAATTGCCACTTATCACAAAAAGTCTTGGAAGAATCAGGTAGCACAATTAATTACATATTAATAATTTAGATCCCAGTGAATGGAATTATTGTTTGAATTTTTCTTTGCTTTCTCAGCATCATTCCTTTAGAAATAATTCCTGGTGCCAACAGTTCCCAAAAGGATGTAGCCTTGGGTAAGAGTCTATATCATCTTAGTAATTTATAAAAAACTGATATAATAATTATTTTTCCAGTGAAACACATGAAGATATGTTTTGTCAAAAGTATTTTATAACTGCAAAATGGCAAAAATCTGCAAATGACAACTTACAATTGGATTAGACCAGGATTTTAAAATTAAAGCCCTGATTTTAAACCCAGCATTGGCTGGGAATTCTTTAAAAATTAAGCCTCTAGGGGCATCTAGGTGGCTCGGTTGAGTGTGCCAACTTCAGCTCAAGTCGTGATCTTGCAGTTCGTGAGTTTGAGCCCCACATCGGGCTCACTGCTGTCAGCCTGTCAGCACAGAGCCTGCTTTGGATCCTCTGTCCCCATCTCTCTGCCCCTTCCCCACTTGCCTTCTCCCAAAAATAAATACTAAAAATTAAGCCTCTATATTTAGAATAATACTTCTACTGTTTTAAGATAACTGGGTTCGACAATTTTGTTATGTTTATTTTTAGGTGATTATTCCCATGCTTTTCACCAAACTTAGAAACTTAAGCTCATAGTGGGGCTTTTGAAAGGAATTGCAGTAATTGCATAGTATTGGCTATCTAACCATAAACTTGAAATTTATCTTTTTCCACTGAAAACAGAATCTCTCAAAAACTGCTTTTGGGTATAACTCACATAATTCGTATCCTAAAATCCACCTCTATCTAGCCTTAAGAATTCCATTAAGTGTCATATATTCTCATTCCTTTGCAGCTGTTGTTTTGAGCAGTTGTTTAATAACACTTGTCTTCTGTTGAGATCACTAGTCTATAGATAGAATAACCCCTAGAGTTTGAAATAACTAACTCCCTTGTTGAGGGAAAAGTGTATATTATATCATCTACCTCTTAATCTTCCAGTGATAATACTGAATTTCTTATGTTCTTAATTAAGGAACTTATGCCTAACATGGAGTATGGAAACATTTTAATGAAAATTGTTTGAGAATACTGGGTTTGTATTGTATACTTAATGGTACGGTGGACCCAGTGACCTTGTTAGCGGTCCCTTAAAAAGTGATCATTGTTAGTGTGTCCTAGAGCTAGATAGGTTGGCGGTTTAGTATGTGAACATACTAAAAGCCATTGAATTCACTTTAAGTGGATGAGTTGTATGCTGTGTGAATTAGATCTCAGTAAAGCTGTTTTATCTATTTTTAAAAGTGGTCATTGTCACAATTTTAGGGGAACTTAGATGAAGAAATATTTCTTGGCAATCAGAAGCTATTTTAGTTCTTTTATTTTCATACTACTTCTATAATAATAATTAGAGTATATAATATGCTCTAATGCCTACTGACCTTCTGATGTAGTTCCCTTACTTTCAGAAACAGCATATTCATTTAAAACATACACAATTGAGTATGTAGAGAGGGGAAAACAGATGTTTAAAGAGGCCATGGTGGTTTAGCCTATGAAAGCTGTGTGATCATTGGAGAAGTCAATTATTCAGAGCTAGCTTTAGTTCCCACATAAAATGAAGATGTTGGACCACATACTAGCTCTCAAACGCCCACAGGGCTAACCAGTTAATGTAAATGAATAAAGTTGTTTGGTTGGCATAAAGGAACCAGAAGCAGAGAGACTATGGTGTATAGGATAGTATATGCTCTTCTAATGTTTATTTTTGTTTGTTTATTTATTAGAAAGTATGTGAGCTGTATATGCTCTTCTAAAGAGAGCAGCACAACTCCGTTTTGGTCTGTTATTGCCTTATTTTATTGTAGGCTCAATGTAACTATCTTTTGATTCTCGAGAAAAACAGAAACTGGATTTTTAATTGCTCTTGATTTTTAAATAGTGAAACGAATCCTAAAAAAGTTTTAAACACTATGCAAGTCAAACTGCAAGGTATGAAGGATGAAGGAATCCTTCATAGGCCAAATGTTCTAGATTATATCAGCTGTTGACTAAATGACCTCTTTTGACTTGGCTAGCCATAGGACTCCCCCCCCCTTTTTTTTTTTTTTTAATCTTATAGAAATGCAGTGTGGTGCATACCAAAGAATATGTGTGAAACATATATGTAGGTTATAAAGTATAATACAAAATGAATAAAATTCCTAGACCTGACACATCATCTGCCTTTGTTCTCTTCCTGTTCCACATTTCCCTGCTCACTCCTCTGAGGTAACCACTATTCTACATTTTGGGATTAGATGCCTAAATAATACATTGGACTTGCCTGGTTTTGCTCGAGCCTTAAAAACAACATAGTTTTCTAGGATTTGCTTTTCAAGTGATGTTTCTGGGATTTGATAAATTGAGTGTAGTTATAGTTTGTTCTTTTATCACTATTGTATAATATTCCATTGTGTGAATGTATCCACATTTATTTAGTCTCCAGCCAGTAAACATTCAGGTTATTTTCAGCTTTTGGTTCTTGTGAAGAGTGCTGCTATGCACATATTTCTATGTGCCTCCTGAAGCAGAAGTTTCGTAGGGTATATACCGAGGAGATGAGTTGCTTGGTTGTATAATATATGAAGACTCAACTTCATAAGATAATGTCAAACTGTTTTTCAGCATAACTGACTTAGCCCCATGATTCTTGACTCTGAAAGTTCTCCATAGCTTTGCCTTCTCTAATTTATTGTATTCTCTTCTTCCATACTTTTTTTTCTCTTGGTGAAGATGACCTGCTTCACTGCCCCCCTATTTTCTTTTTCTCAAGAACTATATGTTCTCTGCCATTTCACTTCATTAAGAACATTTTCTCTAATAAAAAGATAAAAAAGGACTGGAATGCCTGGGTGGCTCAGTCAGTTGAGTTGTCTGACTTCGGCTCAGGTCATGAGCTCGTGGTTCTTGAGTTTGAGCCCCACGTTGGGGTCTGTGCTGACAGCTCAGACCCTGGAGCCTGCTTTGGATTCTGTGTCTCCCTCTCTCTCTGCCCCTTGCCCGTTCATGCTCTGTCTCTCTCTGTCCCTAAAAAAATAAATAAACGTTGAAAAAAAATTTTTTTAAGTTTTTCCATACAGAAATATTTACTGATAATTTAATGGTCATTCAGGCACCTGGGTGGCTCAGTTAAGTGTCTGACTCCTGGTTTCCACTCAGGTCAAGGTTTCACTGTTCAGGGAATCGAGACCCGTGTCAGGCTCTGTGTTGACAGCATGGAGCCTGCTTGGGATTTTCTGCCTTTCTCACTCTCTGTCTCCCTCAGAAGAAATAAATAAACGTTAAAAAAAATTTAATGGTCATTTAAAGAACTTTGTAAATTATGTTTGTCAGGTTCTGTATAGGATTACATTTAAGTTCTGTTTACTGTGGCTGTGTTTTTTTTAACTGCCTCACAAATGATCTGGATATTTCTGGCACTTATGAGCTCTTAGTTGTTTCAGGAGTTGCTCAGCATAAATAATTTGAAATTTTATTGTTGGGGAGTTTTTTTTTTAATTTGGGAACATGAATTTTTCTGTAATCAATTTGAATACTTTTATTTATTTTTTTAATTTTTTTTTCAACGTTTATTTATTTTTGGGACAGAGAGAGACAGAGCATGAACGGGGGAGGGGCAGAGAGAGAGGGAGACACAGAATCGGAAACAGGCTCTAGGCTCTGAGCCATCAGCCCAGAGCCTGACGCGGGGCTCGAACTCACGGACCGCGAGATCGTGACCTGGCTGAAGTCAGACGCTTAACCGACTGCGCCACCCAGGCGCCCCTGTAATTACTTTTTAAAAACTATGGCCACCACACCCACCTAGAACGTGTTCCTTATGCCCTTCTTTTTTGTTTTTAATTTTAAAAAATGTTTTATTTATTTTTGAGAGAGTGCAAGCAGGGGAGGGTCAGAGAGAGGGGGACAGAGGATCTTAGCAGGGTCTGCACTGACAGCACTGATCCTGATGCAGGGCTCAAATTCTCCAGCTGTGAGATCATGACCTGAGCTGCAGTTGGATGCACAACTGACTGAGCCCACCCAGGCACCCCTCCTTATGCCTTTTTCATTTATCCAAGTAAAGCTCTTGAGATTTTTGTTCTCTGCTTGAAGAGTCTAAAAAAGTGTTCAGCATGTGCATTTTTTTTTTCAAAGTAGACTTTATGCCCACTGTGGGGCTTGAACTCAGGACCCTGAGATTGAGAGTCACATGCTGTACCAACTGAGCCAGTCAGGCACCCCCAGCATGTGCATTCTTGGCAACTCTTAACCACAGCTCACATTTTTTAAAATTTAATTTAGTTTTATTTTTAAGTAAACTCTCTACCCAACATGGGGCTTTAACTCATGACCTCAAGATCAGGAGTTGCATGCTCTGGGGCGCCTGGGTGGCTCAGTTGGTTGTGTCCGACCTCAGCTCAGGTCATGATCTCGCAGTTTGTGAGATTGAGCCCCATGTGGGGCTCTGTGCTGACAGCTCAGAGCCTGGAGCCTGCTTCAGATTCTGTGTCTCTCTCCCCTTCTCTGCTAATGCTCTGTGTCTGTCTCTCAATAATAAGCGTTAACAAAAAAAAAAAAAAAAAAAAAAAAAAAAAGCCACATGCCCTACTGTCTAAGCCAGCCAAACACCCTGACAGCTCAAATTTCTATAGAAAATTTCAATACATTTTATCATTTTCTTCTGTGGTTAATTTTGGTTTTGATAACTTTAGAAATGAATGCTTTAGGGGAAGAGCTTTTCCCATTTATTTTTTAACTGTTTATTTATTTTTGAATACTTATTTATTTTTGAGAGACAGCATGAGCAGGGGGAGGGGCAGAGAGAGAGGGAGACAGAATCCCAAGCAAGCTCAGTTCTATCAGCGCAGAGCCGGATGCGAGGCTTGAATGCAGGAGTTGTGAGATCATGACCTGAACTGAAACCAAGAATTGGATGCTTAACCAACTGAGCCACTCAGGCGCCCTGCTTTTCCCTTTCAGATGTTAGTGTAACACCTAAAATTTAATGGTATGAGGTTTCTTCTTAGAGTGATAAAAATGTTCTAAAATTGGATTTTGATGATGGTTGTACAACTCTGAATATGCTAAAAACTGTTGAATTGTACTCTTTAAGTGGGTGAGTTTTATGGTATGTGAATTATATCTTAATAAAGTTGTTAGAATTTAATGTTGTCCTAGAGGGATTTATTGACCCTTTTTTCCTGTTTCTTTTTTGATAATCAGGTATTTGGGATGTCACATTAATTTGAGAAGCTAAAAGTAACTTCTATGCTTTTGAACTTGGACCATTTTCCCCTAGTTTTTCTGATTGGCAAGGAATACATAGATATTACATTTAGGTTTTCTACTTTTTTATAGTGATCAAAATTAAAAAAAACATTTTTAATATTTACTTATTTTTGAGACAGAACACAACCAGGGTAGGGACAGAGAGAGGGAGACACAGAATCCAAAGCAGGCCTCAGGCTCTGAGCTGTCAGCACAAAGCCCGATGTGGGGCTTGAACCCACGACTACAAACCATGAGATCATGACCTGAGCCAAAGTTGGACACCAAACTGACTGAGCCACCCTGGCGCCCCAGTGATCGAAACTTTTATTAGACATATTGAATAATCTTGACAATTCTACAAGCAGACAACAGTGGATTCTGATATGTTCTTCAAGTTTTTTGAAATTATAATACCTGCCCCTGGGTTAATGTTACTCAGTTGTCTCCCCCTAGAGGTGGAACACAGAACTCTTTTAGCATAAATATTCTATTTACCCATGGGATTGCTTATTTTCTAATAGGTAATATTTTCCCCAAGTCATTGATACTATATGTTTTTCTCAGGTTGACTTTAAAAAATTAGACTGATGGGGCCGCCTGTGTGGCTCAGTTGGTTAGGTGTCTGACTCCTAGTTTTGGCTCAGGTCATGATCTCATGGTTCATTAGATCAGGCCCCACATAGGGCTCTGGGGCTTCTTGCTGCAGTGCAGAGCCTGCCTGGGATCCCCTTTCTCCCTCCCTCTCTGCCCTTCCCCTGCTTGCATGTGTGCTCTCTCTCTCAAAATAAACTTAAAAAAAATTAGACTAATTTAAGCAATTTCTTCTTTTATGTCATCTAGGTCAGTGAAAAAAGACTTATGAAAACCGGTATTTTAACTTTATTCCAAAGGCCTAAGAAATAAAAATCACACAGTTGAAAATCTCTTATCCGTATATGTTACATGGATTTAAAATAACAATGATACTATGTGATTTTATTTTATGTGACATTCTAGAAAATACGAGTCATCTGTGAGACAGAAAGCAGGTTAATGGTTACCTTGGGCCCAGGGTGGAAGAGAGGATTGACAGCCAAGGGTGTTTAGGAACTTTCAGTAGGTGATTGATGGGACTGTATTGATTGTATTTTGACTGATATAGTGATTACATGGATATATATTTGTCATAATTCATAGAACTATACTCCTAAAATGGATCTAGTTTATTATATATAAGGAAAGTTGATTAAAAGAAAAATCAAATAAGACCACACATACACATGACGTTTATTTGTATCAAGTATTGATCTTTCAATATATAGCATCATCTAATATTTCCCTGTTGTATATGTAATCAGACATTTATGTTAACTATTTCAGTGGAGAGCAAAGTACTTGTACAATTGTCATTGATGAAATAGTTTGAATAGAAGCCTACACATAGTATTTGGCAAATATAATATGTCTACTCTAGTAACTCTAATTCCTTACCTTTTGATTCTATGTTACATATTCAGGTTTTGACCAAATAATAGAAATTATCTTGTAACCATGTTAAAAGTCTTCATACAGTGCATCTATTTGTATCTAAGTCAGGTGGCCAACACTTTCTACATGCCAGGCATAGTGACCAGTGCTGAGTAAGAGAGCATGGCCCCATCCTTATGGAGTACTTTATAGTTTTCAAATTAGTTTTACATAAATATCTTACTGCATCCTTTAAGAGAGGGGAATGAAACTCAGAGAAACTGACTTTGTCCAGTTTACGCAGCTAGATAACTGAGTTAATAGGATACCAAGTTCAGTTTCAGGCAATTTAGGTGGATAAAGTTACATAGTTCAGGTAGATGAATGGAAAGTTTGAGAGGGTATGTTAAATAGTTGGATCTTATCCACATCCTGGAATGTGAATAAACTTCCTTAATTGCATATAAAGTTACATGTATTCCCCTTCCAGTTGATTTTCTCTAACACCAGGATAAGAAAGTTTGAATTTCTTGGATTTGTTCCAAGACTGTTTCTGATTGTTACCCCAACAGCTGAGACCCAGTAGATCCTGGGTGTCACAGGGGAGAACTCTGCATACTTGTGGCATTGAATGTGAGTGGGCCCTACATACAAAAACCTGTTATCTGACCCCATATTGATTTCACTGATTTGCAGGGCATTTTCATGGTGGTGGCAGCTGTGAGCTGAGCTGTGTTGTGCTGCAGCACAGATGCAGGAAGCTGCCAGTCTACTGAGCAGTGTAGATAGTCGGCCTGTCATGGGGGGATGGCAGTGTGGCTGTCTTTGCCACTACTTGTGAAGGAGGCAGAATGGAATAGTGGAAAGAACATGGGACTAGCCATGAGAAGACCTAAGTTCCAATCTTAGAACTGTTACTTGAGAGCTATATTACTATGGGCTATTCTCTGTATCATTCTAGTCTTCTAAGTAAAATGAGGGAGTGATCTGTGCACCACAGATAAATCTCAACATCATTATACTACATGAAAAAAGCTAGATACAAAAAAAGACTGTATTTTATAATCCCATTTATAGAAAACTTCAGAAAATACAAACTAATATATAATGACAGCAGATCAGTGGTTGCCTAGGGCCAGGGGCAGAGAAAAGGAAGGAATGCAAAGAGACATGAGGAGTCTTTTGAGAGTAATAAAAATGTTCTGCATTCTTTTTTTTTTTTTAAGTTTACTTTTATTTATTTTGGAAGAGAGTAAGCAGGGGAGGGGCAGAGAGAGGGGGAGACAGAATCCTAAGCAGGCTTTGCACCTGCTTAGCATGGAGGCCAATATGGGGCTCGAACTCATGAACCACAAGATGATGACCTGAGCCAAAATCAAGAGCTGGACCCTTAACCAACTGAGCCACCCAGGCACCCTAGACAAATTTCTTAAAATATTGAAATGCTTAATTTACCCAGATTTTTATCTTATATTCCATTTGATTGTTTTACTGCTTCATGGTTATTATATCCTGTCATCTTTATTTACATCCTTATAGTCACAGTGTGACAAAGGTGTCAGTGGTAAATTCTTAACTCCAATATATTTGGAGCACAAGAAACATGGAAAGAAGTCATGGAAATGACTTGACACCATCCCCTACCCCAATTTTCATCCTGTATTCTATTAATGGTTTTAAATCTCAAAATCTGTCTTTTTTGTATTGTTTTTGTTTGTTTTTAAATGTTTATTTTTGAGAGAGTAGGGTAGGAGCAGAGAGAGAGAGAGAGGGAGACAGAAGATCTAAAACAGGCTCTGTGCTGACAGAGAGCCCCATGCGGGGCTCAGACTCACAAACCATGAGATCATAACTTGAGCTGAAAACGGAAACTTAACCAACTGAGCCCCCCAGGTATCCCTGCTCAAAATCCTTCTTAATAAATACTTCCAAAAGCCAAAACCAATTGTTAGGAGTTGACATTGAAGTTGAAAATTAACCTAGGGAAAATATTCAGTAACTCAAACATGAAGTAAGTAGCGACCATTCTGGATTACTTGTGGCTGTATACAGCTATTCCTGATCTCCTTTCCCAAATGCTCAGGCCCTCTGTGCTTAAGACTTGCTGGAAACGCATAATCTTTAGCTGGACATGAGACAATGGGCAGCTACTTCTGAGACGTGTTTCTTGGAGGAAAGCTGATTTTAGGTTTTGGTAGAAAATAATACAAGATGAAACTGTCAGACATTAATTGAAACACAGAATATATATTTAAAAAACCAAAACATGAGTTAATAGTGAATTTTTAAAAAGCACCCCCCACCCAAAAAAAAGGCAAAACCCAAATCCTAAAGGAACTCATTAGATACCATCCAAAACAACTAAGGCAGGTGTGCCTAGGTGGCTCAGATGGTTAAGTGTCCGACTGTTGGTTTAGGCTCAGGTCATAATTTTATGGTTCGTGGGTTGGAGCCCTGCATGAGGCTCCATGCTGACACTGCGGAGCCTGCTTAGGATTCTCTTTCCCTCTATCTCTGCCCCTCCCCTGCTCACTCTCTATCCCTCTTTTTCTCAAAATAAAATAAATAGACATTAAAAACAAAATAAAATAGGGCATTACTTCTTACTCTGAAAATTGGAAATTAAAAGGAAAGAATACCTTTATTGCTGCCTTCTATGTACAGACTTTACTCTGGATGATCAAATAGCCCTAGTTGTTAACTGAAAGTTTTTCTTTACAAGAAAATTCCACCAACAATGATATATTCTGAAAATTACCATTTTGCAACCCCTAATGAAATAATTGAGGCAGGTAGCAATCATTGGATGAAACTATTGGATTGATTGGCTGATGAGAAAACTTTACAATGAAGGAATCAGCCTGCAAATCTAGCAGACATTTGCATATATTCTGATATGATGGGGTTTTTTTTAAATTTTTTTTTTTTACATTTATTTATTTTTGAGAAACAGAGTGAGACAAAGCGTGAGCAGGGGAGGGGCAGAGAGAGAAGAAGACACAGAATCCAAAGCAGGCTCCAGGCTCTGAGCAAGTGGTGAGCACAGAGCCTGATGCAGGGCTGAAACCCATGAACTGTGAGATCATGACCTGAGCCAAAGTCAGACGCTCAACCAACTGAACCACCCAGGTGCCCCCTAATATGATGTATTTTAAAGTGCATAGTAACACCTATGAAGTATTTTTGCCCAAAATGTAGAACTTGATTCTAATACTGGGTTGTGAGATTAGGCCAAAACACAACAGGACACCTAGTTAAATTTGAATTTCAGATGAATAATGAGTGATTATTATCATTATTTTTTTTTATTTTTTAGTATAAGGATGTCACATACTTGGAACATACTTGGTTTCTGCAAAAAGTCATTGGAGTAGAAAGGGAAAAAAGAAATGATGGGGTATTGCTCTGTAAGAAAAAAGATTTAAGAGACATGACAACCAAATGTGTGCACTTTGTTTGGATTCTGAGTTAAACAAAAATATTTTTGTAAAAAGATATTTTTAAAAATATATGTTTAAATACTTTATTGTTGGGAAAACTGGACAGCAACATGCAAATACACAAAAATTAACTCAAAATGGTTTAAAGTCTGAAAGTAAGAGCTGAAACCATAAAACTTCTAGGAGAAAACGTAAGTGGTAAGCTCTTTGACACCAGTTCTGGCAATGATTTTTTGGATTTGACACCAAAAGCAAAGGCAACAAAAGCAAAAATAAAGCAGAACTGCATCACACTAAAAAGCTTCTATATGTCAGAAGAAACCATCAATAAAATGAAAAGGCAGCCTACTGAATGGGAGAAAATATTTGTAAATCGTATATCTGATAAAGTGTTAATACCTAGAATATATATATATATATAAAAACCCTATAACTCAATAGCAAAGTAAATAATCTGAAAACAAAAATAAGCAGATGGTCTGAATAGCCATTTTTCCAAAGACCTACAGATGGCCAACAGGTACATGAAAAGATGCTTAGCATCACTCATCATCAGGAAAATGTAAATCAAAACCACAGTGGGGGGCACCTGAGTGGCTCAGTCGGTTAAGCTTAGGTCATGATCTTGTGGTTTGTGAGTTCTAGCCGTTCATTGGACTCTGTGCTGACAGCTCCGTGCCTGGAGCCTGCTTCGGGTTCTGTGTCTCTCTGTCTGCCCCTCCCCTGCGCGCTCTCTCTCTCTCTCTCTCTCTCTCTCTCTCTCTCTCTCTCTCAAAAATAAACATTAAAAAAATTTGGGAGGGGCACCTGGGTGGCTCAGTGAGTTAAGCATCTGACTTCAGCTCAGGTCATTATCTGACGGTCTGTGAGTTCAAGCCCCATCTCGGGCTCTGTGCTGATAGCTCAGAGCCTGGAGCCTGCTTCAGATTCTGTGTCTCCCTCTCTTTCTATACCTCCCCCACCCACACTGTGTCTCTCTCTCAAAAACAAATACACACTAAAAAAACTAAAATATATTTTTTAAGATATTTTAGCAAAGGAAATAAAGAATAGAAGAAGCAAGTAAGGCAAATTTTGATAATTGAAGAATCTAGGGGTAGTTAATGTGAGGGTTTATGGTACAATTCTATTCACTTTTGGGATATTAGGAATTTTTCGTAGTATTTTAAAATGCTGTGGGTAGATTACTGTGCTTGAAATTTGCCAAGCAGTTAGTAGGTGCTTTACAGAATCTGCCTGCTATATAATCCATACACGTAGAGAGTATTTTAATATATCTAATTGTACTGTCAATACCTGTCAATACCAATTATTTTAGTTGAAGAAGCTGAGGCCCAGAGACATTAAATAATTTAATCACATGTTGCGTCTGATTCTTGGCAGAGCTTGACTGGATCCTGGATTTTTTTGATACCTAATCCAGTTATTTTCTGCTATATTATTTACTACTAAACAAACTCTTTGATGGTCTACTGGCCCGTTTAAAATAAAAGTCTTATTTGACATCTTAAAATAGAAAAGAAGAAACAATGTGAATGTTTTGCTCTCTGTTCAGTTTTCTCCCTACAGAATAAAAATATGTTTGGTGGTGGTGGTAGTAGTTTTAAGATCCATGTTTATGGGATGTCCATGATGTTTTATACCAGTGCTTTAGTATTAGTTCCTTCTAAATCCACTGACAAAGTGGGCATGTCACTATTTTATTATAGCTAACATTTCTAAGAAGGATGAAGGGATGTTCTACAATAAAATATAACTACAGAGAAAATATCAAAAGTAAAAACATGCATTTATGGATGGGTGTAAAGAGAAGGGTCATTATCCTGGTAAGCCTGCCTAAAGAAATCTAGAGCAAAAATCCTGGGGTACAGAAAAATAAAGTTCATTACAGTGATATTTTGGCAGCTTGAATCCCAACGTACTTAAATAAATTTGTAGAAAAATTAGTTTAGTGTAGTTTCTTCCCCCCACCCTCCACCCCTTCTAAGGGAGACCTATTGCTACTCGTAGGTTACAGCCTTTGTCTGGGAAACTACTACAACTTACAACCCAGGTTATCTTGTTAACAGACCACCAGTGTTGGACTTTTTTGTTCTCCCTAATTATCTAATCAGGTGCTGAGGAACGTACTTTTATTTATTTATTTTTATTTATTTTTAGGACAGAGAGAGACAGAGCATGAACGGGGGAGGGGCAGAGAGAGAGGGAGACACAGAATCAGAAACAGGCTCCAGGCTCCGAGCCATCAGCCCAGAGCCCGACGCGGGGCTCGAACTCACGGACCGCGAGATCGTGACCTGGCTGAAGTCGGATGCTTAACCGACTGCGCCACCCAGGCGCCCGAGGAACGTACTTTTAAAATGATCCTTTGCTCTCATCTTATTTAACCACTGAGAGATAAACCCAGTAATACAATTTGAATAAAACATGATTTTAAGAGTAATTTACATTTGCATTAGTATTGTCAATTTAAGATGACAACCGGGATGCCTGGGTGGCTCAGTTGGGTAAGTGTCCAGCTCTTGATCTTGGCTCAGGTCATGATCTCACAGTTTGGGATCGAGCCCTACATCAGGGTCTGTGCTGACAGTGCAGAGCCTGCTTGGGATTCTCTCTCTCCCTCTCTTTCTGCCTCTCCCCAGCACGCGCTCTCTCTCTCTCTCTCTCTCTCTCTCAAAATAAATAAACTTAAAATGACAACCAATAAACATTATTTTAGGGGTTCACTCCAAGATGTTTTTTAAAGTGTTTTATTTATTTTGAGAGCAAGCAAGCATGTGAGCAGGGGAGGGGCAGAGAGAGAGGGAGAGAGAGGATCCTAAGCAGACTCCATGCTGTCAGCACAGAATCGAACACAGGGCTCCATCTCCTGAACTATGAGATCATGACCTGATCTGAAATTAAGAGTTATATGCTTAACCAACTTAGCCACCCAGGCACCCCTCCAACAGGTTTTTAAAAATGAAATTCTGGTGGCACCTGGGTGGCTTAGTTGGTTAAGTGTCTGACTTGGCTCAGGTCATGATCTCATGGTTTGTGATTTCAAGCCTCATATCCAGCTCTGTGCTGACGGCTCAGAGCCTGGAGCCCATTTCAGACTCTGTCTCCCTTTCTCTCTGCCCCTCCCCGCTTCTCACTCTGTCTCTCTCTCAAAAATAAATAATCATTGGGGCGCCTGGGTGGCCTTAGCTGGTTGAGCATCTGACGTTGGCTCAGGTCATGATCTCACAGTTTGTGAGTTCGAGCCCCACATTGGGCTCGTTGCTGTCAGCCTGTTAGCGCAGAGCCCACTTGAGATCCTCTGTCCCCCTCTGTCTGCCCCTTCCCCGCTTGTGCTCTCCCCAAAACAAATAAATATAAAAAATTAAATTTTAAAAAAAATTTTTAAATGTTTATTTTATTTTTGACAGAGACAGAGGGGGGCAGGGACAGAGAGAGAGGGAGACACAGAATCCGAAGCAGGCTCCAGGCTCCCAGCTGTCAGCACAGAGCCCGCCGTGGGGCTCGAATTCACAGATCATGAGATCATGACCTGAGCTGAAGTCGGACGACCAACCGACTGAGCCACCCAGGTGCCCTAATTTTTTTTAATTTTTAAATGGAATTCAGATTTAGCCAGATGAATAGAATAGTTTGTGTAAAGGACTTAGGCATAATTCTTTGCATAAAATATAACTCAATACATTTTAAAATATAACAATAAATTTTAGTTTAATCAGATCATCAAAGTAGTATGACTGTGCACTATCTGCTGAAAAAATGTGATTAGCCTTATTACATAAAATTTTTTTTTGAACTATATTAAGTGCAAAGGTGACGTTGGTAAATATATTATATCAGGCTTTTCTAGTTTTTAAGGACTCTGAGGTTGTCTCCGTTACTTTGGGTGATGGGACTTGTAGAGTTAGGAAACAGAGAAAATGGCTCCAACGACATAAGTTTCATACATTCTTTTTTTTTTAATGTTTTATTTATTTCTGAGAGAGAGAGAGAGAGCTTGAGTGGGGGAGGGACAGAGAGAAAGCAGACACAGAATCTGAAGCAGGCTCCAGGCTCCGCACTGTCAGCAGGCCCCAACCCACAAACTGTGAGATCAGGACCTGAAGTCATATGCTTAACTGACTGAGCCGCCCAGGTGCCCCCAGGCAATCTTGTAATCCTTTAGTTGCCTTGGTTAAAAAATAGAAATGGTGAAACTTTTTGTTCTTTGTCCTGTCTAAGCAGATTGTGTACGTTCAACAAATACTGGTTACGCACCTTTCTAGCTCAAATGCTAGACTGAGCAGATCATACTGCTTTTCTCTTGAAGAATTCACATTATAGTATAAGGCAGAGCCACCTTACGTCATCTCTGGAACAAGGCTGGCAATAAATTTAAAAAATATATGAGTCTGTAATAAGTGCCCTATCAGTTTTACAGTCAAAACACTATAGGAGTTTGGAGAGAGAAATCTTATCTCCCTGGGCTAATTCATGTATTCAGCAAACATTATTTATAATTGTGTGAATTTTTTTAATGGCTATAACAAACAGCATATGAAAATGCTTATGTAAATAGATTTAAAAAGTGGATTATAATATAGTTGTGAGTATGATGTTATATACAATGTTTAAAAAATGCATTAAAAAAAAAAAAAGGCCAGGGAGAAAAACACCAAAATAGTAACAAGTAGTTGTATCAGGTCAATTTGAGAAGGCTGGGAGGGAGGAAGGTAGATGGATTTAGAAATATATTTTTTAAAGAAGATATAGTGGCATAGTTTCAAAATTTTTAAAACAGCTGTTCTAGAGGTCCTGCTCTGGGTGATGGAGACAGCAATGAAATAGAAATAACAATAGAAAAGGTAATAATAGATACCAGCATTTATTGGTATATAATAGTCCTCCTTGGGGGAGGGGAACTAGTTGGTAGAGGGCTAGTGTTAGAAGGAGACTATTACATAACAGCTTTTGAATTTGGCTCAGGTCATGATCTCACAGTTCAGTTATTCATCTCGTGAGATCAAGCCCTGCATCGGGCTCTGAGCTGACAGCACAGAGCCTTCTTAGGATTCTCTCTCTCCTCTCTCTCTGCCTTACCCCCTGCTTGAGTGCTTGCTCTCTCTCTCTCTCTTTTAAATAATGTTTAAATAAACATGTAACTAATAAATTGAGAGTTTACTTTCGCTCTGTAATTGCTTCACAGTATCCCATTTAATGGGTTGTTATTAACCAGTTCCTATACTGATTCTTTGTTATTATATAAAGTGCTGTGATGAATAACTTTGTACCTATGTCACTTTGTACTTCTACACAGTATCTGTAAGATAGGTTCCTAAAAGTAGAATTGCTGGGTCAGTGTATTTGGGTTTGTAATTTTGATAAATATAGATCAGTGGACTAAAACCATAGCCACCTGGGGGACTTTGTCAGTGTTGTTAGGTTTGTCCCCCTCAATGCTGGGAGGTTTTTTTGTTTTTGTTTTTTTTTAATTTTTCTATGTATCTGGGATGGGGTTCAGTTATCTTTATATTTTTAAGTTCCTAGGGTGATTCTGATGTTTACCCCAGAAGGAAGAGGAGGTTGGACCTTTGTAAAATGGAATGTGGTACAAAAAAGCATATCTAATTTTAAAACAAAAGAGCAGCTCTTTCTGCTCATGGGTCCCATCCCTGTGCTTTAATGAAAACACCTTTTTCCTTTGCAAAAAGAAAACCCAAAAAATAAAAGAATGTAGGCTAACTGTGGGGCTCAGAAAGGCAGCACGCTGCCAGTTAATACAGAAGCATGCTAGTGGCTGCTTTAATCTGCATGTTCAGATTACTACTATCTCCAGCATCTTCCCTTCCCATGGTATTATGGGATATGCAAGCATTGTAAGAGGAATATGTTAGTATTTCAAGTACGGATTAAGGGATGCAGTAGAAGTCATGGTTAGCAGTTTGGTATGTCACCAAGGAAATGAGTATGTGAAATATATGATTTTGTACAGCCTGTGGAAATTGAAGACTGCATAGCACTTAAGCTGTTGCTCTGGGTTAGGCTGAGCCAAGTAGGAAATGTAACTGCTTAGAAGTAATTTAAAACACAACAAAACATTGAAGGCTTATTTTGTTCTAGCATCTGTGCTAAGTGAAGTTAATAGTATAGAAATAAATCACAGTAGTAATAACTACCAATACTTATTGGGCACTGAGTATGTACGAGGCATTATGCTGAGAGTTTTACAAGTATTTTCTTATTTATTCATTCATTCATTCATTCATTCATTCATTCATTCATTCATTCATTCATTCATTCTCAAAGTGTATGCTCACATGCGAGCAGGAGACGGGGAGAGAGAAAGAATCTTAAGCAGGCTCCACACTCAGCACAGAGCTCGATGTGGGACTTGATCCCTTGACCCTGGGATCACGACCTGAACAGAAATCAAGAGTTGGTCACTCAATTGACTGAGCCACAGGTGCCCCAAGTATTTTCTCATTGAATCCTAATCCTAGGAACTGTAGGGGCTATTACATTCCTATTTAACAGTTGAGATGGGGCACCTGGGTGGCTCAGTCAGTTAAGCATCGGACTCTTGATTTCGGCTCAGGTCATGATTTCATGGGTGCTGAGTTCAAGCCCCACATTGGACTCTGCACTGACAGTGTGGAGCCTGCTGGGGATTCTCTCTCTCTGCCCCTCCGCCACTCACGCATGTGCTTCTCTCTCTCTCAAATACATAAACTTAAAAAAAAATAAACAGTTGAGAAAAATGAGTTTCATAGATGTTAAATAAATAACTTGCCGAAGGTCACACATGTATCTACTTCATAAGATTAAAGGTTAACAAATGGTATTTAGAACAGTGCCTGGTACATAATAAATGCTCAAAGATATTAGTTGCTATTATTATTATTATTATTATTACTGAAGTACAGAGGAAATACCAGTTATCCCTTGCCTAGGGCATATGTCACAGAAGAAAAATATGAATAGAATTTCTCTTGGGAAAGACAGATATTCCAGCTAGAAGAAACAGTTGTAAAGGGATTGGTAGCCTGATTTGGCTACTGCATAATGTACTTGGTGGTAAAATGGTAGAAGAGGATGAGAAATGAAAGAAGGCATCATGGGAGGGTGGGACAGAGAGCTATTGAGCTATTTTGAAAGGATGTGCATAACTCATTTTAGGCAGGGGGGTTGGGAACATTTCAAGCAAAGATACAACATGTAAAAAGGCATAGAAACATGGTTACAGTTATCTACTGCTGTGCAGTAAACTACCCCAAAATTAAATGATTTGAAACAACTATTTGCCCACGGTTCTTTGAGTCCTCTGTTTGGACTAGGCTTAGCTAGGTAATTCTGGTCTCACTGGGCCAGTCACTTGTGTGGCTGCAGTCATTTCATGGTGCCACTGGGACAGAATAGTCTAAGATGGCTTCTCTCACATGTCTGACTTTGATGATGACTATTGGCTGGGCTTCCCCTGTCAGCAGAGAGTTGCAAGAGAACAGAAGCTGCAAGGGTTCTTGAGGCCTAGGTATGGAAGTCAAACAGTGTCACCCCTACCACATTCTGTCAGGTAAAACAAGTCACAGGGCTAACCTAGATGCAATGGGAGGAAAAAGACACTGCCTCTTGATGTGAAAGGACCTGCAAAGAATTTGTGGCCTTCCCTGACTCCCCCAAATCTACCACAGATGGAAAAGGTCAGGATGAATTTAGGATATATTACTTAGGCTTCTTTGGCCTTTTCTGTAGCCTAAGTAGCATTTCCTCCAAAGTTAATTATACACTGTAATTTAATCACCTTTATTACCTGGCCCTGAGCTCTGTTTCTCTAACAGTGGTGTGTAGAATTCCTCAGGATCCTGATTTTAGTAATAAACCAGGATTATGTGGATTATGTGTAATTAACACATTATTTGTTAGTATTAAATACCTCACTGTTAAAAGTTTTTAAGCATTTTAATGTTCTACCATATAAAACCTTTTTTAAAGTTTATTTTAATAATTGCTATACCCACGTGGGGCATGAACTCACAACCCTGAGATTATGAATCACATGTTCTTCCTACTGAGTCAGCCAGGTGCCCCAGCAACCATATAAAATCATTTTTTTAAAGCACTTGATTTTTTTTTTGGTAATTATTGTTTTTTAAAATAATATCTACACACAGCATGGGGCTCGAACCCACAACCCCAAGGTCAAGAGTCATGTGCTCTACCAACTGAGCCAGCCAGATGCCCCTATAAGATCTTGAACAATTTTTTAAATCTCAGGTAAATTACTTTATTTGTATTCTGCACAAGTTGACATCTACAACCACCTACCTTTACTTACCTTTTAGAATGATCTGAGACCCTGAATTAGATTCTGAATTGATGTTTTTACCTCTTTATTCAACTAGCTTTTACCAGTACCCAGCAGATACAAATGTGATTTCCTCTGAGTTATGTTAGTTTATAATCCTCTGTGGTTTGCTATTTAATTCTGCTTTCCATTCTGAAGGACTTCTTAGCCTTTGTTCATTAATCATAGGAAACAGTTGTGCAACATGCCTTGACATTAACTTGAACATCTAAAATTAGTCTTGCCACAATCAGTGGTTGGGAACAATGTTTCAGTAGTTTGTGACATGTGTTAAGTAGACATTGCAAGATTGGAAGGAACTCCCTAGAAAAAAGTAAGTGACTTGTGTGTGTGTGCGCGCATGTACCTATGTATATACACAATTAAAGTTCCATTTGATAAATTACATCTGTTACTACAAATGTATCATAAGCATCTTTGCTTGTGCAGTGTGCTGTTTAATTATTTCAGAAGAAAATGTATATTGAAAACTTGGTATGTTAGAATGGATTTTCTGCATGTTTTGTGATTTTCATTTTTAAAGGAATATTTCAAGTGAATGGCTTTTTTCTTTTCCTATTCAGAAGTTATAGAAACTCATTCACAAAAAAATGACATCTTGGTTGTATGAATGTCTTTGTGAAGCTGAACTTGCACAGTATTATCCTCATTTTACTGCCCTTGGTCTTCAAAAAATAGATGAATTAGCCAAGGTTACAATGAAGGACTATTCCAAATTGGGAGTCCATGACATGAATGACCGCAAACGTCTCTTCCAACTTATCAAAATCATTAAGATTATGCAAGAAGAAGATAAAGCAGTCAGTAGCCCAGAGCATCCTCTTCAGACAAACAGCCTGCACATTAAGCCTCAGGAATCCAGATCTGGCCCTCGCAGACAACTGCATTTTGATTCTCCTGCTGACAACAAAGACAGAACTACCAGCAACAACGGGCTTGAAATGTGCAGGTTATCAGATTCTTCTGTAAACAAACAGAAGTCTAGTTACTTAAAAGTGCTCCAACGCATGCTGCCGGCTGATTCCCAACACCATACAAAAACAAGAATTCGGAATGCCACAGCTGCTGGTTCCTATGTGCAAACAGAAACTAACACTTCGCTCTTTTCATCAAATCACTTTTCTCCAATACTGGGGGATTATGATATTCCCGTTATTCAAAGAGTCCCTCATGTTTCAGAGTATAACTATGGAATCCCTCAGTCCTGTATCAGGTAATAATTTATTATCTTTTTTGGGGGTGTGGGGGAGACAGAGGCAAGGGCAAGCCTCTCCATGACTGAGAGCAACAGCTTCTTAGATATAGAAAGTTATAGTGAACAACTTCTGCAGCAACAATAGAAGTAGTTTGATGGGGGAAAGTTCATGAGGAATTGGGACTTTCCAGATGGGAGAAAAATGATATTGTTCATGTATGTTCAAGCTGCTACTTGCCAGGATCTGCTATTATTCCGTAGCAAACCTATTTCTATTGTTTATTATACTGTAACATGATACATCTAGTGCATCTTTGAAGGTAAAATAGTTAACTGGCATTCTGTAATGGAAAGTGTGTGTGTGTGTGTGTGTGTGTGTGTGTGTGTGTGTATTCCACAGGATTTTTTTTTTAAGGCTATCAAATTCACTTCAACCAGGAGACATAAAGCTTAGTTAAAAACAAAGAGCATGTAGTTGGATTAAGTAGATCTTGGGTGCAGTTAGCTTACCTACACACGTTGAAATAGGGTCCTGATTTTGAGTGCTTTCTTCAGCTCCAGCCCTGGAAGAACATGATTTTGGTAATTACAAAAGAGTAAGACACTTTTGATGCACTTGCAACTTTGAGAGTCAAGGTGACAATAAGTCATTTTCACCTAGTGCTTTAAGTTAAATGTTGAAATGTCCCTAAGAGCTAAAATATTGACTAATCCCTAATACCAGCATTGGTATGATAGAAAACATATTCTTTTAAAAATAACATGTCTTGGTTGTTTTGTTATTGTAAAAGTTGCACATGGGAAGTTATAGAGAAACAAAATACATTCTTTTTTTTTTTTTAATGTTTATTTATTTTGGAGAGAGTCACAGTGAGAGTGGTGGAGGAGCAGAGAGACAGGGAAACACAGAATCTGAAGCAGGCTCCAGGCTCTGAGCTGTCAGCACAGATCCCAACATGGGGCTCAAACCCATGCAACGGTGACATCATGACCTGAGCCAAAATTGGATGCCCAACTGACTGAGCCACCCAGGTGCCCCCAACAAAATACATTCTTTTTTTTTTTTTTTTAATTTTTTTTCAACTTTTTTTATTTATTTTTGGGACAGAGAGAGACACAGCATGAACGGGGGAGGGGCAGAGAGAGAGGGAGACACAGAATCGGAAACAGGCTCCAGGCTCCGAGCCATCAGCCCAGAGCCCGACGCGGGGCTCGAACTCACGGACCGCGAGATCGTGACCTGGCTGAAGTCGGACGCTTAACCGACTGCGCCACCCAGGCGCCCCCAACAAAATACATTCTTAAGCCACATTTTCTTTCTTTCTTTCTTTCTTTCTTTCTTTCTTTCTTTCTTTCTTTCTTTCTTTCTTTTTTCTTTTTTCTTTTTTCTTTTCTCTTCTCTTTTCTTTCTTTTCTTTCTCTCTTTTTTTCTCTTCCTTCCTTCAAGCTATTATTCATACCTTAAAAGAAGGTATACATTTAGATCTGGCCTTATATTGGCTAAGCTTTCAGAGAATCTCATAAGCAACCAGTTCTTTTATTCCAAAGGAAAATAGAAGACCCAATTTTACAGGTAAAAGTACTTTTAGTAATTTGAAATACATAATGAATTTTATAGTGTTTCTGAAAACTTTATTTGGTTTAGCAGAGCACAGAGTAACATATAGCACTCTTTAACTTTTTTTAAGGTTTATTTTGAGAGACAGAGCTTGTGCACATGTGTGCACGTGCAAGCCGGGGTGGGGCAGAGAGTGAGGGAGAGAGAGAGAATCCCAAGCAGGCTCCACACTCATCATGGAGCCCAGTGTGGGCTCGATTTCACAAACCATGAGATCATGACCTGAGCTGAAATCAAGAGTCCACACTTAACCAACTGAGCCACCCAGGTGTCCCTCTTTTCTTTTAATTGTTAGAGAACTAGACTGTTCATGACTATCAAAGCCAGGATTATTACTGTCCTATTGGTTAGCTCTGAGGTGAAAGAACAGATATTTTCTTGAATGTTAGTCTTTTTTTGAACAATACATAAAGATCTAAGTTGGAATTATTTATAAATAAAGACACTGCTTTGCATTATTTATTTGGATAAAATGAGTATTTTAGTTTAAATAGGCTCTTTCATTTAGTTGGCTCATATTAAGTACATCTCTTCCAGGCCTGATTCTCGATGTAAAGATAATTAGGATATATGGAGACTCTTAGTTTCTTAGGGTGCAGGGTGAGTAGGAATATAAACAACCATACAGTGAGATAAGTGCTCTTATAGAGGTTTATACATGACAGACCCAGAGCAAAAGCTATTCCATTGAGCTTTCTTACTTTTTATATATCATTATTTTATATTTTATCACTCTTCCTACTCTTTATTAGAGAAGTAGAGATTTTAAAAAGTACATTTTACCCAGTAATCCTCATACTGTCTTTTCACCCAAATGTTTCTAAGTAGGGGTCAGGGTTTCAGAACTCTGAGAAACTCCCTCATGAACTTAAGGCTTGCTGTTAGGATGTCATCTTGTCCAAAGAGCATTCTCTTCAGGTGCCTCAAATCAAGTAAGCTCAGAATACATTACTGGTCTCAGGTTTTTTTTTTAAGCTTATTTATTTATTTTGAGAGAGAGTGTATGTGTGTGTACTCAGAGGAGGGACAGAGAGAAAAAGGGAGAGAGAGAATCCTAAGCAGGCCCTGTGCTGTTAGCACAGAGCCTGATGCAGGGGTCAAACTCAAGAACCATGAGATCATTATCTGAGCCAAGATCAAGAGTCAGATGCTAAACCAGCTGAACCACCCAGACCCCCCTGGTCTCAGAATTTTAATAAAAGTTTAATGCATTTAGAAAACTAGTTGCCCTGACTTATTTAAGATTTTAAATAGACCTAACTCCAGCTGTCTGAACTCTTTTCATGTCAGATAGATACAGCTTATTTCTTCTAGGGAACACTGGGCATTAAAAAACCAGAGCCTTTTAGGGGCACCTGGGTGGCTCAATTGGTTGAGCATCCATCTTTGGCTCAGGTCATGATCTCATAGTTCATGAGTTTGAGCCCAGCATTGGGCTTCGTGCTGACAGCTCAGAGCCTGGAGTCTGCTTCGAATTCTTTGTCTCCCTCTCTCTCTGCCCCTCCCTGCTTGAGCTCTGTCTCTCTCTCCCTTAAAAAAGAATAAACATTACAAAAATTTAAAAAACAGGGGTGCCTGGGTGGCTCAGTCGGTTGAGCGTCTGACTTCGGCTCAGGTCATGATCTCACGGTTCGTGGGTTCAAGACTTACGTTGGGCTCTGTGCTGACAGCTCAGAGCCTGGAGCCTGCTTTGGATTCTGTGTCTCCCTCTCTGCTCCTCCCCCACTCATGCTCTGTCTCTCTCTCAAAAATAAACATTAAAAAAAATTTTAAAAACAAACAGAGCATTTTAGGAGAAGAGCAGTCATTCCTTTTTGCCCCTTGAACTTGAAAACTAGTTTTTGACCACGTGACCCATCTAGAGTCCCTAGTCAATTTTTAAAAAATTTTTAAATGTTTTATTTATTTTTGATAGAGAGACAGAGACAGAGAATGAGCAGGGCAGGGGCAGAGAGGGAGGGAGACACAGAACCTGAAACAGGCTCCAGGCTCTGACAGCTCAGAGCCCGACGCAGGGCTCAAACTCATGAACTGCGAGATCACGACCTGAGCCAAAGTCAGGTGCGCAACCGACAGCCACCCAGGCACTGTCAGTCCCTAGTCAATTTTTAAAAAGACATTTTCTGTTCCCCTTGATTAACTTTGTATGATTAAGTTATTAATATCCCCCAACAACTAGAGATTTTGACACAGGCCCTTGTTAAAAAATAATGCATTAAAATTTTGTTTTTCTTGTTAAAAAAAAAATTGAGCATATGCAGAAGGGAGAATAGAACAGTGAATCGCCCATATGCCCATCATCCACTTTTAGTTGTCAGGATTTTGCCACACTTAACCTCAAAATGGTACATTTTTGTTTTATTCTATTTTATTTTAAGTTTATTTATTTATTTTGAGACAGCACAAGCAGCAGAGGGGCAGAGAGAGGGAGAGAGAGAATCCCAAGCAAGCTCAGTGCTGTCAGCTCAGAGCCTGATGCAGGGCTCAAACCCATGAACTGTGAGATCATGACCTGAGCAGAAACCAAGAGTCAGCTGCTCAATCGACTGAGCCACCCAGGTGCCCCAAAATGGTACATTTAAAAAAATTTGCTCTGGGGCGCCTGGGTGGCGCAGTCGGTTAAGCGTCCCGACTTCAGCCAGGTCACGATCTCGCGGTCCGTGAGTTCGAGCCCCGCGTCAGGCTCTGGGCTGATGGCTCAGAGCCTGGAGCCTGTTTCCGATTCTGTGTCTTCCTCTCTCTCTGCCCCTCGCCCGTTCATGCTCTGTCTCTCTCTGTCCCAAAAATAAATAAACGTTGAAAAAAAAATTTTTTTTCTAAAAATTTGCTCTATGTTGGTTAAAAAACAAAGCATGCTTTAAAAGCTTGGAGTTATCTTTTATGCACAATATTAGAAATTTTATTTGCTCCTTTTTATTAATTTTAGATCCTGACAAAAAATAATTTTCCAGCCAGTTGGAGGGCTCAGAAACTTGAAATTGATATGAAACAGTTATATAGTGAAATATCCTGTGTAAAATCAATTATAAGAGGGTTTTTAGGAGGTATTAATTAAATTCTAAAGTGTAAAGGAAGGGAATAATTTGTCTTGCCGAGACATTCTAAAGTATATAGACCAAAGCCATTGATCCTGTAAACTGCTTTCAAGAATTTTATTTTCTTGTTACTTAGGTTAAGAGGAATTTCTATACAGGTAAATGGTCAGTTCTTAGAGATATGCATATATACCCCCATTAGGCTCAGCAAGTAAAATGATGAATTTTGTATCCCTAGCTCAAGGAGTATTTCATCAAATATTCTAGCTGTTAAGGTTGATAAGTTCACTGAAGCCAGAGCCAGAAAAGAAATGTGTCTGAATAGAAGGGTGATAGTGGTGGGCAGCACCAGTCATAAAATTGTCCTGGGAAGAAAAAAATAGAGGATTGTGTTCTAACAAACACACATCAGGTGACAAAAAGAGGAAGAGCAAGACAAAGGGAGGTACAGAATATACCTGGGAAGAACAGAGGAAAAGTACATTGAAACCTACCACCTAATTCAAGGTATTTAGTAAACCCAGGTATGATTAAAAAAAAAAAAAAAAAAAGAAAAAGAAAAAAAATCATTAGAAGTTTTTGGAAGACCACATCTGGAAGTCAGACACACAGTCTTAAAGCTAAAGCAGTTCTTAAGGTTTGGGGGTTGGTTCGTTTTCGGCAGGATAAAGGATGGGGTGGAGTAGGGATAGAGATAGAAATAATCAGGAGGATTTAGTTATTTTTTTTTTTAATTTTTTTTTTCAACGTTTATTTATTTTTGGGACAGAGAGAGACAGAGCATGAACGGGGGAGGGGCAGAGAGAGAGGGAGACACAGAATCGGAAACAGGCTCCAGGCTCTGAGCCATCAGCCCAGAGCCCGACGCGGGGCTCGAACTCACGGACCGCGAGATCGTGACCTGGCTGAAGTCGGACGCTTAACCGACTGCGCCACCCAGGCGCCCCAGGAGGATTTAGTTATTAAAAGAACTTTCTGTCCACATAGTATGTATAAAATTACATGTATTTTTAACATTTATTTATTTGGCAGGGTGGGGGGAGGACCAGAGAGAGGGAGACAGAGGATCTGAAGCAGGCTCCACGCTGTAAGTACAGACCAATGCGGGCTCCAAGTCACAAATGATATCATGACCTGAACTGAAACCAAGAGTTGGCTGCTTAACCCACTAAGCCATCCAGGCACCCTGTGTGATGTTACATATTAGAGTGACAGGGCGCCTGGGTGGCTCAGTAGGTTAAACGTCCTACTTGGGCTCAGGTCATGTTCTTGCCATCTGTGAGTTTGATCCCCACGTCAGGCTCTGTGCTGACAGCTCAGAGCCTGGAGCCTACTTCAGATTCTGTGCCTCCCTCTCTCTCTGCCCCTCTCCCGCTCACGCTTTGTCTCTCTCTCAAAAATAAACAAACACAAAAAAATTTAAAAAAATAAAGTGTTGACACTGAGGAAGTTTTTTATATATAATATATATGTATAAGGTGTGTGTATATATATTAGGCATAATGTATATACAAAATAACAAAATGTGCTCATACTTTGACCTCTTAAGTAGTCATCCTATTACTAAAACTTAAAGCCCACTTACAAATATATATCAGACAGAACACCTCAGAGAAAGAGAATCCTTGGACTGAGATGGAGAAAATCAGAGTTTGTGTTCGAAAACGCCCTTTGGGCATAAGGGAGGTACGTCGTGGAGAAATTAATATTATTACTGTAGAAGACAAAGAAACTCTACTTGTTCATGAGAAGAAAGAAGCAGTTGACCTCACACAATATATTCTGCAGGTATGATGCTTTCCTTTTGTGTTTGGAACTAATGTTATCAAGTGTGTCAGTTTGTTGCTTTTCTTTGAATAGCAACACACAAATTCTAAAATCCTGTTTTAGCTTTGGGTATTGGCATTCTTTTTTTTTTTTTTTTAATTTTTTAAGTTTATTTATTTATTTTGAGAAAGAGAGTGGGGAAGGGGCAGAGAGAGGAAGAGAGAGAGAATCCCAAGCAGGCTCCGCATTTTCCACGCAGAGCCTGATGCGGGGTTCAAACTCACAAACCGCGAGACCATGACCTAAGCCGAAGTCGAGAGTCAGACGCTTAACTGACTGAGCCATACAGGCACCCCACATTCATTCTTGATGTAAATCATTAATACCCTGGGCCTTCATTAAAAAAATATATAGATAGTGCAGTGGGGGAAACAATAACATAATTTCTGCACTCTAGGGCAATAGAGTTGCATCATACATTCGCTTAACACATTTTACGTGAATGTAATTATACCTATTCGGCAAAAAGTGGGGCCCAAGGGGATAAAAAGAATGTAATGAATTGGTGGTAGATAGGACAGGTCACTGAGGTATGCCCCAGGGTGACTCTGAGATGATTGCATAGTTAGTCTCAAGTCTTGCCTGTGTCTCACAGTGTGAACTTATTCTGCTGAGTGTGTCTGGAATTTAATGAAGGAGGATATGTTTTTGAGCAACAAGGTTCCAGATTGCCACTCAGCTGCTTATTTCAATTCTCAACTGTCTTTGGGCTTAGATAATTTGGTGGAAACTGGACTCTTGAGCAGGCCACTTGGTGAAGGTTAGATTATAGTGTGAGTAAATGTAATCCAGGGATATGATTTTTACATGTAACTTACAAGGATTTACATAAAACACTGATAATTTAGACACAAAAAATATTCACTCCCTGCCAGAAAGATCACAAAGAGTCCAAGGACAAAGGCTTGGTATTGAAGGGAACTTACTTAAAGTAGATAGATACCCTTGTAGTAATTCTCCAGTCTCCTATGGAAGCAGCAAGCCCATAGATGGGAGACACCATAATTTGGTACTCTTAAAATGATGAAGCAATTGTAAATAAAACAGAGGATAATCTACCGGATGTTAAGATTTGAGAATTTGGGTCTCTCTTTCTCTGAATCTGCCTCCCTAAACATGCACGTTATATTCATTCTTCTTTCTCTCTCTCTTTCTCTTGCCTCAAAACCCAGTGACTGGTAGAGAGAAAAAAGTGGTGAGTAATCTGTTGTGCTAGCATTTCACTTTAGTCAGCTGAGATTTTACCCTCCTGGAATAAATACGTTAACGCTGAAGTCAAATTAACACTTTCCCCCTCTTTTACACATGCATTGTTCATCTTTTTCTTTGGCTATCAAAATTGAGTTTCACAGCAACGTTCAAAGTAATCCACTGACTCTTTGTCTGGGCACTAAATTAGTAGGTCACTGTATAACCAACCCAATCACTTTAACAGCCTTATTGACTGCTGATCAATGCACAATCTATTAGGTCTAGATGGGAGATATTTATTTTGAAGACGGTCTAAATGCCAATTAGTTATAAGGTTATCTAGTTCCATACCTACTTGTAACTGTAGTAATAGCCCTGTCCAGTCACCATCTACCCAAGACATCATTAATGATGCTTTTGTCACGGTAATTCCCTCAAAGAAGCATCAGCTTATCTTTTGTATTTTTCCATTATCCCCAAACACAATAACCTTCCTTCTTTGTCATTACCATTAGTCAATACTTATTGAATACCCATAGTTTTCATAGCACTTACTCTGTAGTTTGAACTTAGGACCTTTGCTCTCATAGGTCAAAATCCTTACCTATCAATGCTATAATACAAGTGTTGGGAGGGCTTTTACCCCCTTTTCTTTTCTTCAGTGGAAAGAAGTAAAGGGAGGTTCATAGCAAACATGGCAAATAAATATTGATCCTAGATTCTTTGGGTTTTATTTTTAAGCTTACTTAGGAATTCAGACAATAGGTTTATGTATCCATTTAATTAAATGTCCTATCCTTTCAAATCTTCTTTTGTTACTTAGTATATATGATCATATACATGTAGTGTGCTGTCTTACCATTAAATTTTATATCAACATAATGTGTGAAAGGACAAGGAAACAAATGTGTATATGTTTCATTCCAATTTCTTAAAGAAACATATAGAAAAAAGATGGTACTGAAATATATCAAAAAGTCAATAGTGGCTCTCTCTGTGTAGTAAGATGTATAGGCAATTTGATTTTCTTCTCTGTTGTTTTCCATGTTTTTAAAATTTTCTATAATCAGCATGTTACTTTTATATAAAAAGTAAAAACTTTTGAGTAAGATAGAGTCACCTATTTCAAAATCAAAACATACAAAAAGGTATGCAGTGAAGTATCCTGCTAATCCCATTTCCTCCTTGAAGGCAACCACTATTACCTGTTCTATCTTTCCAGAGAAATTCTATAAATATACATGTTACTTTGATAATCTGAAAAAATTTTATTTAAAAAATAAATTATGGAACTCCGATCATACCAAGGCTAAAGTGAGTATTAATCCAACCTAATTGATAAAGTGTGATCAAATGAAAGTATCTGTGATGCAAAGAATATTATGGATTATATATATATTTATATATTGTGCTAGCATTTATTATATTTATAAAATAGCATTATTATAATTAACATATATAACATATGTAACATGTTAATTAGAATAATCTTGCATGTTCATATATCTTTCATTAAGGATACTTACAGAAGTACTGGAAAAATCAATACCAAAATCCTCTTGGAAGGAAAGATACTAATCCCTTTAATCAATAAGTGTTTTCTAAGGTGTTTACTCAGGAGCTGAAGTTATTCACAAGCACTCATAGAAGGAGATGAAGAATAGCCATATATTCAATGAAGTAAAAGAAAAATTTTTAAAACTCCCACGTTTACTTGTTTTCACTTTTTTCTTATTTTCCTGAGAAACACCAAAAAATATATTTTAGAAATATATTTTACTTTTTATTATCGCCATTTTCAAGTTTATTAAAAAATATAAAGAACCCCTATGTATCTATCACCCAGATTCAACAGTTAGAAACATTTTATTCTTAAAAACATCACATATTTTGGGGCACCTGGGTGGCTCAGTCGGTTAAACGTCTGACTTCGGCTCGGGTCATGATCTGGCAGTTCGTGGGTTTCAGCCCTGCGTCGGGCTCTGTGCTGACAGCTCAGAGCCTGGAGCCTGCCTTCGGATTCTGCGTGTCCCTCTCTCTCTGTCCCTCCCATGCTCACTTGCTCTTTCTCTCTCTCTTTCTCTCAAAAATAAATAAAACCAAAAAAAAAATTTTTTTAATCACATTTTATGCCACTAAGAGTTCACAGACTTCTTTATCATGCTGCACAGATTCCTTATTTTCTCACCTCCTAACTTTTGGAGATATCTTCTAACTGATAAATTCATCTTAGTGGCCCCAATTTCTGCTCAGGTGCCCTAACAAATTTCTATTCTAATGTAATGGCACACGAAACAGAATCAAATGTGGGTAGAGTGACCTATAATAAATTGCCCCAATTTACTTTGCTGGGTTTTCCCATGCAATTTTTCCTTACCTGGATATTTAGAGCAGGCCCAAGAGGTAGCAGAAGATAGGGCCTCATGTCCCCCTTGTTGTGTATGGACTGCCATTATTACACTACAGTCAAGCTTGAAATTAGTACTTTTACTCAGAGATAGCTGGGCTACCAACATAATAAGCCTCTAAATTTTGCAAGTGATTATGGCTGCTGAATTAAATGCTTTCCAGACCCCTTTTAATAGGGTTATCTATCCTTTTCCAAATTATCATGGTTTTTCATTTGGGAATCATCTTGGACTACTTTTTCTTCCCACCAATCCAGGCCATTAGTTGCCAAATTTCTCATGCGTCCATCTCCTCTTTATTTTCATTGTCATCATCTAATTTAGACCCTTCTTACCTCACCACTAGATTAACAGTGTCCCTGTTCTTAGTCCATTCACAGTGTGCAGTAAGATTAGTCTTCCAGTAAAATGGCTCGGATCATCCCTTCCCTTTGCAAAGTTTTTTGTCTTCCCACTATTTGCTAAATTATATATGAACATTCTGACCTTAAGGCTAGTGTCCCAATACTCATACACCATAGTCCTAACTCATTATTCTAGCCGCCTATTTCACCTTTCTACCTACAAAATCCTGTATTTCAACATTGAATCTTCCCTGTTCCCTAAAATGTTCCTTGTGTTTTCCTGCTTTGACTATTTGCTCATGTTTTCTTTGTGCCTGGACTCTCTTCCCTGCCTCCATCTATACCTCTCAAATTCCTCTTCTTCCCCCATGGCCCTTTATCTGTACAGTATTTTTCATAATCTCTTTTCTAATTAGAAGGAATATGTTTTTGTTTTGAATTCTACATGTACTTTATCTCTCACATTTTTTCTAGCTTAGAGTCATGTGTATACTGTCTGGATTCACACCTTTAGGTGGTCGAGTGGGGTAATGGTAGGGTAATGTCAATATCTTTGGGCCCTTTGAAGTGCCTACTACAGGTACACATGTTACCAGCTGAGCAATACATGTTTATGGAATTAAAAGCTCAGCTGTGTAACCTATGAAATGGAAACCTTCCTCTAGAATTTCCCTAAATTTCAAATATGCTGGCCCTAGCTAGGCTGTGAGGATAATCCCCATAGAATTGAGTTCTCCTGGACCTAAGGAGGATTGGCTTACTCTTGTACTCATCAGTTTACTTCACTTAAGAGAGAACAAAAATTATGTGCCTTAGTTTTTACATTATAAGAATATGTCTACAGAGATCTCAAGTAAAAGAAGGCCCTGTCATTTGACAGTTGATTGCTCATTTATCTCTAAATTTGTCATAGTCAGTAGTTAAAAACATATTCGCACCTTTCTTATGTGTTAACTAGAATAGTGGTGAAGAAAATCCAGGAAATGTCTCTATAAAAATCACATTTCTTTTTCAGCATGTTTTTTATTTTGATGAAGTCTTTGGTGAAGCATGCACCAACCGGGATGTATACATGAAGACTACTCACCCACTCATTCAGCATATTTTCAATGGGTATGATAGTAATTATTTGCTTCTCTTCATATTTTCTCTTCTCCATAATCATATTTCTTTATAAACATCACTTACATTTTTCAGTTTTTTAATTAAACATGAATTTGTGTCTTAATCTGGTGAATTTAGACTCTGTTAAAGAGTGCCTTATCTCTACAGGAGTTACCAAGCATTTAGAAATTTTCAGGAAAAATGTTGTTAGCAATATAATTTCATCAAAGTCCTCAGAATAAAAAGGTTTAGGTGGTTATAGTTTGAACTTTTGATAACAGGAATTATGTATTCTGGATATATAGTTGTTACCTTTTTCATTGGAGTGGGATAGGTAAGTGACTGTCATCTGTTCTTTATAGATGTATTTTTTTTTTAATTTTGAAATAATCACACTTTAAATAAACATATAAATGGGATAGAAAAGGCATTAGGGAGCCCTGTTGTATATTCAAAATATAGGCATGTTATTGATAGAAAATGCCAAATGGTCTGCTATAATCACTGATACCAGAGTATTTTGACTTTTTAATTTTGTTTGTTTATTTAAAAAAATTTTTTTAACATTTATTTATTTTCAAGAGACAGAGTGCGAGTGGGGGAAGGGCAGAGAGAGGGGGAGGCACAGAACCTGAAGCAGGCTCCAGGCTCTGAGCTGTCAGCACAGAGCCCCATGCAGGGCTCGAACCCACCAACTGTGAGATCATGACCTGAGCTGAAGTTGGACGCCTGACTGAGCCACCCAGGCACCCCTATTTATTTATTTTTTAAATGAGTTGACTTTTTTTTTTTTTTTTTTTTTTTTTTGAGAGAGAGAAAGTGCACACAAGCTGGGGAGGGGCAGAGAGAGTGGGAGAGAGATAACTTTAAGTAGGCTCCACACTGCCAGCATGGAGCCCAATGTGGGACTTCAACTCATAAACAATGAGATCATGACCTGAACTAAAATCAAGAGTCAAACACTTAACTGACTGAGCCACCCAGGTGCCCCAGAGTATTTTGACTTTTTTTTTTAAAACAATTATTCATTTTTGAGAGACAGAGCTCAAGCAGGGGAGGGGCAGAGAGAGAGGGAGACACAGGATACAAAGCGGGCTACAGGCTCCAAGCTGTCAGCACAGAGCCTGGTGCGGGGCTCGAACCCACGAATGGTGAGATCATGACCTGAGCCGAAGTTGGATGCTTAACCAACTGAGCCACCCAGGTGCCCCTTGACTTTTTTAAAAATAATTTTTATAACTTTAAAAATATTGAGGTATAATTCACATACAGTTAGATGTACAGATCTTAAGAAGTATTCAAGTTTCATGAGTTTTAGTAGTTGTATATATCCAAGTAACCAATACCTTGAACAAGATACAGAACATTTCCGTTACCCCAGAAAGTTCTCTTGTGTCCCCTTTTGGTTAACCTCCACCTCTACCCTCAGGTCTTATATAACCACTGACCTGCTTTCTGTCACTATATATTTGTTTCGCCTGTTCTAGAATGTCACAGAAATAGAATCATTCCCATATATGTTCTTTTATGCTTGGCTTCTTTGGCTTAGCATAATGTTTTTTGATATTAGTACATGTATCTGTAGTTTTTATTACTAATATTCCTTTCTATGAATATACCATAATTTGTCCATTCTCCTGTTGATGGATATTTGGGTTGTTTCCAGTTTTGGACTATTATGAATAAAGCTGTATGAACATTCTTGTACAAGTCTTTGATTCTTGGACATGTTTTCATTCATCTTGGGTGAAACCTAGACATGGAATTTCTGGGTCTTAGGATATGTGTGTGTTTATAAGAAAGTGTCGGGGGCGCCTGGGTGGAGCAGTCGGTTAAGCGTCCGACTTCAGCCAGGTCACGATCTCATGGTCCGGGAGTTCGAGCCCCACGTCAGGCTCTGGGCTGATGGCTCAGAGCCTGGAGCCTGTTTCCAATTCTGTGTCTCCCTCTCTCTCTCTGCCCCTCCCCCGTTCATGCTCTGTCTCTCTCTGTCCCAAAAATAAATGTTGGAAAAAAAAAAAGAAAGTGTCAAACAGTTTTTCTCACACCATTTTGTATTCCCAACAGCAATGTGTGTGAATTGCATTTCTACATCCTCACCATATTTGGTATTGTCAGTCTTATTTTAGCCAATCTAATAGGTATGTAACTTTATCTCATTGTGCTTTGAATTTGAATTTCAAAATGCCTAATGATACTGAGAATCTTTTCATGTGCTTATTGCCATTCAGATACCTTCATTTGCCCCTTTTTTGTTTGTCCGTTTTCTTTTTATTGTTGTTTAATAGCAGTCATTAAAATTTTTTTAATTCTAAGTAGGCTGAAAAAGTGAAATGCCTTTCAGGTTTGATTTCTTATATATCAAATTTAGGGAGTACTTTTTAAGAGAGCAAGTTTGTAAAGTTAGAATTTGAATGTTAGGACAGTACCAGTTAAAAAATAAGAGAGCTACAAGTTAAGTGCATCCATTATGCAAAGTGTAATAAGAGATTTTTCATGCCCATATTGTTTTTCAAAAAGATCATCACTAAAATGTTCAGAAGATAAGGTAGATATTATTCTTTACTCTCATTCTGCTAAATCTTTTTTTTTATTTTAGAGAGAGAGAGCATGAGCAGGGGGGAGAGGGGGAGAGAGAGAGGGAGAGAGGGAGAGAGAGAGCACACTTAGTGTGGACCCCAGCACATGGCTTGATCCTGGGATCATGACTTCAACAGAAATCAAGAGTCAGCCACTCAATCCACTGAGCCACCCAGGTGCCCCTCATTCTACTAAATCCTCTGCAATGTGTTTACATTTTCCTCCATTAATCCTTTCCTATCTGTGCCTCTGCTAGTGTATTCAAATGCCCATACTACTGGGAGCCTGGATTCAAAAGACAAGGAGTACCTGGTCTCTGCTCAAACAGCTTAAATCTGATTAGCTACCATCTCTTTATTCTCACACTTATATGGTTCCTTTGCTGTTGTCCTATTACTGGTTCTTGGGTTTCTTTCTGGCTTCAGGCCTCTTTCTTCATGTTCTTCTCTCTGCCCACCTCCAGTGTTCCCTTACTTCTGTGTATTCACAGACTTTTTTCTTACTGCAAGTAGCTACTTTTACCATTAATCTCCATGCAATTTCCTGTTCAAGAGTCTGCAATAGCTGCTTATTACTTAACATTATGTTCATTTTCTACTCTGTACTACATAGTTGAGCCTCCAATACTAAGGTAATCTTGGCCTCTAGCTCCTTCAAAAACATGCGGTGATTGGCAGGATAGTTTCCCAGCTCTCCTCTGAACCTTTTATTCTGCAGTTCTTCACACTCATACCCATGCACATACCCACCCTACATGCAAGAATAGTGATTCTTATTTAGAACCACATGGTGTCAGAGCTAGAAGGGATCTTAGAAATCAAGTAACTAATTAATTTATTAATGAAAGTGAAAACTGAGGCTCTTAGAAAAACCCTTCTGTGAGTCCTTCCTCAAATATCTTGCTTATTCACATCTAAACTTCATTAATATTTATATGAGTAGTCATTACCACCCTGTTAATCATATGGTCTTCTGTTATTTTTGTATTTATTTTAATTCTCTATTACTTCTTTCATCAAGCTTTTTCGGATTAAGACAAAATCATCTCTTAGATTCTCTAGGACATCTAGCATGGAATTCTTATTTGCTTCCAGACTTGTCTTATCATATAACCAGTTCCATGAAAAATTCCTATTAAAAAACTCATGTGCTGCTTTAAGAATGTTTTTTCCTCTTCCTGTGTTTTTATCATGTAAAGCCCTCCTCTCCCTAAAGGATTGTATGCTCATAGCTGAATTTTGTCAGCTATAAACAGGATTCTGTTTCTACCTGACTTTGGTCATGAAAAATCTGTATGTAGATTAACATTTCTCTTAGTGTATATGTTATACAAATGATTTTTTTTCCCCTAGAGGGATTGCCACCTGCTTCGCATATGGACAGACAGGTGCTGGGAAGACCTACACCATGATAGGAACTCATCAGAACCCAGGACTCTATGCTCTGGCTGCCAAAGAGATCTTCAGGCAACTAGAAGTGTCCCAGCCAAAAAGGCACCTCTTTGTGTGGATCAGCTTTTATGAAATCTACTGTGGACAGCTTTATGACCTCTTAAATAGAAGAAAAAGGTACTGGTTATGAATGGGAAACTACAAATCTGTGCATCATTGTTTTAAGCGAGGGTCCATAGAATTGATGATCATGGGATTTAATACAAGGTCTTATTATATTAGTGCCCTTTTCTGAGATGAGTCTCCTGAATTAGATGAATATTTTTTAAATCAGTTCAGCTAGAAAAGAATGCAAATTAGCCTTCCATTAGTATTTTTTTTTTTAATTTCTTTTTTTCAACGTTTATTTATTTTTGGGACAGAGAGAGACAGAGCATGAACGGGCGAGGGGCAGAGAGAGAGGGAGACACAGAATCGGAAACAGGCTCCAGGCTCTGAGCCATCAGCCCAGAGCCCGACGCGGGGCTCGAACTCACGGACCGCGAGATCGTGACCTGGCTGAAGTCGGATGCTTAACCGACTGCGCCACCCAGGCGCCCCCATTAGTATTTTTTAAGTGATCTATATCCGTATGTTTATCAAAAGACTATCCCTTTTACTTTGATCTGCAAAAAGGTGATGATTTCAGGAAATCAGGATATCAACATGTACTTAAATACCTTCCTATTCTTTTGCCTATTACATTGGAAGAACTATAAATAATGTTTCTTGCTTTCTCTTATTTTTTTTTCTCAATAATCTTAGGGTAAACTTAATGATAATTTTCTGAGATCAGTTAAAAAAAAATACATCTCGGGGAGCCTGGGTGGCTCAGTCGGTTAAGTGTCCAACTTTGGCTCAGGTCATGATCTCGCAATCCGTGAGTTCGAGCCCCACGTCAGGCTCTGTGCTGACCGCTCAGAGCCTGGAGCCTGTTTCAGATTCTGTGTCTCCCTCTCTCTCTGACCCTCCCCCATTCATGCTCTGTCTCTCTCTGTCTCAAAAATAAATAAACGTTAAAAAAAATTTTTTTTAAATACATCTCTCTTCTTCACGTTAGACTTCTAACTCTTCTAAGTCTTAAACTGTTGCCCTTGAAACATAATACAGTAACTTAGAAATGGATTTAAATCCTATTGTATTTTTCTGGCCTAAAGTTTTGTTTAGGTTGAAAGAGCTGACTTTAACTGAGCAGGAAACAACAAAGTTGTGAAGGTACCGACTGACTGGGAGGATAAGGAGGAGAGATGGAATAGGGGAGGTGGAAAGATAAAAGAGTGTCATAACCAAATTAACCAGAACTGTGACATGTTGGGAGCAGTCACAAGTGGAGAGAAGGGAATTGGGGCAGAGCATGGTGGTAGGCTGGGGAAACTAAATCAGTGACAGAAACTAGCCCCCAGCAAAGGTATCCAAGCCCCTACAGAGCTGTCCAAAAGGATGTGCAAATTCCAGGCAAACACTGGAATGGGGGTTGGGCTAGAAGAGCATCTGAGTTCAGTAGAGTGTGATAGGGCAGGCCCCCATGCCAAAGGTGCTGATGTTTGAAGGGTTGGGGTCCAGAGCCAAGATGGCCAAGAATGAACTCTTGAGATGTCTTTGGTGCAAAAAGGTGGTTTTATTAAAGCACGAGGACAGGACCCGTGGCAGAAAGAGCTGCACTGGGGTTGGGAAGAGTGACTGATTATATAGGATTTTCTATCCTGTGGAGGGGAGAATGAGGTTAGGGCTCTAGGAAATTGAGTCCATAGGTTTCTGGAGATTGCCTTTTTACTTGTAAATTATTAAGACAGTTGCAAACTGATGCAAACTCTTGTCCTGCATGATGATCTCTATCAATTAACCATTTGTTTTTCCCTTTCCTTTGTTCTTGGGCAGCCAAGAGTGCCTGAGGAATGTTTTACAAATTCCACCTGGGGGATGGGGGGGTGGGGGTGTTAGCTTGTACTATGCTCTCAGCTTGCCTTTGTTACCTATAAGAGTATTGAGTAGTGAAACTGCAGAAGCCATCAACTGGGCTTAGGCAGACCACCATCTGTGGACTATTCCAAGAAAAGGGGACCTTTAGGTATGCCACAATTCAGAGGATGTACAGGTGTTCAGGGTTTAGTCCTGACACAGCAACTGCCAAATAAAGGAGGGTTCTGCTCTAGGTTTGGTTTGGAGAAGAGTTGCTTTTCTTTATTACCCTCTGTTGGTTTTTGAAGCTTCAAGTTAGTTCAATCACAGCTTCTCTTCCAAGGCCCCAACACTATTACTTAGGAGACCTTTCCAGTCAGAATGTAGCTGGACACTGGCAAGAGCATCTGGCTCTGGAGGTCTCAAACAGACCAGGTTCAACCACTAGCCACCAACAAAATCCAAAGGCAGAGAAACAAGTAGTGGTGAAACAAGAAAGGAATTTAGTTCAGTGGGGCTACCACCAGGAAGACAACGGACTAACATTTCAAAGATTGCCTCCAAAGTGCCGAAAATACTTCTAGGTTTATATAAGGAGAAAGTGGGACAAAGGTCAATGGGTTTGTGCAGGTGGGCAGTGAAGTCAAGTTGATCATTGTCTTAGGGCCAATCATGGATAGAGTCTTGCTGGCTTGGGACAGTCCTTTATCGCTTGAGGGGGTAGTTTGTGTTCCCTTCTGGGGATGCTTTGCCTGCAGGGTCTTTTCCCAGAGTTAAGAGTATGATACGCTGGAATGAACTTAATCATTTAGAAAGTTTGAGGTCAAAATGCAGGAAGTTGAAGTCCTCTTTGTTTAAAGAACAGTCGGCAAGGGGATAAAAGCTGTTGTGCTGTGTGTGTGTGTGTGTGTGTGTGTGTGTGTGTGTGTGTGTCTGTGTCTGGTTTGTTGGTTTCTTTGGGTGAAGGGACAGTCAGGATATCTAGTTATTTGTGAGTGCGGTTCTTTAATGAATGACTCAGATATATTGCCCTGTATATTTGCATTCTTTTCAGTTTATTTATTTTGAGAGGTGGGGGAGGGACAGAGAGTGAGGGAGAGAGAGAATCCCAAGCAAGCTGTGCACTGTCAGCACAGAGCCCAACTCGGGGCTCAAACTCACGAATGGTGAGATCATGGCCTGAGTTGAAGTCAAGAGTCAGAAGCCAAACCAACTGACTGAGCCCCCCAGCAACCCCCACCCCCCCACACACACAAATTAACTCTTAAAGTAGAGGATAAATTGTTTTTATAGCCTTGCATAAAAAGTGATAGAAATACATTTCTGGCTTATAGAATTTAAAAAGCTAGAAGTACATTTTGGGCTGTCCATTAGGAACTGTTCTGGGGTGAGCTCAGGGCATAGGGCCTGTATGTTTAGGAATGACCTGAGGGCTCTGAAAGCTTGATCCCTCTTTTATTCCAGAAGCCTGACTGTTCTAATAGAATTAGTTTCTGATAGGTCATGGGGATTGGTGAAGCTGTTTTTCTCCAGTTGTTCTGTAAAAATTTGGAAATTTGGGGTGAAACAAACTAAGAAAACATTTTTGAGAAAATCATTTCCTTTTTTGGGTATAAAGTGGAATTCCATTCTTAACCTTAATCAGTATCTTATTAAGGGAGAAAAATAATCTTTGAGTCTTTGATAGATTCAATATATGCCCCTTGATATATCTGGTTTAATGATGATGATAGACCATAGCCTTATACATAGGCCTGAGAAATTCAGTTATAGCACCAGCTCTTCCTTCCTCCCTTGGAAGATATATGAAGACTCCTTATGTTGGAAATAGAGTAGAACCCAGTTTCTGTACATCTCTCTGCTCTACCTTCTATGATGTTAGCTTTCAAAATTGACCCTCTAGCAGATACGGAATGGCTGCCACTGCTCCCAGGGCCACATACTTTCACTTCCAGAAAGAGCACCAGCACCTCACCCCCAGGCACCTAACGACCAGAGACAAGAACTATTTTGATTGGACCAGCAGAGATCCCATATCCACTCCTGAACCAATCACTAAAGCCAGGAATATACCATCTGTTGATTGGCATATGTCTGCATTATATGTTCATTCTTTTAATTGTAGCCAAAGATGTCGATTTGTTTACAATAGTCAAGGACCATCTCTGAAGCCCAGGGCTGTGATCAGGAGGTGTGCGAGGGGGGCGTGGAGGATACATATCAATCTCACTCAAATAACAGAACTGCTACCTAATAGGGAAATGGTGGAAGGTTTCTGGGGAGGCAAGAACAAAGTCCATTATAGCAGGTCTGCTGTACCAACCATGTTCTTGTGTCTGCAGGCTCTTTGCAAGAGAAGATAGCAACCACGTGGTACAGATAGTGGGACTGCAAGAGCTTCAGGTGGACAGTGTGGAGCTCCTCTTAGAGGTAACTCTTCCTTACTACCCCATGATAGTAACCTAAGTACAGGGAAAGAATTCATTTTGCTATCTAGCAAGAATAATGGAATTTAGCCAGAGGGCCATGACAAGCATGCTACCTAACATTTGTAAAATGTGAGTCCTCTAAGAGGATAGCTCCTTTCTGTACAGGGTTGTTGTCTAAGTGCCACAGAGTGTGTGGGAGAACCTTGTGCATGAGAGGCTACTCTTGTGCTAGTTTGACAGACTGCTAATGTGTATATCTATGGTAGTGGGAAAAGTTACTGGAGAGAAATATTCTTTTTTTAAGTTTATTTACTTATATTGAGAGAGAAAGAGTCAGCAGGGGAGGGGCAGATAGAGGGAGAGGGAGAGAATCCCAAGCAGGCTCCACACTGTCAGCACAGAAACCTAATGTGGGGCTTGAACTCACAAACCGTGAGACCATGAGCTGGAGTCAAGAGTTGGACACTTAACTGACTGAGCCACCCAGGTGCCCCGAAATATTCTTTCTTTTAAGTAAAAATTTTAATGGGTAAGGGGCACTTGACTGACTCAGTAGAGCATGTGACTCTTGATCTCTGGGTCATGAGTTTGAGCCCCACATTGGGTGCAGAAATTACTTAAAAAAAATTTTTTTTAATAGTAATTTTCACATGGGTTCGGAATTCAAGAGGTACAATAAAAATATCCCTTCTATTCCCTTTTAAAACTGAGGCAAGTTTTTTTGTATATCCTTCCAAAGACATTTCCAAATCTTTCATGAAAAGTTCTTTTAGGGGCACTGTCTGTCTCTCTCTCAAATAAATTTGAAAAAACTTCTAAAAAGTTATCTTTTAATACTTGCTCATTACTAGATACAAACCTTGAAAAATATGTAAGAAGATAGAAGAATACAGGCCACTTTCAACTTACTGTATAAAACTCCCTACTCCCCACTGAGATATCCACTGTTCAAACGGTTTAAAACCATTTTTTTTCCTTTTCTGCGAATTTATTAATTTATGTACAAATATATTTTTGTTGAATTGTCCTTTAATGCAGTGCTCCTCAACCACTTAGATCACTTTATTGTGAAAAATAGCCTATACAGAAATATGCTTAAAGCCTGAATGTGTATAGTATAGTGTAGTATAGTATAGAATAAAGAAACAACCACTTTCATAATCAGTTACCCAGATTAAGAAATAGAACATTTCAGCACCCCATAAACCCCTATACAACTTGCCAGTCACAGTCCCCTGTACTCCTGACATTTATGCTAAATCACTTTCTTGTTCTTTGTTATAGTTTTACCACTTATGTATTCATCCATTAACTATATAACTTACTGTGCACCTGTTTTTTAACTTTTATGAATAGAATCACACCATATTATTTGTCTTCTTTTGCTCATCATTATGCTTTTGAGTTCAGTCTATGTTTTTGCACATGGCTGTAGTTTTGTTCTTATTTGCTATACAGTGTTCAGTCATATGAATATACCACCTTTTAACCATTCTGTTAATGGACAGCTGGGGTTGTTTCTATTTGGGGGGCTCTTCTGAACATTGTAACTGTGAAATGTTCTTATACCTGTGTTCCGGTACAGTTCTAGTTGTGAGGACATGCAGATCTTCCACTTCATTAGCTTTCCAAAGCTCTGTATGCTACCACAAGTGGTGTATGAGCAATCCCATTGTTCTTCATCCTCGCCAAGACTTCCTGTTGATTTTCAAATTTTTGCCAGTCTGGAATTGTTTAATTATATCTCATTGTAGTTTTATTTTGCATTTTGCTGATTGAGAAATAAATTGAATAGCTTTTCATATTTTTAATTTATCTTATGGGTTTCCTCTTTGGGGAATGCCAGTTAGGGTCTTTTCCTCATTTTGGGGTTGTCTGTCTTTTTCTTACTGATGTGTATATACAAATGTGAGTCATTTGTTAGTTTTTTGTGTCATAAACATGTTGTGTCATTCTGTGGCTTGCCTTTCTAGTTTCACCGCAGTGTCTTTAAATGCTTACTTGACTCTGAGGTCAATGAAATCAGAATCTTTTAAATCAGTCAGGCCTAGATGTAGATATTAGTGTTATCCTGAACTGAAATATTGGTCACATACCATAAAATTCACCTTTTTAAAGTGTATGCTTCAGTGTTTTTAAATATAATTTTCTTATTAAAATATAATCCACATAAAATAATCACCCTTTTAAAATATGCAGTTAAGTGATTTTTAAAGTATATTCAGAAAGTTGTGCAGCCATCTCCTCTAATTCCAGAACATTTTCATCACTTCAGAATGAAACCCTGTACCAGTAGCAGTTGCTCCGTATTTCCTTTGCCTCCAGGCCTTGCAGCCACTAATTTCTGTTTCTTTGAATTTGCCCATTTTGGCCATAGCATATATGGAATCCTACAATATGCAACCTTTTGTCTCTGGTTTCTTTCACTTAACAGATTTTCAAAGCTCACCCATGTTGTAGCATATGAAAGTACTTTCATTCATTCTTGTGGCTGAATAATATTCTATTATGGATACATTATTCATATATATGTATATATATAAATATTATATATTATAAATATTTTATATTTATATATATTTTAGAGAGGGAAAATATATATAAATATTATATATTATATTATGTATAAATATTATATATTATAAATATTTTATATTTATATATATATATTTTAGATAGGGAAAGAGAGAGCGAGCTTGTGAGTGGGGGAGAGGGGCAATGGGAGAGAGAATCTCAAACAATCTCCATGCTTAGCTCAGACCCCAGCATAGGGCTTGATCCCACGACCCTGGGATCATGACCTGAGCTGAAATCAAGAGTCAGACATTCAATCGACTGAACCACCTAGGTGCCCCATATTATTCATATTTTATTCATCCATTCATTAGTTAATAGACACAGAGGTTGTTTTTACTTTTATAGAAGCACTGTTATGAATAATACTGCTATAAACATTCATAGTACAAGTTTTTGTGTGGACGTATGTCTTCAGTTCTCTTGAGTCTATGCCTAGGAATGGAATTGCTGGGTCATACTTTTTGAGGAACTGCCAAACTGTTCTCCAAAGTGGCTGTACCATTTTACATTCCCAGCAGCAATGTATGAAGGTATATGTCATTTTAAATGCTCTCCACGTGATTCTGACATGCAGCCTGCAGCCATTATAATCATCCTTACAGTATTCTTTTAGTAGCAAGCCTGGCTAGAGTCAAAGAAAGAAGGCTAGAAGGACAGGCCAGGTACTTGACCAGACGTTCCTTTAGAACAGCTTCACAATACACCTTTCCAGGGATTTGGGTGTATGAAATGGCAGGGTGGCCCACCACTGATGTCTTTTTCTAACAGTTTCTTTTTCCTAGGACAAATAAGTAAATTTTGCTTAAGGGCTGAGACCTCATATTTGTGTGACTATTATATTCTTAAGTCCTGGGATAAAACATCTGAGGATAGCACATGAGTGTGGCTATTTTAGAGTTACTTAAGAGCCAAGGGCCCCTTTCTAGGAATTGTAAAATCAAGTGCGCAACAAAAGTTTGTGGGATGTGTTGAAGGGGCTTCCCTGAGATTGTGACCATTCTTTTTTTTTTTTTTTTTAACTTTTATTTATTATTGAGAGACAGAGACAGAGCATGAGCAGGGGAGGGGCAGAGAGAGGGAGACACAGAATCTGAAGCAGGCTCCAGGCTCTGAGCTGTCAGCACAGAGCCCAGTATGGGGCTGGAACTCACAAACCGCAACACCCAGACTGAAGTCAGACACTTACCTGACTGAGCCACCCAGGCGCCCCTTTTTTTTTTCCCCAATGTTTATTTATTTTTGAGAGAGAGCAGGGGAGGGGTAAAGAGAAGGGGACAGAGGATCTGAAGCAAACTCTGCACTGACAGCAGAAAGCCTGAGCGGGGCTCGAACTCATGAACCATGAGATCACGACCTGAGCCAAAGTCAGACACTTAACCAGCTGAGCCACCCAGGTGCCCTGAAATTGTGATCATTTTTTTTTTTTAATGTTTTTTTACTCTTGAAGGAGAGAGATAGAACGTGAGTGGGGGAGGGGCAGAGAGAAAGGGAGACACAGAATCCGAAGCAGGCTCCAGGCTCTGAGCTGTCAGCACAGAGCCTGATGCGGCGCTCAAGCTCACGATCTATGATATCATGACCTGAGTGAAGTTGGTTGCCCAACCGACTAAGCCACCCAGGTGCCCCAAGATTGTGACCATTCTTAACCTGTCCAGAGTGCCCTCCATTGTGGAGTCCTAAGAAAATTGTTTCTTATATTCCTGTTCCCTGTGGTTCTCTTGCCCCCACCTCCCCCAGCCATTCCTTCATTTGACGGGAGAGTTACTGCCCATGATGCCTTTATCCCTGAAGATTTAACCAACTGAATGGGAAAGGAAGAGATGTTTAGGAGGAGATCCCTTTCCCTTAGCTATGGCCATAATTGTGTTAATGGGAAGTCTGGTGTCATATCACTCCCACTACCTTTGGAAGAGTTTATGGTACTGCTCTATCTTAAGATATCTTTCCTAAGAAAGGCCACCTGGGTGGCTCAGTTGGTTGAGCATCCAACTCTTGATTTCAGCTCAGGTCATGATCTTATGGTTTGTGAGTTTGAGCCCTGTATCGGGCTGTGTGCTGACTACAGAGCCTGCTTGGGATTCTCTCTCTCCCTCTCTCTCTGCCCCTCCCCTGTTTTCTCTCTCTCTCTCTCTCTCTCTCTCTCTCTCTCTCTCTCTCTCTCTC
>NW_024412401.1:19563263-19635974 GCF_014898765.1 Herpailurus yagouaroundi | reverse complement strand
CTCTCTCTCTCTCTCTCTCTCTCTCTCTCTCTCTCTCTCTCTCTCTCAAAAAATTAACTAAAAAAAAAAAGGCAGAAAGAAGTTTCTTGTTAGTGTTTTATATCATCACCATCGATACTCTCAGTCTACAAGAAGTCAGCTGAGATCAAGATGGAAAGTTGATATAAATTATGGATGCCCTCATGAACATTTACTGACTCGAAACAACAGCACTTGCTAACTCAGGTGTTGCACTTTCTCAGGTGTTACTGTACATTCTCGCTCAAGTATCACCCATGTGTTTGCTCAAGTGTCACCCTCAGGTGTCATCTTTGAGTGTCACCCTCACAGATCACCCTCAGGTTCACTCAGGCATGGCCACTTGCATGCCTGCACAACTAGCAGCCGTATTTTTCCCACAGGATTGTCCTTCTTCCAGGAACTCTCTCCTTCAAGTGTATTTTATTACCTGGTCTTAACAATGCAGACACAAGGTCTTCCCTGCCTTTACCGAGGACGCACTGACTCCTCACATTTCTCAGTTGTGGAATCAAGATTTCTTCTGTCAGGGAATTGATGAGTATTTTTTCAGTTGTAGAGATTTACAGATTTTTTTTAACGTTTATTTATTTTTGAGACAGAGACTGAGCATGAATGGGGGAGGGTCAGAGGGAGGGAGACACAGAATCTGAAACAGGCTCCAGGCTCTGAGCTGTCAGCACAGAGCCCGACGCGGGGCTTGAACTCACGGACCGAGAGATCATGACCTGAGCCGAAGTCGGCCGCTTAACCGACTGAGCCACCCAGGCGCCCCAGATTTACAGATTTTTAAGTCATTTCGATAGCCACCTTATGTACTTATGGGCATCCATTCTCAAACTTCTCATAAACCTGTTTCATATTTTATCATTGCCCTAATCGCAATTGGTAATGGAGGCCCACATGGCAAAAGCTTCCCCTAGATGAGCCTCGGTTGTATGCCAGTGGTAGAGACTTACTATGCACACAGTGCCTATGCTACTGACATGCTCCTAGCCCTCCTTCAGTATATGCACAGAAACCTTAGTGATTAAAGCCTTATAACCATACAGAGGTGGGTCCTGGTGCCATGTATCCTTCAGCATGTCCTTTCCCTTTCTGAGCCTGAAACATGTGGATGATAGTAGATGATTGGGTTGGATGATACAGGAGGAAATGAGATAACATATAGAAAATGGTTGGTGTGACACTAGTTCAATTCGCCACATCTGTTCTTATTAATAGTCTTTATTAATAATGTCCCTGAATGTTACCCAGGCAACAGAATTGAGCAGTTGTCTTTAGTTTCTTTGGTGGCAGTTCCCCATTTCACTACTCACATAACATGTTTTGTCTAAAGGACCTAGATTTAGAAATTTGCCCAATAGACTTTAGTTACAGAAGGAAGAATTCAAGAAGGAGGAAGTGGTAGAGGAAAAGGAAGCCTACTGATTTTTCAGTTGATTGCACTATTTTTGCTTGGCTCCTAGACTTGCATTTTCCCCCAAATATTTTGGTTTTCCCTTTTCTTCTTCTTTTTTCTTTTTGGTTCACTTGTACTGGGGAGCCCGTGGAGTCTCATGTTGATCTGCAAAGCTCTATTTCCCCAGGAAACTCTGTTTTACATTTCTGAAAAGAAATAAAGTTTTGGAAGTTTACACAAAAATGTTTGTTCTTGGGGCACCTGACTGGCTCAGTCAGTGGAGCATGCAACTCTGGATCTCAGGGTTGTGCGTTCGAGACCCACATCAGGCTCTCTGCTACCAGCATGAAGCCCACTTCTCTGTCCCCATCTCTCTGCACCTCCCTCACTCCTGTTCTCTCTCAAAAATAAATAAACATTGGGACACATAGATGGCTCAGTGTGGTTAAGTGTCTGATTCTTCGTTTCAGCTCAGGTCATGATCTTACAGTTTTGTGGGTTCGAGCCCTGTGTCGGGCTATATGTGCTGGCAGCATAGAGCCTGCTTGGGATTCTCTCTTTACCTCTCTGCCCCTCCCCTGCTTGTGCTATCTCTGTCTTTCTCAAAAAAAAAAACAAAAAAAAAAAAAACAAAAAATTTTTTAAATAAAAATAAATATTAAAAAAAGTTGATCTATCTGATGATCTTTATAAATGGAGTCATTTTTACTTGTCAGAGCCCAGGTGCTTTATTTCACTTTCTGAAAGGCATGGTGATTGTAGCCTGTTTCTGAAGCTGAGGAAACTGAACCAGAACCAGAAATCCTTCATGCCTTCCCTAAAAGTCATTAGTCAGGAAAGGTATCCTCAACACATTAGGTTTTCTGGGATGTACTCACAGGTACCTAATGCATCATGATGGATAAGGTGGACAAGGTGCATGAAAAACCAAGTGTAAAACTTTATAACAGAACCCCAGAAACCAACTTTTCTTGACTTCCCTGGGGGTGAACCACAAACCATCTTCTAAGCGTCTGTCTGTATCCGCTGTGCCTAGCTAGGCCTTGAGGCCTTTCTCAGCTGTGTGTCCCTAGCATCATTACTTTCACGTGGCAGAGGCCACCTGGCTTCTATCCCTAGCCTGACGATATTTGACCTATGTGACCTCGGGTAAGTCACTAACTTCTCTGTTTCTTCCCTTATCAAGCATATTGTTTATACAAATGTAGAGATTTAAAGGATCTCCCCTGTCTCTTCGTGGGGCTTGTAAAAGACCAAAACCAACAAGCAAAAAACAAAAAGAGGTGTGAGAACCCTAAAACTAGAAGGAAATACACCAGAATCTTGTTTACTCTGGATTTATGTGAGGTATATATTTTCTTGTTGATAGTTTTCCTACATTTTCCAAGTTTTCCACAGTAAGCATGTCTTTCTTTTCTAATAGAGAAAAAAGAAAAGTTTGATAAAAAGAACATTACACATCATCCTTGCATTAGTCTATGTACGCACAAAGTCAGAGTGACAGGAGAGAGGCCAGGATAAAGAAGTACATTTGAACTAGGTGGGTCAGTTACAGATGTGCCTGAAGCAGCCTAGCCAGCATCCAAGCTTAGTTAGCAGTGCAGGGCAGGGGGACCTGCCACACCCAGTGTAAGGGACTACTGTCACTCTTAAGATTTCTAATTAGCAGTAACATACTAGCTCTGCAGCTGACAGTACAGTGTTATAAATTAACAGGTTCTTCTCTTTATAAAAAGATTCATCGGATAGACCTATTACACTTTTAGCAAGCTATTTACAAAATGAGTGCATCTAAAATATTCTAAATTTGATTCTAAAATACAATTCTAGGGGCACCTGGGTGGCTCAGTAGGGTAAGCAGCCAACTCTGGATTTCAGGTCATGACCTCGTGGTTTGTGAGTTCAAGCCCCACATCAGGCTTTGAGCTGACAGGCTGACAGTGTGGAGCCTGCTTGGGATTCTGTCTCTCTCTCCCTCTTTTTCTTCCCTGTGTATTAGTCATTCTGTGATACACATTTCTGTCCTTTGCTTTAGTTACTAAGATAGATGGCTACTGTGGGACCTTGCTTTGGAGACAAGTCATGCCCTGGAGATTGTAGTCAGGCTAAATCTATCAAAGGTATAAAAAAGAGTTTATGAGATCAAGAAGTAAATTAGCTCTTCAGCTATTAAATGTTCTCCCCCAAGGTGAGTATTCCACATTGTTTGCATTGCTGTTGGGTATTTACTCTGTATGATTTAATGTTTAGGCAGCTTTCTGCTTAGAAGGAAAATGACTGCAGTGTACTGACAAAGGTATATGCCTGGTCTCTATTGCTCTCAGCCAATTCTTAGAAACCAGAGGGCTTTTTTATTTCTTGGGGAAATCACCCTATGGATTTTATTTTCAGGTGATTCTGAAAGGCAGCAAGGAGCGCAGCACTGGGGCCACTGGAGTTAATGCAGACTCCTCCCGCTCCCATGCTATCATCCAAATTCAGATCAAAGATTCAGCCAAGAGGACATTTGGCAGGTGAGCTGGAAATATGCAAGGAACTGCATTGTCTGCCTTTCCGTAACATGACTTTGAAATATGTGTTATCAACAACAGAACACTCTGCCACCATGGAGTTTTTAATAAATATCAGGGATACAGAGTAGAGTTGTTAGCCCTGAAATAAATCATTGTATTAAAGTGCCATCAGTTGATTAACCATGAAGTAATGACCTATTGTTGGTCAAGCCTAAGTTATTAAAAGGGACATTGATTGCTTCTAACATGAAACACAGTATCAGCAAAGGAATAGTAGGAAATGCATCTCAGCTTACAGGCCAAAAAAAAAGGGGAGGGGGGAGAGAGAATTAATCTAGCCTTCTTGAAAGAAGCCATAAGACAATTGAGTACATTCATTGCTTCTCTGGTGCTATCTTAGCAAACTCTGCCACACTGATGGATGAGCCTATCTCACCTCTCAGTAATGAGTCTTTTTCTTTTCTTTTTTTTTTTTCTTTAAACTTTTCTTTCTTTTCTTTTCTTTTTATTTTTTTGGCTGGAAAGCAGCCCACAGAAGTTTCTATTTAATTATCTAAGTGGTCACATACGTGATTTGCATTGCAGTCATTTAGCTTTATGGGAAGAATGGCGGGGTTTTTGGTGGGGGGAAGAATGTTTTATTAATTTTAGTCATACTTTCTCACAAATGATTAAAACCAATGGAAGTGTCTGAGTGAACAGTGCTATCAACAGCTGACAGATCAGGATCTTAAAATACTTTTGGAAAGCTGACAGTAATGTCTTTTCTTTCCTGAGGATGGGCCAGTGTTAATTTCTTCCTGCCGCCACAAAATGCTGACTGTTGTAAAAATAAACGAAAGCCCCAAAGAAGTTATCTTTGCTGTGTCTTTTCTCTAGGATCTCTTTTATTGACTTGGCTGGCAGTGAAAGAGCAGCAGACGCCAGAGACTCAGATAGACAGACAAAGATGGAAGGTGCAGAAATAAACCAGAGTCTTCTGGCTGTAAGTTGTTTGACAACTTTAATCTAAAAATCCTTCTTGAGGGGCACCTGGGTGGCTCAGTCAGTTAAGAGTCCGACTTCAGTTCAGGTTATGATCTCATGGTCTATGAGTTCGAACCCCGTGTCAGGCTCTGCTGACAGCTCATAGCCTGGAGCCTGCTTCGGATTTTGTGTCTCCCACTCTCTTTGCCCCTGCCCTTGCCCCTGCCCCTCCCTCCCTCCCTCCCTCTCTCTCTCTGTCTCTCAAAAATAAATAAACAAACAAACAATTAAAAACTTAAAAATTTTTAAAAATCCTTCCTGAGAGATTTTGTCCCTCTTTACATGCAGCCAGAGTGGGTGAGGGTGGCTGGGTGGAATCAGTAGAGCAAGGGCATGCTCTTAGAGTCTGGCAGTGGAATTCCAAGGTTGGAATTGGGCAGAGGCTGCCCAATCAGATTCTCAGCAAAGGAACACACAAGTATTTCTGCAGCTGCTAAATGGTTAACTTAGGTAAGCTTTCTCCCTCTCATCAAATTTTTAGATTGTATTAAGTTTTCAAACATACAAAAGTAGAATAAATCATTTAATGACTTCCCAAATACTTGCACCCAGCTTCAACATGTGAAAAATCTAACTAACCCTTCCCTTGGATTATTGTAAAGCAAATCCTGTCATCCTGTCATGTCTTCCACAAATATTTCATTATCTCAAGGAGATGAGGGCTCATACTTTCTTAAATATACCTGCAATGCCATTATCACACCTAAAGAAATAATTATGTTATATTATCTATTATCTAGTAAATGTTATCCTTCCTCCAGTTGTCCCATAAATGGCTTTTCACAGTTGGTTTGTTCAAATCAAGATGCAAACAGGACCCTTGGATCATTTCTGATAGTCTCTTTTATTCCATATCAGTTCTTCCATTCTCTCTCTCTCTCTCTTTAATATCAATGTATTTGTTCAAGAAAACTGGGTCACTTGTCCTATAAGATTTCCTGCATTCTGGATTAGGTTGACTGCATCCCCATGTTGATGTTTAACATGGCACTCTGTTCTCTCTATTTTCTGTAATGTGGTTAAGGTCTGTGTTTGTGCTGTACAGTACAGTAGCCACTACGCCACATGTGGCTATTGAGCACTTCAAACGTAGCCAGTCTGAACTGAGATATGCTCTAAGTGTAAGATACACCCTGGATCTTGAAGCAGGCATAATATCTCATTAATATTTTTCATATTGATTACACAATGAAATAACATTTTGGATGTATTGGATTACATAACATGTAATTAAGATTAATTTGGAGTGCCTGAATGGCTCATTCGGCCAAGCATCGGACTCTTGGTTTTGGTTCAGGTCATGATCTTGAAGTTCGTGGGATTGAGCCCCGTGTCAAGCTCTGCGCTGGCAGCATGGAGCCTGCTTGGGATTCTCTCTGCCCCTCTCCTGCTCATGAGCGCATATGCGCGCGCTCTCTCTCAAATAAATAAATAAACTTAAAAAAAGATTAGTTTCATTTTTTTTAATGTGAAATTTTAAATTACACGTATGATTTGCATTTGTGGCTAACATTTCTATTGGGAAAGCACTGTTCTAGAAGCTTGATGAGATTGGGGTTCTGTTTTTTGACAAGAATTCATGGGTAGTTTTTAGACTTCCTATAGGAACATGTCAGGAGGTACAGAATGTCTGCTTTTCTCTCTTTGTGATTTTTTAAGAATTGAGAAAAATTCAAGTGTCAGCTTAATTCCTCCATTATAGTTTCCTATCACACTTTTTCATTGAGTGGTTTTAGCAGCCGTTGATGAACATCGCCTGTATCTGCTGTTTTATTAGAGAATCCAAAATGATGATATTCTAATACTCCTTCTTTATTAGCTGGAAAGAACTTTCCCTCAACTGTCTGATTCTGAAATATAGTTCATACAGTAGAGACCAGATAAATTCTTGCTTCTTTGCCTTTACTCACCATTTTGCAGAATGACTGGTGTCCTAGTAACCTAAACATGACCAATGAGTTTGTTATTTACTTTTTTTTTTTTTTTTTAATTTTTTTTTTCAACGTTTATTTATTTTTGGGACAGAGAGAGACAGAGCATGAATGGGGGAGGGGCAGAGAGAGAGGGAGACACAGAATCGGAAACAGGCTCCAGGCTCTGAGCCATCTGCCCAGAGCCCGACGCGGGGCTCGAACTCACGGACCGTGAGATCGTGACCTGGCTGAAGTCGGACGCTCAACCAACTGCGCCACCCAGGCGCCCCTTTTTTTGTATTATTATAAACTCATTATAATCATTATTCTTTTTTGCTATTTAAATTGTACATATTTGGCCAGTGGGAACTTTTTCAAGTATGTTCCTTTGTTTTTTTGACCAGCCCTCTTAGTCTCGAATAGCTTCCTGGCTTTCTGGTATGACAAGATAATCTACACTCATCTTGTACGTTTCCTTTTCCAGACCTTGAATCAGCCAGTTCTTCAACAAGCCTTGGTTTTAGAAGGAAATGGCATTTAGAGACCATTAAGGGGCACTAGGGGTGCTTATACCATAAGTGGGTTAGTAGACAGAGCTAGGAAATAGATTTTTTTTGAAAGGGAAGGTAGATCAGGGATTCATACTAATAAATTAATTCAAAAATTAAGATTACAAGGGTTTTGGTTAACTTTTTTGAATTTATATTTCCCTTCTCTCCTATGCTAGAATTCTTAGTTCCTAACATTAATTTATTAGCTCTACTTCAGTATGTATACATTTCAAAATAATCCTAACACTACTCATAATATGATTACTGAATTCAAATTAATATTTCTTTGCAGTTTCTTTTTCGCTCTTAAATTGTATCTGGTTAGGGATGTGTAGTCTTAATACTGTGTTGCAAAGTCACTTGATAAACACACACACACATACACACACACACACACACACACACACACACACATTCAGTACATTGAATATATATGTATTCAACGCTGTTCTCAGAAGTAAAAGGGTAGCATACTGTAAACACTTTGCTTTTTTCCCTGACCAGTATCCTGGAGGTCCCTACACGATTCTATATAAAGATTTTCCTTATTCCTTTTTGCAGCTCTACAGTGCTGCCTGTGCTCCTCCGTATTATTTAAGTCCTTTTGACCAGAACTGAAGTCTCTAGCTAGGTACTTTATTTCTAGGCCTCATGAAGGATAAATTGCAAGGCTAGAAAGGTGAGAGAGCATCTATCTTTATCTTTTTAATTTTTGAATAATTTTAAGTTTACAAAAAGATGCAAAAATAAATGCCCAGCATTCCTTCACCCAGCATCCATAATAAAATGCTCTAAATCAGGAAATTAACATTGGTTATAATACTATTAACTAAAAAAAGAAAAATTTTAAAGGGGTGCCTAGATGGCTTAGTCAGTTGAATGTCCAACTGCTGATTTCAGTCATCCCAGGGTCATGGGATCGAGTCCTGTGTCAGACTCTGTGCTGAGCATGGTGCCTGCTTGAAATTCTCTCTCTCACTCTCTCTCCCCCACCCCCACCCCCGCCTGCCTCTTTCTCTCTCTCAAATAAAAGTTTTAAATATTTAAAAAAGTAATAATACTATTAACTAATCTACAGACCTTGTTTTAATTTCACCAGTAGTCCCACTGATGTCCTTTTTTGGGTCCAGGACCTTTTATTGCATTTAGTTGTTCTGTCTTCATAGTCTCCTCAGTTTTTGTTGTCTGTGACTTTAACACCTTTGAAGAGTGCTGGCATTTTATTTTGCAGATTGTCTGTGGATTTGGGTTTTCTCAGATTCGATCAAGGTAAAGAATTTTTAGCAAGAACACCACATAAGTTGTGTCCTTCTTGGTGGATCATATCAGGTGGTGCATGAAATCAGTATGTCTTACTACTGGTGATGTTCACTTTGATCACTTAAGGTGGTTTGTGCTAGGTTTCTCCACCGTAATGTTACCATTTTTCCTTTTGTAATTAATATCTTATGGGGAGATACTTTGAAACTATGCAGATATCCTATTTACATCAGACTTTTGCTGCCTAATTTTGGCATCCATTGATGATTCTTAATCTGCAACAATTATTGTGGTGTTTACCTGGTGGGATTTCCTGTTCCTATCACTCTTTTTACATTAATTAGTTGGAATTCTGCTGTAAGAAAGAGCTGTCCTTCTTCTCCAATTTATTTATTAGATTATAACAGTAAATGGATATTTCTTTTATTTGCTAGATTATAATACATTTCTATCATTATTTTATTGCTCAGATTGTCCCAGATTTGGCCATTGTGAGCTCTTTCAAGTTGGCTCCTGTATCATTTTGATATATATGCCCTCATCATTTTTTGTTGTTGTTTATGTATTTTGAGAGAGGGAGAGAGAGCACAAGCAGGGGAGGGGGCAGAGAGAGAGAGGGACAGAGGATCTGAAGTAGGCTCTGGGCTGACAGCAGAGAACCTGACACGGGGCTCGAGCTCACAAACCGTGAGATCATGACCTGAGGCGAAGTCTCAGGCTCTGACTGAGCCACCCAGGCTCCTCATCCCCCATCATTTTTGAGCATATCCTTGCCTTTTGGCCTTATAAGATGTCACACACACATCTTTATGCTTTCCCTGCCCTAGCCCTGTAATCAACCATTTCTCAAAGGAGCCCCAGAACCAATAGCATTTACCGGTTAAGTTTCTAAGACTCAGATGGATTAAGTGAACTGGCCAGGGGTCCATATTCTCTAGCTACAAATCTGTGATTCTCATATGTAAAATTATGGTCCAGGAATCAAGTATAAAACCTGGGAAGAAGTCCATGTGAAGTCATACAACCTCTTGAGACTGGACTATGTCTGTCTCACAAGGTCAGTAGCATGCAAAGGAGCCTAGAAACAAGCCTTCAAAAACCGCATCATAATCTTGTGCTTTGTGGGGCTCCACGGGGTCTCAGTTAGTTGAGCATCTGACTCTTATTTTCAACTCAGGTCATGATCCTAGGGTCATGGGATCAAGCCCCACATCAGGCTTTGCACTGGGCCTGGAGCCTACTTGAGGCTTTCTCTCTCTACCTCTGTCCCTCTCTCCTGCTTGTGCTCTCTCTCTTTCTCTAAAAAAATAAAATTTAAAAAAATAAATAAAAATTTTAAAAATATTTATTAAAAAAATCTTGGGGTGCCTGGGAGACTCAAGTCGGGTAAGCATCCGTCTTGGGTTCAGGTCATGATCTCGCAGTCTGTGGGTTCAAGCCCCGTGTCGGGCTGTGTTGACAGCTTGGAGCCTGGAGCCTGTTTCAGATTCTGTGTCTTCCTCTCTCTGCCCTTCCCCTTTTTGCACTCTCTCTCTCTCAAAAATAAATATTTAAAAAAAATTTTTTTAAATCGTGTGCTTTGTAAGGTGCACAAAGGTACACCTTATTTTCTTCTTGGGTATTCCCCTTAGTTCTCCCTTAATAAGTTTAATAAAGTATACTTCCCATTCTGATTCAACAGGGCTAAAGGGACTCAAGGACTCATAGGGATTGGTGGCCACACTTGGATTTGAGTATGTAAGGGGCAGGTGTAACTCAGGGGCAGGATTTGGCTACCTGTTTGTCCCTTTTGGAGAACTGTCCTAGTGCTCAAGTTTGGGGTATTTGTAATAAAAGAGGAAATTCCCTTATATAGGTTTCTCTATCTGAAAATAGAATTTTCCCATGAAACCTTTTGTAAGCCAAAATGGCATAAGGCAAAGAAGTGATTACCATTAATTTATATGGGAAAAGTGTGTGCATTCCCAAAATGCCAAAAATAGCCTGTCTTCGGCTTTTCTGATACCTTAAGATACATCTTGCTAATGGGTGTACAAACTAAATCAAAATAAAGCACAGATGGAGGAACCCAACTGGCTTAGTCAGTGGAGCATGTGACTCTTGATCTTGGGGTTGTGAGTTCAAGGCCCACATTGGGCTTAGAGTTTACTTAAAAAAAAAAAAAACTATTAAAAGATAAGGGACACCTGGGTGCCTCAATTGGTTAAGCATCCAACTCTTGATTTCAGATCAGGTTATGATCTCACAGCTTTTGAATTCCAGCCCTGTGTTGGTCTCTACGCTGACAGCACAGAGCCTGCGTGGGATTCTCTCTCTCCCCATCTCTGCCCCTCCCCCGCCCACTCTCTCTCAATACTAAGTTAGTTAATTAAATTAAATAAATAAAACACCGATGGAGATACAGTTCTGCTGAGATGTTGAATGTACTTCCCTGGGAAGCAGTTGGACGGTACCACTCTTGCCGCTCAGGGTACACGCACTGCACCTGTAAAGGCTTGTTGCAGAATAAACGCTGAATACTATTTTTACTTTTTACCTTACTTTTTAATGTTTATTTTTGAGAGAGAGAGAGAAAGCGTGTGTGAGCATGGGTGGGGGAGGAGCTGAGAGAGAGGGAGACAGAATCTGAAGCAGCTCCAGGCTCCAAGCTGTCAGCACAAGAGCCCGACACAGGGCTTGAACTCAAACTGTGAGATCATGACCTGAACCGAAGTCAGACGCTCAACTGACTGAACCATCCAGGGGCCCTTACTTTTCACCTTTTAAAATAAAAGTGAAAATCCTCTTTAAATTTCTTTTAGTTAGCACTGGTACTAATGTAGGCCTTTTATAAAAGTGAAATGGCATAACCTGAACTTTCAGAAAGTGGAGGATACTTGTTCCCTCTTATATACTGCAGCTTTTTGGATAGAGAGGAGTTAGCTGTGGACCTCAATATTTGCCACTAAGAACAGCCATAGCAAACTCTCAAGGCTAATTACCTGTTCTTGGTGAACTCCAGCATGGGTACTTCCAAGGATTCCTTCCATCCTCTTTCCTCCCTTCCTTTACATTTACTTTATTTTAACCTAGATACATGACTCAGAAATAGGAGATCTCTTCTCCCTCCTCCTGTTCCCCTCACCCTTGCTGTTCTGTTCTTTCTGATGAGCATGTTACCCCTGGAGGTCTACATATGTGGATCTCTGAGCGCTAGTGATGTTCAAATGTGCACTTTTTTGAGGGGCTTATGTCTAGGAGCAAGTGGTATGTCCTTGCCTTTGGGACACAGTCCCTGCCTTTTTAAAATAAGAAGGTAAAAAATAAAATGAGAAGGTAGACTTAGGTGATTTCCCAGTTCCTTTCCAGCTCTGACTCTAGAATTTCTCCTGTCCCACTGAGAAAACTTTTATCTGAGTCTACACTTGAATCTACACCTATAGGTATGCATGTGGGAGCAGGGAGGTTGAGGGAGTCAAGTAGATATTCTCTCTACTTCAGCACATCCATAGCTGATAATAGTATAAGAGGAGATGAGAAAAAGGGAGGTGGCAAGCCAGAACTGCCACCACATCAGCTTGGACTCTGGGCCTTGTGGGAAGTTACCTGGTTTGTCTGTGCCCTGCTATCAGGGCTAATTCTAGGATCACAGCCTTTATGTTGGGTGGCCCTTAACTAGACACAGCACAGGATGTTGTTTCCCAGTCTAGCTTGATTCTTCTTGTTGGACAAGAAACTACCAGGGCATTTGAATTCCTTTTGGAGGATTGCCTAAGTGTGGCTTATTTAAGAAAAGTCTGATCTGTTAACTCTCTCTTTGCATGTGATATATGATGTGTTTGTTGTTATTCTACTCTGCAGCTGAAGGAATGTATCCGAGCATTGGATCAGGAACACAGCCACACTCCCTTCAGGCAAAGCAAATTAACTCAGGTAAAGTTAAATGTGAGCTTTGAGTTTGTTCTCACTTGTTCTTTCATTCATTTGTTCATTCAGCAAAGCATCCACTGCCAGCAATGCATGATGCTAAGCTTCGGGGTCCAGGGAAGGAAAGGGTCACATTCTTTCCAGGAGCCTGGAATGGGCTCATTCCAGGATGCCCATTCTAGAGAGGGGCATCCTCAGGCAGAGATGCCTGTGGTGGGAGGCAGCTGGGCATTTTCGGGGCAGTGGTGCTCTTCTGGTCATCACTCAACAGCTTTTTGCCAATTTCTAATATAAAGAAGTATTTTTTATTTAGTGGAGTCTCTTGAGCCTTTGAAGGGAGGTTGGTGTAGTTGTACTAAGTACTTTCTTAGCTGTAAGACTTAGACTAGTGTTTCAAGATAAAAAATAACAGCTGGAGTTAAAAAGAATGAGATAGATGTATTTTTGAAGAGTTTATTTTGGGGCGCCTGGGTGGCTCAGTCACTTGAATGTCTGACTCTTGATTTCGGTTCAGGTCATGATCCCAGGGTTGTGGGATCAAGCCCCGCATCGGGCTCTGCATGGAGTGTGGAGCCTGCTAAAGATTGTATCTCTCCTTCTCCTCCTCTCCCCTGTTCACATGTGTGCGTGTGCTGTCTCTCTTAAAAAAAAAAAAAAAAGTAAAAAAAAAGTTATTTTTAAGTAATGTCTATATCCAACATGGGGCTTGAACTTAAAACCCTGAAATCAAGAGTCACATGCTCTACCAACTGAGCCAGCCAGGTGCCCCGGATGAGCTAGATTTTTGACAGGTTCTGATAGGAAAGATGACCAAGATCTACAGTATAAAAATATGTTATGAGACAAAAACTACACAAAAAAATTCTGCATGTGTTAACTGATTATTCTGAGTGTTAAAACTATAGGTAATTTTTTCCTCCATTTTTCTGTCATGAAACTGTGCTTTATTAACAGAAAATGCTAGTAAGTCAGCATTGTAATAGCTATACAAAAGTGGCCCATGGAGGGGTCTACCTACATATAAACTGCTGTGAAGGCAGTTATGGGTGCTTCTGATTCCCTTCTGCACCAAGTCCTGTGCCCAGTGGAGAATGGACTAGGGTAGAAGGCAGTTTACGAGATCTTTGTATTTTGGGAGAGGTTTTCAGTCTGTGCAGCTATCCTAATGGCTCCACAGGGCCTGTGGCAGAACCTATAACATAACTCCTTAGTAGTCGGAACTGGTTAGATGATGTCTTCTCAAACATTTCAGCCAGAAACTTAGAAAACCTTTCTTATGGGTGATTCTGACATTAGTTGTTATTTTTTTTTTTTTTAATGTTTATTTTTGAGAGAGAAAGAGACCATGTGAGCAGGGGAGGGGCAGAGAGAGAGGAGGACACAGAATCTGAAGCAGGATCCAGGCTCTGAGCTGTCAGCACAGAACCCAACATGGGGCTCGAACTCACGTCCTGTGAGATCATAACCTGAGCTGAAACCAGATGCTTAACTCACTGAGCCACCCAGGTGCCCCTTGGCTCTGTTATTTTTTAATTTTTTTTTCAACGTTTTTATTTATTTTTGGGACAGAGAGAGACAGAGCATGAACGGGGGAGGGGCAGAGAGAGAGGGAGACACAGAATCGGAAACAGGCTCCAGGCTCCAAGCCATCAGCCCAGAGCCTGACGCGGGGCTCGAACTCACGGACCGCGAGATCGTGACCTGGCTGAAGCCGGACGCTTAACCGACTGCGCCATCCAGGCGCCCCCTCTGTTATTTTTTAAAACAAGTTCACCATCCCCAGAAAATGTGTTCCTACTTAATTAAATAATTCAGGGGTACCTGGCTGGCTCAGCTGGTAGAGCATGTGACTCTTGATCTCAGGGTTGTGGGTTCAAGCCCCATGTTGGGTGTAGAGGTTATTTACAAACAAAATCTTTAAATAATAATAGTGATTCAGACCATATATACAAGTACAAAGAAGATGGTAGGAGGTACCAGAAAATCCCACCTCCCAGTGATAATCACTGCTATGTTTTGGTGGACATCCTTCCAGACATTTCTCTGTCCATATATCTACATGTAGATCTACTTACATAGTTATGGAGTAATATGCCTTTTCACTCAGATTAAGTTTTAGATCTTCCTGTGTACCTAAGTACAGCTATACATAATTTTTTAAGCATTTATTTTTGAGAGAGAGAGTGCAAGCACGAGCAAGGATGGGGCAGAGAGGCAGGGGGGTGGGAAGAGAGAATTCCAAGCAGGCTCAGTACTGACAGCACAGAGCCCGGCATGAGGCTTGATCTCACAAACTGTGAGATCATGACCTGAGCCAAAATCAAGAGTTAGAAGCTTAAGCAACTAAGCCACCCAAGTGCCCCACATAATTATTTTTAATGGTTGTATTATATTCAGTTAACGATTTGTTCCCTACTTAAAAATGCCTAGATTTTCCAATTTTCATTATTATGTTGTAATGCATATCCTATATATATATATATATTTTTTTTTTTTTTTTAATTGAACAGTTCTCTTTAGGATAACATTCTGGAAGTGTGCACTTTTTTTATGTTTTCATGCATATTGCCAAACTGCCTTCCCAAAAGGAAGTACCATTTCATGGTATATGCTACATGAGTAGTGTAGCAATGTAGAAAAGTACCCATTTCCCTGGACCCTCACTAGGGCAGGCATCATGAGTCTTAATCTTATGGGTGAAAAATATTAGTATTTTTAATGGCTTGTTTGTATTTCTTTGGTGGTGAAGTGAGTACCTTTTTTTTTTTTTTTTTTTTTAACATGGTTGATCATTTGTATTTCTTCTTTGTAAACTGCCTTTTTGTAGAAATTGGGGAGCCCAGTGTCCTGCCCACAATAAGTAGTCAATATGCCCCTTGTTAGTTGACTTCGTTGACTTGACTTCTGTTTTGGACAGGTCCTGAAGGATTCTTTCATCGGTGATGCCAAAACATGCATGATTGCCAACATCTCGCCAAGCCACGTGGCCACTGAACACACTCTGAATACCTTGCGTTATGCTGACCGGTGAGTTGCTCTCAGGTAGCAGGTCGTGTGTACAGGTCTCATACACACATAGGGGTCTGATCTTGAGCTCCAGAAGCCTGTTCTTGAGGCAGTGATCCTAGTACCGAAGGGGAATGTGCAGTTGGTAATTTGAAGAATGTGACCTGGTAGGCCTTGCCATTTTACAAGTGTGAATGTGACAAGAGGAAGAGGACACATTCCCCGGTTCAGGAGACAACTCCGTTGGTGATTTTTAAATGGCTACTGGGAAATGAAATTTCTTTGGAGTTGAAGGCTCAAGGTTTTCTTCCTGCTAGCCTCAGCCCTAATAGTAAGGGATAGAATACATGTTACTTGTCAAAGCAGAGACACTTAGAACTTTGTAGGTCCAGAAGAGAGCAACCCAGATATAACGTGTTACAGAAGGATAAATTGAGCCCAGAGAAGGGCAGGAACTTTAAAAGGGCTCATTGGGAATTGGTGGTAAAGCCAGCACCTTTGACTATATATTTGGGGTGACTTTGATATCTGCCAGGGTCCCCCCAACCCCACCCCATGTCTTACTCTGTGGTCACATATGTTTCCTACCATGGATGAAGACGCTACCATTTCCATTCTTTCCTCTGGCTGCTTTGCTGCTTGGTCCTGTCTTACATCTTTTTCTGTGGTCTCCCAGAAGCTGTCTCCTCTCCAAGGTTAACAAACTATTTGAGGGAAAGCTTTTCTTTTTTCTTTTTCTTTTTCTTTTTCTTTTTCTTTTTTTTTTTTTTTTACTACTGTTGAGGAATCTTTAGTATCCATGGCATTTTATGAAATTCATTGGGAAGGAAAAGTGAGGTATTATTTAAGTTCAATGAAAACAGGAAACCTTATCTTTTTCTCTACCATATCTATTGCTCAGTGCTTTACCTGGTAGACGCACAGTAAATATTTGTGAATGAAAGGAGGAACTCTTCCTGGGTGTCAGGGTGAGGCACTCTGTGTACCATCTCATTTAGATAGGAGAGATACTTGACACAGTGGTTACAAGAGCTCTGGAGTCCAGGCTATCTGGGCCAATATCCTACTTCTGCCTCAAAATAGCTGAGTGGTCTTGGGCATACGTTTTGGGTCCAGTTTCCTTATCTGACAGGGGATATTAGCATCTACATCTTACAACAGTTACATGGAATCAGTGAGGATAATATGTGTGAAGGGCTTACCAACATGCTGGGCACACAGTGACTACTCAATATGTTAATTTAATTTATGTGTTAATTTAACCACTGGTAATACTAATAGGTCCCCAAAATAGGTTTCTTTTATTGCATGATTTCCTAATGCCTGCTCACTAGCACTGCTAGAGGAAAGGCTACTTCATGAACTGAGATCAGATAGAAGATATGAGATGATCCAAACTTGTTTCCAAAAACCCAGTATGGCTGGAAATTCTTTACCCCCATGTATCCATTACCCAGCTTCAACAGTTATTAACAGTAAGCTGAACTTGTTTCATAACCCCACTCACTCTCCAAATCATAGACATTGTTATCAATTGCTTAGACTAATAACTTCATCACTAGAAGCAGAGAACAAGACCATCTCCTCACTTAGTGACTCAGTAAAGGAAGATGAAAATAACCCTTTCTCATAGGGGATGTATTAAGTATAATTGCAAAATTATTTGAAATAATTTTGGCTTTAAAGAGAATGGAAAAAGTATAATAGAATTCGCTTCATTTGAAGCAGTCTAATACATTACTGAAAATAAATGAGGAGCACCTGGGTGGCTCAGTTGGTTAAGCATCCAACTCAGATTTGAGCTCAGGTCATGATCTCACATTTCATAAAACAGAGCCCTGAGTCAGGCTACGTGCTGAGAGCAAGGAGGGGGCTTGGGATTCTCTCTCTACCTCTGCCCCTCACTCACTCAATGTGCTCACTCGCTCGCTCTCTCTCTCTCTCAAAATAAAAAAATAAATGAAAGCCATTTATTTTATGTGCTTAAATGAGGCCTAGAAGAATGTTGCTAAGTAGTCCAGAAATAAAGTTCCATAGTTCTAATAGATGTATCAGAAGAGCTCACTGATAGTTGTGATTTTGGTGACATGAAAAGTACACTGGAAGCAGTTAGCATCAATGACCAAATTACCTGTAGGATTCCTTCTGGCACTCAGCTGTCTATAGTTATTTACTGTGACTCCTAGTGAGAAATTTTGATGTTTCTCTCAATTAAACTAAAATATTTAAGATTTTTATAATAGGAAGTAATATGGAACCATCTAGACTTACCATGGCACCTCTCAGCCCCTTGCTTGTATGTCCTACTGCAACACCTAAACAAAGGCCCGTGGATACAATTCGTGTGTCTTTAGTCACATCCTACATCTCTTTGCTTAGCTATGTTGCCTGTCTTCCTTGGCTCTCAGACTTAAAGGTAAGATTTAAATGAAGTCTCAGTGTCAGACTTACGATCTTGGTTTTCAGAAATGACCAGGTGTCATTTGGCTACCAGTAACGATTGGATTAAAACCAAAACAATGGAGGGGCACCTGGGTGGCTCAGTCAGTTACATCTGACTTTTGGTTTCAGCGCGGGTCATGATCTCACAGTTCATGGGTTCAAGCCCTGCATCAGGCTCTGTGCTGGCAGTGCGGAGTCCTCTGTCTCTGCCCCTCCCCCACTCATGTTCTCGGCCTCTCTCAAAATAAATGGATAAACTTAAAATAATGGAAGAGACATTTTATGGGAGCCCCCAAGTAGAAGTAGTACTCCCTTCTAGAGGATTTTTTTTTCTTTTTAATAAAGAAACACTCTTTGTTTTTAATGTTTTATTTATTTTTGAGACAGGGGGAGACAGAGCATGAACAGGGGAGGATCAGAGAGAGGGAGACACAGAATCTGAAACAGGCTCCAGGCTCTGAGCTATCAGCACAGAGCCCGATGCGGGGCTGGAACTCACGAACCATGAGATCACGACCTGAGCTGAAGTCGGCCGCTTAACCAACTGAGAGCCACCCAGGTGCCCCTCTAGAGGATTTTTAAATATATCTTTTTAATTAAGTAGGCTTCATGCCCAACGTGGGGCTTGAACTCATGACCCTGATATCAAGAGTCGCATGCTCCACCGAATGAGCCAGCTGGACACCCCACCTCCTAAGGGATTTTAATGAAGAATCTACAAACTACTGGAGAGTCACATTTTTACTTGATGTCACCTTGTAATTCTAAATTCCTACAGTGTTTTTAAATGTCACAGAGTAAGAGACTGAACTTGACAACTAAATCCTAGCAGAGACCTAATTCTGGCTTTTCCATCTTCTCTAAAATTCCCATGTGGAATAGAGCACGGTTCTCTATTTCTCTACCTAGGAGGCAACTTTGCCTCCCACGGGACATTTAGCAATGTCTACAGACATTTTTGATTTTCATGACTTAGAAGTGCTTCTGACATTTAGTAGGTGGAAGCCAAGAATGCTGCTAAACATCCCATAGGGCACAACACAGGACAGTTCCCCACAACAAAGAATTATCTGGTTTTCCAAATACCACTATGCTAAGGTTGAGAAACCCTAGGAATAGACAGGTCACTTTTCCTTTAGTGGAATTAGCACAGCCTGCTTATTTCCAGAAGGTTTTGCTTCCTGAGTTCTAGCAAGTTTGAGGGAATTCATTTTCTTAGAGAAGCCTGAAAGGAGATGGGCTGCAGGAAAAGTGGGCAGGTGAGTGGTAGACACCAGGCTCCTGAGTTGGTCCACCTTCAAGAAGTACAGCATGGGCCCTACATGGATGTAGTGCAGTTCCAAGACCAGCTCCTCTGGCCTATCCCATGGGACTGAGGTGATTTCCAAAACTTCTGATCATAGAATGCTAGGTATATGCTTATGTCCTAAGAGAATACACTTGTCTTTTTTGTAATACTTTTTGTTTCGTTTTTGAAAAATATAGAAAAGGAATTATGCAGCATACAGGAATACACATTTAACATAAAATGGTAATTTACAGGGTCAAAGAACTAAAGAAAGGCATTAAATGTTGTGCTTCAGCTACCAGTCGAAATCGGACCTCTGGAAACTCTTCTCCAAAACGAATCCAGAGCTCCCCTGTGGCCCTGCCAGGGGATAAGTGTTCTCCCAAAAAAGTCAAGCTGGGACTTCAGCAGTCATTCACAGCAGCTCCCAGTTCCACGAGAGGGAAGGCTCATCCTCTGGCAAACCGCCCACCCAATATCCCTTTTGCTCCTGTACCTAAAGTTCCCAGTAAAAGGGGTGGATCCAGAGGGAGTCTTCACCAAGAGTGGGTCATTCAGACTAGCCCTGTGAAGGGAGCCACACGGTCTGGACATTCAGTCAAAAAAAGAGAAGAGTCTGCCTCATTGTGCTCTGAGAAAATTCAAATGAGCCACAAAGCTGCCCGCAGATGGGGAAGCAGGACCCCTGGCCCAGGAGAAGACCCGGTGCATGGCAAACTGCCCTCCAAGTGCAAGAAAGTGCAGACTGTGCAGCCAGTGCAGAAGCAGCTTGTGTCACGAGTTGAGCTGTCCGCTGGCAACCTCCACCACTTGGCAGAATACAGTCAGGGCAGCAAGGGGAGCACACCTGCCAGGTCTGCCTCTGAAGCTTGGACAGACATCCCTCCACACCAGAAGGAGAGGGAGGAACATTTGCGCTTTTATCACCAGCAGTTCCAGCAGCCGCCTCTCCTCCAGCAGAAGTTAAAGTACCAACCACTGGAAAGGTTTTTATGCCAGTACAGGCCCCTAGAGGGGCAGCTCCAGAAGGAGACCCCTCCTCCCTTCTGTTCTTACTCTGAGAGCCAGGATGGAGCCCAAACTGAGGACCTTGATGACAGCGATTTCAGTGAAGATTCTTTTTCACATGTCTCCAGTCAGAGAACCACAAAGCAGAGAAACACCCTAGAGAATAGCGAAGGTTCATTCTTCCTTCATCAGAGGGAACAAGGACCTGAGGAGCAGGTGGCTGAAAGGCAGCGAAGTCTGCTTTTTAACCCCAGGACAGATGGTGATGAGAAGTGTCTAACTGGAAGCTGGATGTACTCCAGGGACCCCACAAGCCACAGAAGAGCAGCACTTAATCGTGGCCACAGCCCAAGTAAGTTACCTTTGGACTGGAGCAGAGAGGAGGACTCTATCTCCTCAGCACCTTCTCCCAGAGACAACCTGGCAGAGAAGCCTTACTGCTCACAGGTAGAGTTTGTATATGGCCAGAAAAGAGGTGGCAGCCCAGCCTTTGATCTCAGACAGAATGCCTTCAGAAGTGAGGTTCCTGGGCAGGCCAAGGGTACTTCACCATCCCTGGAGGCAGATGGTTTCATTTTCTCACTATCCCACATTGCAGTTGCAAGATCTCCAGACCAAAGAGACACACTCAGTACACCTCTGAAAGAAGTCAGACAAGACAGCCCAACAGCAAAGAACAGTTATGCATACCAAGACGACAACTCTAAAGGGGAATCAGGCACATGCTCTGAATATGCTTCTGGAGTGATGGCTCCCCTCACTGTGTCCCTCCTGGAGAACACAGACAATGAGGGCTCTCTTTCCTTGGAGCAGCTGGCCCAGGATGGGCCTGTGCATACTCTAGCGGCAGTGGACACAGGGGGACCAGCTGTGGACCACACAGTGTCATCTGATGATCAAAAGGCACTTCTGCCAATCTCTTCGGCAACTGGGCACCTGTGGCTCTCATCATCTCCCCCTGACAATAAGCCTAGTGGTGGTCTTCCAGCTCTGTCCCCATCACCCATCCGTCAGCAGCCCCCGGACAAGCTACCCACAAGTGAGGCCGACCTAGGAGGGGTCTGCGAGAGCACAGAGACTGCTCTCTTCTCCCAGGAACATGTGGGTAGCCAGCAGTATGATGCTGATGCTAAGGACACAGAGCTGAACAGCTCCCAAGGTTTCCCAGGAAAGCCCTTCCCCACCATACATACTGGAGGACCCCACCCTGGGCCTATATTCACCCCACAAACAGAAAGTAGTGATATGGCTGACCAGCCCTGGGCCCAGGAAAGAAAACATCCAACAGGTCTTGGTTGGCAGGAGCTGAGTTTGTCCACAGACCCCATCAAGTTGTCTTGCTCCAACACAGACGTCGTATGGCTCAAATACAGGCTGATCCCAAGATGCTTAGCAAGGCCAGGCTCTCCCCTGATCCCCAGTTGCTCTCCAGAGACGGCAGGAAAAGTCCATCAGCTCACCCTGGGGCATGCACAGTAAGTTGGACACTCCCCAAGATTCGAGCCCCTCCAGCACCCCTACTTCCACCCCAGGTTAACGTTTTGTCTGTCCTGGGAATGGCTATTGTTGGCTCAGTGTCAGAGCTATTCTACAACTAGAGAGGCTTTGTCCAGCTTTTCAAGGGAGCTTGCCTAGATGCACCTGACATGGAGAGCAAGAATAAAATGTATGGGAGCAGGCCCACCAGGGTGGATGAACCCTGAGTCTGGGAAAGCTGGGACTTGAGTGGGAGAAGGGAGGATCTGTCACCTGTGGTAAGTTCAGAATCCTCTTCATTCTGTCGGGTCTGTATTCCTGAAGTGCTGCCCAGAGATGCAAAAGCTGTAGCCTTGTGCCCGCAGAACCAAGACAGGCTGGCCACCTTCCAAAAGGGTGAAATTGATCAAAAACAGAGGGACTAGTGGTTTGTACTGCTTTCCCCAAAGGATGCTGTAGATGGTGCAGCAAAAAGAGATGGGCCAGAGGCATAGAGAAAAAAAAGGCAGAGGGATCAAGCAGGGCCCCTCTCAGCATTAGAGGCTGGGAGATGGAGGGCAGGGTGGGTGTGTGGGAACAGAGGCTACAGCCCTTTGCTAGGGCTCCTGATATCTAGGCCGGCTGTGTGCCTGCTGCTCGCTTTGGCTCCAGGCCAAGGCCATGGACAAAGAAAAGGACATGCAGGGATGCACAGGTGAGAGGAGCCTGGCAGATCCTCCAGTTTCCAGCTCAAACCCCCTGCTTTGGTCCCTGGACACCCAGGGAGGAGAGATGATGGCAGGCAAAACAGCAGGCTCTACCCCGTGCCAAGTGTGTCACCTCCAGTGGTCACAGCCTTGAACCTTTTGGCAGGGAAGCTATGGGCAGCTCCTGTAAAGAGCACTCATCCCTGTCCTTCAGTGTAGCTGGGGAGGCAGGGACAGCTTGAGAAGTGCCTCTTTCCTGGTATCTTCTTGGTATACTCTAGTGCCTAAATAAGCCCTAAGAACAGGTGACAGGGGAGGAGGTGATGGTGAGCTGGCCTTGGTCAAAGCTTTGACCACTTTGGGCAGAGGCAGTTCCTGGCCTGGAAATAAGGCTCTCAGCTCCCAAAAGTTGCCCAAGAGAGATGGAAGGCCCAGAGGATCACACTGTCCCCTCTGGTGTTTCCAGGCAGGTGGTCATCCGAGCACACCAGGAACAGCTGGATGAAATGGCAAAACTGGGCTTCAAGGAGGAGACCCTAATGAGCCAGTTGGCTCTTAATGTAAGTGGCCTTGGCTAGACCCTCAGGGGCTCTTGGGAATTAGCCTGTGGGTAGTTTGATGGTCATCCTTGTTTGCTGCAGTTATGTGTGGGGTAAGGGTCTGCTATCCTACTCTAGGAGGCCTTGTGCCATTCCTCTGACATAGCTCAAGGGGGGCGCAAGGACAGGTGAGAGACGGTACTACACTCCCTGTTTCCAGGCCTGTATCCTGTGCCATTCTGCCTTCTTGACTTGCTAGGGCCCCTCCCTGTGACAGTAAGTGACCTACCACATGCAAACCAGGGGTACTTTCACAAAAACAACTCTCTGTCCTGCAGAATACCTCTCATAGAAGTTTCTCAAATGCAGGGGTGCCTACCTGGCTCAGTCAGTGGAGCATGCAACTCTTGGGGTTGTGGGTTTGAGCCCCACATTGGGTAGAGATTACTTTAAAATAAAAACCTTTTTTTAAAATTCATTTTGAGAGAGTGCGCGCAAGCTTGGGGGGGGGGGGTGTAGAAAAGAAAAGAATCCCAAGCAGGCTCTGTGTTCTCAGCGCAAAAAGCCTGATGTGGCGCTCGAACCCGCAAACTGTTGAGATCATGACCTGAGCTGAAGTCAGATGCATAATGGACCAGGTCACCCAGGTGCCCCTTAAAAATAAAATCTTAAAAAAGTTTCTCAAATGCAGAGAAATGAGCCTCACCCTGTGCCATAGTGACTCTCCTGCAGATTTTCCAGCTGAAGGATGGACCTGGGCTCTGAAAACTTGCAAGAGAAGGGACTAGAAAAGCAGATCCTAAGAGAAGGCTAGCAAAAGCTCCATTTGTCCTTTGTTTCCTTTCTCAGGATTTTGAAGATTTTGTGACCCAGCTGGATGAAATCATGGCTCTGAAATCCAAGTGCATCCAGAGTCTGAGGAGCCAGCTTCAGCTATATCTGGCCTGCCACAGGCCAGCCACCGCCCCTGAGAGAACAATGGTGTCTTAGAGTAAGACCCAATATGAGGTGATGGCAGCTCAGGAGCCTGTGCTGAAGGGGCCTCTGCCAGGTCCTCCCTGCAGATACCAGACCCACTCCCTGATCCTTCTCAGGCTACCCTTTCCCTAGCCACACATGGCCTTGACTGGGCCCCAGCTCCTCTCTCAGGACCAAGACTCTGTCCCTCAATTTCAAGCACAAGGCCATCTGTAAGAAAGGACCGAGCAGCCTAAAAAAAACAATATGGCCCTCCCTTTTCTTTGGGGCTAGAAGAGAATTTGTCTTACTGACCTCTTGTCTGGAAACACACTTGGGTCTAATAACCTTGTAGATGTTTCTGAATTTAAGGCTCAGAGGATGAGGTCAGTGGTAATGTAAATGCCAAAGGCCACAAGCTGGAGAAGAAACCATGCTGAACTCAGGGGCTTTGTTAGATGAATTCTGTTCTTCAAGACTTAGCCAAAAACTAAAACACTGGTGGCTTGTAGTGGGGGCTGGGTGAGCTCTGCCCCATCAGCCCTTGGAGACTGGTTTGGGCTTTAGGTTGCATACGTGGGACAGGCTTTATACCCCCAGTTCCCCTCCCTTCCTGCAATCCAGACACAGAAGGGAGTGTTCATATTACTGCATTATTCTTTTCCCATCTCTGCTTATGCTGGGATGACTGGCCTATTATAAGTCCTAACAGCACCCATGCTCCTGTGGCAGGCAGTTCCTGGCTCCTGAGTCCTCACCTGTCACGCCCTCTCGTGGCAAAGTTGAAGGGGAGGATCTCAGGCAAGTCCATCTCCTAGTGTTAACTTTAACATGACCCTGACTGTCCACTACCTCAAGAGCCTGTGTTTAGTAGTACCTTGGCAGGAGTGCTCCAGTCAGTAGTCTTGAGAATCTGAAGCAGAATTTTTACACACCCCTTCATATGAGTCCTCCTTGCTATGTATCTTTTCATCAGGAAGAGGCTCAAGACAAAGACAAATACAAACTGGTCCATCACTTACTAGGGCCTCCCGGGTCAAACTTCAGATTCATGTGTCACAGCCTTGGCCCGGATGCCCACTATAATGTGTGAATCTTCAATTTCTTACAGGGAAAGGATACCTTTGTAAGGTTTTAAAAGGAAGGCTTAATTAAGAGGATAGAAGCATTAACTGGCTTTCAACAAGACTGCAGCCCTGCTGCCCTTTAACTGATCTGAGCACTAGAGGGCGGCCTCTTTCCTGGCCAAAAGACTGCAGTCTCTCCTCATATGATCACTCAAAATACTAGACCCATTCCCAGCCGTGAGCATAAGGTAGGGACTACAGGATGGCATTAAGTATAAAGACCAGAAACTTCAGGGAGGAATCTAGTTCTCTCAGCTACAACAGCACCACTGAGAGCTGGTGAAACAGTCTGAATCCAGTTCTGCCTGCGGCGCACAGCACATAAACGCCTGATGCTTCTCACAGGAAAAGGTACTTCCTCATTTCTGAGTGACTACACCACAGGCCCAGCCTGTCTCACCTCCAGTCTTGCAGGAAGGCATATGTCCGTGTTCCAGAGACTGAGCTACGTCAGGTTTGTAACAGATCCTCATCTGGGTCTGCCTCTGCAAACCAAAACCCAGGGCAGACTGCAGGGCCAGCTTCTGGGTACCAAAGGCCTACAGTGGGAAGAAAGTACTAAAAAGACAAAATAGTTAGCTCCTATTTCCTGAGCAGCAAATCTAAGCAGGAACCTCTTCACCACCTACCCCAGCCCCTCAGTAAAACAGCACTTGGCAATAAATTATCACAGCAGAACATACCTTTTAGAGTTTTATTAGTAGTTCTCTGAAGAATCAAAATAGTTAGCAAATTACTTTAGATTCAAGACTGTATATCCTTTGTATTTAGATCTTTAATGATGAACAACATAATACAAAACAAACGAAAGAGACTGATTTCTATGACTAGGTGTTACTCATTGTGTCATCCTAGAGCAGGGGGCTGGAGGGAGAGGCTGTTCTCCAAGGAGAACTGAGGTGGAGTTAGTGCTGGGCTACTAAATTGCAGCCTATTTCTCCCCACTCGATGTGCTGGGAAGGGGCCAATGATTTCTTAAACCAACAACTGCTTCCGAGAGAAGGGAGCTCTAAAATCCTGGGTAGCAGAGGATTGTGGTCCAAACCAAGCCAAAAGAAACAGGCTGGGGCAGGGAAGCATGGTAACTGCCTGGCAGAAGAGGCAAACTCAGCGCCCCATGGGGAAAAGGGCATTTTTTGCACCTCAGAGACATTGCAGAACCAGTGTAACACTAAGATTTTGTTGGAAAAAACAAAACAAAAACCCTGGAAGAACCTTTCAATTGCACTCAACCTGGATCAGAGTTCAGTCCACCAGTGCAGGGGAGGGAAGCATCTAGCCCTAAAGCAGCAGAGTCTGGCCCTCCCACCCCTTCTTCCTGACTCCTTTTGGCAGCTGGGCCAGGTTTCGGCTGAGGACATACCCCAGAAGGACCAGGGAAGTCTCTCTGGAGGGCCAAGGTGGGAAGGTCACTTCTCAAAATACAAATACATTTAATATGGAAGGAGCCAGAGCAGTTCTGGAGGCATTCACATGCCCAAATCTTCCCTACTTTCTCCCCAGCTCAGAGACTGGCAAGCACAGTCTCCACGCCTGACCTTCCACCCCCAAAAGAAACTCGGGAAGTGTGTCCCTTCTCCTTCCCCACACATGGGATCCTCAGGGCCTCCTGCGGGGGTGGTTCCATGGCAGGGCCTAGGCAGCGCCTGGTCTCAGCTGGCTCCTGCCCGAGCCATGAGGTCTTCCAAAGCATTGTCCTGGTCATTGTTGTGTAGTAGCAGAACTTCCTTAATGTCTTTCAGTTCAAAGCCCATTTCCTTAAATTTGCTCATTAACTGAAGAAACTCCATCATCTAAAGGACAAAAGAGAAGAAAGATTGAAGAAAGGGTTCTGGCCACATAGTAGGGTAGAGGAATGTGTATGTAGGGGGCTGCTTGGGGGAATCTGCATTTTTTGCCAGAGCCTCATGAGTTTCTCTGAGGTCCCCCAACAAGCACAAGGGGGCTGTAGAGGAAGCCAGGCAGATAGGCTGATGCCACAGCGTATCATCCTTCAGGAACTATGCCCAGTTCCAACTCCTGCTGTCTCATTTGCATCCCACTAACCAAAATCCACATTCAAGGCAGGATACTGAACCCAGAAACAGCCAGGAAGCAGGCTGGGCAAAGTGACTAGCAATCTCCTCAGTCATCCAGAAGTAAGGCTTTTTGCCCAGGTCATTTCCCCTTCCCTTCCCTGGGACCCTAGATAATCTTCAACCCAATACTTCATCAAGCCTCTAACAACCCAAACTATCCAAATGCTGTCTGGACACTTAAGAAATTATGTATTTTGACTACCTCTGCCTGCACTCACTAGTAGGAAAAGGTGATTCTTGGACAGGAGACACTACTTTGTCCCTCCTTTCCAGAGGGTTCCCTTGAGGCACAAAGGGTCCTACCTTTTCCTCTGAACACTGGTGCATTTCCAGAGCCTCTTCCACTAAAAGAGGGTCGAAGCCCTTCTCACAGAGCTGTCCATGTGCAAAGAGATAGTCGAGAATCTTAAAAAAATAAAAAGGTTTGAGCACTTATCACCACTCTTGCCTGAGTTTCCCAAGAGTCTTAGACAAGCCAGTAAGGGTGACGTCTGCTTCCCACCTGGCTATTAGATCCTGGATAGGACTTGAATTTGTATTGTGAACTGCATCCAACACAGTAGGACCTCGGTGACTATTTGCTGAAAAGACAGGCATACCCTTCTAAACATGAGTAGCCATTTTTCAAAGGAGTTCCTGTCACAGCTGACTCCTCTCTCCCAGAATGTCAACTCCACAGACAGGGCAGAATATACTAACAAATAGCCCAAATCACAAAATGCCAAGATTTAGGTCTCCAGTACCCTATTTTGGAACACTCTGGGCATCTATGACAGGATAAACATTTCTGGGAGGAGACATCAGACCGTATCTCAAGCCTAGTGTGCCCTCTCAGGAGGGGCAGAGAACAGTCCAACGGCTCCAATGCACCCTTTCCTCTAGGCTTTTCTCTAGCGTAGGTCCCAGGCAGCCCCCAAAGCAGAAGCACTGCTGCTGAGGCTGCTACTTTCTCCAAAAATATTGCCCTGAGTCCCGCCAACTCACAGGAAAGGACGCTGGGGCTAGGAGTCTGATGGGGCTCTAGGATATAAGCAGGACATTACTCCAGCCCCAGAGGTCTAGGACCTCTCTCCAGGCTGACCACTCACCACCCCCCCCCCCCCCCCCCCCAGCCAACCAACCACTCACCTGCTCAATATTCTCTCCTTTCTTCTTCATGGCTCTCAGGACACACTCATATGAGTAGCCCATGTTGACCACAGTCTCCACACACTGCCGCTCACTGGGGGACAGTGTCTGCAGTTCAGAATAGGCCTGGGGACAGCTGGGAGTGTTGGGCACTTGTGACATTGAGAAATTAGGAGGTGTGACCTGGTGGTGGAGAAACCAGAGGATCAGGCAGGAATAAAGACAACTAGGGCCCCAGAAGACATGTCCCCTAAGTAGCCCAGTCCAGGGGCTTGCTATTTGACACTTACCACATTCCCAAACAGTTGGCCTGGTAGAAAGGGCCAGACTGCTGGCCAGACATCCTAAAGATGGGTAAGGGAGCACCAGATGAGGAAAAGAAAAGCTGAGAAGACACCTGCAATTGGATTGTCCTCTGCCCTCATCCCAGCTTGCAGAATAAGAAAATACTACAAGAGCTACATGCCCTTCTATGTTCAAATCCCTTGGGCTTGAATTGGAGAAATAAGTTCTGAGGCTGCCCATGGGACGGATGGCAAGATGGCTGCTATGATTTCTCTCCCGGGCTCCATTATCCCTTTCACAGGTTGTGCTTCAGAGTCATAAAAGGTTCATTCACCTCAGACACCCCGTAACTCTGGGGCTCTTTCCCGACAATGTCTCTATCCCTGGGCTGGGCAGAGACTGCGAGTGCTGTTCCCCTGCATGGCCAGTTCAGTGGCTCAGAGCTTTGAGGGCACTCTACCTTTTCCCTGTACCACAAGCTACAAGGCTTCAATTCCCTGCTACAGCTGCCAATACTGAAGGACTATTAGCCACACCAGGGTGGGCCCTCAAGAAATGGAATGTGTACTCCAGGGCCCTGCCTCTACTGTCCTGCAGGCAGCCTGCTACATGCCCTAGGACTCTATTAACCTCAGTCGGATTGATGGGTAGAACTCTTTCTACCCCTTCTGATAATGACTCAGGCCCAAGGCATGAAGGCTGCTCACTCCCAGACCTAAGGACCAAACCACAATGGAACAAGGTCATAGTTTAGCCCAGCTCCCAAGAACCAGGGAAAGTATTTCAACAGAATTTTTACTTCCTTTGGGGGGAGGGAGGGTGTGCTTAGGAAGCAGGGAACTCAGCTCCCCCCGCCCCATCCTAGAAAGGCATTCAAAGTTAATAGCTATAACCAGATACTTTCCTCAAAGTCAGTTGGGAAAAGCCAAAACTATAGGCTTTATAAAGCTCACTGTTTCCTTTTATCCATCTCACCCACAGCACACCCCTGGCAGCCTAGTCACAGGGCTCAGTCATTGAGTTACAGGAGTCACAACAGGGCAGAGACTGGATCAAACCAGTCTGGTACTTCGCAGGTCCCAACAAATCTCTCTTCAGGGTCAGGGTCTAACTGGGCTTGAAAATACCAAAAGCCAAATATGATTAATCATACTGCTGGCACAGTACTTATCACATCACAGTATGCTAATGTGAGCACCCTACCATGTCACACGTATTTCTGAATCCCCAGGGCCTTGCTTTAGGTTTGGTGTTTACAGGCCCTGCTCATCAATTGTTGAATAAATGGAGGTCTATTAGGATTTTTTTTTTTTTTTTTTTTTGAGAGCAAGTTGGGGAGGAGCAGAAAGAAAGGAAGAAAGAAAATCTTAAAAAGGCTCCAAGCATGGAGCCTGATGCAGGGCTCAATCCCACAACCATGAGATCAAGACCTGAGCTGAAATCAAGTCAGATGCTTAGCCACCCAGGTGCTCTGGTCTATTAGGATTTCAAAGGGGGAATTTAATTTAACACAGCAAATTGACACTGATTCTCCCTCCCCAAAACCCACTACAATGATAATAAAACTATTAATCTTTAAGGTCAAAAAAAGAGGGAACAGCAGTGGACAATATATTTCAATGAAATATTAGAACATGGAATGCTAGCAGAAGCAGTGAAGTTATAAGTAAGTGGGAGAAAGAAGAGTCAGTCCACCAGCCCTTCAAAACTCCTGAGAGGGGTTCAGCATTTGGAAGCACCAGGTACTGTTGTGATAAGGCAAGGACACAAAGTGAGTGATTAGAGCGATTAGAGGGAAAACCTTCCCCACCTGACCCTCACCCTCTTCAGGGGGGCAGAAAGTTCAGTCTCTAGGACTAAAATATGGATACAAGGGATGGCATATGACAAAATGAGCTATAAGAACAAAAGGGGAATTTAAGTAAAAATCCTATACACCAGACTTCCCCAACCTTCCTTAACCCTCAGGCAGAATTCTCAGGTGAAACTGTAAGCCTCCAAAACCTTCACATGTTGACACTTTGCAGAGCCCCCCAAAGCCTACTAACCTTCAACCTACAGTGAAACTTAGTGATTGGCAAGTACACCCCAACACACACATTTCGGCCTCTGCTGATTTTTTTTAAGTGCCTCGCTCTTAAATGTGAATAGAAAGCCAGAGATCCCAAACCAAGAGAGAGAATAGACAAAGAAAGCACTTGGGATTTAAAGTATGGTAAAGTAAAATTTTATTTAAAAGATTGTGAGATTTTTAAAAAATGATTATAAGACAGTCAAAGATATATCCAGAAAGTAAAACATAAAGACAAAAAGATAAGGGGCATCTGGCTGGCTCAGGCAGTAGTAGCACGTGACTCTTAATCTCTGGATCATGAGTTAGAGCACCACACTGGGTGTAAAGATTACTTAAAAAACAAAAACCTAAAAAGTCTCCTCTTTTAAAGAAAAAGGACAGGAAACAAAAGGATAGCACATTAGAACAACAGTCAAGGAGGTCCAATATCCAGTTATAGGAATTCCAGAAAAAGAGAAAACAGAAAATATTAATAAAAGAAAAAAAATCTCAACAGATGTTGGCGAGGATGCGGAGAAAGAGGAACCCTTCTGCACTGCTGGTGAGAATGCAAACTGGTGCAGCCACTCTGGAAAACAGTATGGAGGTTTCTCAAAAAAATTAACAGTAGAACTACCCTATGACCCAGCAATTGAACTACTAGGTATTTATCCAAAGGATACAAAAATGCTGGTTCGAAGGGGGCATGGGCACCCCAACGTTTATAGCAGCACTATCGACAATAGCCAAAGTATGGACAGAGCCCAAATATCCATCGACTGATGAATGGATAAAGAAGATGTGGTATATATATTCAATGGAGTATTAGTGATAAAAAGGAATGAAATCTTACCATTTGCAACAACATGGATGGAACTAGAGCGTATTATGCTAACCAAAATAAGTCAGAGAAAGACAAATATCATGTGATTTCACTCATGTGGAATTTAAGAAATGAAACAGATGAATATAGGGGAAGGGAAACAAAAATAAGACAAAGAGAGGGAAACAAACCATAAGGGACTCTTAAATACAGAGAACAAACTGAGGGTTGCTGGGTATGGGGATGGGCTTAGATGCGCGATGGGCATTAAGGAGGGTACTTGTTGGGATAAGCACTGGGTGTTATACAAAAGTGATGAATCATTAGATTCTATTCCTGAAATCATTATTACACTATATCTTAACTAATTTGGATTTAAATTTTTTAAAAAATCTCAGATTTTTAAAAAACTGAGCTGAGCCTTATGAAAGGATCTAGGAGGGCCTAGTAGCACAATAAATGAACAAGGCACAGCACACCATGAGTAAACTTCAAATCTCCAGAAATGAAGATCCCAAAATCTATTTGAGCAGGTGGTGGTTGGAAGAACACAGAAGCACAGGAATGCTAGAAAGCAGTGGAGCTTATACTTCAATAAAGTTTCTTTAAAAAGAGAAGGAACAATGTCTTGAAATTTCTTAAAGGGAAACAATCTTCAACTAAGAAATCTAAATCCATCCAAACTATCATTCGCACATAAGGTTAAAATTAAGACATTTCTGGACACTCAAGGACTCAAAACTGACAGGTTACCCAGTATGTTTGGATGTGTCAGAATGAGAAAATTATCACTGGGTCTCTGATCGCTCTCTCGGAGCATTTGGACAAAACTGGAAACAAATACAAAGAAACTATGCAGAGGAGCACCTGGCTGGCTCTGTCCATAGTGCATGTGACTCAATCTTGGGGTTGTGAGTTTGAGCCCCATGTTGGGGGCAGAGAATACTTTAAAAAAAAAAATCTTTAAAAAAATTTTTGACTTTTTTTTTTTTTTAAAGTATCCTCTACCCCCAACATGGGCTTGAACTCACAACCCTGAGATCGAGTCACATGCTCCACCAACTGAGCAAGCCAGGTGCCCCAAACTGCAAATTTTTTAAATGGAGTAATTTATGAGAAAAAAACTGCAAAATTAAAAAAAAAAATCACAATACAGTATCTGAATTTGACAATAAATATTTACCCAATCATAATAATGTGAACAGCACCATTAATTTACCAAGTTTTGTGATATAATTATGATGGAAGCTATAGGAAGGAGGTAGAGCTATAGGAAGGAGCTACTATAAAAGCTAAATCCTCAACTATAACAAAGTATAAAACTATCTAAAATTGATAAATTTAGGGGGCACCTGGGTGGCTCAGTCAGTTGAGGGTCCAAATCTGGCTCAGGCCATGATCTCATGGTTCATGAGTTTGAGCCCCACATCAGACTCGCTGCTGTCAGCACAGAGCTGGCTTCAGATCCTCTGTCCCTCTCTCTGCCCCTCCCCCACTTGTGCTCTCTCAAAAATAAACATCTAAAAAGAAAGAGTAAAATAAAATTAATTTAGAAAAAGCAACATAAGCACTTTATTTAGAAATACATAGATAGGGGCGCCTGGGTGGCGCAGTCGGTTAAGCGTCCGACTTCAGCCAGGTCACGATCCCGCGGTCCGTGAGTTCGAGCCCCGCGTCGGGCTCTGGGCTGATGGCTCAGAGCCTGGAGCCTGTTTCCGATTCTGTGTCTCCCTCTCTCTCTGCCCCTCGCCCGTTCATGCTCTGTCTCTCTCTGTCCCAAAAATAAATAAACGTTGGAAAAAAAAGAAATACATAGATAAAACCCAGCAGAAATAGCTTAAAGAGTCCAAAGTGCCTAACTAAAGGAAGCAAAACTGGAGTTGGGGAGTGGTGAGTCAGGGAGCTACTGTTTTTCAATATGACTTGATTGGGGTGCCTGGCTGGCTCAATCAGTAGAGCATGTGACTCATGACCCTAAGGTCATGAGCCTTACATTGGGTGCAGAGATAAATAAATAATTTAAAATAAATAGGGGCCCCTGGGTGGCTCAGTCGGTTAAAGCATCCAACTCTTGATTTCTGCTCAGGTCATGATCTCACAATTCATGAGATCGAGCCCCACATCAGGCTCCCCACCGACAGCATAGAGCATGCTTGGGATTCTCACTCTCTCCCTCTCTCTCTGCCCCTCTCTGGCTCACTCATGCGCACACATGCACTCTCTCCTTTTCAAAATAAACAAACTTAAAAAAAAAAAAACTCGGGGTGCCTGGGTGGCTCAGTTGGTTGAGTGGCCAACTTCGGCTCAGGTCACGATCTCACGGTCCGTGAGTTCGAGCCCCGCGTCAGGCTCTGTGCTGACAGCTCGGAGCCTGGAGCCTGTTTCGGATTCTGTGTCTCCCTCTCTCTGACCCTCCCCCGTTCATGCTCTCTCTCTGTCTCAAAAATAAATAAACGTTAAAAAAAAAAAAATTAAAAAAAAAAAAACTAGAGGGGCACTTGGGTGGCTCAGCTGATTAAGCATCCAACTCAGGTCATGATCTTGCAGTTTATGAGTTCAAGTGCCACATCGAGCTCTGTGCTGACAGCTCAGAGCCTGGAGCCTGCTTCACATTCTATGTCTCCCTTTCTGTCTCTGCCCCTCCCCCACTCATGCTCTGTCTGTCTCTCTCTCTCTCCCCCTCAAAAATAAAACATTAAAGAAAATTTAGGGGCACATGGCTGGCTCAATCAGTTGGGTGTCCAACTTTGGCTCAGGTCATGATCTCACAATTTGTGGGTTCGAGCCCCGCGTCAGGCTCTGTGCTGACAGCTTAGAGCCTGAAGCCTGCTTCGGATTCTGTGTCTCCCTCACTCTCTCTCCCTCCCCCACTCATGCTCGCTTGCTCTCTCTCTCTCTCTCTCTCTCAAAAATAAAGATTAAAAAAAAAATTTTTTTTAATTTTCATTTAAAAAAATCTAGAGATACAGGGGCGCCTGGGTGGCTCAGTTGGTTAAATGGCCAACTTCAGCTCAGGTCATGATCTCACGGTTTAGGAGTTCGAGCCCCACGTTGGGATCTGTGCTGACAGCTCAGAGCCTGGAGACTGTTTCGGATTCTGTGTCTACCTCTCTGACCCATCCCCATTCATGTGTTCTTTCTCTCTCTCTGTCTCTTGTCTCTCTCTCTCTCTCTCTCTTCCCCCCTCAAAAATAAACATTAAAAAAAAATATCTAGAGACAACAGAAGGATTTGTAAGTATTAAAGTAATGGCAACAGAAGAAATGATAAACAGATGTGAACACATAAAAGTTAAGAGAGTATATGTCAAAAAAATTTTTAAATACACTTTTGGAGGGCACCTGGGTGGCTCAGTCAGTTAAGCATCTCTTGCTTTTGGCTCAGATCATGATCTCACAGTTCTCTCTCCCCTCTATCTCCACCCCTCTCCTGCACATACACACTCACTCTCAAATATATATGTATTTTTTTAATAATAAAATACACTTCCAAAGCAAACTGGCACTACTAATGCTTACTGGCCAAATTAGTAAATTCAGAAGTATAAGGAAAAGGCAAAGTATTTTGCTGAATCAACTGTGTAAGAGTAAGAAATGTATCCATACCCAGAGAAAGAGAACCCCAATGGCAGAGTGAGACTAACCAGTGAGCAGAGCCAGGTCCACAAAAGGCTGACACAGAGTAAGAAAAGCATGGCTAGGGCTAGGTCAGGCAGTTCTATGCTGGTCTCAGAAGAAGGGCGCATTACAAGATTATTCTTCTAAAGCTAATCCATGGACTTCTCAACTTCTAAGATTAGTTTATATAAACACTAAAACATGGAATCAGAATCTGAAAAGTGAGACCCAAACATCAGGCCTAAAATAGCCAACAAGAACTAAATTCCAAGAACCCTTCCCTGAGTTCCTATATAAACAGTGTATACAGCCCAGTTAACTCCTTTACTCCCCTCCCCCATCCTCAAGTCACTAAGTATCCTGAAGAGAAGTGCTTTGTTCTCACCATGGGCCTCAAAAACTCACACTAAGATCAAGGGCCAGGATGGAAATCAGGCTTTGCTTCTTGAGGATAAGGGCCATGACTTCCTTAGAAAAACACCAGAACTTCAGTTCTGTTTATTTGCCCCTTGAAGGCAGAAAATCCCAAGCCAGCAAGAAGCAGGTCCCCTTCCCACCCTGAAATGGATGGGCCCGAAAGAAACTCCACAATCAGGTGGGTCAGAGAATGACAGGCATTCTGGTCTGAGAACCATTTAGTTTATCAGCTTTGGTCTCTAAATGGTCACTGTAATTTTAAGGGGGGTTGGGGGTGGGGGACTTGAGGCTGAGGATCCCTAATCTTTCCCAGAGTGCTTTTAATTTCTCCACAGCATACATTGAATCATGAAGAGTATCCTCCTGACCAGGGCCCAAAACCAGACCAGGAGGAATTAGGATGAAGTCCATTCCTAGGAGATAACACTAGAGTGTCATGCACTATCAAGTTTATCTGGGACAGGGGGTGCCTGGCAGGCTGTCAGTGGAGCATGTGACTCTTGATCTCGGGGTTGTTGGTTTGAACCCCACATTGAGTACAGAGAATTACTTAAAAAATAAAATCTTAAAAAAAAAAAAGTTTATCTGGGACAAGGTCTATGGAAGTTTATAAACAAAAGTGAGTTCTATGACAGTGGGAGCACTCACAGAGACAGTCATTTACCAAGAATGCTACTGCTGGGACTTTAGGCACTTACTGTAAAGTATCCCAAGGCTCATCTTTCTACCAGCTAATACCAGGCTTATTATGGTCTCTGACAGATATCCCACTAATATAATCAGGCTCCTTTCTGGCTCTAAATAAATAGTCTCTTGATATGCTGTCATTTAAAAAATCTGTGAGCTGGTATAGCAAAAAGTTCTTGGACTTCTAGGATTTCTATTCTAGAATGCAATGTATTATTCTGTGCTGCTTGAAACCACATCAAAAGCCTACCCTTTATGACAAAGGACTTACAACTTTTTTGAATATGACAAAATCAGATTTTCAGTGTAATACAAGTTGTAACTTTTATCATTAATCCATCTTTCAACATTAATCTGAATTCCAACCTTCCCCTCTCCCTCCCTTTGTAGGGATTCTTACTAGTTAGCAAAAAAAGGTGATTGCAGGATTTAAATCTGAAGGTTTTGGGGGCGCCTGAGTGGCTCAGTCGAGCATCTGACCCGACTTCAGCTCAGGTCATGATTCCAGGGTTGTAGGATAGAACCCCAAGTCTGGCTCCACGCTGAGTATGGAGCCTGCTTAAGATTTTCTCTCTCTCTCTCTCTCTCTCTCTCTCTCTCTCTCTCTCTCTCACTCCCCCCCCCCCCCTTCTCTGCCCCTCTCCCCAACTCATGCTCTCTCTCTCTCTCTCTAATAAAAAAATAAATAAAATCTGCAGGTTTAAAAGTGACAAATTTCTACCTTTTGCTCAGACTTCTGATTCAAATTATCTCCTAGTTACTAAGGCACCATGCAGTCTGCAGAACCATAACCAAGTTAGGTAAATTATAGTACACACAAGAACCAACCTTCTGGGCAGAATGAGAAGGAAAGAGGAAAGCAGGGACAAGATACAATGAGGAGTACCAAGCAACCTTCAAAAAAATGAATAAAGTAGGAAAAAGTAAATAAAAAGTTACAAAGAAAGAAAACTTTTAAAAAAAGGCAGCAGAGAAAGAAACAAAGTAATCAGAAAAACACCATTCATGCATGATATACATTATCTTTTTGAAGGAAAGACCAAAAAGATGCAGGTAGGAACAAGCGAACGTTAACCAGGCTAGCTCCTGGTTACTAACACTCCTTTGACCTCAGGAAACTAACCAGAACATACATAAGCAAAGTCCATATAGCCACGTCCCATCTTATCCTAAACCTTAAAAAGAAGAATGTGAGGTGACAACTGTTAGGTAGAATTTAGAAATCTTTGGGGACTCCTGGGTGGCTCAGTCAGTTGAGCGTCTGACTTCAGCTCAGGTCGTGATTTCGCGATGAGTTTGAGCCTCACATCAGGCTCTCTGCTGTCAGTGCAGAACCCACTTCTGATCCCCTGTGTCTCCCTCTCTCTGCCCCTCCCCCACTCATGCTGTCTCTCCTTCTCTCTCAAAAATAAACATTAAAAAAAAAAAAGAACTTAGAAATCTTTGGAGCTCTAATTCGGAGGGAATTTTTTCCCCAAGAGGGATTTAAAAGGCTTACCGTGGGACCTGTATTTGGAGGTGATGATTCTTCTGTGCACACAGACAAGACAGAGAGGGAAGGCATCTGGGAGATCAGATCTGAGGGAGTCAGGGTTGGCACCTCTGTGCCACTGTCTAAGTTCAAAGCTGAAAGCCCAAGAGTATGATGCCCATTGAGCTCACTGGCACTGCTTTGGGTGGAAGGCTTTAGGGAATTCCGGAAGGTGCCATTGCGGAGGCAGGATGTGCTATGGAAAGTGCTTGCCAGCTTGGCTGTCTTCTGATTGCTATCATCAGAGTCAAGTTTGGGAAAGGATAGGGATTTGATATTGCTTACTGCAGGAATGGGGGGGAGGGACACTTTGGAAGACAGCGACATCTTTTCACAGTTGCCCAACTGTGGTAAGGTTATAAAGCCATTGGGTTTGTGAAGAGGCTTGATATCTAGGGTTGCCCGCTCCAGGGATGCCAGGACCTCCTCATCCTGTAACACAGACCCAGAGCCTCCTCTGGGCAAGTTATTGTCCAATAACTGAGCCATAATCGGTCCAGTGGTTCCTACCAGAATGTTTCTCAGCTCTTCCTTCTCATCAATAGTTTTTAACTCCAGATTATCAAATGGGTCTTCTTCACACTCAAAGTCAGCAGGATTGAAATCTGCCTTTGTGTGGGGTGGGCTGAGAACTTTCTGTTTCGTGGCACTGCTGCTGACCCGAGTCGGGGTGAGGATGCTGTTGTGCTGTAAGCTGGCAAGGATGGGGTTAATAGGAGGTGGCATTGTGGCTGTACTGTGAGTCTTGGAGAAGCTCATTTTGCTGTCGCCCTCTGGGCCACTCTTAGAATTCACTTTAGTTTCTACTTCCTCAGCCTTACGCTCTGCTTCCCGCTGGGCTTCTTGGATTTTCTTAATATCTTCAGCCCACTCAATAGTTTTCTTTTCCAAGGAGAAGTCATACTGCAAAGATATAGCACAGAAAGGAGGTGTGAACCCAGGTGACTGCCCTTCCAACTCAATTCCTCCAGAGAATTCACTTCTTCCTCACACCAGCAAAAGAGATCCATTCTAGGCAGCATATAAGGTGTATGGAACCATCCCCAGTAAGGAAAACTAAGGCTTCCTAATCTCCTTATGTGGTTTAATCAAACTACACTCCTAGATTACATCTAGAAAAGAACTAGAGTTCCCACCACCTCTAGTCCTATATACCAGGCCAAAGGTACCCTGCCAAGTACTCCCTGCCTTCCTTCTCTCCCCTCAGATCATTTTCCTTTCTAGAATTCTTCATTGGTGGCCTAGGCAGAGCTCAGTGGCCACCTCTAAAGCTTTCCTGATGGCCTGTTCCTTCCTCTGAACTCTTACATAGCATCTGTCTCTATCGTGTGACGCCAAGCACAAGTGACCACACGTAGATTTAATCTTTAATTTTTTCCTAAACATTGTCCCCAACAATATCACAAACCTCTGGTGGGCAGCTACTGGGCTTTAGACCTTCTTGGAGTCTGTTATCTAGCACAACGCCCTAGATAAATCCTGCTCAATAATAACAGCCCCTAACATTTAAAAAGCACCTACCAGGTACCATGCAAGATTCTACGCACTTTGTATGTATTAACTCTGGATCTTTTAAACAACCCTTTAAAGTACCTACCTAAAAGTAGGTATTATTGTTACCCTCACTTTACAAGAGCTTGCCCAACGTCATAAAGCTGGTAAGTGGTAAAGCCTGGATGTGAATCCAGGCAATTGACTACAGATTCTATGTTCTTAAACCACTACCTATTAAGTTATAATGAATAGATTGTACTCTAAATACAGGAAAACTTCTTAATAAGAAATCTAGAAATATTCATATCAGGATTTTACAGTGCAAACTGCATAAGGATTCACTTCATGGTTGGTTCCTTAACAGTACCTTCAAGTATATCTCAATTTACAAGAATTTCCATTTGCATACTTGGAAAAAAAATACGATTACATAAAACAAAATTCACCTTGGACAGGAGAAAACAAAACTTTTGGTGTTGACTCTAAAGCCTCAGAAGTAAACAACGTCTGTTTGCACATTCAAGGCTTCAGAGATAAAAAAAAAAAAAAAAAAAAAAAAAACCGGGGGGGGGGGGGGGGGGGAGGGAGAGGAAAGGGGCCTATATGCTCAGACCAGAGTTTTAGAGTACAAGAAACACAATAAAGTGCCTCTGGTCATCCCCAAGTCTTTCAGTTCAAACAACACAAGAGAAGCCTGGAAATGCACATGTCAAGAAGTTTGTTTATACCCCTGGGCACCTGGCTGGCTCAGTCAGTGAAGCATGTGACTCTTGATCTCAACCCCCATGTTGGGTATAGAGGTTACTTTAAAAATTTTTTTTCTCTTAAATCTTAAAAAAAGAAAAAAAAAAGGAAAGGAAGGAAGGAAGGAAGGAAGGAAGGAAGGAAGGAAGGAAGGAAGGAAAAGAAAAAGAAAGAAAGAAAGTTCATTTACATCCCTAAGCCAGCTGCTGAGCCCCAGAAAGGCACCTTGTGATCATGGTACTGCCTTTCTACCACTAACGGTAGTGAAAAAACAGCACTGGGCAAAGACTGCTGCTTCCAACTGTGGAGTAAATCCAATTTTGCACCTGGCTTCTTCCACCAAATACAGCCTGTAACCGACTTCCCACCGCCTGTAAACATGGGTCCCTAAAATTTTACTCTCAAGAACTGGAAATTTATCTCCTTTTTTTGTAAAACCTTTATTGACTTTCATTTTTTAATTACCATAGTAAATACAGAATACTTGGAACACAGGAAAAACAGTAGAAATATTACAGTGAAAAATTGTGATGAGTGTACAAATAAGTAAATAACAGCATCAAATATTTATGGAGTATCAGAAACCAGAATACGCATTATAAATGCATTATCTTATTTAATCCTCATAACAACCTTAAATGCTAATTATCCCCATTTTACAGATAAGGAAACGGAAGCTTGAAAAGTGTAAGAAATCTGTACAAGATTACACAGCTATTACATGGCAATTCCAGCTCATGAATGAGTGATACCAAATTCTGCTCTAAATCGAAACACTGACAGCCATTCCCCACTACTGTGACCACCACCAATATGATATTCAGTGAAAGCTTTCTAGACCCAGGGTGCATGGATTATTTATATATGTTTTACTAGATCACTTTGATGAATGTTTAACTGAAAAATTGAGTTTGCACTGTCATGTATGGGCGAATATGACAAAGTTACAGGAAGCGTCAAGGTATCTATCTGTCTAGGACCCTAGGTCTGACTCTTCTCTGAATAGGAAGGAGACCAGTACCAATACCACAACCAAATCCCCCATGGAGACCCAGAGTGTCAAAGTTTAAGGGTACTGTGTGCAATTACAGAACAAAAATATTTCAACTGTCCCACACAAGAATGGAGCTCATATCTCCTCTTTTGTTATTAGTGGGTGCTATGAATATAGTGAGCACAGCACCATGCACTTATTAATGCTTTATGCTGATCAAATAAATAGAAAATTCCCAGCAATGCCTAAAATAGCAGCAATTTGGGATTCAAAACAATTTTTCTGGATGAATCAATGAAGCAGTGAATAATATGAGAACTATTAAAAGAAAATGGAGATGTTTTTTAACACTATTGTTAACAGTATCCTGCACACAGAGAGGTATTTACTAATACTTGCTATCGCCAATAAAAAAGTCACCAGGTAGGGCACCTGGGTGGCTCAGTCAGGTAAGCGTCCAACTCTTGGTTTCTGCTCAGGTCATGATCTCACAGTTTATGGGTTCGAGCCCCCACATCGGGCTCTGGTGCTGACAGTCCAGAGCCTGCTTGGAATTCTCTCCCTCTCTCTCTGCCTCTCCCCGAGTCGTGCTCACGTGCGTTCTCTCTCTCTCTCAAAATAAATAAATAAGCATTTTTTTAAAAAAGTCACCAGGCAAAGAGAACAATGTAAAACTTTATATGGGATATCTGTGTCTCTTCTGGCTCAATAAATTCTCTATACACAATAGGGATAGCAATTCAGTATTTGAAAATATGTAAGATATTAAATATCATTAGTAATTAAGGAAATACACATCAAAACCACAATAAGAGACCCACTGTAAACTCCAAGGATGTATATAACCAAAAAAATTAGAAGAGTTGGCAAGGATGTGGATAAACTGAAACCCTCACACACTGTGGATAGATTGTAAAATGGTGCAGCCACTTGGGAAAATAGTCTAGTGGTTCCCCAAAAGGTTAAACGTAGTTACCATATGACAACCCAGCAATTCCACTTATACACCCAAGAAAATTGAAAGAATATGTCCACACAAAAACCTATATACAAACGTTCATGCCACCATTATTCATAATAAACAAAAAGTGAAAAACACCAAAATGTCCATCAAGCAATGAATGGAAAAACAAAACGTAGTGTTATCAATACAACAGAACATTATAAAGTCATAAAAATAAATGACATACCAACACTTCATTCATTACACATTGATAAACCTTGAAAACATTATGCTAAAGGAAAAGAGTCAATCACAAAAGACTATCTACTGTATTATTCCACTTATATGACATGTCCAATATAGGCAAATTCATAAAGACAAAGTAGATTTAGTGGTTTCGAGGGGCTAGGGTGAGAGGGAATGACTGCTAATGGCACTGCATTTCTTTTGGGGGGATGAAACTACTTAGGAATTAAGACAGTAATAACGGTTATACACTCTGAATATACTAAAAACCATTTATGTGCAAACCTAAAAAGGCAAATTTCAAGGTATATGAATATCTTGATAAAGCTATTATTCTAAAAAATGTAACTATAGTTCTCCCATTATAATTACTCACTGCATTTAGACTGGAAGATAAATATTTCTTAGAGTAACATGTTGGTGCCTTAGAGAATCTCCAAGAAACAAAACTCCTTTGCCAGAAAGCTGTATTTTTTTAAATCTTAAGTCACAGGAAGAAGTGTTTGATGGATAGTGTACTCTTGTTTTCCCATGTGACTCTTTCTCTAAACTGTAAGCTCCTTGAGGACAGTGATTAAGGTATTTATCCCTATCCCCAGCCCTAGTGGAACACTGCTCAAAAGCAGGCATTCAGTAAATGTGTACTGAAGGAAGAAAGGAAGTCACAAAACATAAGGCTATTTGCTGCTTTCAAGAAGTAATTCTGTACATTTATATAACTGCACTTTAAAGATGAGAGGATTAAGAAGCTATTGAAGAGGTGGCATTTAAGCACAGTCTAGAAGAATAAGCAGATTTTAACAGGTAGACAGCTTTCAGTACAGTGAGAAAGAGGAAAATATTCGAAGTGGAGGTAACAGCTCATGAGAAAAAACACAGTACAGATAGGTAATATACACGGTATATTCAATGAATTGGCAGTAACCTGGTATGGAGGAGACATGGAGGAGATAATGAGCCGAGGTGCTTTACCACACCTTACGTCTACACTTGATTCAATAAGGACTGGTGAACCAGTGTAAGTTTTTTTTTTAACAGGGATGTGACAATTTGAAACTTTAACTTAGTAGTATTACTCTAGAAACAATATGGAAAATTTAAAAAAATGCTACAAGAAGAGGGGCCAATTAAAGAGGCTATTGCAATAGTGCAGGTGAAAAAATAAGGTTAAGGATGAACTGGATGGTAAAGGTGAGACACAGCAGAGAGAAAAATATCACCTTATTTGAATGACCAAGAAGATAATGAGGACATCAAAAGAGAGAAGGAAAAGAGGCGAATGAGCAAGTCAGATGGACAATGGAGATTTGTTTCAGACAAGGCACAGAATCCCAGGAATACACAGTCTAACAGATTGCAGAAGGTCTGTAACAGATATATAAACATATGTAAGTATGTGTGTGAGAGAGACAATGTGAGCCAAGCAGTAACAGTTGCTATACAAAATACAAATAAGAGATAAGAGAATGGTTTTTTTTTTCCTATTTCACTATACATCAAATTCTTACTTTTTAAATTTTTAAATGCACTAAACTTTAACTAAAAATTACCACTTACCTGTATTTCTCTGACAACCTGCAAACAATCAGGCAAGGAGAAGCCAATAGGTAGACCAACTTTAGCTGGTGTTTTGAATTTGTCTCCTATCTTAAATGGGACATCATCAAGGTAACTGAAAGTCCCTATAATCAAAAATAAAGTAGAAAATATCAGCAAAAAACTTTATTATTTGTTTTGCTATACTCTTACATCTAGGATACAACATTAAGTTATGCTAGCCTAAAGCCAGAAGTTAGAGGGTTGCTTCTCTAACTGCTTACCTTCTCCTGACCCTAGATCTCCGTGCAGGGAGGAAATCCTACCTGAGCCTACTTGATCTTATAAGGGTTTATTTTCGATTATACTTAGCGAAAGAGCCAAAGTACTCACAGAAGCCTAAAAGGCCTCCAAAGCCCACTATCCCTCTGCCCTCAACTGTCTGTCGCCTCTAACTACACTAAATCAAGGTGATTCTCTGTCCCTCAACCATGACAAAGTCAAATCTACCTCAAAAATTCTGCAGTGGCTGCTCCCTTTATCTGGACTGTTCTCTTAGATATCCACATGACTTATTCCTTTGCCTCCTTCAAGTCTTTGTTCAAATGTCACTTTCTCAGTGACGCTTACTCTGACCATCCTATTTAAAGTTCCTATATGACCCTCACTGCAGTACTCCCATGTTACTATCTATCTTTTCCTCCACAGCACTTAGTACCTTCTAACATATTATTCATTTTTAAATTATATTTATTGTCTGTCTGGCCCAGTGGAATGTAAGTAAGCTCCTTGCAGGCAAGTATGTAAGTCTATTTTATTCACTGATATTGTCTCAAAACATACACATATTAGGCACTTCAAAAATACTGAATTAATGATAGAACCTCCACAAAAGAATCTCCTTGACTAGATTTCTCTACTTCAGAAAGAATAATTTTTAATTAATACAAGGAATTACTCTACATTTTTTTAAGACTATATTCTGGAGCAGATGTGGAAATATTCAAGAACCACAACACTTATGAAAAAAGGAAAACCAGACCAGACCATGGGAATCAGAACAGGATTATCAGGAGACATAAGTCATATACAACTGAACTGCTTTAACTCCCTAAAGGTTCTCTGCCTAATAGCTGGATCATACAGAAAGACCAGGACATTATCACTGATTTATGGAGTCAGACAAAATGTGAGCAGCTCTTGTAGGTAACTATCACTAGCTATACACTCCAAATTGTACATGGTTTCTTTTCTGGACCAGGTTTGGGGATAACTTACTGGCAGAACCATCACGGACAATAAAACAGTTGATAAAATTAATTCTGCTTTTTGACTATTAGTAGCTGTAAGGATTGCTTCTGGGCCTCACACTAGACACTAGTGTATTTTCTTGAGTGCTCATGGACAGAATAAGACAATTACACCTCTTCCATGAAGATGCCTTCTCTCCCTTTCTAAAAATTGATAGATTTCAAGACTTAACAAGCTCAAGATGTAGCTGTAATCTTGTCATCATTCCCATTTCCTTAGGTAAATACTGCTCTGATACACCTGAAACCCTCCATCAGGAAGAAGGTCCCTGCTCCCACCCTTGGGGGCTAGAGTTTCTAACATATCTTCTATCCAGAATTAAAACATTTTATGTATCTCCCACTCAGCTAGCAAATTAAATTCAAAACCGTGTCCAATTTAACAATTTTTTCTGGGGAATAGTTTACTAGTGGGTCATACTTTTAAAAGTACTGTTTTCTCAGATGGCAATGCCTGTCACATTCCCACCCCTTTTTACTTGATTATTTCTAGTCCTTTAAGAATGAGCTTTACAACTCCCTTCTCAATCTCAGAACACCCAGTTTATACCAGCACCTCAGGTTGTACGACTCTGTGTTAAGTTTCCTTATATTCTGCCTAGAGACTGTGAGTGAGAATCTGAGTGTCCCCTAAGAAGGGATAAAAATGTTTCAAATTTATACCTCCCAATCTCAGAGTAATATCTGGCAGAAGACATGCTCAATAAAGTAAAAAACAAAGAATACATGGTCTTATGCTTCTTTCATATTTAATTCTCACCCCCATGCTAATTCACATTCAATTAATATTTATTAAAATTCAAAGTAATTTACCAAAACTGGCAAGGCTAGTCACAGAAATGTACCAGGTACCCCCACCCCTCAAAAAACTATCAGGTATCATCATAGCTTGTCAACAAAACCAAGTATTGGTTACAACACTAAAACTCTGTCACTTACAAAATTCTTTATATTATAGAGATTAAAAGGAAAGTTGTATCTAATTTTAAAAATTGGGAGGGAGGGCATCTGGGTGGTTCATCCAGTTGACTCCTGGCTTCAGCTTAGGTCATGATCGAGCCCATGTGGGACTGTGTGTGGAATGTGGAGCCTGCTTAAGATTCTCTCTCTCCCCCTATGCATCTCTCCCCTGCTTGCTCTCTCTAATAAATAATAAATTTATCTGCCCTCCATGAACACAGGTGCTCAAATTTTCCTGAAAGTTAAATTTTAACTTTAGCTAGTATCCTGATTAACTGGAAACAAAGTTGAAACTAGCGTTTTCTAAGAAGCACTGCAAAGATTTACAGTCTAACAATCACAAAATTAAGTCTTTTGTTTAACAATGTTTACTCATTCAGGGGAGCCTGGGTGGCTCAATCAGTAAAGTATCCAACTTCGGCTCAGGTCATGATCTCACAGTTCATAAGTTCAAGTCTTGCATCAGGTTCTCTGTTGTCAGCAGCCCAGAGCCCACTTCAGATCCTCTGTCCCCCCTTTCTTCCTTCCCCTCCCCCACTCTCTCTCTCAAAAATAAACATTAAAAAAAAAAAAAGAATGTTTATTCATTCCAAGTAGGTTAATTATATAACACACACACTGAAAAAAATCCTATCCATAATATACAAGCATATATGATATATAAATATAAGAAAACTCATCCACACGAAAAGTAACAAAAAAAATTCTTTTTTAATGTTTTGCTTCTATTTGAGAGAGACAGTGCGTGATCGGGGTAGGGGCAGAAACACACAGACACAGAATGTAAAGCAGGCTCCAGGCTGTGAGCTGTCAGCACAGAGCCCAATGTGGGGCTCGAACCAATGAACCGTGAGATCATGACCTGAGCTGAATTCTGAAGCTTAACTGACTGAGGCCACCCAGGCGCCCCCCTAACAAAATTTTCTTAAGTGAACAGTTCTGTTGGGGCACCTGGCTGGCTCGGTGTAACGTGTAACTCTTGACCTCAAGGGAGAGATTACTTAAAAATAAAATCGTTTGAGGGGGTGCCTGGATGGCTCAGTTGTGTGAGCGCCTAACTCATGGTTTCAGCTCAGGTCATGATCCCAGGGTCATGGGATTGAGCCCCGAGCTAGGCTCCATGTTGAGTGTGGAGGCTGCTTAGGATTCTCTCTCTCCCCCCCCCGTGTCCCTCTCCCCAGCTCATGCTCTCTCTCTCTAAAAAAAAAAATTTTTTTTTAATGAAATCTTTTAGAGACACCTGGCTGGCTCAGTCGGTTGAGTGTCCAACTTCAGCTCAGGTCATGATCTCACAGTTTCTGAGTTCGAGCCCCACATCGGGCTCTGTGCTGACAGCTCATGCCTGGAGCCTGCTTCGGATGCTCTGTCTCCCTCTCTCACTGCCCCACCCCTGCTCACGTTCGCTCTGTCTCTGTCTCTCAAAAATGAATAAACGTTAAAAAAAATTTGTTTAATGAAACCTTTTTATAAATAAATAAATATCTTTTTTAAAAGGGCATTTAAAGAGATGGCAACAAAGCAAACAACCCTTTAACGATTATATCAAAATATGTATTTCTCATTTCTCAATACATCTTATTTTTTAAATAGATTCAATAAAAGCTCAACTACAGAGAATTAAACACTATGACTAATAATTTTCCAGCTTACACCAAATACTTTTTACTTTCAGTCTTTTTTTTTATGTTCATTTATTTATTTTGAGAGAGAGCATAAGCAAGGGAGGGGAAGAGACAGAAGGAGAGACAGAATCCCAAACAGGCTCCACACCGTCAGCACAGACTCCAATGTGGGGATCAAACCCATAAACCGTGAAATCATGACCTGAGCCAAAACCAAGAGTCCCACACTTAAGCTACCTAGGCACCCCTTTCAGCATTTATTACTGAATATCTTTCTTTTTCTGAATATCTTTCTAAGATGTCTGGGCCTGTTTTCTTAAAATTTAGTTTAGAAAAAGAAAATTAAGTATATCTGTGATGACTGCGGCTGTGGCAGTTCCCTGAAGTCAGGTTCTGTATCGCTTTGCATTATGCCACAGAAGAGACTGGGCTGAAAATGTAGTATATCTCAGGATAAATTCTGGGAAGACTTCATTGTGTTTTCTTTCTTTCTCAATTGCTGATATACTTGTGATCCTGTGACCCGCCTGTTTCCCTGAAACAAAGTTACAATTCCAGGGAGGAGGTGGGATGAATTCTTAATGGAGGATAGAAACTGGATTATGCTTAATTCAGGTCTTACTGTAAACTCAAATTGAGGATTAAAATTTAAGTTTTTGAAAAAGAACAGTAAAGACCAAACTTAAAATTAAGTGAAAAACACAATTCCATGACTGGGTATCACTACCTTAAAGCTGTGAAGTTGGCTTTAAAATTAGACACATGGACAGATAAATAGACACACACGTATACAGACACACATTAAAATTATATAGATATCTGCTATAGGATATGAAGTCACAATAAATGTTACTCACACCCTAACAACAACAGCCAACCTACAAAATCAGCTTTTAAACGCAGAGTGTCTGGCATTCAATCAAAAACAAGACACACAAAGAAGCAAAAAATGTAACCCATCATTAAGATAGGAACCAGTCATCAGACCCAAACTGAGTGATGGCCAATATATTGAAAGTATCAGAAAGGTGGTGAACATGTGTTAGCAAATGAGGAATTTCAATAAAAGGCAGAAATATAAAGAGACAAAACAATAATGCTAGAAATGAAAAATGCTGTATCAGAAAAGAAAATCTTTGACAGTTCATAACCAGGCTACAGTGATAATCAGAAGACAATATTTAGCAGAGAAAACAATCAGAGAACCTGAGGTTAGGTCAAAAGAAATTAACCAAATTGAAACACAAAGGAAAAGAAAAAAGAAAAAAATGGAACAAAGCCTTAAGAAAGCTTTAGGACTATCAAACAGCCTAATATGTGTATGATTAGAGTTTCAAAGGTAAGAGAGAAACAATGGGGCAGAAAAATTTAAAAGAGATAATGGCTTGCAAATTTTCCCAAAGTGATAAAAAACATCCACCCACAGATCCAAAAAGTTTAGCTAACTTCAAGCAGGAAGAAGGGTGGGGAGCAGCAATGATTAAATGATGGCCAATTTCTCTACACTGTAAAGCATAGCTGATCAACTTTTGAAACAATTTAAATCTTTTTTTTTTTTTTTAACGTTTATTTATTTTTTTGGGACAGAGAGAGACAGAGCATGAACGGGGGAGGGGCAGAGAGAGAGGGAGACACAGAATCGGAAACAGGCTCCAGGCTCTGAGCCATCAGCCCAGAGCCCGACGCGGGGCTCGAACTCACGGACCGCGAGATCGTGACCTGGCTGAAGTCGGACGCTTAACCGACTGCGCCACCCAGGCGCCCCAATCTTTTTTTTTAATGTTTATTTATTTTGAGAGAGAGAGCCCAAGCATTGGAGGGGCAGAGAGAGAGAGAGACACAGAATCTGAAGCAGGTTCCAGGCTCTGAGCTGTCAGCACAGAGCCCGACGTGGGGCTCAAACTCACAAACCGTGAGATCATGACCTGAGCAAAGTAGGACACTTAACTGACTGAGCCACCCAGGCGCCCCAACTTTTGAAACAATTTAAAATAAAATACCTTTCTCTATACCTCAGCAAGAAAAGGATGTCAATATGCTGGTAGAAATTAAACCAAGGGAAAAATGAACCTCCCTTAAAAATTAGCTAACTAGGGGCACCTGGGTGGCTCAGTCAGTTAAGCTTCTGACCAGCTCAGGTCATGATCTCACAGTTCAGGAGTTCGAGCCCCAAATCGGGCTCACAGCCCACTTCAGATCCTCTGTCTCCCTCTCTCTCTGCCCCTCCCCAGCTTACACATGCTCTCTCTCTCTCTCAAAAATAAAGATTGTAAAAAAAAATTTTTTTAATTTAAAAAAAGAAAAATAAATTAGCTAAGGGCACCTAGCTGGCTTAGTCAGTTGAGCACTGTGACTCTTGATCTCTAGGTTATGAGTTTGAGCCCCATATTGGGTGCAGAAAGAGTTTAAAAATAAAATCTTTAAAAAAAAAAAGTTAGCTAAGTAAATGGTCATAAATAGGATACCCTGGCATTTCAAAGGAGAGAGTTTAGTTTCATTAAGTTATATCTTATTATACAGACTTCTTTTTTTCCAAATTAGAATCTCAGGGCATTTTCCCAGATAGTAAAAGAATAATTTTTGTTTGTTGAAACATTTTTAAAAGCCCTTTAAAAGTCGTTTCTGGAAAATAACTTTTTTCTTGGATGAAACAAGTGGAAAATGAGTTAAAAACTAAAGGGGATTAATATTGTAAAGCACCACGCTCCAGGAAAGGCCTGATTTACACTGACCCAAGGGTTTGCAATTTACATATTCTAAGAACAAAATTTTTAATTTTTTTTAACGTTTATTTATTTTTGAGAGACAGAGCTCAAGAGGGGGAGGGGCAGAGGAGAGAGGAAGGCACAGAAACTGAAGCAGACTCCAGGCTCTGAGCTGTCAGTACAGAGCCCGATGTGGGGTTTGAACCCATGAACTCTGAGATCATGACCTGAGCCAAAGTCAGACGCTTAACCGACTGAGCCACCCAGGCACCCCTAATGTTTATTTATTTTTGAGAGAAAGTGTGCAAGCAGGGGAGGGGCAGAGAGAGAGAGGAAGACAGAGGATCTGAAGCAGGCTGTGTGCACTGACAGCAGAGAGCGTGATGTGGGGCTCGAGCTCCCAAATTGCAAGATCATGACCTGAGCTAAAATCGGGCACTTAACCAACTGAGCCACCCAGGCACCCCTATAAGAACAATAGTTTTAAAAGTCTTTAAGAATTGTTTATATCTCTTATTCTGTTATTTAGGGATATGTAATTATTAATGACAGTGGAAGAAGTTCAACCTCAGTTGAAAAAAACAAACTTGAAGGTAAGTTAAATACCAGTCATAAGACAGCATAGCAAAAAAATCTAGTCAACTCAAATATTTGAAAAGAAAAAAAAAAAACTATTTAATATCCAGTCACAAGAGCAGATGCTACCTCCTGTCCACACCCCAAAATGCCCCTGGAAGAATTACACACACACATATACCCACTAACCCCAATGGGCCAGTCAGATAATACCTAACTTAGGGAGAATCAATCCACAGGCCTATAAGCTAGGCTGTGCCAATCAGATTCTCCCTTGGCCAAAAGACAGAAAAACTTCAGCTATATGATGCTAGCTGCTTAAACTGAAAGATCAAGTACCAAGCAACACCATATGGGGGGAGGGGGTGCATTTTTGGCCCTATGCACTCTTATACAAGTAGGCAAGTAGGCCAAGAAAGCAAGTCTATTAACAGAAGAACAAAAATGGAGCACACCCGCAGAGAAAAGCAGTAAGGAAAGGCTATGTAGCCTTCTGAGAGATGGGAGCAGATACCTCAGTTTCCTGGCTTTCTGATTTGTAAGGCCAAGCTGAACTTGATTTCCCACACTCAGCTACCTACAAGACTGCCTACTCCCATTTTTTTTTTTTGCCTATTTCCTTTAATTTCTATTCCTTAAACTATATGATATCTAAAAATAAGACTCTTTACTCTAAAAACTCAACGAAAGCAATGGAAATTCAGGTAGGAACTCAGCAGTTTAAAGCAGAAGAAGCTGAAGAGAGAAAGAGAAAATCTATTCTCAAATTTTATTCCGAATATTTTGCTTAATAAAATTTTGGTGAGGAATGCAAGGTGATGGAGGACTTTCTAAAAAACAAGTCTTTACTGATCAGGTAACTTCAAAATTAGAATCTTCTCTCTGGATTGTTTAGCTGAAACACATAATCTGGAGTCCATCTTATTTTCACTCCAGTCAAAAAGGATTTCCTAAAGAGCCAAGATATATAACTTGTCTTTTGAAATAAGGTAAGTTAAAATTTTTCTTTTTTGCTATTTTCTCCCCTAGGTCTTTCCTCTGTCATTTGCTGTCCTCTTTTGTCTTGAAAAAAGCTATCCAGAAGCAACTTCAGATCTGCCTCTCTACTATCATCCAAATACTACGAAAGAGCCACATAATAATCCTTAAATAATACAAAATAGGTTACCTGGCAGATCTGATGCCCCACCTGCTACACAGAATGCAAATTCCAGAGTCAAAATGACTTAACTCCAAAAGGATTTAACAAAACATATACAAGTGATGCATGTAAGGATAAACACAATAGTAATTCAAAATATTAAACACTTGTATAAAATATTAGCAAGTTAGAACCCCAGTGACTGCTCCAGCACCCTGACTCAGCTGATACTAACAAGCAACCATTTGTAGATCAGAAGAGCATACCAACACCTGTTGCCATGCCGTCTGGCAAACCATTCTTACAATGACATGATTTTAAAAATGGAAAATCAGCTTTAAAAACCTACTTAAATTAACGGTGTTGTCTGGATATTTCTGTTGTTTAATTCTACTATATGAAAAGAGGGTCTAATTTTAACTTCTTAGGCATCTCTATTCCTCCCAAATGCATATAATAAAGCTTACTAATGTATTCAATTTTGGAAAGTCATATCTTAGAAAAGGATGGCAGGGGCACCTGGGTGGCTCAGTCGGCTGGGTGTCCGACTTCAGCTCAGGTCTGATCTCACCATTCATGGGTTCTAGCCCCACATCAAGCTCTGTGCTAACAGCTCAGAGCCTGGAGCCCTCTTCAGATTCTGTGTCTCCCTCTCTCTCTAACCCTCCCCCACTCACATTCTGTATCTCTCTCAAAAATAAATAAACATTAAGAAAAAAAAATTTTTTTTAAATAACAAACTATTATGGAGCACCTGGGTGGCTCAGTCGGTTAAGCGTCTGACTTCAGCTCAGGTCATGATCTCGTGGTTTTTGAGTTTGAGCCACACGTCGGGCTCTGTGCTGATGGCTCAGAACCTGGGGCCTGCTTCAGATTCTGTGTCTCCCTTTCTCTCTGCCCCTCCCCTGCTCATGCTCTGTCTCTGTCTCTCAATCATAAATAAACGTAAAAAAAAATTTTTTTTAATGATAAACTATTAGTTTCTTTTTAATTAAAAAAAAATTTTTTTAATGTTTGTTTTCGAGAGAGAGAGAGAGAGAGAGAGAAAGAGAGAGAGCATGACAGCGGAGGGGCACAGAGAGAGGGAGAGACAGAACTCAAAGCAGGCTCCAGACTCTGTGCTGTCAGAACAAAGCCTGACGTGGGGCGCAAACCCACAAACTGCGAGAACATGACCTGCGCAGAAGTCAGACGCCCAACTGACTGAGTCACCCAGGAACCCCCATATCTTAAAATTTTTTTTAATGTTGATTTATTTTTAAGAGACCAAGCGAGCGAGCGTGCACACAAGCAGGGAAGGGGCAGAGAGGGAGTGAGATAGAATCCAAAGCAGGCTCCAGACACAGGGCTCAAACTCAAGAGCCGTGAGATCATGATCTGAGCCCAAGTCAGATGTGTAACTGACTGAGGCACCCAGGTGTCCCAGATGATAAACGATTAGTTTCAAATGCAAAACTGTAATTACTACTACTGACATTCCTGTAATTACTGATCCGCTGATCATGGTTTATTTGTAGTAATTACTTCCTATTATTGTGGGGCAGGAAGGATGAGGGGATGGACACTAAACCAAACCATTATTAAGTATTAACTAAAGATTTAGAATTTTTCACATTTGAGATGGCAAAGAACTATGACCACGGGATAAGAAAGGGAATGGTAACTACTTCAAAATACTGCTGAAGAACAATAAAAATAGATAGGCTCCCTATCCATCCCTGGTAATTTTAAGTACAATAACCAGCGAGACTCTAAAGTTTAACTACCTACTTAAATACTTAAATTACCTGAAATCCATTGGAATGTATATGCTACCCTGTTGTACAACTTTTTCTCAAGCTGCCCATTTAAATAAATAAAAAGCGGCACTTACTTAAACAATGCTAAGTGATTTCAAATCCTCTAATCAAATCATAACTTAAACCATTATATCTAACAGTCCACTTACCATGAAAATCTGCACCCAACTTCTTAGAAGCCATTTAGAACCTGAAAAGCAAAGAAATATTTTTAGGCACATGATACTCTGAGGGATATAAACAAATTATAGGAATATTGAGACTATAGGGGTATCTGGGTGGCTCAGGGTTAAGGATCCGATTCTTTGATTTCGGCTCAGGTCATGATCTCACAATTTTGTGACAGAGATTTGCATGGGATTCTCTCCCTCTCTCTATCCCTTCCCCACTCACGCACGTGCTCTCTCTCTCTCTCTCAAAATAAACAAACATGAAAAGAAAAGAAAAAAGAAAAAAAAGAAAAGAATATTGAGACTACAAAAAAGAAACCAGAAGACTAAAAGGTTCCAGGACTGATACAGTCCTCAAATTTCTCAGCCCCAAAGTCTCAAAAAAGAAAGCAGAAAGGAAGAGATACTAGTTTTCTACAGAAAAGTTAACTATTTATAAAACTGCATGTTCTGAATATACTAAATATATGAGAAGAAAAGCATACTAACCTTTGACCAATTGATATGTAGACTACCAAAAGGAAAAAATTACAAAGCATATACCTTCTTGATACAAACTACAAATATGTCAGTAATAGATTAAAAAAAGCATTTTTCAGTTATGCAAATATAGACCTTTTGCTGGCAACTAACTCTAACAGTAATTTCTTAAGCAGGGAATGAATTACATACAATCTTCTGTACAGTTTAATTAGTATAAAATTTTTCTAAATAAAAGAAAAATATCAAAACCACACTTCTAGCTTAATATTACCTTTGCATTTTCAACCCCTATATAAGTAGGTATTAAGTCCTGTCTTACACAAATAATCTGAGCTCTTCAACCTAAAAGTTTATTGCCCTTGACATGATGTTTATACCTTTAACTTGCCTAAAATGTAAGCAGGAAAAAAATTAAGGTTAGCTATACGAATTTATGGTCTTTTGTCTATTAACCTGCATTACAATACACTGAAAAGCATCATACTGAAAATAATCCATTTACACTGAAAGTAAAAAAAAAAAAAAAAACAAAAACAAAAAAAAACCCAAGTGTATTACACCTGTCTTGTGAAAATTATTCAAAATAGAATTAAAATCTGCACAGGATTTATTGTATTTGTTTACTTTGAAATTGACAAGGGGATTTTAAAATTTACACGGAAAGGCAAAGAAAATAGAATACCCAAAATGATTCTCAAAAAGAAAAAGTTGGAGAACTTATCACCTAACTTCAAAGCTTACTATTAAGCTACAGTAATTAAGATTGTGGAAATGGCATAAGGATATCATACATCCCAAAAAAAGAGTCCAGAAATACAGCCATACACATATAGCAGGTTGATTTTCAACAAAGGCACAAAAGCTTAAAGGGGAAAGGATCGTCTTCTCAACAAATGGTGCCAGACATTCACACGCAAAAAAATAAACCTTTATCCATACTTCGTATCATATATAAAAATTCAGGGAAATGGGAAGATAATGGCTCAGGGGTACAGGGTTTCTTTTTGGAGTGATGAAAATGTTCTAAGACTGATTGTGGTGGTGACTGGATTGTACACTTTTTTTTTAATAGGAGGATTTTTGTTTGTTTTTGAGAGAGAGAGAGAGCGAGAGCGAGCGAGCACATACAAGGGGACGAGGGGCAGAGAGAGAGGACAGGATCTGAAGCGTGCTCTGCAGAGAGCCCAATGAGTGGCTTGAACTTCCTAAACCATGAGAACATGACCTGAGCCGGAATTCAGAAGCTTAAGCAACTGAGCCACCCAGGCGCCCCCAGACTGTATACTTTTAAGTGGATGAACTGTGGGGCACCTGGGTGGCTCAGTCGATCGAGCATCAGACTCTTGATTTCGGCTCAGGTCATGATCCCAGGGTTGTGGGATTGAGACCTGTATCGGGCTCTGCATTGATTATGGAGGCTGCTTAAGATTCTCTCTCTTCCTGCCCCTCTCCCCTGGTCTCTCTAAAATTAAAAAAAATTTTTTTTAATTAAAAAAAAAAATGCATGGTGCTCACTTCAGGAGCACATGTGCTTTAAAAAAAAAAAAAAAGGGTGACTTATACACAGTATCTGATACACCACAACCACACAGACAAATCTCAAATGCATCATAGTATATGAAAGAAGCCAGGATCAAAAGGTAACATATTATATGATTCTACTTACAATGAACTATAGGAATAAAAAAAAATAGGGCTCCTGGGTGGCTCAGTCTGTTAAGCATCTGACTTCAACTCAGGTCATGATCTCACAGTTTGTGAGTTTGAGCCCTGCATTGGGCTCTGCGCTGACAGTTCAGAGCCTGCTTCAGATCCTCTGTGTCCTTCTTTCTCTGCCCCTCCCTTGTTTGCACTCTCTCTCAAAAATAAACATTAAAAATAAATAAAATAGAGACTGCTTCTTTAAAAAACAAAAAAAGGAATAAAAAATAGGCAAGACTATAGGAATAAAAAAGTAATCTAACTACCAGGGACTATACAGGATAAAATGTATTATGTAAGGGGCACCTGGCTGGCTCATTCCGTACAGCATACAACTCTTGATCTTGGCCGAGGTTGCAAGTTTGAGCCCCGTGTTGGGTGTAGAGATTACTCGAAAATAAAATCTTTTTAAAAATTAATAAAATTTAGAGGTGCCTGGGTGGCTCAGTCAGTTAAGCATCCGAATCTTGATGTCAGCTCAGGTCTTGTTTCAGGATTGTGAGTTCAAGCCCCATGCTGGGCTACACACTGGGCATGAAGTCTACTTAAAAAAACTAAGGGGTGCCTGGGTGGCTCTGTCGGTTAAGCACCCAACTTCAGCTCAGGTCATGATCTCATGGTTCACAAGTTCAAGCCCTGCATTGGGCTCTGTGCTGACAGGAGCCTGGAGACTGCTTCAGATTCTCTCTCTCTCTCTCTCTCTCTCTCTCTCTCTCTCTCTCTCTCTCTGCCCCTCCCCTGCTCACGCTCTGTTTCTCTCAAAAATATTTTTTTTTTAAAAAGCATTTAAAAAAACTAACTAAAAAATAAAATTACGAGCACCTGAGTGGCTCAGTCGGTTGAACATCCGACTTCAGCTCAGGTCATGCATGATCTCATGGTTCGTGAGTTCAAGCCCCACATCAGGCTCATTGCTGTCAGCACAGAGCCCACTTTGGATCCTCTGTCCCCCTCTCTCTCTGCCCCTCTCCAGTTCATGCTCTCTCTCAAAAATAAATATTGTATAAATAAATAAATAGTTTTTTAATTAAATTTTAGTAAAATTTTAAAATGTTTTAACCAAAGTGGATCCTCTAGGTGGTAGAACTTGAAATAATTCATGACATTTCTCTACGGTTTCTGAACATTCTATTGCAAACAGGTATAAAATTCATAATTTCTGGGGCACCAGGCTGGCTTGGTTGGAAGAGTGTGTGACTCTGATCCTAAGACTGCCAATTCAAGCCCCATGTTGGGTGTAGAGATTACTTTAAAAATCTTTTTTTAAAAATTTGGGAACACCTGCATGGCTCAGTCAATTAAGCATGTGACTCTTGATTTTGGCTCAGATCATGATCTCATGGCTGGTGAGTTTGAGTCCCAAGTCGGGCTCTGCATTGACAGTGCAAAGGCTGCTTGGGATTCACCCTCCCTCCCTCTCTCTCCTTGCCCTTCACCCACTCACTCTCTCAAAATAAATAAACTAAAAAAATTTTTGTCATACCTTCTTTAAAGTTTTACTTAAAATTTTCTGTTTTTTGGGGGCACCTGGGTTGGTCAGTTGCTAAAGCATCCGACTTCAGCTCACATCATCATCAGCAGTTCTTGAGTTTCAGCGCCACATTGGGCTCTCTGCTGTCAGTGCAGAGCCCAATGCCTCCCTCTCTCTCTGCCCCTGCCTCGCTTGTGTGTGCACACTCTCAAAAATAAATAGAAACATTAAAAAAAAAGTTTCGGTTTTCCAGCACAAGGTGGGGATGAAGTATTCTGGTTGATATTCTAATTAGAGAAGATTTGAAATTATAAAGTACATGGATCATCAAAACATTTTACATACGCAGAAGACATTTCATTGGCGAACATGCTTTTACGGTCATCAAAATGTACGTAAACCACAATACAGTGAGACTTCTTTTTTTTTTTTTTTAATTTTTTTTTTCAACGTTTATTTATTTTTGGGACAGAGAGAGACAGAGCATGAACGGGGGAGGGTCAGAGAGAGAGGGAGACACAGAATCGGAAACAGGCTCCAGGCTCTGAGCCATCAGCCCAGAGCCTGATGCGGGGCTCGAACTCACAGACCGCGAGATCGTGACCTGGCTGAAGTCGGACGCTTAACCGACTGCGCCACCCAGGCGCCCCAGTGAGACTTCTTTAAATTTTTTTTTTTAATGTTTATTTATTTTTGAGAGAGATGGAGACAGAATATGACTGGGTTAGGAGCAGAGAAGGAGACACAGAATCCAAAGCAGGCTCCAGGCTCCAAGCTGTCAGCACAGAGCTTGACGCAGGGCTTGAACTCATGAGCTACGAGATCATGACCCAAGCTGAAGTCGGATGCTCAACTGACTAAGCCACCCAGGAGCCCCAAGACTTCTAAACCCAATAAGCAAGAATGTGGGCAGCCTCAACCTTCACACACAGACATATATCAGAAATATGTTTTTTTAAGTGTCTGTAGAGAAAAGCAGTATTTAAGCATCCCACCAAAGAAAGCTGTGAATATGCTCATAAACAGATACAGAAAATGAGTATTTTCATCTATATGTCCCTAATATTTATTAATATTGTGGGATATAAGCAGTTTCAAGAAGGAGCTGTTTTGAGATGTAAATGGCTTGGGAGAGGCTGCTTGGGCCTCTGATTCAAAAATAATTTTTATGGAGGGTCTGGATGGCTCAGTCGGTTAAGCATCTGACTTCGGCTCAAGTCATGTCTAGCCCCATGATGGGCTCTGTGCTGACAGCTCAGAGCCTGGAACCTGCTTCAGATTCTGTGTCTCCCTCGCTCTATGCCCCTCCCCCACACATGCTCTTTCTCTGTCTCTAAAAAATAAATATTAAAATAAAAAAATAAAAGATAATTTTTATTGGCAGTTACATGGCCCACAGCCGCTTGCACCCACTCTATTGTACACTTTTTTCATTTAAAAAAAATTTTTTTAATGTTTATTTATTTTTGAGACAGAGAGAGACAGAGCATGAACGGGGGAGGGTCAGAGAGAGGGAGACACAGAATCTGAAGCAGGCTCCAGGCTGTGAGCTATCAGCACAGAGCCTGACGTGGGGCTCAAACTCATAGACTGTGAGATCACAACCTGAGCGGAAGTCGGATGCTTAACTGACTGAGCCACCCAGGTACCTCTACTGTACACTTTCAATCAACACTTTTTCAGACTAAAGGCCAAAACCTAAAAAGTTATTAATAATAAAATAAAATAAAATAAAAAATAATTTTGCAAGGCCCCTGGGTGGCCAGTCAGTGAAACATCTGGCTCTTGACTTCAGCACAGATCATCTTACAGTTCATGGATTCAATCAAGCCCCACATCAGGCTCTGCACTCACAGTGCAGAACCTATTGGGATTCTCTCCCCCCCACCCCATGACCCTCCCCTGGTCATGTTTCTCAAAATAAACTTAAATATTAATAATTACTATTATCATTTTGCAAACAGGGGGTGCCTGGGTGGCTCAGTCAGCTGAGCATCCTACTCTTTTGATTTTGGCTCAGGCCATGAAAAAATGCTCAACATCACTCATCACCTGGGAAATACAAATCAAAACCACAATGAGATACCACCTCACACCTATCAGAAGGGCTAACATTAACAACTCAGGCAACAACAGATGTTGGCAAGGATGCAGAGAAACAGGATCTCTTTTGCATTGTTGGTGGGAATGCAAGCTGGTGCAGCCACTCTGGAAAACAGTATGGAGGTTCCTCGAAAAACTAAAAATAGACCTACTCTACAACTCAGCAATTGCACTACTAGGTATTTATCCAAGGGATACAGGGATGCTGTTTCAAAGGGGCACATGCACCCCAATGTTTATAGCAACACTATCAACAACAGCCAAACTATGGAAAGAGCCTAATGTCCATCGATAGATGAATGGATAAAGATGATATGGTGTATATATATACAATGGAGTATTACTTGGCAATCGAAAATGATGAAATCTTGCCATTTGCCACTATGTAGATGGAACTAGAGGCTGTTATGCTAAGCAAAATTAGTCAGAGAAAGACAAATATCACATGACTTCACTCATATGAGGACTTTAAGATACAAAACAAATGAACATAAGGGAAGGGAAGCAAAAATAATATAAAAAAACAGGGAGGGGAACAAAACATAAGAGACTCTTAAATACAGAGAACAAACAGAGGGTTGCTGGAGGGGTTATGGAAGGGGGGATGGGCTAAATGGGTAAGGGGCTTAAAGGAATGTACTCCTGAAATCATTGTTGTACCATGTGCTAACATGGATGTAAATTATAAAAAAAAAATAAATAGAAAGGAAAAAAAAAAAAAAGGAGTCTCATGCTCTACTGACTGAGCCAGCTAGATGCCCCTAAATGGATTCTTAATAGCTTTTTTAAAGAAAAAAAACGCCCATGGGGCGCCTGGGTGGCGCAGTCGGTTAAGCGTCCGACTTCAGCCAGGTCACGATCTCGCGATCCAGGAGTTCGAGCCCCGCGTCAGGCTCTGGGCTGATGGCTCAGAGCCTGAAGCCTGTTTCCGATTCTGTGTCTCCCTCTCTCTTTGCCCCTCCCCCCTTCATGCTCTGTCTCTCTCTGTCCCAAAAATAAATAAACGTTGAAAAAAAAAAAAAAAAGAAAAGAAAAAAAACGCCCCTAAATGGATTCTTAATAGCTTTTTTAAAGAAAAAAAAAGCTCCACCAAAACACAACCCACAAAATGGGAGGGGCTTGTATCTAGAATACATAAATAAGTCCACAACTCAATAATAAAAAGACAAATAATCCAACTAGAAAATAGGCAAAAGAATATGAATGGTCAATTATTCAAAGATATACACACGAGATGATGTTCAACATCGTTATTCATTAGTCAGGGAAATGCAAATTAAAAACTCACCTTCCTATTCCCCATTTAAAAAAAATTTTTTTAATGTTTATTTTTGAGAGAGAGGGAGAGACAGACAGAGGGTGAGCGGGCAAGGGGTAGAGACAGAGGGAGACACAGAATCCGAAGCAGCTCCAGGCTCCGAGCTGCCGGCACAAAGCCCAACGCAGGGGTCAAACCCACGAACTGCGAGATCATGACCTGAGCCGAAGTTGGACACTCAACCAACTGAGCCACCCAGGCGCCCCTCCTAGTCCCCATTTTAAAGCATGCATATTACCTTCAACAAAGCAAAATTTCTACTAAAAAATAGTAAGTGAAAATTAAAATATAGTATCCCTTATTACTAAATAAAAGGAAATAAATTAAAAATTTGCCTCACTAAAGGTGATAAAATGTAGATTTTCTAGGCGTTTTCTTTAAATAGTAAAACAATTCACTGAATGCAACTCCTACATTTTCCACAAACCTTAAGAAACAGGAAATTCATATCTGGTCATTTACATTAAAGGTTTTTCTAATATCTGATATGCAGTAAAACTTCACTGTCTCTCAAGAACCAAAAGGATTTTAATAGCTATTTGGGTCAATATTTTTTTCCTGGAATATCTGAAACAAATCAAGTGAGACAGACAATTTATTGCTATTTATATTTCCTTATAAGCCTCCCATATTTTATTTAATTATAACTATTTCTTATAACATCTTCCTATAATCTAAATGTTTAATTATGGGGAAATGATTAAATAAATTATGGAAAAATTCAAAAGACAAGTGGTAATGCAATTAAGAATGTTTATTAGGGGTGCCTGGGTGGTTCAGTTGGTTAAGCATCCAACTTCAGCTCAGGTCATGATCTCATAGTTCGTAGGTTCGAGCCCCACATCGGGCTCTGTGCTGACAGCTCAGAGCCTGGAGTCTGCTTCAGATTTTGTGTCTCCCTCTGTCTCTGTCCCTCCCCAGCTCATGCTCTGTCTCTCAAAAATAAAGTAAAACAAAACAAATGCTTATTAAGAGCATATAATTGAAAATAAGTGTAAGTTTTAAACTGTTTTTACAAGTTGGACTGAATTACTTTAACTATGTAAAAAATGTAGGGGCGCCTGGGTGGCACAGTCGGTTAAGCGTCCGACTTCAGCCAGGTCACGATCTTGCGGTCCGTGAGTTCAAGCCCCGCGTCAGGCTCTGGGCTGATGGCTCAGAGCCTGGAGCCTGTTTCCGATTCTGTGTCTCCCTCTCTCTCTGACCCTCCCCCGTTCATGCTCTGTCTCTCTCTGTCCCAAAAATAAATAAACGTGGGAAAAAAAATTAAAAAAAAAAAATGTATACCAAACAAGACTGAAAAAAATAAATTTGCCCCCAATGTAAAATTATGAGTGCTCACAGGGGGAAAAAAAATCCTAAGTAATCATAAATTTCCATTAAAATAAATATAAGTGCTTATATTAAAGGAAAAGTATCAAGTAAATAAGAACAGCACACATTCTTAAATGACAAACTCTTACACTAATAAAATGTAGAACTCCCTGAAGGAAGTTCTACAGGAACTTAACAGCAATGTTGTTGTTGTTTTAAGTTTATTTATTATTTGCGGGGGGGGGGGGGGGGGGGGAGGACAGAGAAAGGGGGAGAGAGACAATCCCAAGCAGGCTCCACACTCTGTGCTGAGCCCAAAGTGGGTCTCGATCCCAAGGGATCCTGACATGAGCCAAAATCAATAGTTGGACACTTAAACGACTGAGCCACCCAGGCACCCCAACAGCAATGTTCTATTTTTGCCAGTTTAGTGCCACTTCAGTTCAAATGCTATGGAAAGAAAACCTGGTAACTTAAAATTTAACTCACTAATTAGATATCCGAGAACAAAAAGAGATGGGGAAATAGGTAAAAGGAAAAGAACTGCATGGAGAAGAGGAGCTAGAGTGCAAGAAACAGAAGAGATGGGATAAGGAATGGAAAAAGGGAAAGGTGAGGAGTTTAGGAGTAGGAAACCAAGACAATACAAACATCCTGCCAAACCACAGGCCCTTTCTTAAAGAAGAGAAAGCCCAAGGGCAATTACAATGATGTTCTCATTTTCTTTCTTCCCTTTCTTAGAACATTAAATTCCTATTACGTGAAATTACATTCTATAGTTTCCTAATACACAACAGCAATTTAGTATCTCAGTAAGCTATCACAGTCACACATTATACTGCAACAAGAGATGCAATCAGTAATTTCCCAAGATGCAAATTAATCCAGAAAATTCTCCAACTTACAGAAAAAGAAGCTTCTGGAAATCATGAGATTTCAAGTCTAAAAACAAAGTTAACGCCTATACAACTAGCATTCACACTAGTATGTATAAGACAAAAATCACACTTGTAGAAGCCATTAATATGTCAATTCTAGGCTATACTATATTCATCAGAAAAAAGCTTTATTTTTTCACAGATCTCAAGAGATATTTTGGAGCCTCAGTTCCAACAGTAAAACAGTAAATAAAGGTAGTAGATTGAATAATACGCCAACCCTAAACATACCATAAATCTATCACAGTAGAATAAATTAAGCAAAAATATTTGTTTCCATATTAAATATTTAGTACTCATGGGGCGCCTGGGTGGCTCAGTCGGTTGGGCATCCGACTTCAGCTCAGGTCATGATTACAGTCTGTTTGTCCGAGCCCCGCGTCAGGCTCTGTGCTGACCACTTAGAGCCTGGAGCCTGTTCCTTAGTATGTTTCTTCCTCTCTGCCCCTCCCCACTTGTGCTCTGTCTCTCAAAAATAAATAAACGTTAAAAAAAATTAAATATTCAGTACTTAGGATAAGTGATATCATCATTTACTATACACAGTAACTTTTAAAAGAGGGCTCTATGGCAAAACGAAAAGCTAGCAACCATGTTAATACCACCTCCCCCTTTTTAATGTCAGTGATCCATGAAACCCAAAAGTCTGGAAACCATTTTATGTAAAATAACAACCTCAAATGAGTATGGTTATTAAAAAAACAAAAAACATATCTTTGCATAATGCTTGAGACTGAGAAAGAGCTCAACAAAGGTTGGTAAAAATATAACTTAGAAGAGAGTAAACCACTTGTCAAGTACTCTACCTACCAGTAAACTGGGGTACCTATACACAATAATGTAGATTTTTATTTGAATATTAATATTAGACTCTTATTCTGGGGTGCCTGGGTGGCTCAGTTGGTTAAACATCCCACTTCAGCTCAGGTCATGATCTCATGGTTAGTGGGTTTGAGCCCTGCATCGGGCTCTGTGCTGACAGCTCAGAGCCTGGAGCCTGCTTCAGATTCTGTGTCTCCCCCTCTCTCTCTGCCCCTTCCCCACTTGCACTCTGTCTCTGTCTCTTAAAGATGAATAGATGTTAAAAATAAAAAATAAAAAAATATTAGACTCTTATTCTGATGAAGAACATGGCCATGAACACTGAACAGAATTTTTATGAGACCCTACTTTCAGTTTCTCCAAGTCTGAGAATTAGCCAGAGACATTATTTTCAGGGTCTATCACTGTCCACAAGCTCTGTGTTTGCAAAACTAATCCCCTTACTTCAGCCTATTTGGCTTAAGATGGAAGACCAACAATAGAGGTCAACAGCACACAGATTCATACTGAGGAGCATTTCAATAACACCAGTAAGTTTTTCTTTTTGCATTAATTTCTACTTTCAATTCAGCTGGAATAGTGCTTGTTCAGTCAGATTTGTCCTGAGAACCACTGTTTTACAGAGAGTGAAAATGGAAAACCTAAATTTGAATCACTAACCTGCAGAAACAAGATCTAATAGGCCCTGCCATTTTAGAAAACAGGAGCATATGTTTGTGTGAATACAGAAACAAATATGGTGGCTCTATTTGGATGATGGGTTTACAACATGGGGCTCTTGGTTTTCTCTTTTGTGCTATTTGCTTTCCAGGTTTTCTATATGGAGCACATATCTCTTGATGGACATACCTTGTAACTAGGAAAAAAAACCTAGGACTCACAAACATATGGCCAACTAATCTTTGACAAAGCAGGAAAGAATATCCAATGGAATAAAGTCAGTCTCTTCAGCAAGTAGTGCTGGGAAAACTGGTCAGCGACATGCAGAAAAATGAACCTGAACCACTGTCTTACACCACACACAAAAAATAAACTCAAAATGGATGAAAGACCTAAACATAAGACAGGAAGCCATCAAAATCCTTGAGGAGAAAGCAGGCAAAAACCTCTTTGATCTTGGCTGCAGCAACTTCTTACTCAACACGTCTCCGGAGGCAAGGGAAACGAAAGCAAAAATGAACTATTGGAACCTCATCAAAATAAAAAGTTTCTGCACAGCGAAGGAAACAATCAGCAAAACTAAAAGGCAACTGACAAAATGGGAGAAGATATTCGCAAATGATATATCAGATAAAGGATTAGTATCCAAAATCTATAAAGAACTGATCAAATGCAACACCCAAGAAACAAACAATCCAGTGAAGAAACGGGCCAAAAACATGAATAGACACTTTTCCAAAGAAGACATCCAGATGGCCAAATGACACATGAGAAAATGCTCATCACCACTCATCACCCGGGAAATACAAATCAAAACCACAATGAGATACCACCTCACACCTGTCAGAAAGGCTAACATTAACAACTCAGGCAACAACATATGTTGGCGAGGATGCAGAGAAAGAGGATCTCTTTTGCACTGCTGATGGGAATGCAAACGGGTGCAGCCACTCTGCACAACAGTATGCAGGTTCCTCAAAAAATTAAAAATAGAACTACCCTACAACTCAGCAATTGCACTACTAGGTATTTATCCAAGGGATACAGGGATGCTGTTCCGAAGGGGCACATGCACCCCAATGTTTATAGCAGCACTATCAATAATAGCCAAAATATGGAAAGAGCCCAAATGTCCATCAATGGATGAATGGATAAAGAAGATGTGGGAGTGTGTGTGTGTGTGTGTGTGTGTGTGTGTGTGTATAATGGAGTATTACTTGGCAATTGAAAAGGATGAAATCTTGCCATTTGCAACTACATGGATGGAACTAGAGGGTATTATGCTAAGCGAAATTAGAGAAAGCCAAATATCACATGACATCACTCATATGAGGACTTTAAGAGACAAAACAGATGAACATAAGGGAAGGGAAGCAAAAATAATATAAAAACAGGGAGGGAGACAAAGCATAAGAGATTCTTAAATATGGAGAACAAACAGAGGGTTACTGGAGGGGTGTGGGAGGGGGGATGGGCTAAATGGGTAAGGCACATTAAGGAATCTACTCCTGAAATCACTGTTGCACTATATGCTAACTTGGATGTAAATTTAAAAAATAAATTAAATATAAATACATACACACATACATACACACACACACACACACACACACACACACACACACACACACACCTAGGAAGCAACCGAGGGAAAGAATACCCCAGATACCTATAAGGGGACTAAACAGAAACAACACAGTATGCAATCAATGAAAGACTGACCTCAAAGAGAGGAAATACAATAAAAAAAAGAATAAATCGGTAGTTTCTAAGACCAGTAAGAATACCACATAAATGGTCACGGACGTATAACAGGTGTTTCAGTTTATTGATAATAAAGGATGTAACCCATGATGAAGAGCTAACTTACAAATTGCTCCAAATAACACTGCATCATCACTCATAAAACAAAAACTACAGGGGGGCACCTGGGTGGCTCAGTTGGTTAAGCATCCAATTCTTGATCCTGGCTCAGGTCATGATCTCGTGGTTCATGAGACTGAGCCCCACCTCTGGCTCTTCACTGACAGTGCAAAACCTGCTTGGGACTCTCTCTCTCATTCTCTGCCCCTCCCCAACTCATGAGCACAGGCTGTCTCTCAAAATAAATAAATAAACATTTTAAAAAAACAAGAAACACAAAACTACGCAACAGAAGAACTAGGTAGAAATACATAATTAATTAAGATAGATATAACTTATATCAAAAGCACCCTGAAAGCAGAATATACCTACAGTACCCACAGAACACTTTACAAAAACCTAAGTAAATATTAAGCCACAAAGAAAATTCTAATAAATATCCAAAATCAGAAATAGCACAACTGGGGCACGTGGGTGGCTCAGCCGGTTGAGCGTCCGACTTTGGCTCAGGTCACAATCTCACAGTTCATGAGTCTGACCTCTGCATCAGGCTCTCTGCTGTCAGAAAAGAGCCTGCTTCAGATCCTCTGTCCCTTCCTCTCTCTGCACCACCCCCACCTGCTTTCTCTCAAAAATAAATAAAAATTAAAAAAAATACGGTGCCAGGGTGGCTCAGTTGGTTAAGCATCTGACTCTTACTTTCATCTCAGGTCATGATCTTGCATTTTATGAGTTCGAGCCCCGCATCAAGTTCCACACTGACAGTACAGAGCCTGCTTAGGAGTCTTTCTCTCTCTCTGTCCCTCCCCTGCTCATGCTCTCTTTCTCAAAAACAATAAACAAAAAAAAATTTTTAATGAAATAGCACAGCCAACAGTCAAAACACAAAAAGATTAGAAATTAATTACATCAGAACACAAAAAAAATCCTACTACCTAAAGCTAAACTGTCTCTTGATCAAAGAGGAAACCAAAAATAAAACTGCAGAAAACAATGACAATGAAAATACTGCATTTAAGAACCTACAACATGCAGCTAAAGCAGTAATCGGGAAAATTCACTGCCCACTCAAGTACTAAGAAGAAAATTCACAGCATAATGACTTAGGATATAAAAAACCACCTGAGGAAAACACAAGAATGGAAACAGGGACATAAGCACAAAACAATCCATTAAAAATCAGAAAAATGACCAACTAACAAATTAACCCAAGAGCTGTAATTTGGAAAATAAACCATTCAACTAACTCAACTTTATTTTTTAAATTTTTTTTTCAACGTTTTTATTTATTTTTGGGACAGAGAGACAGAGCATGAACGGGGGAGGGGCAGAGAGAGAGGGAGACACAGAATCGGAAACAGGCTCCAGGCTCTGAGCCATCAGCCCAGAGCCTGACGCGGGGCTCGAACTCACGGACCGCGAGATCGTGACCTGGCTGAAGCCGGACGCTTAACCGACTGCGCCACCCAGGCGCCCCTCAACTAACTCAATTTTAAAAGGAAGGGGTAGGGGGGGCACACCTGGGTGGCTCAGGTCATGACCTCACTGCTTGTTGAGTTTGAGCCCCGAATTGAACTGTGCTGACAGCTCGGAGCCTGGAGCCTGCTTCAGATTCTATCTCTGTCTCTCTGCCCCTCCCCTGCCCGTGCGCTCGCTCGCTCGCTCTCGCTCTCTCAAATATAAAATATAAAACAAAAAAACAAATATATATATATGTGTGTGTATATATATATATATATATGTGTGTAAATAAAAGAAGAGAGAGGGTTGCCTGGGTGACTCAGTTAAGCGTCGGACTATGGCTCAGGTCATGATCTCACAGTTCATGGGCTCAAGCCCCGCGTTGTGCTCTGTGCTGACAGCTCGGAGCCTGAAGCCTGCTTCAGATTCTGTCTCCCTCTCTCTCTGCCCCTCCCCTTCTCGCACTCTGTGAGTCTCTCTCTCTCAAAAAGTAAAATAAAAGAACATTTTTTTAAAAAAGGAGAGAAACAGTGTACACAACAGAGGAAATTAAAATAATCTGAAGACACTGCTTTGTTCATCTCTTTGCAAATACAAGTGACAACCTGGATAAAATGATCTTCTAGGAAAGTACTATTTATCAATACTAACTATACATGAGGCAGAAATCTTAACCAGACCACTAACCACAGGGAAAACAGAAAAAGCTGTCAAAGAGGTCTTGCAATCCAAAAGAAACCTAACTGCAATGACACTTTAATGGTTTCAAAACACAGGAAAAGAAGTTTCTAATTTTTTTTGCAAAGCAAGCATAATATTGATGCTATCAAAGAAAAAACTACAAAAAAAAATCTCACGTATGCATGGAGATAAAAAATCCTCAAAATAAAAATGCAAACCAAATTTAGTAATAGATTATAGGAATACATCACATCCAAGTGGGACTTAGCCCACACATTCAGGATACTTCAATACTAGGAATCTGTTGATATACTTCACCATTCATTAATAGATCTAAGAAGAAAAACCATATAGTCATCTCCTTAACATGAGATTGAAAACAACAACAAAAACAGAGGGCACCTGGGTGGCTCAGTGGTTAAGCATCTGACTTTGGCTCAGGTCATGATCTCACAGTTTGTGTTTTTGAGCCCTACACAGGGCTCTGCCTGACAATGCCAAGCTTGTTTTGGATCTTGTCTCCCTCCCTCCCTCCCTCCCTCTCTCTCAAAAATAAACATTAAAAAATAAAAAAAAAAAAAAACAGGGCATCTGGGTGGCTCAATTGGTTAAGTGTCTGTCCATATCTTGGTTGCTGGGGTCAAGACCTGCATAGAGCTCTGGATGACAGTGTGGAGCCTGCTTGGGATTCTCTCTCCCTCTCTGTTCCTCCTGCATGTGCGTGCACTCTCTCTCTCTCAAAACAACAAAACCATCTCTCTCAATACCAAAGCCAGAGAATGTTGACTAATGGGGAAATAAAGGATTCCCATAAAAACAAGATGTCCACTATTATTGTAATTTGTTTACATTATTATTTAACACTGGATGAAAGAAGTTAAAAGGTATAAAAAGTAGAAAAAAGGGGCACCTGACTGGCTCAGTCTGTTGAGCGTGCAGCTCTTGATCTCAGGGTCTTGAGTTCAAGCCCCATGTTAGGTCTAGAGATTGCATAAACTTAAATAGTAACTTAGAAAAATGGCTTTCCAAGGGAAACCCCAAAACTGAAAAACTATTACAAATAAAAGGGAATACAATGTTTCTAGATACAAAATTAATATAGGCATACTTTGCCTTACTGTGCTTTGCTTTACTGCACTGCACACTCTTTTACATACTGAAATTTCAAGACTTCAGTGGAAGAAGTAAGTGCAGATGTGGTGGAAATAGCAAGGGAACTAGAATTAGAAGTGGGGTCTGAAGATGTGACTGAATTGCTATAAGCTCAGGATAAAATTTTAATGGATGAAGAGTTGCTCCGTATGGATGAGCAAAGAAAGTGCTTTCTTGAAATGGAATCTACTCCTGATGGAGATGCTAAGAAAACTATTGAAATGACAGGAAAGGATTTAAACTTTTTTTTTATTTTTTTTTTAATTTTTTTTAACATTATTTCTGAGACAGAGAGAGAGACAGAGCATGAACGGGGGAGGGGCAGAGAGAGAGGGAGACGCAGAATCGGAAGCAGGCTCCAGGCTCCGAGCCATCAGCCCAGAGCCCGATGCGGGGCTCGAACTCACGGACCGCGAGATCGTGACCTGGCTGAAGTCGGACGCTTAACCGACTGCGCCACCCAGGCGCCCCAAACTTTTTTTTTTTTTAAAGAGTGCATGAGCCAGAGAGAGGGGCAGAGAGAGAGAGAGAGACGGGGGGGGGGGGGGAAGGGAGAGAGAATCTCAAACAGGCTCCACACTCAGTGCAGAGCTCAATGTAGGGTTTGATCCCACGACCTTCAGACCATGACCCGAGCCGAAATCAAGAGTTAGACATTTAACCAACTGAGCAACCCAGGTGCCCCTGACAGCAAAGGATTTAGAAATTACATACAGTGATTTGATAAAGCAGTGGTAGAGTCTGGGAGGACCGACTCCAATTTTGAAAGTTCTGCTGTGGGCAAAACGCTATCAAACAGCCATCTCATGCTAAGGAGTAATTGTTCATGAAAGAAAAGGTCAATGGGGGGGGGGGGTGCCTGGGTGGCTCAATTGGTTAAGTGTTCAACTCTTGATTTCGGCTCAGGTCATGATCTCATGGTCCCTGAGATCCAGCCCCACTTTGGGCTCTGCACTGACAAAGCAGAGCCTGCTTGGGATTCTCTCTTTCCCTCTCTCGCTCTCTCTCTGCCCTCCCCAGCTTGTGCATGCGCACTCATGCTCTTTCAAAATAAACTTTAAAAAGAAAAAGTCAATCACTGCAGCAAACTTTACTTTTCTCTTATTTTAAGAACTTGCCACAGCTACCCCAACCTTCAGAAACCAACACTCTTATCAGTCAGCAGCCATCAACATCAAGGCAAGACTCTATACCAGCAAAAAGATTACAAATCGCTGAAAGCTCAGATGATGGGTAACATTTTTTAGTAATGAAGTACTTTTTAATTAAAGTATGTACATTGTTTTTTCATTTTTTAGGTTTTGTATTTATTTTGAGAGACAGAGTGCACACACAAGCAGGAAAGAAACAGAAGGAGAGAGAGAATCCCAAGCAAGCTCTATGCTGTCAAAACAATGAGATTATGACCTAAGCCAAAATCAAGAGTCAGACACTTAAACAACTAAGCCACCCAGGTGCCCCTGCTACATTGTTTTTTTTGCTTTTAATGTTTATTTTTGAGAGTGAGACAGAGTGTGAGCAGGGGAGGGGGGGAGAAAGAGAAAATCTGAAGCAGGCTCCAGGCTCTGAGCAGTCTGCACAGAGCCCAAAGCAGGACTCGAACTCACAGACTGCGAGTTCATGACCTGAGCCAAAGTCAAACGCCCAATCGAGCCACCCAGCTGTTCTTGTACATTGTTTTTTTAGACACAATGCTATTGCACACTTAATAGACTACAGTACGGTACAAACATAACATTCATGTGCCCTGGGAAACCAAAAGGTTCATTTGACTTGCTTCATTGTTCACTTTATTTGGTGGTCTGGAACCAAAGCCAAAGTATCTCCAAGGTATATTCTAAAACAAATGCCCTTCATATACACAATAACTAGATAAAATATAATTGAAACATGCAATGTGCCACAGAGGTAAGAAGCAAGAATAAACTTAAGATACAAAGGAAGAAACTAAAGCTCTACTGAGCAACAGAAAAGAGGACTTATGTAATTGGAAAAGCATATACTAAATCTTGGATAGGACACATTACATTATTAAGATTGATTCTCCTTAAGCTACTCTATAAATGTGTCATGATAAAAGTGAAAACTAGAGTCTTCTGTTTTATGAACTAGAAAAGCTGATTCTAACTTTCATATGGAAATAATATAAGTAACAGCAGCCAAGAAAACTGTGAAGAAAATAATGGAGACTAGACTGTCAGATATTAAAATATTTATTGTAAGATTTAACACTTACAGCTGTGCCATACTGGCACATAAAGAGATCAGTGGAACAGAACAGAAATCCCTAAAAATACCCAAATTTGGAAATGTGGTATATAATAAAGCTGCCATTTAAAATTTTGTGAAATGATGGGGGCGCCAGCCAGCTCAGTCAGTAGAATGTCCAACTCTTGATCCCAAGGGGTCATGAGTTCAAGCCCTATATTGGGTACACAAATTACTTAAAAATAAAATCTTGGGAGGTGCCTGGGTGGCTCAGTCAGTTAAGTGTCCAACTTTGGCTCAGGTCATGATCTCATAGTTTGCAGGTTCAAACCCCGCATCAGGCTTTCTGCTTGAGTGTGGAGCCTGCTTGGGATTCTCTCTCTCTCTCTCTCTCTCTCTCTCTCTCTCTCTCTCTCTCTCTGCCCCTCCCCTGTTCTCTCTCTCTCTCTCAAAAATAAATAAACCTTAAAATAAAATCTTAAAAAATAGAAAGTGAGGAAAGTGACAAAAGAAAGGAAGGAAGGAAGGAAGGAAGGAAGGAAGGAAGGAAGGAAGGAAG
>NW_024412401.1:19529763-19563253 GCF_014898765.1 Herpailurus yagouaroundi | reverse complement strand
AAGGAAGGAAGGAAGGAAGGAAGGAAGGAAGGAAGGAAGGAAGGAAGGAAGGAAACTTGTGATGTAACAACAGGGTAGCTACTTAGAAAAAGGTTAGAGGCTCACCTCATACTCCATCCCCAAACAGATTCCAGATCAAAAGTGTAGTAACATTATGCAACTACCCAAATATATCAATCCTATTTTCATTCTACATAGAAAGGTACAGAGCAAAAATAACTTTCTGAGACTCAAAATTCAACAAAAAGCTTACCTTATTTAAAAAAAAATTAGAAAATGAAGGTTATTTTTTTGTTTATTTTTTTATTCAGTAATCTCAACATCCAACATGGGGTTCAAACTCATGACTCTGAGATCAAGAGTCTCATGCTCTTCCAACTGAGCCAGCCAGGCACCCCAGAAAATGAAGGTTATTTTAAAGACAGGTTGCTGTAATGTACAAGTTTTCTCACTAATTATTTGAAAATGATGCTTTACCAATTATTAATCATATGGTATACTTGAGGCTATAAGAGCACCTAGTGACACAAAGCTCATTTTTTTTTTTTTGGTAAGTTTATTTTGAGAGAAAGAGCAAGCATGTGTATGTCCAAGTACAGAAAGGGCAGAGAGAGAGGGGGAGAGAGAGAATCCCAAGCAGGCTCCACACTGACAGTGCAGATACAGGGTTCAAACTCATGAATCCTGAGATCATGACCTGAGCCAAAATCAAGAGTCAGTCACTTAACTAAATGAGCCATCCAGGCTCCCCACAAAATTCATTTCACATAGTTTAATACAAACTGGTTATAGCTGAGTATCAACTTGCTAAAATTTAAAAAGCAATTAGCAGTACATAAAAATATAGTATTTGTCAAGGTAAATTACTGACCCAATCTGTTTTCATGAGAACTGCAGTTAAGAATTCTAGTTAATTCTTGGGGGCCTGGGTGGCTCAGCTGGTTAAGCGTCCGACTCCTGATTTTGGCTCAGGTCATGATCTCAGGGTTCACGAGATCAAGCCCTGCATTGGGCTTTGCACTGACAACACGAAGCCTGCTTGGGATTCTCTCTCTCTCCCTCTCTCTCTGCTCCTGCCCTCCTCACACTCTCTCTCTCAAAATAAAAAAATTAAATTAAAAAGATTCCCTCTCTCCCTCTGCTCCTTTCTCTAAAATAAAAATTAATTAAAAATTAAAAATTAACGAACTCCAACTAATTTCAAAATGGGTCAGGAAAAATCCAAATAAGGATTTCCTCAACTCTGAATCAACTCTGGGTTCCTCTTAATTCTACAAGCATCTAGCATATCTAATCTTTAGCAGGGAGGGAGGCCTTTTTCTATCCCCTTGCCCTCTTCCCTTAAACTTTCTGAGAATAGGATAATTCTATAATATTCCTAACTAATATGTATTTTATAAATATGAGTAAACAAAACAATGCCCTTAAAACGAAAAAGTTAAGAATGATTTTTGTAATCACCAATAGTCTGAAATCTTAAGGCCTATGAGACTAACATAATGTAAGAACAAGAAAGTGCTGACAGTTACAAGTTAGAATGGGGAGTCATAACATAAAGCATTAGCTAATTAGAAATTTTTAATCAGTATCTTAACCAATTCATTACACCTCATTTAACATTTTCTTCAACATGATTTAGAGTTTAGTAGAAGTACAATGTCGCAGGGGCACCTCGCTAGCTCAGTCAGTGGAGCATCCAACAACTGATCTCAGAGTTATAAGTTTAAGCACCATGCTGGGTATAGAGATTATTTAAAAATAAAAATAAATTTTTAAAATGTAAAAAACAGGGGAACCTGGCTGCCTCAGTCAGTAGAGTACACTAGTCTTGATCTCAAGGTCATGAGTTCAAGCCCCACGTTGGGCATGGAGCCTAATATATATACGTATATATATGTGCACTTGTACAATAAAATATAAAAAGGAAAAAAAAGGGGAAAATAAAAGTATAATGTCCCAAAAGGAAATACAGCCACAAACTTATCAATTCAATTCTTTCCACTGTGAATTAACATTGGGAAAAAAATAATTTCAAGAAGTAACTGAAGCAAAAATGTCATCTCCTCCCCAACTCTTTCAAAAATCACATCACGGAGAGCCTGGTTGGCTCAGTCGGTTAAGCATAGGACTTTGACTCATGTCATGACTTCACAGTTCTTGAGTTCAATTCCCACATCAGGTGAGTTCGAGCCCCCCTTCAGGTGACCATGAGCCCTGCATCCAGTGATCTCAAGCCCTGCTTTGGGTGGGCCCCACTTCTCTCCCTCTTTCTCTCTCTGTCCCTCATGGGATTCTCTCACTTGCACCCTCTCACACTCTCTCAAAAAAAAAAAAAAAAAAAAAAAAAAAAATCGTATCACAACTCATGCCAGAATGTAAGAGAGAAAGAGAACTCCAGACAGTTAAAAACATGAGTTCTAGCCTTAATTTTTCCATCACTTTGGGATGGTTTAGACCCTGTCAAAATCTTTGAGGGGAAAAGAAGAATTCAGGACTGCTTCTATAAAAAGAGGAAGCCTGGGGGCGCCTGGGTGGCGCAGTCGGTTAAGCGTCCGACTTCAGCCAGGTCACGATCTCGCAGTCCGTGAGTTCGAGCCCCGCGTCGGGCTCTGGGCTGATGGCTCAGAGCCTGGAGCCTGTTTCTGATTCTGTGTCTCCCTCTCTCTCTGCCCCTCCCCCGTTCATGCTCTGTCTCTGTCTGTCCCAAAAATAAATAAACGTTGAAAAAAAAAAATTTTTTTAAAAAAAGAGGAAGCCTGGAACAAACGATCTCTGACAACCTTTTCAGAATTAAGGGTCTGGATATATTCTTTTATAACTATGGACTTCAGCAGCTTTTATGCTCTTATAATAAAAATAATGCAAGACTTCATTCAAATTCTTAGTTATGACAGCATATAAACACATGTAATCACTTGTTGAGCCTATGATTCAGTATGTACACACAGTCCGCACCCACTTTTTTAAGTAGAAAATGCTTACTATTTAACACTAATAACCCTATTTCACTCTACAAGTAGCCAATACAATATAATTGGTTGACTTGTATTTTATACAAGGAAGCTAAACATCATACCATGGGCTATGAATCTGACCCGAGAGAAATAATCACAAACATAATTTTTCTGTTCTTCCAACAGTCTTCATACTCAGTGGATTACATCATTCTGTTAGAGTCATGTGAAATCTGAAAGGTTTTTCCCATGGAAACAAAGAACAGAGCTCTGTTCACCAAACTCAAGAACTTATACCCCAAAGGGAATATTGTGCAGTACCAAAGGAACAAACAATATAAAGATGACACAACTTCATAAAAGCAGATGATCCTCATCAGTAGCCTAATGGTAAGTCACAATGCCTACGACACTTACCTCCCTTCATTTCATCACGCATTTTATCCATCTCACATGATCACAAGAAGGGGGAGTACAGTACAATAAGACACTTTGAGGGGCGCCTGGGTGGCGCAGTCGGTTAAGCGTCCGACTTCAGCCAGGTCACGATCTCGCGGTCCGTGAGTTCAAGCCCCGCGTCAGGCTCTGGGCTGATGGCTCAGAGCCTGGAGCCTGTTTCCGATTCTGTGTCTCCCTCTCTCTGCCCCTCCCCCGTTCATGCTCTGTCTCTCTCTGTCGCAAAAATAAATAAACGTTGAAAAAAAAAATTTAAAAAAAAAAAGACACTTTGAGAGAGAGAGACCACATTCACATAATTGTTCTATTTTATTTTTTATTATTGTTGTTAATTTCTTACTGTGCCTTATTTATAAATTAAAACTGATCATACCTAGCCAGATACATAGAACACCTGGCTGGCTTTGTTGGTAGAGCATGAAACTCTTGATCCAGGGTTATGAGTTCAAGCTCCAAGTTGGGTATAGAGATAACTTAAAATATTTTTTAAAAGATGAATAAATAAATAAAATTGGTCATACATATATATGTATAAGAAAAACCTTACTACAGATCTTCTTCAACTTACGGAGTTTCATCTCAATAAAACCATCATAAATTGAAAAAAAATCCTGTCACAAATACAATTAATACACCTAACCTACTGAACACCATAGCTTAGCTGAGCCTACCTTATACATGCTCACAACACTTTACATTAGCATATACTTGGACAAAATAATGTAACACAAAGTCTATATTATAATAAAGTGTTGAATATCTCACGTAATTTATTGAATACTGTACTGAAAGTGAAAAACAGCTGTATGGGTACAAAATGGTTATAAGCGTATAAGGTGTTTACCCTCATGATCACATGGCTGACTGAGAGCTGCAGCTGGCTATCACTGCCCAGCATTATAAGAGAGTATCATACCACAACCTGGGAAAAAAATCACGATTCAAAATTCAAAGTATGATTTCTACTGAAAACATATTGCTTTCACATCATAAAACCAAAAAATTGTAAATCAAACCTTTATAAGTTGGGGACCATCTGTATATAAACTGGACAACTGCACAGTTTCAGGCATCCACTGAGGGTCTTAGAACATATCCCCTTGTGGATGGCGGGTGGGGGAGGAAACCACTGTACACAACAGAATCTTCCTTCTTTATTTTACAACTGAGAAACCTTAATCTGAAATGATTTCTAATAAAAAGACACAAAAAACACACAGATCTTTTCATTAATCTTAGGTACTTTATAGTTATCAAAATAGGTTGTAATTTCTATCTGGTAACAAAACTTAACATATTCTTCTTACAAATAAAAAAAAGATTTGTAATATTAGAAATTAAATAGTACAATGGAGTGAATCTAAGGAGGGTTATTATAAGGATTAAATAACATAATACAAGCAATAGTTACTCACCAGCGTCTACTGACACCTCCTCACCTTCCTAAATCTTATTTTAATAAAGCCACATTTCAATGGCTTGTACTTACTCTATAGAACAAAGAAAGGTGATTCCAAAAGACCACCACCTACAGTAAGAAACTCATTTTTCTAAATTTTTTGAAATCCATTTATTTTTGTTTATTTATTTATTTTTGCAAGAAAGCACGTGAGTGGGGGAGGGGAGGAAAAAGAGGGGGCGGGGAGAGAGAGAGAATCCCAAGCAGGCTCCACAATGCCAGCACAGAGCCCAACTTGGGGCTTGAACCCATAACTCAGATCACGATCTGAGTTGAAACCAAGAGCCAGACACTTAACCAACTGAGCCATCCAGGTGACACAAAACCCGTTTATTTTTATATTGACTTATGAGTTCCAGGCAATCAAATGGAAAATTCTCTATAAAGGTTAAATATATGATTTCAGCATACTTATGTACTAAATCTTTTGCAACTCTCCTGGAAAATAATCAAAAGTCTATCATCCTTCAAATAATAAGAAAATATCCCGGGGTGCCAGGGTGGCTCAGTCTGTTCAGCGTCTGACTTCGGCTCAGGTCATGATCTCATGGGTCATGAGTTCAAGCCCCATGTCGGGCTCTGTGCTGGCAGCTCAGAGCCTGGAACCTGCTTCGGATTCTGTGTCTCCCTCTCTCTGCCCCTCCCCTGCTCACACTCTGTGTCTCTCTCTCAAAATAATAAACAAACATTTAAAAAAATATATTTCACTAAGTTTCTTCTCCCACCATCATTAAAAGTTGAATAAACTTTTAAAAAGAATGAAGATACTGGTATATATACTAATTTAGACTAAAAAAAATCACAGCACATCACTAAAACTTCAATATAGTGGACTATGTCCATTTTAAAATATATATATATATATATATATATATATATATATATATACACACAGTACAACCTTTTCATATTCATGTCAAATAGATAATCAAATCTTACCAGATTACTGGAACAAAGTTACTTAATAATATCCCAGGTGCCTGGGTAATTGATTGATTGATAGATAGATAGATAGATAGATAGATAAAATAGGCAAACCTGTGTTTTCAAAAGAAAAGAAAAGGGGACACCTGGGTGGCTCAATTGGTTAAGCATCCGACTTCAGCTCAGGTCATGATCTCTCGGTTCCGGAGTTTGAGCTGGAGTCAGGCTCTGTGCTGACAATTTAGAGCCTGGAGCCTGGTTCGGATTCTGTGTCTCCCTCCCTCTCTCTCAAAAATAAACAAACATTAAAGGGGCACCTGGGTGGCTCAGTCAGTTAAGCATCTGACTTCGGCTCATGCAGGTGGGGCTCTCAGTCCGTGGGTTCAAGCCCCGTGTTGCACTCTGTGCTGACAGCTCAGAGCCTGGAGCCTGCTTCAGATTCTGTATCTCCCTCTTTCTCTGCTGCTCACACTCTCTCTCTCTCTCTCTCTCTTTCCCTCTCTCAAAAATGAATAAACATTTTTTAAAAATTTTTTAAACTTAAAAAAAAAAAAAGACATTCCAAATATGAAAGTTCAACATGTGGACTATATGTCGTATAGGATTACTTCCAATATAAATGTAAGCATAAATCTTTAAAATTTCTCACCTCTGTAACAATTTTGTCAACTATAACACAATGCATAAATTATCCAACTACGTACAATCTAGCTAACTTACCTATAATGTAAAGGGTGTATATGATTTCCAGGAATATGGGAAATATTAGCACCAAAAGCAACACAGGCAGTTTGGAAACCTGCTTGTAGCACAACAAAACCATAGTTGATTAGGCCAACATTAAAACTCAGAACACCACTGACTTCAAATAAGAAAGCATCAATTCTGAGGTGCCTGGGTGGCTCAGTTTGTTCAGCATCCAACTCTTGATTTCAGCTAAGGCCATGATCTCATGGTTCATGGGATCAAGCCCTGATTTAAGGCGGGTTAGGATTCTCTCTCCCCTATCTCTGCCCCTCCCCCAACTCCCACTGGTGAGCACTCTTTCTACTTCTCTTTCAAAAATAAATACAGGGTGCCTGCGTGGCTCAGTCAGTTAAACATCTGACTCTTGACTTTGGCTCAGGTCATGACCTCATGGTTCCTGAGTTCAAGGCCCACACTAGGATCTCTGCTGTCAGGGCAGAGCCCACTTCAGATCCACTGTTCCTCTCTCTCTCTGGGCCCTCCCCCTACACTCATGCACTCTCTCAAAAATAAATGGATAAACCTTAAAACCTGAGGCCAAGCCCCACATCAGGCTCCACACTGACAGCAGTAGCCTGCTTGGGTTTCTCTCTCTCCCCATCTCCTTTTGCTCCTTCTCACTCACTATTTCTCTCAAAACAGATAAATACATGATTTTTTTAAAAAAGAAAGCACCTTGGGGCGCCTGGGTGGCTCAGTCGGTTGGGCGGCCGACTTCCGCTCCGGTCATGATCTCGCAGTCTGTGAGTTCGAGCCCCGCGTCGGGCTCTGTGCTGACAGCTTGGAGCCTGAAGCCTGTTTCAGATTCTGTGTCTCCCTCTCTCTGACCCTCCCCCATTCATGCTCTGTCTCTTTCTGTCTCAAAAATAAATAAACGTTAATAAAAAAAAATTTTTTTTTTAAATAAAAAATAAAAAAATAAAAAAGAAAGCACCAATTCATTTCTAAATAACAGAAGCGCACTTGGTGGCTCCATCAGTTGAATGACCGACTCTTGATTTCAGCTCAGGCCATGATCCCAGGGTTGTGGGATCAAGCCCCGAGTCAGACTCCGTGCTGAATGTAGAGCCTGCTTAAGGCTCTCTTCTCTCTCTCTCCCCCTTTGCCCCACTCACACATTCCCCCTCTCTCTTTCAAAGAAAAATAAAATAAAATAAGGCTTAGTGGCTCAGTTGGTTAAGCGTCTGACTTTGGCTCAGGTCATGATCTCGTGGTTTCTGAATTCAAGGCCAGCACGAAGGTCTCTGTTGTCAATGCAGAGCCTGCTTCAGATTCACTGTCCCCCTCTCTCTCTGCCCTGCTCCCCTGAAATGCAAAAGCACTCTCTCAAAAATAAATGGGTAAACCTTAAAAATATTAAAATAAAACTAAGAAAAACAAAGAGAAAACTAAAACCTAAAGGTGATTCTTTACAAAGGTTAATTAAATTGATAAACCCCTTGGGCAAGGCTTACCAGAAAAAAAAAGAAAAAAGAAAACTACTGCTATCAAGAATGAAAGAGACCATGGGGCGCCTGGGTGGCACAGTCGGTTAAGCGTCCGACTTCAGCCAGGTCACGATCTTGCGGTCCGTGAGTTCGAGCCCCGCGTCAGGCTCTGGGCTGATGGCTCGGAGCCTGGAGCCTGTTTCCGATTCTGTGTCTCCCTCTCTCTCTGCCCCTCCCCCGTTCATGTTCTGTCTCTCTCTGTCCCAAAAATAAATAAACGTTGAAAAAAAAAAAATTTTTTTAAAAACTATTTAAAAAAAAAAAAAGAATGAAAGAGACCATACACATTTACAAAGATTAAAACAGAATACCATATCAAAACAATTTTATGCCAAGTCTGGCAATCTGGCTGAAATGAACCAATTTCATAAAAACCACAAACTGCCAAAGATCACTACAGAAGAAACAAAAATAGCCCTATACCTATTAAAGAAATTAGATTGGTAATTTACAACCTCATCATAAAGAGAACTCACGGGGCACCTGAGTGGTTCAGTTGGGTAAGCATCCAACTTTGGCTCAGGTCACCATCTCACAGTTCACGGATTCGAGGGAGAGTGGGGGTGGGGGGGAGAGGCAGAGATGGGGAGAGGGGGAGCAGGGGAGAGAGAGAGGGACAGAGAGACAGAGACAGAATCTTAAGCAGGCTCCACACTCAGCACGGAGCCGGATATGGGCTCAACCCTGGGATCATGACCTGAGCAAAATCAAGAGTCAGACACTCAACCAAATGAACCACCCAGGTGCCCCTAAACTTGTTATTTTAAAAATGTCTGTAGGGGTGCCTGGATGGCTCTGTCGGTACAGCATGTGACTCCTGATCTCAGGGTTGCAAATTCAAGTGTGTGGAGCCTACTTAAAAAAATAAAGTTTTTTAACTTCAAAATAAATAAAAATGTAGAAGCAAAAAGACACTATCATTGAGCATCCCTAGCATCTACATTTTGAGTTCTCAATATCATTTCTGCATTAATTCTTAGAGAAATGGTTATTTTCACATGTACAGGAAGAATTTGTAAGATTAACCTGGGTCATCTGTTGTGTATGAAAGACATCTTTCAAATATTTTTTTTTTAACGTTTATTTATTTTTGAGACAGAGACAGACAGAGCATGAATGGGGGAGGGTCAGAGAGAGGGAGACACAGAATCTGAAACAGGCTCCAGGCTCCGAACTGTCAGCACAGAGCCCAACGCGGGGCTCAAACTCACGGACCGCGAGATCGTGACCTGAGCCGAAGTCGGCCGCTTAACTGACTGAGCCACCCAGGCGCCCCATCTTTCAAATATTTTAACGTTTATTTATTTTTGAGAGAGAGACCGAACACGAGTGGGGAAGGGGCAGAGAGAGAGAGAGGGAGACACAGAATCCAAAGCAGGCTCCAAGCTCTGACCTGTCAGCCCAGAGTCTGACACAGAGTCAAGCCCTTAGCTCAAACCCACGAACCATGAGACCATGACCTGAGCCAAAGTTGGACGCCCAAACGACAGAGCCACCAGGCACCTCTATCTTTCAAAGATTTATAGTTCATGGGGCACCTGGTTGTTTCAGGCAGAAGTGCCTGGGGTCGTGAGTTCAAGCCCCATGTTGGGTGTAGAGATTACTTATATAAATAAAACTTTAAAAAAAAATTACAGTTCATATGAAAAAGCTACCAACCTGAAATGGTTAGGGTTGATCAAAGATGAAACAACTTGTACATCAAAATGGCTACAGGTAGAATATCCAACTCCTGGATCTCAGGGTTGTGGGTTCAAATCCCACACCAGGTATAGAGATTACCTAAAATCTTTTTTTTTTTTTTTAATTACTTAAAAACAAAATCTTAAGAAAAAAAAAAGAATGACTATAACTATTTCAAACACATGGTATAAATCCCCAAGTTTATAATAATCAAAGAAAAGATCCTTAGAAAACCAACAGTCAAAAAAAATTGAAAACCCCAAAAATAACCTACTGTAAGAGACTACTGTTATAATCTTTTTTTTTAATTTTTTTTAATGTTTATTTTTGAGAGAGAGAGAGAGAGAGAGAGAGAGAGAGACAGAGCATGAATGAGGGAGGGGCAGAGAGAGAGGGAGACACAGAATCCAAAGCAGGCTCCAGGCTCACAGCTGTCAGCACAGAGCCCGACGTGGGGCTGGAACTCACAGACTGCAAGATCATGACCTGAGCCAAAGTCAGAGGTTTAACCAACTGAGCCACCCAGGCACCACTGTTATACTAACTCTTTACTCTGAAATTGGTAATTAAAAGAACAAAGCATTTGTCCTTTTTATTTTTTTCTTTTTATTGTTTTTATTTTAATTCCAGTATGGTTAACATAGTGCTATATCAGTTTCAGGTGTACAACACAGTGACTCAACAATTCAATACATTACTCAGTGCTCATCATGGTAAGTGTGCTCATCCACCCCTTTCGATAGGAACTAAACTTCAGCATAAGCCTGCTACTAAGGGAAAGCTCTTTAGAAAAGAACAATACTTCAAAAACATAAATATGACAGAAATAGCACGATGATACAATTTCAAAACTTCTAATTAAATAACTGATTCAAGTATCATCAGTGAATTCTAAACTATTAAGTAAAGATTTATAGGGAATTTTATAATACAAGGATCACACTGACACCATCTGAACAACTAACAACTAAACCACTAAAATCACTAAAAGTGGGACAACCATTCATTATATACCTCCTTGTGTGATGTAAACGAAAGTACAGAGCACCACCTATGTGCTGTTCCCCTTACTGTCAAAAAATAAAAATAAAGGGGCACCTGGGTGGCTCAGTCGGTTAAGCATCCAACTTCGGCTCAGGTCATGATCTCACAGTTTGTGGGCTCGAGCCCTGCATCAGCCTCTGTGCTGACAGTTCAGAGCCTGGAGCCGGCTTTGGATTCTGTGTCTCCCTCTCTCTCTGCTCCTCCCCTACTCATGCTCTGTCTCTCAAAAATAAACAAACATTTAAAAAAAAGTTTTTTTAACAAAAGAATTGTTTAAATAAATAAATAAAAATAAAAAACATGAATTAAATCAAGCTTCTATTAGTTTACAAAAAATAGAGGAGCAAGTGAAAAGAAACACGAGAATGTACATAGGATACCTACAGGACAAATGGCCTGGTTTCTCCAATGAATCAATCATATGAAAAGGGGATAATTATCATATAATAAAAAACCCTTAGACATGAAAGCCAAATAAGTGACAAATACAGACCTTATCTGAACTGTGAATGGAACAAACTGCCTGTAAAGTGACATTTTTAACACAATAAGAGAAATCTGAATATAGATGACATTATATTAAGGAATTACTAATTGTTCAATGTGATAATAGCATGATGGTTATGTTTTTAAAAGAAAGCCTTAACAAAGGTTCGTAACAATGTATTTACAGGAAAGTTTGAGATTTGCTTTAAAATACTTCAGGCACTAGGGCACCTGACTGGCTCAGGTTGTAGAACATGTAATTCTTGATCTAGGGGTCATGAGTTTGAGCCCCGTGCTGGGATAGAGATTACTTAAAATAAAATAAAAAAAAAATTACAAACATATAGCATGTCTGGCAGAGAAGGGTTTCCTAAATATGATATAAAAAGCACAAACCGGGGCGCCTGGGTGGCGCAGTCGGTTAAGCGTCCGACTTCAGCCAGGTCACGATCTCGCGGTCCGTGAGTTCGAGCCCCGCGTCAGGCTCTGGGCTGATGGCTCGGAGCCTGGAGCCTGTTTCCGATTCTGTGTCTCCCTCTCTCTCTGCCCCTCCCCCGTTCATGCTCTGTCTCTCTCTGTCCCAAAAATAAATAAAAACGTTGAAAAAAAAATTTTTTTAAAGCACAAACCATAAAAAGCTGAAAATTTCAATTCATTAAAATTATGAACTTTTCTAATACCAAGACTATAAAGAGATGAAAAGTCACAAATTGAAAACAGATTATTTGTAGCCCGTAGTTAGCAAATTAGTATACAAAATTACATATATAAAGAAGTCTTAAAAGTCAATCAGAAAAAGAGAAACAAGAAATTGGCAAAGAACTTGAACACACACTTCATGAAAGAAGCACAAATAATGAATGAATATATGAAAGGAGGCTCAACTTAAGGAAACATAATAAAAACCAAACAGGGGCGCCTGGGTGGCGCAGTCGGTTAAGCGTCCGACTTCAGCCAGGTCACGATCTCGCGGTCCGTGAGTTCGAGCCCCGCGCCAGGCTCTGGGCTGATGGCTCGGAGCCTGGAGCCTGTTTCTGATTCTGTGTCTCCCTCTCTCTCTGCCCCTCCCCTGTTCATGCTCTGTCTCTCTCTGTCCCAAAAACAAATAAACGTTGAATAAATAAATAAATAAATAAAAATAAAAATAAAAACCAAACAGATACCATTTCAAACCCACCAGATTAGAAAAAAAATTTAAAAGTCTGACAATATCAAGTGTTGTGGAGGAAGTGAGGAAACCAAAACACATACTGCTGGCTCTTGACTCAGTAACCACAAGATGCACAAATACCATGAGCCAACTCAGTGACTCAAACATTAAAAGTGTTTGGTAAGCAATTAAGCAACTGATAATGACCAATCCAGAATTATGAGAACACATGCGGACTACTGCCAGATACAAATTTTGGCCCTTAATGAACTGAATCCAACCTGACACAACAATAGAAATAAGAAAACTTAGCCTCTTACCCAGTTTATCCAGTTTATTTCGTTAAGTACAAAATATTCAGGTATTCATTTCCTCCTCAAGTACTAATGACATCTTAATAACTAAAATTTTAATGAACTATTTATCATTCCAGTTACACTATACTACAAAGAAAACAAGTAGTTTTAAATAGCTTTGAGTTCTTTGTCTCATTCTCTGCCCCTCCCCCGCTCATCCTCTGTCTCTCTCAAAAATAAACATTTAAAAAAATTTTTTTAAAGAATGAATGAATGAGTAAATAAATAAATAAATAAATAAAAATAGTGGCTATACTTTAAATTTACTTTATAGGAAATGAAATGGCCCTGTGACTGCCTAAGAGGGATGAAAGTGTAGCAGATGTAGTTTGGGCATTGAAGTTGAACAAATCTGAGTCCAAATCCAGACTCTACCATTTTATAGCTGTAACCTTAAATTACTCAACTTCACTGATCCTCAATTTCCTCAACACCTAAAAAGTATGTGTATCACAAACTGCCTACCTAATCAAAGATTAGAGATTATTGTAAATTGCAAAGATTAAGAGATTATGTCAAGTGTTTAACAATGCCTACCTCATTAGCACAGGCCCAGTGTTAGCACACTTCCCTTTATAAATCTTGCTAATCTCACCTAAAAATTTTAAAACCTAAAATTACAACTCTCAACTGATAGGAAAATATTACTCTTAATTCAAATCATTTCCAGTATTACAAAATTGTGCACTACCGGTTAGAAGAGGAATACCTGCCTACGTCTTCCTTTAACTGAAAGGCTCTTTCCTTTATTAGATTATGGAAAAAATAGATTTTCACTTATCTTCATGATATAGAAGCAGGGATTCCCAAGTAATGTCAAAATATAAACTCATCTGATTTCTAAGATTTAATTCAAGTTTTTGATTCTAAATAAAAGCTATTTAATATTTAAGGTACTACATACCACTTTTTACATTTCCTGAAAAGGCCTGTCTAAAGAAAAATTACCTGATCAATGATGAATTGATGGTATTGGGATTTTTTGGTTTGCCTGTGGGAAAAAAGTTTACAGTTAAAATAATCTACATGTTAAAAATCTCAAAACAGGAGGGGCAGAAGGGTGGCAATTGGTTAAAGCATCTGACTTCAGCTCAGGTCATGATCTCCCAGTTCATGGGTTTGTCAAGCCCCACACTGGGCTCCACACTGAAAGCCCACAGCCTGCTTGGGATTCTGGCTCTCTCCTCTCTCTCTGTTCCTCCCCCACTCACACTTTCTCTCAAAATAAATAAACTTAAAAAAAGAAAATCTCAAAACAGCAACACCGGAGTGACTCAGTCAGTAGGGCACACAACTCTAGATCTCAAGGTCACGAGTTCAAGTTCAAGCCCCACCTTGAGCATAGAGCTTACTTTAAAAAAAAAAAAAAACTCAAACTATTCAATTTAATTAGAGATCAGGGAAATTTATAATACAGGCCATCTACACTGTGGGATAATGAAAATACATTTGTAATGCTGAAAATACTCAAGAGGATTTTAGTCACTGAATTAAATTTCAGGAATCATCATTTTAAACACCTTACCACATTCAAGATGTAAAAGAAAAGACGCACAAAATAAACTTAACATTTGCCAATCTGAGAAATATGAATAACCAGTGATAACTGTCTACAGACCTAATATTATCACTTCAGGATACTGTCTCCTTCAAAACCAAAATAAAAAATAAAATCTTTCAGGGGTGCTTGGGTGGCTCAGTCAGTTGAGCGTCCAACTCTTGGTTTTGACTTATGTCATGATCTCATGGTTCATGAGCTCAAGCCTGTCGGGCTCTGCACTGAAAATGCAGAGCCTGCTTGGAATTCTCGCTCTCTCTTTCTCTCTCTCTCTCCTCTCTCTGCCCGCCCCCTGCCCCACCCCACCTCGCTCACTCTATTAAACTTTAAAAAAAATTTTTTTTAAATAAAATCTTTCAGGGGCACCTGGTTGGCTCAGTTGGTAGAGCATGAGACTCTTGATCTCAGGGTTGTGAGTTCAAGCCCCACATTTGCGTAGATACTACTTTTAAAAAGGATTTTTTTTTTATGTCAATAAAAATAATGTAAATAATAAAATCTTTCAGATACACACAAAATGTCATGATGAGGTCATGAGTCAAATTCTAAACCAAAGAAAAATTCAGAAACTTCTTATATCCACAAACTTTAATTTTCTTCCACTGTCTTTATTTCTAAAGTAACCCTTTTCTTCCAATGAGGCCATAGCAAGTAAGTTATTTGCTGTGCAGTGATAGAGATGATCATTAGAGAAACATTAATTTTCCCATTTCCATAATGAGAATGACTCTTAATGCAACACAGAGCACGCATTAAATGTTAAATGTATAACAGAAAAGCTAAATAGAATGGATTAGAAATAAAAATTTAATTTCTAAAATTCCACTTTATAGGCTAATGCAGAGAATGTAATTCTTTTAGACTTTGAACACTTCACATTTTTTGTTATAACACAATACATAAACTTTCAGTTTAACTAGTTTGGGACAGTAACAAGAAAGAACTAGCTATCACTAAAGACTAAGTACCCTGTTTTTCCCACCATCAAATATGACAAAATTCCAAAGAGAAACATCCATCATGTCTATCCAATTTCTCAAATGCTAATAATTATAACTGAGGAAAGAGAGAAAACACTAGTAAGTGGGGTTAGAACAGAAAGTATTTAATAGTCAACTAAATTGCCCAATCTGGTTTTCTAACACTGCATGTTATTTTAAAACTCTCAAATTTTCACTTCAGTTTAATATAAAATGCATTTTCATGCCCAGCCATACTTTTAAAAGACCAGTCTGGAAACAAGTACTTGTGGAGACAATCCAAAGTCAGAGATCCCTGATAGAGATCAAATAAATGAAGTATAACTTGACGTTCCACAGGAAAGATTTGGGACTGTTTCTGAGGCCCAGGTGGACTATACAGGTAAGTCTCCACCCAAGAAATAAACAAAAGAGGCAAGACAAATATACTGGGGAAGACCAGACAATGTCAAAGATATCCCCAAAGGCCCTTCACCCAGGCTCTGGTTTCCTCCCTTTCTCCCTAATCTCAACGGCTCAGGGAGAAGTAAATCTGCATCTCACTTCCCCAGTTCACCCTCAACTCCAGATCACTCACCTTCTTTACTAAAACCTGGATCCTCCTCCCCGACATCCTCTAATTCCCAAAGAGCTCTTACTCCAGCCAGATAGACATCTACTGCGCCTGACTGCGCCTGTCTTTCAGTAAGGTATTAGTTCCCTTAATCCGAACTCATTTTCCGCATCCCATCTGCCTTCCGCCCCTTCAACTCGGGTCCCCTCACTCCGACCTTTCTCCCAGAATCCTCCGAAGTCACCAATTTCTAGCCCCTTCTCCCTCCCACTCCTCAGCTATAGCTCCTTTCTTCCGGCTCGGCCTCCAACCTCTTCCCAAGGAACCCTCCCCCATCCGTCTCCCCGTACCGGTCCCCTCCCCCAACTCCGCCCCTCTCCCCTTCTCCCAGTGTGAGGCCCCCCTCACCTGAACGCCGCTGCCGCGCCGTCCCAGAAGCCGAAAGGTGCTGGCGCCGGCCGGCCTCCCAGGCTCGGTCCCCGCTGAGCTCCTGACGGCCTCTAGGGAGAGCGAACGCCACCACCTCCAACTCTGCCCGCCCGGGGCCAGGCCGTCACCGTAGCCACTGCCAGTACCACAGCCGCCATGTTGAAGTCCTACTTCCCTCCTCCTTCCCCTCACCACTCCGCCCCTTTGGGCGTCGGACGTCAAGGCGCCGCGCTCCACCCTCCCTGGGCCAATGGGAGGAGTCGACGGTGACGTAACTAATCTCTCTTCTGCCAAACAACTCTAGTTGCCTGGACCGCTGCAATTGGAACGAGTGGACCTTGCTGACCCATAAGGGAGAAAGGGAAGGGAGGTGGGGGGAGTCATTCAGAGGTTAAGGCGTAGAGGCTGGAGAAGCGGCCCAGGAGGGAATCTGAGAGCCCCGAATCGTGAAGGGACGCACAAAGACTTACCAATGAGACCTACTTGGGAATGAGAATGTCTGGCTTCTGGTCGCAGGTCAGTGACCCGGTACAAGTCCTACCCTTTCCGGACCTCACTTTCCCCATTTACAAAGATTGGGTTGAAAGATGACCTCTAAATCTTCCTCCAATTGTGACATTCAACGATTTAAACTAGGTAATCCAATCCCAAATATTGACTGCCTTGTGCATTTATTGGATGTCTCTTGAAATTCGGTGCATGGAGGATTCATAACTGCGTGAGATGAATCTTTGTTCCCGAAAGTTCCTTTTTGGTGAGAGAAATAGAAGCACAGTTAACTCGAGGAAAAATCAGAGAGTGATAATGGCCTAACAGGTGCGTTAATTGCTCTGGACAAAATGGCTTTTGGCTGGAGGATCAGAAAAGGTTCACATCTCTACACTTTCTGGGTACATAAAGAATGTGTGTGCTCTCATAACTAATTCTTGAGCCCTGTTTTCTCTTCAGAGCTCCAGAGAAGATACCGTTTGTACTTTGAAGGGTGCAGCAGTTTTAACTCACAATGAAAGAAAGTGGGCATTCCAGAAGGGGGAAGTTAAAATAAGCAGAGAATAGCAAATCGTCGATTCTGGATTATTTGCCTACTTAATTCAACAAATAATGGGCAGCCACAGAAGGCTTGTGGAAGACTACTGGAACAAAGCTCTTCATCAGGAGAATTTAAATGGTAGCAGTGAATAAAATGGACTGCAGACTACAGGGCAGACTTCTGCACTGAGTAAAAGATTCACACCTGAAGTAAAGCAGAGACAGCAGGGATGGAGACCAGGGAATGAACTGAACCAAGATTGAAGGGATTAACTCAACAACACTCCCATGTAGAGAATGGGAGGGAGAATAAATCATGGGAGAATAAATCATAAGAAAAAGCAAGTTCTGGGGGTCTTTTTTAAACATAAACAAACAAACAAAAAAAGTAAGGTTTACTGAAGTGCTAGAGGAGATAATAGTGAGTTCAGCTGTCCAAATTAAGATGATGGCAAATTTTCCAGAGAGATGTCCAGGAGGGAATGTAAACTTGGAAATTAAAAAGAGGCAAGGAGTATATATGTGTAGTATACTGATACTTCTTGAGCAATTAAACTTTTCACTCATAATTCAACAAGCATTTCCTGACTGCCTGCAGTATACCAGGCACTGTTCTACGCACTGGGGATAGAGCAGTGTATAAAAGAGACCCCTCCCCAAAAAAATCCCTGCTCTCACAGAGCTTATATTCGAGAGGAAAATGACTAATAATAATGGTGATAGGTGTTAAGAAGAAAAAAATAAAGCAGAGGAAAGGAGATAAAAAGGTATCCAAGGTTGAAATTTATAAAGGATGGCCAGGGAAAGGTGATATCTGAGTTAAAAATAGAGGGAAGTGAAAGATTTGCAGATATTTAGGAGTAGAAAATGCCAACTGAAGGGAACACCAAATAAGAGATCCTGAAGTGGAAGCTCACCTTCTATGTTCTAGGAACAGTATGCAGCCCAGTGTAGCTGGAATGGAGTAAGCAAAGAGGAGATGAAGTCAGAGAGGTAACAGAGGACTAAATCACACAGGGTCCTTTAGGTCATTTTAAGGACTTTGGCTTTCACTCTAAGTGAGCTGAAAGCCATTGGAAAGTTGTGAGCAGAGAAGGGAAATGATCTTTTTAGCAGAATCACTCTACTCACTGAGCATAAGCTAAAGAAGGGCAAGAGTGTAAGAAGAAAGACCATTTAAAAATTATCGCAGTATTCCAAGCAGGAAATGATAGTCCTAAGTAGGACTGTACAGTTGTAGTAGTAGTGAAACTGATTAGAAATAGCTCGGTTCTGGGTACATTTTGAAGGTAGCGCAGTAAGAATTTGCTCCCAGATTCGATGCACGATGGAAATGAAAGGACTCAAGGATGACTTTAAGGTTTTTGACCTCAAATTCTTACAGGTTTGGCTAGAAGAATGGAAAATCAGATTAATTAAAATTTCTGAGGATAGGACCCTTTGGAACACTGACAGGGCATGAGAAGACGAAGCAGGGAAGGATTTGGAAAAGTAGTGACAAGAGGAGTAGAAAAGGAATTAGAAGACTATGGTGCCGGGCACCTGAGTGGCTAAATTAGTTAGTTAAGCATCTGACTCTTAATCTTGACTCCGGTCATGATCTCACAGTTAGTGAGTACAAGCCCCCCATTGGGCTCTGTGCTGATGGCATGGAGCCTGCTTAGGATTCTGTGTCTCCTTTTCTTTGCCTTCTCCCATTTGTGCAGGCTTTCTCTCATGCTTTCTCTCTCTCAAAATAAATAAACTTAAAAAAAAAATTTTAATGTCTAAGAAAAGAAAAGAAAGACTGTGGTGTCATGGAGGATTAGGAAGGGAAGAACCTTTGGAGGTCTGGGCCTGTGCTTCTTACAGTAGGACTCCCTGAGACCAGAGACATGCCTCCCCTATCAGATAAGGACTTCCTGAGATTTCCCCACCAGCCTAGGTCTCCTGATCCAATAATTTTTCCTTCTCTCCCTTCTTGCTTTAAGTAGGGATCAGGTTTCTGATCCCTGAGAAACACTGATCAGTGTTCTACTCCTGAGCCAGCCTGCTGTGTGCCTGTTCCCCATGGACACAACTCATTTTATTTTTTTAAAGTAGGCTCCACACCCAGCGTGGAACCCAATGTAGGGCTTGAATTCATGACCCTGAGATCAAGACCTGAGCTGAAATCAAGAGTTGGACACTCAACTGACAGAGTCATCAAGGTGCCCCAGACACAACCCCTTCTTAAGAAATGGAAATGAAGTAAGGACATTTCCTGGAGAAACAAATACTTCACCTTCCTAGAAGTGACTCATACTTGACAATTTCCATGTGTGAATGCTGATGGTAATTCTCTTGGGGTCAGAAGAGGTTGAATAAGATACCAGACCTCCACTCCCCCTGCCCTGTGTCTTTCCTTCCCAATGCACCTAGATGGTGCCAGCACACCCGCTGTCTAGAAGCAGCACTCTAGGCCAAGGGGCATCAGCTTGCACTCCTTCCACTTTTCCTTTTCTTTCTCCTTCACTTCATAAATGAGGCTTTTGGGGTGTCTAAGAGCAGAAACAGGAAGGACAACCAGCTCTTAATCTTTAGCCATCCAGAATTTACTTAGTCAGACCATATGTCAGACACCATGAGTCTGCAGAGATACTCTTAAGGAAGTCAAGTGAAGGAATCAGACAGGTGTACAGAAAATGATAGTATCTGGCAGAAAATTATGGAGTTCCCAAGGCAGTACATTGCATACCTCAGAAGTAGAGAGGAGAGAGAATCTGAGTAGACTTGAGAAACAAAGGAGAACTATATGGAAAATTGAAGGATTTAAGCTAGACCTTAAAGAACAGATAGAATGAAGGGTGCCCAAAGCAATGAGAACAAAGCAGTTTAGGCACAGGCATGGATCCAAGAAAGTTCCACAAAAATTCAGAATCAGTATGGGTATATGTAGGAGAGCAGAGGAAAATAAGGCTGGAGAGAGCAAGTACGAAGAGGCGTGGCTTGGGTTTAATAGTTCTAAGGCTATAAATAAAGTCACTGGAAGCTTTTCTGCTGGGAAATTAAAGAGAAAAGTCTGGATAAATCCTTAGAATCATGGGGGTCAGGTTGAAACCCTTTGCCCCTCCCTAGAAGCTCAAGATAACAATTAAGGACTCAAGTCTTGGAGCACCTGGCTGGCTTAATCAGTAAAGCGTGCAACTCATGATCTTGGGGTTGTGAGTTCAAGCCCCATGTTAGGTGTATAAATTACTTAAAAATAAAATCTTGAGGTACCTGGGCGGCTCAGTCAGTTAAGCACCTGACTTTTAATTTTGGCTCAGGTCATGATCTCACAGTTCGTAGGATAGAGCCCCAAGTCAGGGCTGACAGCCTGGAACCTGCTTGGGACTTTCTCCCTCTTCCTCTGCCCCTCTCCCTCTACCCCTCCCCTGCACTCTCTCTCTCTCTCTCTCTCTCTCTCTCTCTCTCTCTCAAATAAATTAATTAATTAAATGGTTGAATAGAAAAATATGGGTATAGGGGCACCTGGGTGGCTCAGTTGGTTAAACAACCAACTCCTGATTTCGGCTCAGGTCATAATCTTGCAGTTCATGAGTTTGAGCCCTGCATCAGGCTCTGTGATGACTGCTCGGAGCCCACTTGGGATTCTCTCCCTCCCTCTGCCCCTCTCTCCCACTCATGCTCACTCTCTCTCTCACAAAATAAAAGTTTTTTAAAAAATACATGGGTATAACTTGTCAAGAGGCAATTCACTAAAGAAGAAACAAATAAATAGCTAGTGAGCATATACAAAGATAGCCAACATGACTGATAATTTTTAAAAATGGGAAAAGGCCCCATTTTTCACCTAACAAATTGGAAAAAGCTAAAAGGATTAATTATATCCAGTGCTGTCACGGATGGAGAAATAAGCATATTTATACACTGTTGATGGCAGTACAAATTGATGAAACCATTTTTGTAGAGCAGCATGGCAATGACTATCACAATACATTGTGAAGTAAAAAGCCAGTTATAGAATAATGCTTATTGTATCCATTTTTATAAAAAAAGAAACAGCTAGACATACAGATATAAATATAGACATAGATATAAGTACAGGTTTAGAAGAATGCCTGGCTGGCTCAGTTGGAGGAGCATGTGATTCTTGATCTTGGGGTCATGAGTTCAAGCACCACATGTGGCATAGAGTTTATTTAAATAAAAAATAAAAATAAATGTAGATTTAGATATTTTAACATAGATAACAGTGCAAAGATACACACCAAACTCTTATTGTGGCTCTGAAGGGAGCAGGACATGCCTGAAGGGGGTGGGCAGCAGGACTTGGAACCAAGGAGGTGGGGGAAGTGGAAACCAGAGAGAAGGTCGCAGTCACTGCTGGAAGATGTGACTGGAAGAAGTCACAGCTGTGAGAGAGAGAGGAAGAATTGCCCTGACTTCTCCCTTCCTCCAGCCCCCCAGTTTCCTGCCATTGCCTCTCACCGTTGGAATCTAGCTAGCAGCTGGCAAAAGGAGCCGGGAAATGTAGTTTTCAGAACAGAGAATGGGTCCCAAAACAGAGACATAATGACCAACCCCAAAAAGTTATTGAGTGGTTCACAGAATCAAAGAGAGAGATGGAGAACCAGATATGAAAAGCAAGAGAAAACCTAGTAAAAAAGAGCAAGAAGCCTGGTAAGAGTCACCTGTGAAAGAGTTATAAAAGACAATTCCTTAATAGTAAGTGGTAATAGTAAAAGATAATTGTATCAAATTTGTTTAAATGGTGTGAGTAGACTATCCTGTCCCTCAGTTAAAAGAGCCCTGTCTCACCTGTTGGGATGAGCACTGGGTGTTGTATGGAAACCAATTTGACAATAAATTTCATATATTTAAAATAAATAAATAAATAAATAAATAAATAAATAAATAAATAAATAAAAATAAAAGAGCCCTCTCTCTAATAATCATTCAGCTGATACACTGAGGTCTACTATACACCAAATCCAGTGCTACAGTGGGAACAAAGATTAAATAATACCAGGTTTCAGTCATCAAGAATCTTTGGAGGAAGACAATCATAAACAGACAATTATAATAGTTAATGTCAGCAAGCTTGAAGACCAGCCACTATGCTAAACTGTGGCTTTGTGCAAAAAAAAAAAAAAAAATCATCCTTTCTGAGTGGATGCTATGCCAGGGATAAAGCTTGGCAAATTGAGTGCAGCTGGATTTTAACCATCTCTGGACCCCTCAACCAAGCACTTTTATGAGCACAAAGTACACAGCCATACATAGCTGCCCTGCTTAAGGAGGTAGAGACTGGCACCAATGGAGGAGATCAGAGGCAGCCTGTGAGGATGTGTACCCACCTATGCAGCAGGAAGGCCTGGAAGCCCAGCCTCTCAGCCCAGAACTTCATTAGAAAACACAATGATTTCATTTGCTTCTGGTGCTACTAACTGTAACAAGGAATTTGCAAAGAGAACCCTCTGGAAATTTGGAAAGACTCCTTTGGAAGGAAAAATTAACAGATGGTGTTTACAGCTTTGCCTTGGTTCCCCCATCAGAGTGAATGCCAGATGTTTTCTTCTGGTTTCCAAGATAGTGTGTGAGATCGAAAAGGTTCCTTTGCCCAAAGGTAATGAAATATTAGAATGAGTTAATTGTGAGCATGTGGGCAAGTGAATCCTGTGCCAGGTCAGCAAAGTTTGACTTGCTGTTGTGATGTTATCATTCTAGTCTTTTCTTTTAACAGCATCAGTGTCCCATAAGAGGGGGTTGGCTGGATAAATGCACATGAGACAATGTTATGCAGCCATTAAAAAGGATATTATAGGGGCACCTGAGTGGCTCAGTCGGTTAAGCTTCTCTTGGTTTCAGCTTAGGTCATGATCTCACTGTTTCGTGAGTTCCAGCCCTGCATTGGGTTCTGTGCTGGCAGCATGGAGCTTGCTTGGGATTCTCTTTCTCTCCCTCTCTCTCTCTCTCTGCCCCTCCCCCACTCATGCTGTCTTTGTCTCTCTCAAATAAATAAATTTAAAAAAAAGATGTTATAAAAGGATGTTATGTAGATACAGTAAGATCAGCGGTTACCAGGAGTTAGGGGAGAGGGATAAATAGGTGAGATACACAGCATTTTTTAGGGCTTTAAAATTATTCTATATGACACTATAATGGTGAATACATGACCTTATACATTTGTCAAAATCTATAGAACTATACAATACAAAGGGTGAACCTTAATGTAAACTATGAACTTTGCTAATGATAATTCATCAATACTGCTTCACTAATTGAAACTGGTGGGGTTGAGGGAATATGGGAATTCTCTGCACTATCTGCTCAATTTTTTCTGTAAATCTTAAACAGTTCTAAAAAATAAAGCCTAAAAAAAGGATGTTATAGAAGTATGTAAATATGAAAAGATGCTTGTGAAACATTGCTAAGTTAAAAAGAGCTACTAACCATATATTCAATATGGTCTCATTTTTGTAAAATTATACACATACACACAATATAATTTTCAATTTGAAATTCTGAAAGGATATATGCCAAAATATTATAGTGGTTAACTCTTGGTGGAAGGCTTATGGGTAATTTGTAATTTCTCCCCTCTGTTTGCTTATTTAAAAATGCCCTGGTGGGGGACACCTGGGTGGCTTAGTTGGTTAAGTGTCTGACTTTAGCTCAGGTCATGATCTTATGGTTCCTGGGTCCGAGCCCTGCATCAGGGTGCAAAGCCCTTTTGGGATTCTCTCTCTCGCCTTCTCTCTCTCTGCCCCTCCTCCACTTGCACACTCTCTCTCACTCTCACTCTGGTTCTCACTCTCGCTCTCTCTCAAAATAAACAGATAAACTTAAAAAGAAATGCTCTAGGAGAACCTGGCTGGATCAGTTGGTAGAGCATGGGACTCTTGATCTTGGGGTTGTGACTTCAAGCCCCACAGTTGGGTGTAAAGATTACTTAAAATTTAAAAGTCTTTTAAAAAATGCTTTAGGGGGCACCTGGGTAGTTCAGTCAGTTAAGCATTCAATTCTTGATTTTGGCTCAGGTCATGATCTCACGGTTGGAGAGTTTGAGCCCTGTGTCAGGCTCCACACTGACAGTGCAGAAACTACTTGGGTTTCTCTCTCTCCCTCTCTCTCTCTGCCCCTCTCCTGCTTGTTCTCTCTCTCTCTCTCTCTCAAAATAAATAAACTTTAAAGAAAAAATGTTTTAGGAGCACCCGGGTAGCTATCGGTTGAATGTCTGACTACAGCTCAGGTCATGATCTTGTGATTCATGAGTTTGAGCCCTGCGTTGTGTTCTCTGCTGTCAGCACAGAGCCCACTTCACATCTTCTGTCCCGCTCTCTCTCTGCCCCTCCCCCTCAAAACTCCCACCCTACCTCCACCCCCGCTCTCTCTCAAAAATAAATAAATATTTTAGGGGCGCCTGGGTGGCTTGATCCGTTAAGTGTCTGACTTCAGCTCAGGTCATGATGTCACAATTCCTGGGTTTGAGCCCCATGTCAGGCTCTGTGCTGGCAGCTCAGGGCCTAGAGCCTGCTTCAGATTCTGTATCTCCCTCTCTCTCTGCAACCCGCCTCCCCCCCCCCCCCCACTTGCACTGTCTCCCTCTGTCTCTCAAAAATAATAAACATTAAAAAATTTTTAATAGATAAACATTTAAACAATTAAAATGCTTTAAAACATTTTTACTACACAAAACACATAAATATTTTTCCATTGTAAATGGTTCAAATGATAGAAGATGTATTTTAGTACTGCCGTGTTGTGCTCCCCAGATCTCCACCCTTCAAAACTGAACCATTCACTTCTCCAGCTGCTGGGAATGTTAGTGGCTGATAGCTTGCAGTTAAGCACTCCAGGCAACCTTGCCTGAGAAGAGCTGCTTGCTTTCAAATCATGCCCTCTTCCCCAGGGTAGCTTACATTCAAAGACTGATTAGTGCAAGAGTATAAAGGCCTGATTACCCTGGCCCCAAATAGGGACAATTCTGCAGGGCCATCCTAGCTCCAATGCTCTACGTGGAATAGACTGAGGCTTTTTTTTTTTTTTAAGTTTATTTATTTTGAGAGAGAGAGAGAGAAAGAGAGAGAGAGAGAGAGAGAGAGAACTAGCAGTAGAGGGAGACAGAGAGAACCTCGAGCAGGCTCCATGTCCAGTGTGAAGCCTGACTCTGGACTTGATCTTATGACTCTGAGATCATGACCTGAGCCAAAACCAAGAGTCAGATGCTTAACTGACTGACCCACCCAGGCGCTCCAACTCCTTCTTGTTAAAGATTACTTTTCCCCCTTGCTTGAAGATGATGGAGAACTCTGTCTCCTATTAAAAATGTGCCTCCCCATCTGGATCCCATCATCTCAACCTAGCCATTAGACCAATAACTAGGATTAAGTAACAACATGAATGACCAAGACATGATAAAGGAGGAAGGAACTGTGTCCAACAGAGCTATAGAACATAGCCAATATATATTGACAGAGGCCAGGAGCATATACATGGGACTATACTCTGAGAACTCTGAGGCTTGATCTAACTAGGGCAAAGTTGAACCTAAAATTGGATGAAGGAGAGGTAATTAATAGGGAAACATTCTGGGGATGCCCAGGTGGCTCAGTTGATTAAGCATCCGACTCTTGGTTTCAGTTCAGGTTATGATCTCACTGTTCGTGAGTTCGAGCCCAACATAAGGCTCTGCACCAACAGCATGGACCCTGCTTGGGATTCTCTCTCTCTCTCCTCTCTCTCCTCTTTCTCTCTCTCTCTCTCTCTCTCTCTCTCTCTCTCTCTCTCTCTCTCTCTCTCAAAAAGAATAGGGTTCCTTGATAGCAAATGAGAATGATAGGATCGCAAAATAATATAGGCCAGATGGTAGTGCTTAACCATCAGAAGCAATGTAAATGCAATTATTGTAATAAACTATGAGGTTGGAATGGCAGCCAGAAGGGCCTGACTTGCAGAGAGATGGCTGATAGTACACAATGTTCCTAAAGGTAAGATGGCCAACATAGCAATTAAAATAAATCAAAGTTGGGAGATCAAGGGGCTGAGTCATGATTCATTGCCCAGCTTCTGGACTAGAACCAGCTTCCAGACCCGGAAATGAATGACTAATGGAGAGACCAGGTCTCCAGGAAGAAGGGCCCTATAACACCATGGCAAGTACAAGATAGCAATGATTCCTTCAATCCTTCCCCCAAAGGGGTCCACTGCCATTTACTTGGGCAGGCCACACAGGGAAAAAGGAAATACTATCCAAGGGATTCAAGGACTTTAAGACAACAGGAATTCAGAAGTCTGAGATGAAATTGATTATAGGGGATCAAAAGCATTATTAGGGTCCTGCAATTAGAGTGAGATGTACCAGCTCCTTTGGTTAAAAGAGAAAGGGTCTGAGGTTTGGATGTTTCAGAATCATGAATAGTTGTGAGTGCATTTGCTGGCTAGTAAGAGACCTTGAATGAAAACGACTGTAAATCAGGGATAAGGAGGCCTAAGGAAAAGGGCCCTGGCCTGGCTCAGCAACTGGAGCATTGTGACTCTTTCTTTTTTTTTCTTTTTTTTTTTTAAGTAAACTCCTCAAGGAGCTTGAACTCATGACCCTGAGATCAAGACCTGAGCTGAGATCAAGACCTGAACTGAGGTCAAGAGTCATATGCTTAACTGACTGAGCCACCCAGGCACCCTTGGAGCATGTGACTCTTGATCTCAGGATTGTGAGTTCAAGCCCCATATTGGGTGTAAAAATTACTCAAAAATAAAATCTTTTTAAAGAAAAAAAAAGGTCTAAGGCAGAAGCATTTGGGTGGACCTATGGGAAGGGGAATGAAGTACAAAGATCTTTATATCACATGTGTATTAATTTCCTAGGCTGCCATAACAAAACACCACAGACTGAATGGCTTAAACAACAGAAATTTATTCTCTCACAGTCTAGGGGCTACGATCAATGTGTTTTCAGGTTTGGTTTCTTCCGAGGCCTCTCTCCTTGGCGTGCAGATGGCCTTTCCTCTGTGCGTAGATATCTCTAATGTCTCTCTGTATGTGTAAATTTTCTCTACTTATGAGAACACCAGTCAAATTGGATTAGGGCCCATTCTAACAGCCTCATTGTAAATTTAATCATCTCTTTGAGGACCGTATCTCCAAATACAGTCACATTCTATGGTACTGCAGATTAGGGCCTTAACATGGAAAACTTGGCAGGGGAGCAGGGGGAGTTCAGTCCATAACAACATGTTAATGCATATTAGAGAGACACCACAGAAGAGTCACAAAACAACCAAGTAAACAAAATGGCTCAGTCACTTGATAAGTCAGTCTGTCATTGACCACTCCAGAGCAGGTACAATGGTCCATAAAGTAACCATAGTGGGACTTTTCATGAGTCCAACAGCATAGATTCACACTCACCAAGCTTTTCCCATTTCCCCAAATTGTCAAAGAAATTTCATCAATTTACACTAAAACCAATGTGTATGAAGGTTCTTACCAACATTTTAGTTTTTTTCTTACCAACATTTTAAATTATCAATCTTTAGGTTTTGCCAGAGAGGGGATAAATGACTTTATTGGATTTTAATTTGTATTTCCTTGTGTTTGTATTTCTTACGTTTATTGACCATTTGTGAATTGCTTGCTATTACTCCTGCCCGTATTACTATGGGATTGTTCCCCTTTTCCTTATGGATTTGTAAGACTGTCATATATTCTATAATTTGTAACTAAACCAAAGTGAGTTCTCTCCTTGGTGAGTCAGAAACTGCACCAGGTTGAATTGTCACACAAACTTCATTTGCAACAAATGAGATCATGAGAAATAGCTTCCAAAGCTGTGACTCCCCAAGCAATGGTGGATGGGTTCCTCTTACTTAGGCTTAGGATGATTATTTGCTTAGGGAAGTCTTGTCACTGTACATAGAAGTGGACATAAGATTGCAGATGAGCCTTAAGAAAACATACACACATTGTATGCTATGTAAATGAGGATTGTGCTCCCCTCCTTCTGCAAAGATTTTAGTATTATAATGAGATAAAGGTAGTTGTCAGTCATTCTAGAGGACACTTCAGGCACAGGCATGAGTCCGGGTTTAAGTTCAAACTGGTCTGGGTGGTCTGGGCCAGCTGGAGGTCTTGTCAGGTTTGTTGCAAGGGTGCTTTTGCTTTCCATTTGCCTGAGTTAAAAGATAAGCTGGAAAGAAGAGCTTAAGGAGAAATATGGGGCAAAGGTCAGTAAGTACAAGCAAAAGGGGAGTAAAGGTCAGGTCTTGGGGTCTAGCTGGTGACAACATTAATCATCTGATTTGTTGATAATTGTGAATTGCTTGCTATTGTTCCTGCCCATTTTACTATGCAGTTGTTTCCCTTTTTCTTTTTTTCTTTCTTTATTTTTGGAAGGTTCTTTAGACAAAAATATGATGATACCAGATGAAAAAGAGAACCAGAAATTGTAAATATGTAGATAAAAACTAAAGATACATAATTTGTAAATATATTTAAGAGATAAGTGACTGTTGGGACACCTGGATGGCTCAGTTGGTTGAGTGTCTAACTCTTAATTTTGGCTCAGTCCATGATCCCAGGGTCATAGGATGGAGCCCCTCATCAGGCTCAGTGCTGAGCATGGAGTCTGCTTGAGATTCTTTTTTTCTTTCTCTCTCTCCCTCCCTCTGCCCTTCTCCCCTGCTCACACTTGTTCTCTCTCTCTCAAAAGAATAAAAAATTAAAATAATAAAAATTTAAAAAGACAACTGGCTTAAAAATAAAATATAAAAGATAATTGTTCATTTTTTTTTAGCATTTTATTTTTAAGTAATCTCTGCATCCAACATGCGGCTCAAACTCACAACACTTCAGATCAAGTCACATGTTCTAAAACAAAAGAAAAAAAAGAGTCACATGCTCTATTGACTGAGCCATCCAGATGCCTGATAATTGTTTATTTTATTCTATTTTATTATTATTTTTGTTAATGTTTATTTTTGAGAGAGACAGAGAGAGACAGAGACAGAGACAGAGCATGAGTGGGGGAGGGGCAGAGAGAGAGGGAGACAGAATCTGAAGCAGGCTCCAGGCTCCAAGCTGTCAGCACAGAGCCTGACACGGGGCTCGAACTCACAGACCGCGAGATCATCACCTCAGCCAAAGTTGGATGCTCAGCCAACTGAGCCACCCAGGTGCCCCTTATTTTATCTTTTTTAAGTTTGTTTATTCATTTTTAGAGACAGAGAGAAAGTGTGCACAAGCACATGTGAGAGAGTGAGAGAGGGGCAGAGAGAGAGGGAGAGAGAGAGAATCCCAAGCAGGATCCCCAATAATTAACTGTTTAAATAAAAAATATAGAGGGACACCTGGGTGGCTCAGTTGGTTAAGCATACAACTCTTGGTTTCAGCTCAGGTCATGATCTCACAGTTTTGTGGGTTTGTGGAGCCTGCTTGGGATTCTCTCTCTCTGCCTCTCCCCCTCCCATGTTGTCTCTGTCTCTCTCAAAACGAAGAAACTTTTTCATAAAAAATTTAAAAATATAGAAATGTATTTTTAGGTAGACTCCACACCCAACATGGGGCTTCAACTACCACCCTAAGACCAAGAGTCACATGCTCTACCAACTAAGCTACGTGCCCCAGTAAAGATATACTTTGTAGTTTATAACATAAGTAGAAAAAAATGTATTATAGTAACAATAGAAAGAACAAAAAGAAAAGGAAATGAGGGGTGCCTACCTGGCTCAGTTGGTAGAGCTTGTAACTCTTGATCTTGGGGTTGTAAATTCAAGCCCCACGTTGAGTGTAGAGATTACCTAAAAAGAAAACCTTTTAAAAACTAACCATAAAAAAAGAAGAGAAGGAAATGAAGAAGGAGAACAGAGAATATAGAGGACAAAGAGAAATAAGGTATGTTTAAACCATATCAGTAATTACATTGAATACTAATGGTCTAGAGTTTCCACTTCCGGCATGAAAGCATGAAGATTTCAGTGGAAACTGGTGAAAATTATTTTAAAACACCAACAACAATATTAAAATCTCTGGAAATGGCTGTAAGAGCTTAAGCAAAGAAACATTTATTAAAGAAAATCTGCTAAAACTCTATATAAACCGTGACAGTCTGTGGTATTTGAGCCAAGATGGGGCGGGGCACCATGGTGGCTCAGTTGGTTAAATGACTCTTGATTTCAGCTCAGGTCATTATCTCACGATTTGTGGGATTGTGGGATCAAGCTTCACATAGGGCTCTGAGCTGACAGTTGGAGCCTGCTTGGGATTGTCTCTCATCTCTCTCTCTGCCCCTCCCCCTGCTCATGTGCTCTCTCTCTCTCTCTCTCTCAAAATAAATAAATAAACATTTTTTAAAAAGAGAGAGAAAGAGGGGCGCCTGGGTGGCTCAGTCAGTTGAGCATCCAACTTCGGCTCAGGTCATGATCTCACAGGTCATGATCAGTGCAGAGTCTGCTTCAGGTCCTCCGTCCCTCTCTCTCTCTGCACCTCCCCTGCTGGTGCACTCTCTCTCAAAGATAAATAAATGTTTAAAAAAGAAAGAGAAAAAAATTCACCCTCTGTCCCCCCACTCCCAGCTTAGTGAGACAGAAACTCTTCTCTAAACTTGTACAGCCAAGAACAAAAAGGTCCCCTCATACACCAGCTCCCAATCAAAGGGCTATCTTCTTGGAAGGGACAGCACACCAGCATTTCTCATTCTGCCCCCAGCTATCTGTTGCCAGTGCTAAGGTCTGGGTGAGAGCAGGAAAATAGAGGGGGGGTTCCCTTCTTCTGCCCAGCCACCACTCCTTGGATGTGGTACAGATGAGACTACTGGGACCCAGATTGCCCTTGTGGCTCATGCACAGGGGTTCTGGGAAGAAAGGCAAATGAAGGAGATGTGGGCCTGCTTCCTCCCCTCATCCACCAAGCACTCAGCTTTTAAAGTGGAGATGTCACTCAGAAGTATACCACTGTGCTTGCCCCCAGCACCAGAGTCATGGCTCAGAGATTTTGACAAGGGGAGAAGCAGACTATAGAACTGTGAGTTCCAATCATTCCCCGAAGGAATTGACTTCATTTGCAACCGACTATGGAGAAATTCAATCCTAAAAGCACCCTCAAAAACAGTGGAAGTTGTGGCAAAAGGCTACTGAGAGGGGATTGATAGTTTCATTGACAATATACGCTAAAATATATGCTAGCTATAACGCCAGAGAGAAATAGGGAAAGATATACCTAGAACGATCCCTCCTCAGGGCACCTGGGTGGCTTAGTTAGCTAAGCATCTGACTTTGTCTCAGATCATGATCTCATGGTTTTTGAGTTTGAGCCCCACATTGGGCTCTCTGCTGTTGGCAAGGAGCCCGCTTCAAATTCTCTGTTCCCTTCTCTCCCTGCCCCTCCTCCAGTCATTCTCTCTCTCTCACTCTCTCTCAATAAACAAATAAATAAACTAAAAAAAAAAAAAAGAAAATGAAAGAACCATCCCTCCTGGGGTTAGAACACTGACTTCAGAAACTATAACTTCAGGGAGCCCAAATTTGATTGGATTTCTCTGTGAGGCAATTTATGCCCTAGTACTGTTGAAAATACAGCTATCAGTGGACAATTAGTGGAGCTTAATTGCTGTGTGTGATCAGAGAAAGAGATAGTGAAAGAGAACCAAAAAAAGAAAAAAGCAGGGAACAGAAATTGCCTGTGAGAGTAGCCAAATTTGAGATTTAACCAACAAAGACTTCAAAGTGGCCATTATAAATATGTTTAAAAAACATAACAACACAGAGAAAAATAGCTGATTAAATTTTTGTAGCAAGGAGATTACAAGATGAACTTAGGACATGTTGTGTGGAGAATCAAAGAAGCTTTCAAACACCGATGAAGTTATGTCAAAAGTTCACAGAAGTTGATCTTGAAGGTGTTCCTACCGATCAAGCTAAATCAATTTGAGAACTGAAAAAAATGATAATTGCTACTGAATGAAACACACTAAATCTCTAAAAACCCATACCTGCAAATGGAATTCAAAGAGACAAAGCCAGAAAAAAAATATTTTTCACCTTTTGAAATAGCTACAAATCAAGCAGAAAGAATTAAATATCTTATCTTTTCATTAGGAACCATATTTCATTGAAACTAAATTGCCCGAGGGTCACCTGGCTGGCTCAATCAGTAGTGCATGCAATACCCTTTTTTTATTAATGTTATCTATTTATTTTTTAATGTTTATTTATTGATTTTGAGAAATAATAACATAAAAATGTTATTATTTATTTGTGCATGCACGCAGGTGGAGGAGGGACAGAGAGAGAATCTCAAGCAGGCTCTGCAGTACCAATGCAGAGTCTGATGTGAGCCTGAACTCATGAGATCATGACCTGAGCCAAGATCAAGACTGCGAGGTTTGGGGTGCCTGAGTGGCTCAGTTGGATTAGCATCCGACTTCAGCTCAGATCATGATCTCACAGTTCGTGGGTTGGAGCCCCGCATTGGGCTCTGTGCTGACAGCTCAGAGCCTGGAGCCTGCTTCAGATTCTGTGTCTCCCTCTGTCTGCCCCTCCCACACTCATACTCTGTCTGTTTCTCTCTCTCTCTCTCAAAAATAAATTAAGAAAAAGAAAAAGAAAAAAAAAAAAAAAAAGACTTGGAGGTTTAACCAGCTGAGCACTCAAGCGCCCTGAGCATGAGACTCCTAATCTCAAGGTTGTGAGTTCAAGCTCCACGTTGGACATGGAGCCTACTTAATTAAAAAAAAAAAAAAGAAGAAGAAGAAGAAGAAGAAGAAGAAGAAGAAAAGAAAGAAAGCAAGAAAGAAAAGAAAGAAACTTAATTGCCCAAGTTGAGAAGAGAATATTCTTCTTTATCAAAGATGACTGGCTAATAAAGGTATACATAATGAAAATAGTTGAAAAACTATCATTTTCCAGCACTTAATTAAAAGATTATTAATTGGGGAGGGTGATCTGGATGGCTCAGTTGGTTGAGATCAGACTTCAGCTCAAGTGATGATCTCACATTTCGTGAGTTCAAGCCCCACATCAGGCTCGATGCTGTCACTGCAGAGCTCACTTTGGATCTTCTGTCACCCTCTCTCTCTGTCCCTCCCCTGCTTGCTTGCTCTCTCTCCTCAAAATAAACATTAAAAAATGATTATTAGGGGCGCCTGGGTGGCGCAGTCGGTTAAGCGTCCGACTTCAGCCAGGTCACGATCTCGCGGTCCGTGAGTTCGAGCCCCGCGTCGGGCTCTGGGCTGATG
>NW_024412401.1:19528290-19529663 GCF_014898765.1 Herpailurus yagouaroundi | reverse complement strand
AACATTAGGGGCGCCTGGGTGGCGCAGTCGGTTAAGCGTCCGACTTCAGCCAGGTCACGATCTCGCGGTCCGTGAGTTCGAGCCCCGCGTCGGGCTCTGGGCTGATGGCTCAGAGCCTGGAGCCTGTTTCCGATTCTGAGTCTCCCTCTCTCTCTGCCCGTCGCCCGTTCATGCTCTGTCTCTCTCTGTCCCAAAAGTAAATAAACGTTTAAAAAAAATGATTATTAATTGGTACTAATCATTTAGTGAATGGTTAATAGGGAACTGGACATTTGTATGTCCAAAGCAACCCCATTCAGATGACTTCCTGGTGGCAAGGTGAAGAAAAATATAATTTTCCAGTAGAGGGATCAAGCTATCATTTCACTCAGTCCAGTGATTAGCAAGGTCTAACTCTTCATTAATGGTGGTACAAACCAGTCTTATGTATTTCCTTAGGTGGTAGGGGGTAGAAAATATACAACATCACCCATAAAGTATGTTGGTTAAAAATGTTTAACTTGACCTAAGTATCTATCAACAGATTAATGGATAGAGAATAAATGGTATATATATTATATATATGTATAAATATGTAATATATATACCATTGAATATTACTCAGCCATAAAAAGAATGGGATCTTGCCATTTGCAATAACATGGATGGACCTAGAAGGTATTATTTTAAGTGAAATAAGTCAGTTGGAGAAAGGCAAGTACTAAATACCTTATGATTTCACTTCTGTGTGGACTCTAAGAAACAAAATAAATGAACAAACAAAACAAACAGACTCATAGATTAGGAAACAAACTATTGGTTACCACAGTGGGGATGGCTTAGTGGGGCAAGTGAAAATACAACACAATAAGTAAGTCACAAATGCAAAGTACAGCATGAAGAATATAGTCAATAATATTATAACAACTTTGTATGGTGACAGATGTTAACTAGACTTATCATAGGGGTCATTTCTTAATGTATAAAAATGTTGAATCACTATGATGTACACCCGAAACTAATACTGTATGGCTATTGTATGTCAATTACACTTAAAATTTAAAAACACTTAATTTGAACTAATCAAGCCTTTACATCTAACCTCTACTTATAGGAAATAGAAGAACAAATTTAATACAGCTCATGAAAGCAATCAGAAAAATCCAATAAATGGGACAATATACAGGTAAACTGGCCCAGGTTCTTTAACAAGTGAGATAATAAAAAGAAAGAAAGGAGAGAACAGAAAGAAAGAGAGAGAGAGGGAGAGATGGAAGGAGGAAGGAAGAAAGGAAGGAAGGAAGGAAGGAAGGAAGGAAGGAAGGAAGGAAGGAAAGAAAAGAAAAGAGAAAAGAAAAGAAAAGAAAAGAAAAGAAAAGAAAAGAAAAGAAAAG
>NW_024412401.1:19522641-19528280 GCF_014898765.1 Herpailurus yagouaroundi | reverse complement strand
AGAAAAGAAAAGAAAAGAAAAGAAAAGAAAAGAAAAGAAAAGAAAAGAAAAAAGAATGGTTAAAGTGGGGCACCTGGGTGGCTTAGTTTGTTAATCATCGACTCTTGGATTCGGCTCAGGTCATGACGTCAGGATTCGTGAGATTGGAGCTGACAGCACAGAGCCTGCTTGGGATTCTCTCTGCCTCTCTCTGCCTCTGTCCCACTTGCACTCTCTCTCTCTCTCCTTCTCTCAAAATAAAAAACTTTTAAAAAATGGTTAAAGTGGTAAATTACAAAATTAAATTTATACTTTTCAAATTATTATTTTAAATTAAATAAAGTACTATGAAAGTATGCAAATTTATCTGAAGTGTGCTCTTGATTAAATTTACTTTTGACCCATATTGTCACTGTAGGTTAATATTCACCATATCTACATGAACTAAAAGTTATGAAAGGAAAGCTATAGGTCAACATGTTTTTATTTTGTTTTGTTTTGTTTCAGGCAATCTCTGTTTTTATTCTATTTTAGAGATATAGATCATGTACACAGAGGAATATTTGACGTATTTGTACAGTTTAAAAAATAACAAAATGTACAATAAAATAGATTAATAAATAGAACAAAACAATAATTTTGAATACACTTGTATATTCCCCCATAATCTCATCTTCTCCTCTTCAAAATGAAACTATAGTTCAGATTTTTATTATTGCTTTCTAAAATGCTTTTAACCACATAGGTATGTTTTCCTAAGTAATATATTGTTTAGTTTTGCTTTATATAAATACAGTCATACTGTATATACCTTTTATTTATTTATTTATTTTTTTAAAGTCTATTTATTTTAAGAGAGAGAGAGAAAGAAAGCACACGTGTGCAAACTGGGGAGGGACAGAGACAGAGGGAGAGAGAGAGAAGCAGGCTCCACACTGTTATTGAAGAGCCCAAATCACGGCTTGATCTCACTACTGTCAGACCATGACTTGAGCCAAAACCAAGAATGGGACACTTAATGACTGAACCACCCAGTTGCCCCCACTACTGATTTTTTTTAATTACTAGATTTTATTGAAGAAGTTATTGTATCATGAATTTGATTTCAAAAATTTGTAGTACAAAAGTTGGGATGAATGGCTAGTGCTTTGTGTTTACATGGAAATGAATTGATGAAAATGTCTCAGGGGTGTGAGGAAGTTACTGTTGAATAAAAGCATCCTCCCAGGGGAGAAGAACTGAACATTTAAAAATTTAAATAAATAAGTAAACAAATAAATAATTTGTAGTACAAAATGGTATACAGTGAAAAGTAAGTCTCCTTCCCGCAGACACCCCTGAATCCTCAGAGTTAACTGATGTTATTAATTTTTAAAATTTATTTATTTTGGGGCACCTGGGTGGCTCAGTCGGCTGAGCATCCGACTTCGGCTCAGGTCATGATCTCGCGGTTTGTGAGTTCGAGCCTTGTGTCGGGCTCTGTGCAGACAGCTCAGAGCCTGGAGCCTGCTTCGGATTCTGTGTCTCCCCCTCTCTCTGCCCCTCCCCTGCTCACACTCTGTCTCTCCCTCTCTCTCTCAGAAATAAATAAAAAAATTTTAGAAAAAATAAAATAAAATAAAATTTATTTATTCTGAGAGAGACAGAGCCCAAGCAGGGAAGGGGCAGTGAGAGATGGAGAGAAAGAGAATTCAAAACAGGCTCTGCAGTGTCAGCACGGAGCCTGATTTGGGGCTCAGACCCAGGAACCATGAGATCATGACCTGAGCTGAAATGAAGAGTCAACTGAGCCACCCAGGCGTCCCAGATACTATAAATCTCTTATGTAAACTTTATACAAATGAAAGCCTATTACATACAATGTACTGTATTTTTTTCTTTCTGTTTTATTAATTTACATTGTATCATAGAGTCATTACATATTAAGACATTCTACCTTATTCTTTTCTCTCTTTTTTTAATGTTTATGTACTTATTTTGAAAGAGAGAGAGAATGAGCGGGGGAGGGGCAGAGAGAGAGAGGGAGAGAGAGAATCCCAAGCAGGCTCTGCACATTCAGCATAGAGCTGGACTTGGGACTCAAATTCATGAACCATGAAATCACGATCTGAGCCAAAATCAAGATCTGGTCACTTAACTGACTGAGCTACCATACACCCCTCCCCCATTTATTTTTTTTTTAATTTTTTTTTCAACGTTTTTTTTTTTTTTTTTTTGGGGGGGGGACAGAGAGAGACAGAGCATGAACGGGGGAGGGGCAGAGAGAGAGAGAGACACAGAATCGGAAACAGGCTCCAGGCTCTGAGCCATCAGCCCAGAGCCTGACGCGGGGCTCGAACTCACGGACCGCGAGATCGTGACCTGGCTGAAGTCGGACGTTTAACCAACTGCGCCACCCAGGCGCCCCTCCCCCATTTATTTTTAAAGTTTGCTTATTTGAGAGAGAGAGAGAGAGAGAGCAATAGGTGGAGGGGAAGAGAGAGAGGGAGAAAGAGAGAATCCCAAGCAGGGTCCACACTGGCAGTGCAGAGCCTGACTAGGCTCAAAATCACAAACCATGAGTTCATGACCTGAGCCAAAATCAAGAATTGGACACTTGACCAACTGACAGACCCAAGCACCTCTACCTTATTCTTTATGTTTCATAGTATTCCATTTTATTAATGTATCAGAATTCTATCCATTCATTAATTCAACAAGGTTTTTTGTTTGTTTGTTTCTTTTTTTGCTATCTATCCACTATGCGCAGAGATGGATGCAAGTAGATGGGGGTGGGAGAACACTTAGGGAACAGCAAATATAAAAAGGTCTAAGACAAGAATATGCTTAACATGAAGGTTCCCCAGGTGGCTCAGTCAGTTGAGCGTCAGACTTCAGCTCAGGTCATGATCTCATAGTTCATGGGATCAAGCCCACGTCAGGCTTTGCACTGACAGCTCAGAGCCTGTTTTGGATTCTCTGTCTCCCTTTCTCTCTGCCCCTTCCCTGCTCATGCTCTCTCTCTCTCGCTCAAAAATAAATAAACATTTAAAAAAAAAAAGAATATGCTTAATATGTTCAAGGAGTAGCAAAGCCAGTGTTGGTGAGAAACAGTGAGGGAAAATGAAAGCAGAAGGGAAGAGATGGAAGAAGTGGCCAGGAGTGAGATCATGCAGAGTCTTGTAAGATCATAGAAAGACTTTGATGTTATTTTATTTATTTACTTATTTATTTACTTATTTACTTATTTATTTATTTATTTATTTATTTATTTATTTTTTAGAGACAGACAGAGAACACAAGCAGGGGAGAGGGACAGAGGAGAGGAAGAGACAATCTTAAGCAGGTTCCACACTCAGTACAGAGCCTGAGATAGGGCTTGATTCCACGATCCTGGGATCATGGCCTAAGCCAAAATCAAGAGTCAGATGTTGGGACACTCAGGTCATGATCCCAGGATTATGGGATCAAGCTCCATGTTGGGCTCTGTGCTGAGCATAGAGCCTGCTTAAGATTCTCTCTCTCGGGGCGCCTCGGTGGCGCAGACGGTTAAGCGTCTGACTTCAGCCAGGTCACGATCTCGCGGTCCGTGAGTTCGAGCCCCGCGTCGGGCTCTGGGCTGATGGCTCGGAGCCTGGAGCCTGTTTCCGATTCTGTGTCTCCCTCTCTCTCTGCCCCTCCCCCGTTCATGCTCTGTCTCTCTCTGTCCCAAAAATAAATAAACGTTGAAAAAATGGAGTTCCCAAATACGTTAACATATGAAGCCAAGAAGCAAAGGAGATGGGCAGGAAACAATGCCAGGATACTGAGGATAATCTGGACTCCAGCTAAGCACAACTCATTGGAGCCATTGATTCAGATAGCGATCTGTCTCCAGAGCTGCTGAAACAGATGATGTCTCGCATTCATTCCAACTCCAAAAAAAAAAAAAAATGAAAGAAAGAAATAAAAAGATTCTCTCTCTCTCTCTCACTAGGTGGCTCAGTTGGTTAAGCATCCAACTTCGGCTCAGGTCATGATCTCAAGTTTCATGAGTTCAAGCCCTGTATCGGGCTCTGTGCTGACAGCTCAGAGCCTGAAGCCTGCTTCAGATTCTGTGTCTCCCTCTCTCTCTGCCCTTCCCCTGCTCACACTCTGTCTCTCTCTCTTCCTCTTGAAAATAAATAAACATTAAAAAAAAACAAAAGATTCTCTCTCTCTCTCCCTCTTCCCCTCTCCCCGCCCACTTGTGCTCTCTCTCTAAAATAACTAATTAATTAATCAATTATTTATTAAAAATAGTTATAAAACTGGTAAGATTTGCTGATAGATTTGAAACATTAGCTGGAATCAACCAATGTAGACCTGATTCCAGGCTAAGTACAACAAAAGTCCATAGTTTGGGTTGTCCTAAAGCACTGGAATACTTTATATGTGTTAGTAACATGAGAGTATGAGGGATTGCCGGGAGGAGGTAGGCATGTAAGCAAGAACTAACATTTCTGTATCATCTGTGCGGTAGTGTTCAGACATTGCAAGTAACGGAAACTGATTCTGTCTAATGTGATACAAAAAAAGAAGTCATTGGAAGGAAACACAGGTGCTGACAGTCTTGAAAGAACAGCTGAATCACCAGGCCTTAAACAACACAAGAACCAGATGGCTTCAGGAATCTAGATGACAAGAACTATCGGATGGTGTCTTCAGGTTGCCTCCTGGCGTGAATCAACTCCAACCATTGTCCATCTCTGATTCACCCTTCAAACAATGCAAATTTAGGAATTAATGGTCTGGCTAGCCTCAATTGGGTCATATGCCCACTCAACCAGGACAGAAAGGCGTCTTGACTGACAGATCTACCATTAGAGTATGCCGCCGGAGAAAGGTAGTTCCCAAAGGAAAAATCGAAATATGCTACTAGGAAGACGGAAATCCAATACTAGTACTGGCAAAAACAGTAGGTTCCACCACAGCTTAGCATGCATTTGGCATACACATACATTGTCTCATTTATTCATCACAATAACCCTATGTGATAGATTCTAACATCTCTCAGAAAGGCTCAAAAAGATTGTGTAATTTATCCAAGCTCGTGAAGCAACTAGGCAGTATAACCAGCATTTGAACTAAGGTCAAAATCTTGCTTTCAAAATCCCTGCCCTTTCTGTTACACCACAATATTCCCCTGGGTAGAAGATTAAATTTCTACTATTCCTCACTTTTCCCATGAGTAGAAAGAAGTAACTACTTGCTCTGGGTCTCCTGAGTGGCTTGGCTATCCAAGCTAACAGGTCTGCAGAGTAGCCAGGGCTCTCTTGGAAGTGAGTGGCTAGCTATTCCCTTTATTTCTTCTATCATTGATTAGAAGAGAAGAAGAAAAAGAAATAGTCCGATGAAGTAGATATTAGCCATTTTTCACCCGCTTGATATGTTCCCTTTTTTTGTTTTTGTCTTTGTTATTTATTTTGAAAGAGAGATAGAGAGCAACCAAGGGAGGGGCAGAGAGAGGGAGACAGAATCCCAAGCAGGCTCCACACTATCGGCGCAGAATGCAGGGCTAGAACTCACGAACCGTAAGATCATGACCCGAGCCGAAGTCAGGAGTCAGACACTTGACCGACTGAGCCACCCAGGTGCCCCATGTTCCTTTTTTTCTTTTCTTTTCTTTTCTTTTCTTTTCTTTTCTTTTCTTTTCTTTTCTT
>NW_024412401.1:19442299-19522631 GCF_014898765.1 Herpailurus yagouaroundi | reverse complement strand
TTTTCTTTTCTTTTCTTTTCTTTTCTTTTCTTTTCTTTTCTTTTCTTCTTTTTTTTTTTTTTTTTCTTGAGAGAGAGAGAGCGCACTCACAAGAGGGACAGAGGGAGAGAGAGAATTTTAAGCAGGCTCCAAGCTGGGCTTGGAGCCCCGACTCAGGGCTCAGTCCCACAACTCTGATATTATCACCTGAGCTGAAATCAAGAGTGGGACGCTTAACCAACTGAGCCATCCAGGCACCCCTCAAATGCTTAATATGTTCAAAGCATAGTGCTTTATATCCATCTTTGCATTTAATTCCCTTAATAGTCCATAAGATAGACAATATTATTAACCCAAATGTACAGTGAAGGAAACAGGTTTAGAGAATGGAAGTTATTGCCCAGTATCACTGGCTTTCAAGCCTAAGTCCATCTAATTCCAAAACTGGTGTTCTAAACCACTATGCTGCACTGAGTTCTCCTGCCGTGTTTGGACTGAGGCTAGAGGACCTTCACTTTGCCAACCACTCTTGGTGAGAGGAGGTGGTCTGTTTTCTCACTGACATAACAAGGGAGTCAGATTTGCTTACTTCTGAAAGGCCCTTCTAACTCTGATTTCTGCTTCCACTGACAAGACAAAGGGCTGAGTTCTATGTTACACAGAGTTCAATTCTGTGTTATCCAAATTGTTCCCTAAAAACTACCTGAAATTAACATTTGTACAGTGCTTTGCAGAGTACTTCAGACATCAATTCCTCAGAGGATAGAGGTCTTTGCCACTGTACCTCTGGGCCCCAGAAGCAGCCTAGTTATTAGGTGACTGAATGTGACTCTCCTGATTGTAACTCAGGCCAGAAGGTTTACCAGGAAAAGGAGGAGCATTTCCAACTAGTGAGAGCAATTGGAAGGAAAAACTGTGAACTCATGCTGATTCCCTGGGGGCATTACACTCAGAAACAAAATGAATTTCTCATAAAACACAGAAGGAAGGACAAGGTCCTCCTTAATGTACTTTGTGCCCTGACCAACCAGGAACTCTGAACCTGTAGCTTATTCCAGTAAATGAGGGGCTCCCTGGGGTCACCTGGCTAGCTCAGTCCTTAGAGCATGAGACTCTTGACCTTGGGGTTGTGAGTTCTAGTCCTATGTTGGGCCTAGAGATTATTATTGTGGTTTTTTTTAATGTTTATTTACTTTTGAGAGAGAGAGAGGGAGGGGCAGAAAGAGAGGGAGACACAGAATCCAAAGCAGGCTCTAGGCTCCAAGCTGACAGCACAGAGCCCGATGCGGGGCTCAAACTCATGAACCCTAAGATCATGACCTAAACTGAAATCAGACACTTAACCAGCTGAGCCACCCAGGCGCCCCTAGAAATTATTTTTAAAAAAGAGGGACTCTCGGGGCGCCTGGGTGGCGCAGTCGGTTAAGCGTCCGACTTCAGCCAGGTCATGATCTCGCGGTCCGGGAGTTCGAGCCCCGCGTCAGGCTCTGGGCTGATGGCTCAGGGCCTGGAGCTGTTTCCGATTCTGTGTCTCCCTCTCTCTGCCCCTCCCCCGTTCATGCTCTGTCTCTCTCTGTCCCAAAAATAAATAAACGTTGAAAAAAAAAATTAAAAAAAAAAATAAAAAAAATAAAAAAAATAAAAAAAAAAATAAAAAAGAGGGACTCTCAGGGTGCTTGGGTGGCTCACTCAGTTAAGCGTCCGGCTTCGGATCAGATCATGATCTCATAGCTGGTGAGTTCAAGCCCCAAGTCGGGCTCTGTGCTGTCAGCTTGGAGCCTGGAGCCTGCTTCGGTTCTGTGTGTCTCTCTCTCTGCCTCTCCTGTACTTGCGCATGCATGCTCAAGGTCTCGCTCTCTCTCTCTCTCTCTCTCTCAAAAATAAACATCAAAAAAATAATTAATAAATAATTTTTAAAAAGGTGGGGTCTCTGGAAGACTGAGAGTGGAGAGGTAGGGGGCAAATGAGTCTTAGAAACGGCTGGGTAGAGTGAACAGTACTGTATAAAAAAGAGAAGTTGAATAAGAAAAGCAGGCCACTTTTTGCAACAAGCAACTCTTTTCCTTTCCTATTCCTCTTGCTGTCATCTTTAGCTCTATATTCTTTCTTCCCCATATGCTTTTTAAATTAAGTTTATTTATTTATTTTGAGAGGGGGAGAAGGGGCAGAGAGACAGAGGGAGAGAGAGAATCCCAATCAGCCTCCATGCTGTCAGCACTCTTCCTCATATTTTGGGGAGACTAGGGAAGAGTAGATGAAGTTGAGGGGAAATTGCTGCTCAATGGCAAAAAAATTAAAAATTAAAAAAAGATACAAGAACTTAAATCAACTTTCTCCTCATTCTAAATGATAAGTAGGAATTGGAAAAATCCAATTTTGCTCATGATTTTTCACTATAGGAAATACATTTTAACCAGATCAATATACTGCCTTTACTAGAATTCTGCTGTAATGTCACTACCTGTATTTAAGTGTAGAAAAAATATTCCCATGCTCACTCTGATGACTCAGCCTTGAATTTAAGTTAGGACTGCAAAAGGGAGATAAAGCTGCAAAAGTTTCCATGGGGGTGGGGAGGTTTCACTTTTTCAGCCAGAGTAGGTTTACACCCACATGCAGCTCTTGGATTTTGGTTAGTGGCCAAGAGGGAGCTGATGTCAAATGGTCCTCTGATGTTTGCCAGTCCCCAGAGTATCAGGGGGCACAGCTGGGTGGGTGGATTTCAGCCTAGAGCTCCATCTCCCAGCCCTCTAAAAAAAGTGATCCCATAGCCAGATGGTAGGGGATGGGGAGTGGGGAAGGCTGGAGAAAGGAAGAATTAGCCAGATTAACACCTGGTTCCTTCACCAGAGCAGGGGCTCATGCATGAAAGCAGGATACAGATGGTCTTCCAAGTAATTAGAGAAATTAAATCCCCAGTATTTTTAATCCCTGTATGGCCAGACTGCTAAAAAAAAAAAAATAAAAAAAAAAAAAAAAAAAAGGAAGAAAGGAAGGAAAGGAAGATGTGAAAAGTCCTTTGAATCTTTGCTTGGGCAACGTGTTACATCTTGATATTCCTTTCCAGCAGTAGAATTTCTCATCTTCCTTTTTTACAATACCCTGAATCATGTTTGTTTGTTTATTTTTAATGTTTATTTATTCATTCTGAGAGACAGAGAGTACAGGGGAGGGGCAGAGAGAGGAAGAAGGAGAATCCCAAGTTCTGTGCTGACAGCTGTGGAGCTCAAGGTGGAGTTCAATCCCCAAACCTCGGATCATGACCTAAGCTGAAATCAAGAGTCAGACCTCAACCAACTGAGCCACCTGGTGCTCCTGTTTTGTTTTTTAAGTAATCTTTGTGCCCAACATAGGGCTCAAACTCACACCCCATGATCAAGAGTCACATGCTCTTCCTACTGAACACACCAGGTGCCCCCCCGGGCCTTTGTGAGTATTGATCACACCACTACAGAGAGTGAATGATGCCCTAACGGTGTGATAGAGGGGAAAGATTGGGTGGCAATTGGTAAGGTTTTAGTCCTGCCTCTGCCAGTAATTTGCTGTGTGTCTTTTGCAACTTGCCTTACCTCATTAAACCTTACATTCCTCTTTATTTTTTTTTAACTTTTTAATGTTTATTTATTTATTTATTTATTTATTTTTGAGAAAGAGACACACACACAGAGCACAAGCAGGGGAGGAGCAGAGAGAGAGGGAGACGCAGAATCCAAAGCAGGCTCCAGGCTCTGAACTGTCAGCACAGAGCCCGATGCGGGGCTCGAACTCACGAACCTCAAGATCACGCCCTGAGCCAAAATTGGATGCTTAACTGACTGAGCCACCCAGGTGGCCCAAATTCCTCCTCTTATGAATGGGGGTAATACTGTTTGGTTCTCAGAGTGTTTGAAAGGCTGAAACAGAAAAGTGCTGTGATATTTCGAAAAGCATAAAGTATTACAAAATAGAATAAAATATGATTTTATTCATCTTCTCTTCTAATCATTCTTTTTTATTTTATTTTATTTTATTTTTTAATTTATTTATTTTTGAGAGAGCGAGTGAGCACAAGTGGGGGAGGGACAGAGAGAGAAGAGAGAGAATCCCAAGCAGGCTTCTACTGCCAGTGTGGAGCCCGACACAGGGCTCAAATCTGTAAACCACGAGATCATGACCTGAGCCGAAACCAAAAGCTGGACACTCACTCAAATGAGCCACCCAGGCGTCCCATTGTTCTTTTATATTTTAAATGTATAAATGAGTCCCTCACCCTAGATCCTTACTCCCAACAAGGAAGTTGAACTGGATCATGCAATGATTTCGGAAGGCACCAAGCATGAACTGAAATTGATCTGAAAAGACATAGATAATAGGGCCATGATTTAACAGGTTTCACGGGGGGCATGTGTTCACTCATTCACACAACAAATAAGGCAGAAGTGGAGGTGTTCTTTTCTGCTGCTACAACAGATTGTAAAGGCCTCTGGCCAGCTGCTTTATCTAACTACCATGCTGAACAATCGGTTGGTGCCGGGTAGGGAAAAAGTAGTTGTTACTCTGCTTTTTGTGCAGGCATAGGGATGCTGGTTTGGAAGATTTTTAAAAACATCTCCAGTTGCTTGGAAGCATCATTCACAAGTTAAAATATAGCAAGTAGTTGGGTTTTTCAGACTAGCAAATATACATATATATATATATATATATATATATATATATATATACACACACACACACACAAATACACAAAGATTTATTTATTTAAGTAATCTCTACACCCAACGTGGGGCTCAAACTCACGATGCCAAGGTCAAGAGTAGCACACTTCACCAATTCACCAACTTAGCCAGTCATGTACCGCACAGTAGTAAATATTTAGTTTAATTAAATTTTATTTTATTATTATTATTTTAATTTTAACTAGGCTCCACACCCAACATGGGGCTTGAACTCACAACCCTGAGATCAAGAGTCACATGCTCTGCCAACTGAGCCAACCAGGCACTTCTAGCAAAAAATTTTTTTTTTTGATGAAAAAAAGTTTATTTATGTTGAGAGAGAGAGAGCAAGCAAGGGAGGGGTAGAGAGAGAGGGAGAGAGAAAATCCCAAGTAGGCCCCACACCCAGCGCAAAGCCTGACACACCCAACACAAAGCTCGATCTCAAGAACTGTGAGATCATAACCTGAGCTGAAATCAAGATTTGGATGCTTAACTGACTGAACAACCTAGGCTCAGTCCCCCCTAGAGCCCCCTAGAGGGCCCCTAGAGGGGGCTCTAGCAAATATTTTAAACATTAGTAATAGTCAGTGTTAGCTAGGATGTGAGAAAATGGACACTCTCACAAGCAAAGTGTAAATTAGTAGAATCTTTGTAGGATGACGTAGCCATAACCGTTCCACTCCACCTCAAATTTCACAACAGAATCAGGCTATAGATGGGAAGAGGGATATCCCTTGATGCTGAAAGTCCATTTTATTATAGTTCTTAACATATTTAAAGCATTTGATAATTTTATATGCAATCCGATATAATTTAATAATATGTATATAATCATATATCCATTTGACAGATAAAGAAACCAAGGTTCAGATTTATCCCTCTGATTTGTTCAGAGTCTCACTGTTAACAAGTGGTGGAGGCAGGATTAAGACCCTTAAACTCCAGGTGGTACCCTTTTCCTAAACAACAAGATGGGCAGAATACAAAGGAAGGACCTCTTTGCTACAATGGACCAACAATAGTTTCTGGAATAAATAAATGTTTTAAAAAAGAAACATTTGGGTAGGCATACCATATGCCAAACGATCACTCAGGGAGTTGAGAAATGGTTTTGATGTCCCCTGTGGATTGTAAAAATGTGTTTGGTTGCAAGTAACAGAAACTCTACTCAAACTGCAGGAGAGTCCCAGACAGAGTCATCAGGGATGGTTTCTATCTCTTGGTTCTGTTTTCCTCAGTGTTGACTATATTCTTAGATAGGCTTCCCCCATGGGACGGCAAACTGATTCCAGCATCTCCAACCTTACATTGTTCTAGTATAATAACCCCTGCATTTGAAAGCCTTTTCCCCAATACCTCCAGTTTTGGCCAAAACTAGATTATGTATCCAATCCTAGAGTCAAATGGCTGGGTCAGCTCCAGGCCAAACCATGTGAACTAAAATTAAGAGTAAAATCAGAATTCTGTTACCAAAAGCACAGCTACTGTGAAGATCAAAATAATACTTGGAATACCCTGTAAGGTAATGTGGAAAAGTTAGAAGTTTTGATGAAAAAAAAAAAAGTTTTGATGGAAAAAGGACATAAGGCATTTGTGATTTCCACATTGAAAACTTCTTCAAATTCTGGGGCTCCTATGTGGCTCGTTTGGTTAAGTGTCTGACTTCGGCTCAGGTCATGATCTCACAGTTTGTGAATTTGAGCCCTGCATTGGTCTCTGTGCTGACAGCTCAGAGCCTGGAGCCTGCTTTGGATTCTGTGTCTCCCTTGTTCTCTGCCCCTCCCCCACTCCTGCTCTGTCTCTGTCTCTCTCTCTCTGTATCTCAAAAATAAATAAATATTTTTAAAAAAAATTTTTAAAGACTTCTTCAAATTCTCTTTTATGGAAGGAGAGAAGGCTTCCCAGGAGCAAGACAGCTCCTTTATTCCCCACAAATCTGATTGTACTAGGAAGGCAATGCCCTCTGCTCACCGTGACAAGGGAGAGGTGCCTGTCTACTGCCTGGCCAGATGCCTACTGCCTCACTGTACTCTGAGGAGAGCTTCTGAGGGGGGAAATGGTTTCCATCCTTAAGGCTATTTTACTGGCAGCTGGAATTAGCAGGAAAAATACAGAAGATATGAGTTCATTAGTATGTCTAGAGCTAGAAATCTGGAACCAGTGGGATATGAAAGAGCAAAGGTGTGTATATGTAAACATTTATGTATAACTATAACAAAAGGAGAATGGATTAGAAGAAAGGAAGTGAAGGCAAAAGAGAGAAGAAAAAAGAGACAGTTTGGTTTTCTAAGTAGGTTTTGTATTCTCATTGTCTTTCTTCCCTTCTTCCTCCTTTTCTTTTTAATTTTTTTTTTAACGTTTATTTATTTTTGAGACAGAGAGAGACAGAGCATGAACGGGGGAGGGGCAGAGAGAGAGGGAGACACAGAATCGGAAACAGGCTCCAGGCTCTGAGCCATCAGCCCAGAGCCCGACGCGGGGCTCGAACTCACGGACCGCGAGATCATGACGCGGGCTGAAGTCGGACGCTTAACCAACTGAGCCACCCAGGCGCCCCATCCTCCTTTTCTTAGTTAGCATATTGACTAGACAGAGACAGAAGTATCAGTGGCTCAATCAAGGTGAAAATTTCTTTCTTTCACAGGTAAAAGTCTGAGTTGATAAACCATGAAAACTGGTCAGGTGAGAGGCTCTGCTCCCCAAGGTCCTCCTCAGACTCAGTTCTGTCCATCTTTTTACCCTACCCATGGTATTAGCATTCTCATCCACAAGGTCAAAATTGACTCACCATTACTACATCTCAAAGAGAGGAAGAGAAGTGTTAGCAGCTTCCTATTAAATGTGTGACCTGAGAGTTGCCAAGATCATTTCAGCTGGCTTCCCTTTTGGCTAGAAGGTAGTCACGTTGTCCTACCCAGCTACAAAAGAAGTTAAAAACGTAGTAGAGTTGGGGCACTTGGCTGGCTCAGACAATGGAGCATGCAACTCTTGATCTCAAGGTTGTAAGTTCAAGCACCATGTTGGGTGTAGAGATTACTTAAAAATAAGATTTTTTTTTAAAAATATGGTATAGCTGACAGCCAAGCACCCAACTAAGCTTAGGGGAATCCATTACCAACTGAAAGATGGGCATATTGGGGAACAATCACTGTCCTTTACCCTTCCAATCAAAGCCAGTTTCTACCCATTGTTCCCCCTTGAAACTCTTCACATCCTTCAAGAATTAGCTTATGTGACCTCTTTTAAGAAGCCTTACCAGGGGCACCTGGGTGGCTCAGTCAGTTAAGTGTCCAACTCTTTATCTCAGCTCAGGTCTTTTTTTTTTTTTTTTAATGTTTTTATTTATTTTTGAGACAGAGAAAGACAGCATGAGCACGGGAGAAGCATAGAGAGGGAGACACAGAATCCGAAGCAGGCTCCAGGCTCTGAGCTGTCAGCACAGAGCCCAACGTGGGGCTCGACCTCACAGACTGTGAGATCATGACCCGAACTGAAGTCAGACGCTTAACTGACTGAGCCACCCAGGCGCCCCTCAGCTCAGGTCTTGATCTCAGGGTCATGAGTTCAAGCCCCATGTTGGGCTCTGAGCTGAATGGGGAGCCTACTTAATAAAATAAAAAATATGCCATTCCAGATCCTCTTGTTCCACTGAGTTCCCATAATTCCTTAGACTCTATGGTATTTTAGTTAGATGGGTTCTCCTACTAGTCTATGAGTTCCTTGAGGGCAAGGATGAGGTCCAAGTCAGATCTCTTCCAACCACCACACCTACCACACAATAGGGCCTAAAAAATGATTACTAAATTACTGAAACTTCTTCTCTTTTATGGACCTTTTGCGAGTAAGCTGGAAATCTTAGCATGTTGAAAAATTAGAAACCCCTAAATTCTTCAGTGTCTACTTCCTAAAAGCAAGGATTTTCTTCCACATAACCACATTTTTTTTCTTCTTTATTGTTTTAAATATGGAACACCACAAGTTTGTGTGTCATCCTTGCGCAGGAGCTGTGTTAATCTTCTCTGTATCCTTCCCCTTTTAGTATAGGTGCTGCAGAAGCGAGCACTACATAACCACATTTTTAAATTATAATTTGACAGAGATCTCCTTAAATGCCTAGAGGAAAGGAAAGAAGTGAGGGAGGAAAAACAAAAAAAAGGAGTAGATTAGAAAAAGAATCTCCAGGTCTTTGGAGTAACCTGTGTTTGGATCACTCCTTCCTTCAGGCTTAGCCAGGTTGTTTACAACTCTGCCTTAACTTCCACTTCCTGCTTCCCTGAGCCTAAAGATCAGCCAAACGTGAAAGCTTATGGTCATCTCAGTTCTCTTAGCATGTGTTCTTCTTTCCCCATGCATGTGGCTTTCTAGATTCCCCAGTATACCCAGGAACCTTTCAAAGCCCTTGTCTTATCTCCTACTAAACTCTCACTCCCTGGACTTTGTTCCCATGCTTTTGGTGTGTCTATTGTTCACCCAGCTGTTATTTTCTGCCCAGGCAGCAACAGCTTGTTCACTTGCCTTTCAATGCTTTTAGGAAAAGTCCTCTGTTGTGCCATCATAGAATTCCAAATTAGGTAAAACAAAGGGAAGCCCATTGCATCAGTCCTTCAGGAAAACCCCGGAGAGCTCAAAAAGACAAATTCTATCCCTTTGGAACAAGGTCCACTCTGCTTCTGAAAGAAGCAGCTACCCACACAAAGATGGCAGGAACATGGGCTGCCATCTTTTTGAAAAATAATTTTTTTTAATGTTTATTTATTTTTGAAAGAGAGAGAGAGAGAGAGAGAGAGAGAGAGAGCAGGGGAAGAGCAGAGAGAGAAGGAGACACACAGAATCCAAAGCAGGCTCCAGAATCTGAGCTGTCAGCACAGAGCCTGATGCAGGACTCAAACTCAGAAACCATGAGATCATGACCTGAGCTGAAGTCGGACACTCAACTGACTGAGCCACCCAGGAGCCCCATGGGCTGCCATCTTTAAGACTGCTGCTACACCTAGGGGCACCTGGGTGGCTCACTCAGTTAAGCATCAATCTCCTGATTTCGGCTCAGGTCATGATCTCATGGTTTGTGAGTTCGAGCCCTGCATCAGGCTCTGAGCTGACAGCTCGGAGCCTGCTTGTGATTCTCTTTCTTTCCCTCTCTCTCTTCCCATCCTCTGCTCGACTCTGTCTCTGTTTCAAAATAAATAAATAAACTTAAAAAAAAAAAAAAGACTGCCACTACATCAGTGAGTAGGGTGGAGCTAGGGTAAGTTAAAATACCACAAAGATCTCCTACTAAGTTTCAGTGGACTTTCTCTTGGCTAAACATTAACTCGGTTGCTGCAAACTTTTGACTATCTCCCAAAGTTCTGGTAAGGCTGAAACAGTTGTGGTCAAGTTTTTTCAGTGTTTCTGAGGAGGAATGGATCCCCTTCTCTGCTATTTTCCCTGATGCCACTCTTATCTTCTATGCCTTTTTCTTGTACTTAATCTTTACATTTTTGTGCTATTCTTCAGGTAAATTCCTTAGAACCATCTTCTAATTCATTAATTCTCTCTTTGACTGTGTCCATTTATAATAGTGTATCTTGTAGATAAGGGCACCTGGGTGTCTCAGTTGGTTAAGCCTCTGACTTTGGCTCAGGTCATGATCTGCAGTTCGTAGGTTCAAGCCCTGTGTTGGGCTCTGTGCTGACAGCTCAAAGCCTGGAGCCTGCTTCAGATTCTGTGTCTCCCTCTATCCCTGCCCCTTCCCAGTGCACACTCATCTCTTCCTCTCTCAAAAATAAATAAACTTTAAAAAATGTTTTTAAAGATAGTGTATCTTGGGGCACCTGGGTGGCTCAGTTGGTTGGGCGTCCGACTTTGGCTCAGGTCATGATCTCACACTCCGTGAGTTTGAGCCCTGCATCGGGCTCTGTGCTGACAGCTCAGAGCCTGGAGCCTGCTTTGGATTCTGTGTCTCCCTCTCTCTCTGTCCCTACCCTGCTCATGCTCTGTCTCTCTCTGTCTCAAAGATAAATAAAAACATTTTAAAAAATTAAAGAAAAAAAAGATGGTGTATCTTGTTTACTGAGATTTTTCCACCCCGGTAGTATAACAGATAGAAACTTAGCATGTCTAATTCCATATTGCTTCTATTTCCTTTGCTGTTATGATCTATAGTTTAGAAACTTCTGCTTAGCCCTGCACATAGACGTGTTACAGCTAAAGTTTCCCAAAACTGTTTTTTACCCAAAACCTACCTCACCCAAGGAGATAAGGAAGTACATACAGAAATGATTATGCTATATTTAAAATTTATAGGAATAATGTGTCCAGATTCCTGTATACAAAGATCAACTGACCAAGGACAAAGAAGTTTACCTCACTTTTCACAGAGTACCTGAGTGGCTCAGTTGATTGAGCTTCTGACTTTGGCTCCGGTCATGATTTCATGGTTAATGGGTTCAAGCCCCACATTGGGCTTGCTGCTGTCAGTGCAGAGCCCACTCCAGATCCTCTGTCGCCCTCTCTCTGCCCCTCCCTTGCTCATGAGTACTCTCTCTCTCAAAAATAAACATTGGAAAAAAAAAAAGAAGTTACATGACTTTTCTCAGAGGTCTACAGACATCAATCACAACTTTTGACTTCAACACCCCCCTCCCCACTTCTCCCTTTTGCTAACATAAAAGAGGCTTGAATTTCATGCTGAGGGGAGATGGTCCTTTGGGACAATAGTCATCATCTTCTCAGTTTGCTGGTTTTCCAAGTAAAGTTGTTTTCCTTACCCTAACATCTTGCTTTTCAACTTACAAGCCTGTCATGCAGCAAGCAAAATGAACTTGGACCCAGTTACAACAGATATACTTTTCCATTTTAGGAAATCTTTCTCCAAATTTCTAATTGACTCATTTATTTTTTTTTAAACTTTCCATTTAAAAAAATTTTTTAAGTTTATTTTTTTAGTAATCTCTCCTCCCCATGTGGACTCCTCCCAATCAAACTCATGATTCTGAGATCAAGAATCACATGTTCTTCTGACTGAGTCATCCAGGTGTCCCTAAACTTTCCATTTTTCATTTTGTTAAGATTTTTTTTTATTTTTAAGTAATTTCTACACCCAGCATGGGGCTTAAATTTACAACCCCAAGATCAAGAGTCACACACTCCACCAACTGAGCCAGCCAGGCACCCCAAATTTTCCATTTTTCAATAATCTTAGATTTATATAAGTTAGGAGGTAATACAGAGGGGTGCCTGGGTGGCTCAGTCAGTTAAGCTTCCAACTCTTGATTTTGGCTCAGGTCATGATCTCATAGTTCATGAGTTCAAGCCCTGCGTTGGGTTCCATGCTGACAGTGCAGAGCCTGTTTGGGATTCTCTCTCTCTCTCCCCCTGACACACTCTCTCTCTCTTTCTCTTTCTCTCTCAAAATAAATAAATAAACTTAAAAAGAAAAAAGATAATATAGAGAATTCCTCTGTATTCTTCACCTAGTTTCCCTTAAGGTTAACATCTCACATAACTATAGTATGTTTATCAAAACTCAGAAACTAACATTGATACAATACTAATAATTTTATTCAGGTTGCCTCATTTCCTTCACTAATGTCCTTTTCATATTCAGAATCCAATCCAAAATACCACATGACATCTAATTGTCAAGTCTCTTTAGTCTCCTCCAATCTGTGACTGTTTCTCAGTCTTTTTTTTTAATTTAACTTTATTTTTTATTTTTTAAAATTTACATCCAAATTAGTTAGTATATAGTGAAGCAATGATTTCAGTAGATTCCTTAATGCCCCTTACCCATTTAGCCCACCCCCCTCCCACAACTCCTCCAGCAACCCTCAGTTTGTTCTTCATATTTATGAGTCTCTTCTGTTTTGTCCCCCTCCTTGTTTTTATATTATTTTTGTTTCCCTTCCCTTATGTTCACCTGTTTTGTCTCTTAAAGTCCTCATATGAGTGAAGTCATATGATTTTTGTCTTTCTCTGACTAATTTCACTTAGCATAATACCCTCCAGTTCCATTCACATAGTTGCAAATGGCAAGGTTTCATTCTTTTTGATTGCTGAGTAATACTCCATGGTACATATATACCACATTTTCTTTATCCATTCATCCATCAATGGACATTTGGGCTCTTTCCCTACTTTGGCTATTGCTGTTAGTGCTGCTTTAAACACGGGGGTGCATGTGTCCCTTCGAAACAGCACACCTGTATCCCTTGGATTAATGCCTAGTAGTGCAATTGCTGGGCCGTAGGGTAGTTCTATTTTTAGCTTTTTGAGAAACCTCCATACTGTTTTCCAGAGTGGCTGCACCAGCGTGCATCCCCACCAACAATGCAAAAGAGATCCTCTTTCTCCGCATCCTCACCAACATCGGTTGTTGCCTGAGTTGTTAATGTTACGTTTCTCAGTCTTTCTTGGTCTTTCATGACCTTGGCACTTTTGGTTTTTTGTTTGTTTTTGTGTTTGTGTATTTTTGTTTTGTTTTGTTTTTTGAGCGAGAGAGAGAGGGCCCAAGTGAGCAAGAGGGAGAGAGAAAGAGAAGCCGGGCTTTTCCCACTGGAGCTAGAGTTCGCCTGATGTGGGACTCAAACTCATGAACCATGAGATCATAACCTGAGCCAAAGTCAGATGTTCAACCGACTGAGACACCCAGGTGACCAACCTTGGCACTTTTGAAGAGTATCGGGCAGATATGTTGTAGAATGCCTAGAATGTCCCTCAATTTAGATTTTTTCTGATGTTTTCTCATTATTAAACTAGAGTTACAGATTTTAGGAAAGATGCCACAGAGGTGAAGTGCCCTTTGTATTACATCACATGGAGGAGTATATAATGTCAATCTGACTTAATATTATTAAAGTTAACCTTGATCATTTAATTTAGGTGGTTACTGCCAGGTTTCTCTACTGTAAAGTTATATTTTTCCTTTTCCATATTCTATGCATCAGAAGTGAGTCACTAAGTCCAGCCTATACTCAAGGAAAGGAAAATTAATCTCCACTTCCTGGAAGGAGGAGTATCAAAGAATGTGTGTTCTTTTTTTTTTTTTTTTTTTAATTTGAGACAGACAGAGAGAGAGAGACAGCAGGAGTGGGGACAGGGGCAGAGGGAGAGAGAGAGAGAATCTTAAGCAAGCTCCACATTGAGCGCTGAGCCTGATACTGGACTTGATCCTGAGATGCTGGGATCATGACCTAAGCAGAAACCAAGAATCAGATGCTCAACTGATTGAGCCACTCAGGTGCCCTAAAAGAACATTCTTTAAAAGATTTCTTTAACATAAGTATGCATTAGATCCTCAAAGGAATAAAGGAAGAATAAGAAATTGTATAAAGTATAAAAAGAATAAAACATTATGAAATGAAAACAGGCAAAAATAAAATAAGAACAGGTATACATAAAAATCAGTCAATGTGAGGACATATGTTAAAACTACCACAGTAACTAGGACACCTGGGTGGCTCAGTCAGTTAAGCGTCAGACTCTTAATCTTGTTCAGGTCATGATCTCACAGTTTCTGAGTTCAAGCCCCACATCTGGCTCTGCCCTGATGGTGTGGAGCCTGCTTGGGATTCTCTCTCTTTCCCTCTGTCCCTTCACCCCACCCCATTAAAAATTTGTTGTTTTACTTTCCTTTATATGGAATGAATTATTCTTCTGATTATGGACTTTTGGGTGAGGGGGCATCTGAGCATCTGACTTTTTTTTTTAATTTTTTTTTAACGTTTATTTATTTTTGAGACAGGGATTGACAGAGTATGAATGGGGGAGGGTCAGAGAGAGAGGGAGACACTGAATCTGAAACAGGCTCCAGGCTCTGAGCTGTCAGCACAGAGCCCGACGCGGGGCTCGAACTCACAAGCTGTGAGATCATGACCTGAGCTGAAGTCGGATGCTTAACCGACTGAGCCACCCAGGCGCCCTGCATCTGACTTTTCTACAATGAGTTCTACTAAAGAGTTTAGGAAATCTACTTATAAACTCATTTTGGAGTGGGAAGTTTTGCTCTTTTGTTTCATTTTGTTTTGTTTTTGTTCTCATTGCTCCCACTCTTCCTTATGTAGAGTTACAGAACTCTAGTCCCAGGCAGGAGAGGGCAGCAGCTTGTTTCAGCTCCTCACCTTAGCTTCCTCACCTTAGTCCCTAGTTTCTAGCACTGAGACTGGCTCCTGTTCACTGCTTTGGAGCACTTCTAATCAAGGTTTGGTCTTTCTGGTGACCAGTCACCATCCAGGAGCCCACCAAGAATCATCTCATTAAAACCAAACACACAGGGGCGCCTGAGTGGCTCAGTCGGTTAAGTGTCCGACTTCAGCTCAGGTCATGATCTCATGGTTCATGGGTTCAAGCCCCGCATCTGGCTCTGTGCTGCCAGCTCAGAGCCTGGAGCCTGCTTCAGATTCGGTATCTCCCTCTCTCTCTCTGCCTGTTCCCTGCTTGTGCGCTCTCTCTCTCTCTCTCTCTCTCTCTCAAAAAATAAATAAACATTAAAAATATTTTAAAAAACACACACTGTGGGGCACTTGGCTGGCTCAGTCAGGAGAGGATATGATTCTCAATCTCAGGGTTATGAGTTCAAGTTCCACAGTTAGGTGTAGAGATTACTTAGAAAGAAAAAAGACACTGCTATCATCTAGGAAATTCCAAAGGATTCACAAACTCTGTTAAGAACTAGAGTCAAAGACCAAATATTAGAAGAAAAGATATTCCTTGTGCTCCTATCACTAGGAAACTACAAAGGTTTCAGGAGGTATGTGCTAGGAAGTAGGGACAGAGACCAAATAAATATATTTTCTATTATGTCATACAATTATTTTGCAATATATATGTATATCAAACCATCATGGTGTACACCCTAAACTTACACAGCGTTTTATGTCAATTATATCTCCATTAAGGTAGAAAAAAATTTTGTTTCTACAATCAGTTGACTTTAAGTAAAGGAGATGATCCTTCATAATGTGGGTAGGCCTCGTGCAACCAGTTAAAAGACTTTAGGAGCAAATCAGGTATTCCTGAGGAAGAAGAAATCCTGCCTCAAGACCACAACACCAGCTCTTGCCTGAGAATTTCCAGCCTGCCCTACCGATTTTACATTTGCCAGCCTCCACAATCAGGTAAGTCAATTCTTTGGAATAAATTTCTCCCTCTTTTTCTTTCTCTGTCTCTATCTCTGTCTCTCTGATACATATGTATATGTATCATTTCTCTGATATGTATATATCAGAAGGATTTATATACATCCTCCTTCTGGTCTTTTTCTCTAGAGAACACTACCTGATAACAGACTAAAATCTAACAATAATGAAATAATTAATAAATTATGGTATATTCTTTGAATTATTTTTCAGCATTTAAAAATCATGTTTTCAAAAGATATATAAATAACACGGGGACATTTTCAAAATATTATGTTAAGTTAAAGCAATAGAAGAAATTAAATCTGCAATTTTATTTAAAAAAAATAAGCACACCCATAGATGGAAGGAATATAGATATACATACATAATCAAGGAAAATCACAAAAACATTTATTGCATTTATTTCTTTTTGCATTTCTTTTTTTCAATGTTTATTTATTTTTGAGAGAGACAGTGCAAGCAGGGGAGGGGAAGAGAGAGGGAGACAGAGGATCTGAAGTGGACTCTGTGCTGATAGCAGAGACCCCCCATGCAGACTCAAACTCATGAACCACAAGATCATAAACTGAGCTGAAGTCAGATACTCAACTGAGTGAGCCTCCCCAGGTGCTCCTCTTGATAATGGTTTTAAAAATATTTTCTGGGCATCTGTTATTGATGTTATCAGAACAAAAATGTTATTCTGTAATTGCCTAATGATAAGAAAATCTTTGTTCCACTTTGTAAGCCGTGTTATCTTTCTATCATTAGTTGATACCCATATGTTTGTTTTTATGCTAATCTTGCCTTGCATTTGAGTCAATAGATATAACTGGTAGAAAGTTCTTCAACAAAATTTGTACATAATATACTTCTACAATTCTTATATTTCGCAATTAGGCATTTACAAAACGCATGAAGGAAATAGAATGACACCATAAGATATATATTTTAATTAGCTATTTTTTCCCATCTTTTTCCAAATAAATTACTTGAGCTTAGAGGGGCGCCTTGCGGCTCTTGATCTCAGGGTCGTGAGTTCAAGTTGGGTATGGAGCCTAATTTTTTAAAAATTACTTGATCTTCTAAGCAGAAAAATTTCATCTCTTCCTTTCATTTTTCATCTTATTGAAGTTACAAATAAAAGTAAGATTGTTTAAGAAACAGGAGGCAGGAGTCAAAAGCCAAGGAAACTGGGTAATTTATAAACTATATAATCAGTTTCTGAATGACTAGAAATTGTATGTTCTTAACACAAAATCTATCAGTGTGCACCAAATTATACATAAAATATAGAAATAGAATTTCTGCTCTCAAAGTAGTTGATGCTCTGGATAAAATAATCTAGGTTCTTAAAAAAGAAAAAAATAAGAGAGTACTAGGAAATGCTAAAATAAATACCACTTGCAACTTCAACTGGACCCAGATATTTAATGCAGCAGAATTGAAAATAATCTGGAGCAAAGGTCCTGGGTTCCAGTCCTCACTCATCCCCTCTGACTATGACTTGACTTTTTTGGCTTTAGTTTTCTGTAAAGGTATGAGTTTAATGAGATGAACTTTCTCTATAGCATCTTCTACCTTTAGTAATCTATGCCTCAGGATCTGAAAAGTACTTCCACAGTGGGTGAAATAATTATCATTCACATGCCTTAGAGACCTCTAACATCTTTGAATCATCAGAGAGCAGTTATTGAGTGCTTACCATCTGTCTCCATTCATGTTCTTATGTCCTCCAGGTCTCTCCTTGCTGTTTTTTTAAATTATGGTTTGTGTGAATTAAAATACCAAATCCTTTCTCCTCACAGAAATGTTTTCCTCCCAAGCCCTTTGCTAGCAAGGATACTTAATTAGCTCCAACACATTAAGGGTAGAGTCATACAGGGAATTGTGGCAACATCTGCTTTGTTTTCTCCAAGAAATCTATGCAAATAAACAGGAGGATTTCCTGTTACTAAGCATGTATAACATAACTCAATTTGTCCAAAGTATTTTATGCTACTTTGTTGTTATTTATTCTTCCTGGAAACACCAAGCCAGGTATAAGGTGATCAGGTCCTGGGTCCTCTGCCTATTGAAGGGCCTCCTTCTGCATGTCACACTGTGAAGGAATGGTTACAAGGACTGACTTGGAGGGGTGGGAGTGAAGAAGACTGGAACTGTTGGGGGTTTTATTTAAAGCTATAAAATAGTTTGAAATTATCTTTAAAAAGAGCAGTATGTGGGGCACCTGGGTGGCTCAGTTGGTTAAGTGTCCACTCCTGGTTTCAGCTCAGCTCATGATCTCATGGTTTCGTGTGTTCAAGCCTTACGTCAGGCTATGTGCTGACAGCACAGAGCCTGCTTGGGATTCTCTCTCTCCCTCTCTCTCTGCCCTCCACCCTTCTGCTCACTCTGTCTCTGTCTCTCTCAAAAATAAACTCGGGGCACCTGGGTGGTTCAGTAGGTTAAGCATCTGACTTCGGCTCAGGTCATGATCTCATGGTTCGTGAGTTCAAGCCCCGTGTCGGGCTCTGTGCTGACAGCTCGGAGCCTGGAGCCTGCTTCGGATTCTGTGTCTCCCTCTCTCTCTCTGCCCCTCCCCCGCTCATGCTCTGTCTCTCTCTGTCTCTCAAAAATAAATAAATGTATTAAAATTTTTTTAAAAAAACTTTAAAAAAAAGCAATATGTAAGGTTATATAGATACAGGTACAAAACATACTGAGAAAAAGCTAGATCATACATCAAGATGTAACTTTTGGGTTTCGTGTCTTCCTTTTCTTTCCTTGCTTTCCAACTTTCTACTTTGAGCACATATTACTTTTTAATTTGAAAAAAAAAAGTTATTTTAGGGGCAACTGGGTGGTTAAGTGTCCAACTCTTGGTTTTGGCTGAGGTCATGATCTCACGGTTTGGGGGATGGAACTCCTCATCAGGCTCAGCTCTGACAGCATGGAGCCTGCTTGGGATTCTCTCCCTACCTCTCTCCCTGCCCCTCTCCCATTTCTCTCAAAAATAAATAAAAAACTTAAAAAAAAGAAAAAAGTTATTTTAATAAGTAAATGGATTTCTCAAGGTTCTGGATGCAAATTGTTGCTACATTAGTCTCATCACACAGTCTCTTCCCTACACCTATTGTTAAACCTACTGTGAACATACTTAGAGAACTTGTAAAACATATATTTGACTTACCTTTTGTCAGTCATTCAACATGTAGGGAATGTATAAAATATGCTAGGTGCCTTCCCTAACACTAGGGATTTGGAGATAATTAAGGGTATCCTCTGCCATCAAGTAGCTCTCAAGCTAATAGAATAGATATGAAAACAGATCATTATCAGCCTGGCTGGCTCAGTTGGGAGAGCCTGTGACTCTTGATCTCAGGGGCATGAGTTCGAGCCCTACGTTCGCTACAGAGATTACTTTAAAAAAAAAAGTATTAAAAAAAAAAAAGAAAACAGATCATTACAATACAGTGTGATAAATGATCCATAAAATGTCCTGTGGGGGAACAGAGGAAGAACATCTGAGAAAAGTTGAAAGATGAGCGATGGTAGGAAGAGACCAGTCACAGAAAAGTTCATGCTTGAGTCCAAGAAATTATTAACTAAGAATGAATGATTCTTATTACATGATGGAATGAATGTACAAACAAGGGACTTTTTTTAATCTTGGAAGTTTCAAAATGCATTCATTCATTAATTTATCCATTTATTCAACAAATATTTGTTGAGTGTTAGCATGTGCACGTAGAGGCCATTTTTAGGCAAAGCAGCTGAAGTGATGGAATGTAGAAAGGGCAGGACCATCAAGTAACCCACCTCAAAATATCCATAGGTGCTAACTAACCAATGGGCTACTTACAGATAGGCACAGTTACCAAAAAAGGGAAGATTGCATACCTCACCATACCTCCTCATCTTCCCCCTTTAGGAACAGCCCCCATGAATTGCCTCTTTGCAGACAGCATCTTCTCCGCTGCCTGCCTACTTCTCTCTTGAGGTGTATTCAATTTGTTCTGCTGTGGGTGAATTCTTTCACCTCTCACACCACCAGCTTTTACCCGATCTTACCCCACATTTGGAGTCCCCCATCAGATCAAGAGATACCCCATATATACACCACATTGCACTCAGGCACTAGAGATAACAATGATAGCAAAGACATCCATAGTCCCTACTCTCAAGCAGCTTACACTCTAGTGGGGGTGACAGACATTAATCAAATAATCCTACAAATGCATGTAAAATTCTAACTGTGGTAAGTTCTCAAAGGAGAAACATACAATGCTTTGAAATTAAATAATGGAGGTGGGGGATCACAACTAATCAAGGAGCCCAGGAAACGCTTTCCTAAGGAAGTAATGTTTCAACTGACATCTGAAAAATGACTAAGTACTACAACAGCAAAGAGGAATAGAAAGAGTATTTTTTAAAATATTTTTAATGTCTATTTATCGTTGAGACAGAGAGAGACAGAGCATGAGCAGGGTAGGGACAGAGAGAAAGAGAGAGAGGGAGACACAGAATCCAAGGCAGACTCCAGGCTCTGAGCTGTCAGCACAGGGCCCAACACGGGGCTCGAACTCATGGACTGCAAGTTCATGACCCGAGCCGAAGTTGGACACTTAACCAACTGAGCCACCCAGGCACCCCTAGAAGGAGTAAATCAAATGGAGATAAAGCTGTACCCAGGCCCCGTGGCAAGAGGGAATATGTTGGTTGGATTTGGAAGGATTGAAAGAGGGTCAGTATGGTTGGAACTGAGAAAGGAGGAGAAATATAGTAAGAGATGTGGCTGGAGTCAAGTTAGGAGCCAGATCATGCAGGGTCTCAAGGGTCAGATTAAGCATTTTTTTTTTTTAACGTTTATTTATTTTTGGGACAGAGAGAGACAGAGCATGAACGGGGGAGGGGCAGAGAGAGAGGGAGACACAGAATCGGAAACAGGCTCCAGGCTCTGAGCCATCAGCCCAGAGCCTGATGCGGGGCTCGAACTCACGGACCGCGAGATCGTGACCTGGCTGAAGTCGGACGCTTAACCGACTGCGCCACCCAGGCACCCCTAAGCATTTTATTTTTATCAAAAGACCAAGAGGAAGACAGTGAGGAAGTAGAGATGACCATGGGGATAGTTTGATCAAATTTGCATTAAAAAAAGAACTATCTGCTGAGTGCAAAACACAAGAGGTCAGAGTAGATGCATGTGGTCTATCTCTGAGATCTTCACAAATGGTGCAATCAGTAGGTGATGGGGCAGCTGGCTGGCTCAGTCAGTTGTGCACGTGACTTGTTTTTTGTTTTATGATTTTTTTGAGGGGGTGCCTTGGTGGCTCAGTCGGTTAAGTGTTTGACTCTTGGTTTCAGCTCAGGTCATGATCTCATGGTTTGTGAGTTCGAGCCCCACATCAGGCTCTGTGCTGACACTGTGGAGTCTGCTTGGGATTTGCCCTCTCTGCCTCTCCTCTGTTTATACTGTCTCTGTCTCTTCCAAAATAAATAAACTTTAAAAGTAAAATAAAATTTATTTTTAAAAATTTTTATTTAAAAAATGTTTAATGTTTATATTTTAAAGAGAGCATGACTGGGGGAGGGGCAGAGAGAGAGGGAGACAGACTCTGAAGCAGGCTACAGGCTCTGAGCTGTCAGCACAGAGCCTGATACGGCTCAAATTCATGATCTGCGAGATCATGCCCTGAGCTGAAGTTGGACACTCAACTGACTGAGACACCAAGACACACCAAAAAAGATTTTGTTTTTAAATAATCTCTACATCCAACCTGGGGCTTGAACCCTGAGATCAATAATCATATGCTCCACAGATTGAGCCAGCCGGGCACCCCAATGTGCATGTGACTCTTGATCTTGGGGTTGTGAGTTCAAGCCCTGCAATGGGCATAGAGCTTACTTTAAAAAAATAAATAGGGATGCCTGGGTGGCTCAGTTGGTTAAGCATCAGACAATTGATTTCAGCTCAGATCATGATCTCACAGCTTATAATCTCATGCTCCCTCCGCCCTTCCCTTCCCCCTCCCCTCCCCAACTCATGCATGTGCAGTCTCTCTCTCTCAAAATATTTTTTTAAAAATTAAAAAGTTAAATTATTTTAAAAATTAATGAGTACATTAATTAATGAGTGGTGATGTTAATAAATGTGATTTAATTTTTTTTTGAGAGAGAGACAGCGCAGCAGGGGAGGGCCAGAAGGAGAGAGGGAGAGAGAGAGAGAGAATCTTTTTTTTTTTTTAATGTTTCTATTTTTGAGAGAGAGAAAGAGAGCATGAGCAGAGAAGGGGCAGAGAGAGAGAGAGGGAGACACAGAATCTGAAGCAGGCTCCAGGCTCTGAATTGTCAGCACAGAGCCCAACAAGGGGCCTGAACTCACAAACTGGGAGATCATGACCTGGGCCAAAGTTGGATGCTTAACCAACTGAGCCACCCAGGTGCCCCGGGAAAGAGAGAATCTTAAGCAGGCACCGCACTCAGCATGGAGCCCAGCCCGGGGCTTGATCTCACACTCTGGTCTCAATCTCATGACCATGAGATCATGACCTGAGCAGAAATCAAGAGTCAGATGTTTAACTGACTGAGCCACCCAGGTGCCCCAATAAATGTGATTTAAAAAAATACATGACAGACTTGGACTAGGGTAGTGGGAGATGTGAATTGACTCAAAATATTTAGTTTTTTTTTTTTTTCAACGTTTATTTATTTTTGGGACAGAGAGAGACAGAGCATGAACGGGGGAGGGGCAGAGAGAGAGGGAGACACAGAATCGGAAACAGGCTCCAGGCTCTGAGCCATCAGCCCAGAGCCTGACGCGGGGCTCGAACTCACGGACCGCGAGATCGTGACCTGGCTGAAGTCGGACGCTTAACCGACTGCGCCACCCAGGCGCCCCGTTGACTCAAAATATTTAGAAGGCAAAATAAATAGGACTTGGTGATGGAATAAATGTGTGAGGGTGTTTGAGGAGAGGTTACAAGAATTGGGAGAGACAAAGATGATTCCCAGGCTTTCATATGTCTGGAGAACATTTTTTTGTTTTGTTTGTAGAGCGGAGAGATGAATTCAATATCCTCTCAGATTAATTTCAGTCTAGGGTTGTGGCTTGTATTTTTTTTTATTTTATTTCTTAAATTTTTACTTATTTGAGAGAGACTGTGCGTGTACATACAAGTGGGGAAGGGGCAGAGAGAGAGAGAGAGAGAGAGAGAATATCCTAAGCAGGCTCCACACTGTCAGCACAAAGCCCGATGCAGGGCTCAAACCCACCAACCGTGAGATCATGACCCGAGCCAAAACAAGAGTCAAACGCTCCACCAGCTGAGCCAGCCAGGTGCCCCAAAAGTTGGACACTTAACCAACTGAGTCATCCAGGAGCCCCAGATAGTGTGTGTGTGTGTGTGTGTGTGTGTGTGTGTGTGTGTGTGTGAGTTTATTTATTTTGAGAGAGACAGAGCATGAGTGGGGCAGGAGCAGAGAGAGGGAGAATTCCAATCAGGCTCTGTGCTGTCAGCGAAGAGCCTGACAGCAGGCTTGAACCCATGAAACTGCAACCTCATGACCTGAGCCAAAATCAGGCGACCCCCAGATTGTAGTTTTTAAATTTTCCTTCTTCCTAGCCTGATTGTCTTAAAAAGTACAAGGGAAGAAACCAGGTGAAAAAATTTTGAGCACTTATATCTTTATATTGAGGTATACTTAATATAAACTGCATAATTTTTTTTTTTAATGTTTACTCATTTTTGAGAGAGAGTGAGCAAGAGAGAGCAAGCATGAGTGGGGAAGGGGCAAAGAGAGGGGGAGGTACCGAATACAAAGCAGCTCCAGGCTCTGAGCTGTCAGCCCGGAGGTTGACACAGGGTTTGAACCCACAGACTGTGAGATCATGACCTGAGCCGAAGTTGGTCACTTAACCAACTGAGCCACCCAGGCACCTCTAAACTGCATAAATCTTGAATGTACACCTTGTTGAAATTTTACATATGTGTACACTGTTATAATCATCACCAAGATCAAGAAATAGAAGTTTCCAGAGCACCTGGCTGGCTCAGTGGGTGGAGCATGCGACTCTTAATCTTGGGGTTATAGGTTCAAGCCCCACATTGGGTGTAGAGATTACTCAAAAATAAAATCTTAAAAAGACATATATGTTTATATACTTATATAAATTTCTTGCACACCAGAAACCTCCCTGGGTTCTCTTCACAGTTAGTAACCACCAAGAGTAATGACTACTCTGACTCCTATTATATGAGATTGTAATATAATATGTATTTGGTCTTTGTCCTGATTCCTGGCACAAGAGCTCCTACAACTCTTGTAATTTTCTAAGTCATAATGGTAGAAGCACATCATTTGTCATTTTTAATAAGTCCCTCTCAACCATACCTGAGTTCATATTAATGGGGTGACTCAAGATGATTCCTTAGATAGCTTCAGGATGGGGGTTGGTTGCCAGAGGAACCAAGCATGTAATTATGAGTATGGAACTTTCAGCCTCATCCCCTAACCTCTGAGAAGGGGAGGAGAAATGTGGATTGAATCAAGGTTAATGATTTAATCAATCATCCCTTCATAATGGAACCTCCATATAAACCCTAACTATGGGGTTTGGATTAGCCTCCAAGTTGGTGAATATATCCACATACCATGAGGGTAGTGTACCCCAAGCTCCACAGGGACAGAAGCTCCTGTGTTCAGGACTCTTGCAGACCTCACTCCCTGTCCATCTTCATTTAGCCCTTCATTTGTTTCTTTTATAATACCCTTTATAATAAGCTGGCAATATATTTATTTTCCTGAGTTCCATGAGGTATTATAACAAATTATGAACCCTGATTAGGAGGTCACAGGAACCCCCAATTTATCTATCAATTGGCATTTGAACTATTTTCATCGATTGATATTTGAACTATTTTCCATTTATGGCTGTTATGAATAAAACTGAGTACTCTCATGCCTTTTGGTGGACGTAAACACTCATTTCTGTTGATATAACCAGAAGTAGTTCTGGATCATAAGGTACACATACTTAGCCATAGTAGGTACTACCATAGATTTTTTCCAAATTGTACCAATTTATGTGCCCACTAGCAATGTATGAGAGTTCCAGTTATTCTACCTCACCAATCATTGGTATCATCAGTCTTTATTTTTTAAATTTATTTATTTTGGGAGAGACAGCACAAGCAGGGGAGGGGCAGAGGGAGAGGGGGACAGAGGATCTGAAACAGGCTCTGTGGTGACAGCAGCAAGCCACCCACATGCCCCGTTGTCGTCAGTCTTTTAAAAGCAACTGTGGACTTTTAAACTTCAAGGTGAATCTTTATTCCACAGAAATTGTGAGCTCTGCTGGGAGGTACATTTGGCGATAGTTCCTGGGTTGTCAAAATGAAGTGCACCAACTCTGAGGATGAGCCTACAGCCTTTGACATGGGCAGAGGATACCAGGAACCAAGTGCAGCCCAGCATGAGCCTAGATTCTCAAAGGAATTCCAGACTCTTGCCCAGTGGGCTCCTGGGTCACCAAGGGCATTGTGAGGCAAGACAGAACTGCAGCAAGAGGCTCAAAAAGAAAGCTGAACCACTTCTGACCCATTCACCCTGTTCATGTCTCTGAAGGGATAGGCCTGACCAAGTAAGATGGGGCTGCCTTTCCCAAGGTGGCACTAGAGATTAGTGGCAGTGCCCACTTGGGATGGCAGAGGACTCTGTCTCAATCTGGTCTGTTTCGGATTGGAAAACAAATCTAAATCTTGTAGGCAGAACCTTAGATGGGTCAACAGAGCTCCCTGGAGGTATGAAGCCTGAAGCGACCAGCAGGTAACTGGGCACTACAGCCCGAAGCCAGTCAACCCCAAGCAAGAGTATCCTGCTTCCTCAAAGGGTTTCTTTACCTGAGGAAAAGCGGAACCAGCACTCAAATTCCTACAGCATCTTCTGAAAATGGAGGCAAGGGTGATCCTGAAGAAGCCCCCTTCTCTAACTGACAAGCAAAACGGCCACTATACTCTGTAGTTCAGAATTTCACCCAATATGCCCTCATTGAGATGCAACCAGGGCCCAGAGGGAGAGGCAGGCAATGGCAGTCCCCTGTTCCTGTCCTCAATTTAGGAGACATAAGAAACATAAATTAAGGCGTGAGGCCTATTTCATAAAGCACAAAGACCCTGTGGCCCGCAGGTCGTGGGAGTCTAAAGGGAGGCGAGGTCGTAGCTGAGGGAAAGGTGACTGAGGAGCTGTTGCAGCTTGGGCAGGAGAGTCGGGAGAGGTGGACAGCAGGGAATCAGGAGACTGAGAGGAGAACGGAGCCTTAGGACTCCCCAGGGGTGGGAAGGCGGGCAGAGGACCAGGGAGCGGCTTGGGGTGGCTGCGCCGGGCAGGGCAGGTACTCTAAAGAAGGAAAGTCTGGGCACGCCGGCCGGACTCCACCTTACGAGGGTGGGGGAAGGAGGTCCTGCCTCCTCGCACAGAGTCCAGCCCTTGGTGCTGGAGCTCCGTTTGTGATAGGTTCGGGGAAAGTGCGGCGCTCAAAAGGAGATAACCAGTGGTGGCTGCCCAGGAAAGGCGTGTGCTGGGAGGGATTCCTTCTCCGAGGCGGGTTAGTTGTCTTCACTTCCGGGTGCCTGCGGATGAGTAGGCGGGGGTCCAAGGTCAGCGGCCAGAACGCAGATTGCTTTGACCCCTGGTCTTCCACTTCCAGCGGCACTCTGACGACCGTTGGAAATGCGCGGGCGGCAGCAAAACGACAGCCGCGAATTTACCACTTGCAGACCCTAAACCCCACCCCTGAAGGCCAGGCGGCGTCTCCGTGGCGACGTGCAGCGAAGTGCGGCTGCGCAAGGGTGACGGAGCGAGGGCTAAGGGGAGGGGGTGTTTTGGTTCCAGCCGCTCGCCGTCCTTTCAGACTTGTACGTCTGAAAGCTTCTCGTTCCTTCCTTCCCTAACCCCTTCCCTTTCCCTTTCCCTTTCCCGGCCCCGGTCCTCCCTCCCTCCTTTCCCTTCTGCCTGCCTCCCTGGGTCCGGGCCATTTTCCGGGCCAGGCGCTTTAAAGTGCGTGGCCCCGGGGCCCAGTATATGACCCGCCGTCTTGCTAACCCTCGCTACCCCCGCCCCATGTGGCTGCGGGGCCGCTGCGGCGCTGCCCACTATGGCCCGGAAAGCAGTTAGCAGGAAGCGGAAAGCGCCTGCCTCGCCAGGAGCTGGGAGCGACGCTCAGTGCCCGCAGGTGAGGGCTGAGAGGCCAGGACTCGGGTTATATCGCCGAAGCGCCCAGAGGGGGATAGAGTCCTGAGATAAGGGAACCGGAACCCGGGACCAAGGTTTGTAATCAGAGGTGGGGCAAGAGCGTGGCCCAGCCAGTACGGTAAGGGCTGGGTCCCCAGGAATTCATAGGAGAGCAGAAAGGACAGAGAGATGAGACACTGAAGGGAAACTTGGAAACAGGGTATACTCCTCACAAGGCCTACAGCCGGGAGTGGGGCTTGAGGGGAAACTAGAATCTTGGCTTTGGAGGAAGGGAAACCGACGTCGAGTGGAATCAGGAACAAAACCTCCCAGAAGGTACGCGGAGGGAGAGTGAAGTCCACCTCCGGGGGGGGGGGGGGGAGATGATTGCGACCTTTATATGGGAAAGATTCTCCCTCCGGCTACCTCAAGCCCCAACATGGGGTTTTTGGCTCCTGGACCGTTGTAAAAAACAGCACTTCTCAGGTATCATTCCTATACCTCCCTCTTTGAAGGAGAAGACCTTGTTGGACGCGTATTCGGACTCTGATTTCCCGTGCCTCCTACCCCGTTAGTATTTGATTTTTCGAATTCTTCAACCGCCTGGAGCGCGGGACAGGGAGGAAGTCTTTGATAGTGCATCCCTGGAAGGTGTAGGACCCCAGTCTGGCCCTAGTTGCACTCTCCATGCTCCGCGGGGAGTACAGACTGAGAGAGAGAAGGGGACTGGGTAGAGATGCAGCCCAGGTCGGTATAGTAATTATGTGGCCCCTCATTCCCTTCCCTGTCAAGTATAGCTTTAGGGGATTTGAATCCTTCACTCCTAAAAGGCCTAGTAAACCTTTTGACCTCTTTTCTGCTTCCATTCCCTTGTCTTTCAGCCCTTGTTTCTCATAGGTTTGACTATGAGCAGTATCTTTTCAATGTTGGAAGAATTAAATTGGACTTTTCTGTATTGAGTTACCTATTCTGTTGTATGTGAATCCTGCAGGATGAGTTCTTGGTGATTTCTCTGATACAGGAGGATCCCTCCTTCTGAACCAAGGTAGCCAAAGCCCTAATTTCTAATGTTGCTTTACACAGTTTGGCTGGGATCACTCACTTCACAAAAGGAAAAGACTCCCCCCGGTGAAGAGATCCTTAGTGTACTACCTGAAGAACCGAGAAGTCAGGCTTCAGAATGAAACCAACTATTCTCGAGTGTTGCATGGCTATGCAGCACAGCAACTTCCCAGTCTCCTGAGGGAGAGAGAGTTTCATCTTGGAACCCTTAATAAAGTGTTTGCATCTCAGTGGCTGAATCATAGGCAAGTGGTGTGTGGCACCAAATGCAACACGGTAAGTGTCTGGGGTAAGTGAACCTTACCCTATGTCCTGCTCTAGAACCTCTCACTGCTCACTTTCCTCATCAGTTTCTTTTGGGAGGATATTGCCTTACTCTGCTTTCCATTCTCTCCTATCTGTTGATAACTTCCGCTTCTCTTTCTGTCCCTTTTGCCACTTCATCATTTCTTTCCTGATAAATCTTCAGAGGAGCCTGTTTCTTTAGGCCTCTTGCCATATGTACAGTTGTTCCACTGCTTTTTTTGGCCTCATGTTTTTGTGTTGCTTTTTAAGTCAGAGAATGCAGAGGAAAGATTTAGGAAAGAATGATGCTCAGAGAGGGCATCATTTGGGATACATAATAGTGGAAACTTAGGTCTTACCTGCTAGACTAAAGGCATATATAAAAATATTTAAGGATGTGTGGGTGGCTCAGTCGGTTAAGTGTCCAACTTGGGCTCAAGTCATGATCTCATGGTTTGTGGGTTTGAGCCCCACATCGAGCTCTCTGGTGTTAGCGAGAAGCCTGCTTTGGATTCTCTGTTCCCCTTTCTCTGCCTCTACCCTGCTTATGCACTCACTCAACACACGTTCTCTCTCTCTCTCAAAAATAAATAATATTAAAAAAAAATTAACTAGCACTTGGCTCAAGATAAAGCGAGCATTACTTTTTAGGGAGTAGAATCTAAAGATGTATTTCTTTTAAGAAAGGGCAGAGAATGTGTGTTTGGTGGTATATTTCAGGATATAAATGTTTGCTCTTTGTAAAGTAGCCTCCTGAAAAGGATTCAAAAGAGAGAAAAATTATTATATAAGTAGGAAAGTGTTCTTACACAGAATGACTTAGAAAATAGTTATAAGTGAATGAAAGGAAAAATATGTCAGTAATCTATATAATAAGCACAATTACAGGCATAGGTAAAATAGGTCAATCCATGATTGGATATTACAATATGATTGGAACAGAAGGACACAAATAGCATGATTTCAGAGGAATGGTAAGAGGCAGGGCCTGGAGGTGGGAAATGATTCCAAAGGAAGCATGAGAAAAGATGGGATGTAGGCCCAGCTGCTCTCTCTGTTTTCACCTCACCCTGAGTGATTAGACAAGTAATGTCATAATGGCTGGGTAAATTTTCCTTAGGCAGAAGCACAGATTGATTGAAAGAGAGAATATCCTTCTAGATCAAGAAAGTGTTAAGTACCAGAAGTGTTTGTTTATAAAGGACATAGGCAAAGATTTAAACAAGAGTTTTAAGGAAGGAAATAATATCTTGGAGGTTGGGGCCAAACTGACATTTCCTCTTCTGTTGAGCGTTGCTGCTTGTCATACAGAAGCCTTTCAAAACTAAGTAGTGGTGGGGCACCTGGGTAGCTCAGTGTCACATAAGCATCATACTGTTGATCTCAGCTCAGGTCATGATCTCAGCATTCATGGGATCGAGCCCCAGGTTAGGTTCTGGGTTGACATCATGAAACCTGCTTGGGAGTCTCTCTCTCCACCCCTCTCCCCCCACCCCCACTTGTGCACACAGGCACGTGCTTTCTCTCTCAAAATAAATAAACTTAAAAAAAAAAAAACCTAAGTAGTTGTGGAAAGACAAAACTTCCTTTTCCTAGTTTCTCATGCCACCACTCATGGTTTAAGAGCACTGTCATTGTGACTTGGAGTAGAAAAAGAGTTTCCCCATTTGGAGGAATTCATTCTGCTCTCCATGTACATCATCATACTGTTTTGCCTGGCAAATGTTGCTGAATTCTGAACTAAGTTAATAATAGTCTTTTTCTTGAATTTATTGCCTCTATTTTGAAGGTTTGAATAATGTAAAGTAATAATTTACTTTTTTTTTTTAATTTTTATTTTTGAGAGAGACACACACAATAGTGTGAGCGGGGGAGGGGAAGAGAGCCGTGAAAGGGAGACACAGAATCTGAAGCAAGCTCCAGGCTCTGAGCTGTCAGCAGAGAGCCTGATGCGGGGCTCAAAGTCACAAACCATGAGATCACGACCTGAGCTGAAGTCACAAGTTTAACTGAGCCACCCAGGAGCCCCTAATCTACTCTTAATACCTACCTCTTCCTGACTTCCTGTGTCCTCATAACCTAAGGTATTTAAATGAGGGCCTATTTTCTTTATATAGTTTATGTTGTTATTTGTTTAGCTTCCAGAACCAAAGCAGGGAACCAGAAACACTGCTCTTAATTTTGTGACATTTGGCAAATGATTCTCTTGTGTGCCTTTGTTTTCCCATCTATAAAATGGGAGTGGTGATATACAGTGCTGAGAATGTGGCTGTGCACATCTTGGGAAACACTTGTTAGCAATATCTTCCTTATGCAAAAATAGTACTGGTCCGGGCAGCTGTGTGGCTCAGTGGGTGAGCACCCAACTCTTGGTTTCTTCTTAGGTTGTGATCCTGGGGTTGTGGGATCCAGCCGTGCATCAGGCTCCATGATGGACATGGAACCTGCTTGGGATTCTCTCTCTCTCTCTCTCTCTCTCTCTCTCTCTCTCTCTCTCTCTGTGTCTCTCTCTCTCTCTCTGTCTCTCTCTCTCTCTGTTTTTCCCTACCCCCCTCCCCCACCCCACTTGTGAGTACACCTATCTCTAAAAAATATGTATATATATTTGTGGTGATAATGAATGCAAAGCTTTTTCCAATGCTGTTTGCATTCATTGGGACTCCACTCAGTTTGAAAGAAAGGAAAATTAAACAATCTTTGGAAAATATGCCAAGATTCGGGGGAAGAAGAGTTTGTGTTGGATTCTCAATAGTAAGTTTTGGTGTATTGAAATTTTGCAATTTAAATGTATCAAGTAGGAAAAGTATACCACAACCATTCATATCCTAAAATAACCTATTAATTAATGTGTCTGCTGGTTAGAAGCTGTTTTTGTCTTGGGTACTGTTGGTATCATTAGCATTTAACTGAATATACACAAATGCTAAAAAGCCCTATCATTTCCCAGTTAACTAGCTTCGGGCAATAGTATTGAAACTTCTGCTGAGGCATTAGGTCATCCATTATGGAAAAAAACATCAGATATATTCTATGTCTTTCTGTAGCTTGATTCCTGAGGTGGGAATTCTGCTATGCTATGGGCTAACACTCAAACTAGGGGCAGTCACTTAACCCTCAGAATTCTCTGGGCCTATTAAGCATAACTACAAGAATGGTCAACGTATGTCTTAATCATTAATAACATTAGTATGGTCATATATATTTTTAAGTTTACTTATTTATCTCGAGGGAGAGAAAGAGAGTGCACATACTTGTGGGAGGGGCAGAAAGAGAGAGAATCCCAAGCAGGGCCCATGCGGTCAGCTCAGAGCCCAATGTGGAGCTCAGATTCACAAACTGCAAGATCATGACCTGAGAAGAAATCAAGACTCAGGTGTTCAACCAACTGAGCCACCCAGGTGCCCCAGTATGGTCATATTTTTTCTTTTCTTTTCTTTCTTTCTTTTTATTTATTTATTTATTTATTTTGAGAGAGACAGAGACAGAGCAAGTTGGGGGGCGGGGGGGGAGAGAATCCCAAGCAGGCTCCATGCTGTCAGCGCAGAACCCAATGTGGAGCTCTAATCTCGAAACCTCGAGATCATGACCTGAGCTGAAAGCAAGAGACAGACGTTTAACCGGCTCAGCCACCCAGGCACCCCTGGTCTTGTTTTTTCTTTACGTAGAGAAAAAGGGGTAGTATAACCTTAATTGGAACATGGGTCTGGAAATCAGGATGGGTAGGTATATTTTCCTGGTTTAGGATTACAAAGTCAAATTGTGTACAGAGCCAGACACAAAAGCTAATTTAGAGAAGCTTATGAGGCACAAGACAGTAAGAAGTAGCAGGGACTGCAGAGAGCCAGAGAAGGCGTTCTTGGCTCTAGCCAGTTTTTGCCATGCAGGAATTTTTTTTTTCTTTAAGTTTATTTATTTTGAGAGAGACAGAAACAATACAAGTGGGGGAGGAGCAAATAGAGAGGGAAAGAGAATCCCAAGCAGGCTCCGTGCTACCAGCACAGAGCCCAACATGGGGCTCAAACCCAGGAACTGTGAGATCATGACCAAGCCAAACTAAGAGACTCCCAACCAACTCAGCCACCCAGGATTTTTTAATTGTTTTTTAATGTTTGTTTATTTTTGAGAGAGAGAGAGCATGAGCTGGGGAAGGACAGAGAGAGAGGCAGAATCTGAAGCAGGCTCCAGGCTCTGAGCTGCCAACACAGAGCCTGACGTGGGGCTCGAACCCATGAACCGTGAGATCATGACCTGAGCCAAAGTCAGAAGCTTAACTAACTGAGCCACTCAGGTGCCCCAAGAATTTTTTTTTTTTTTTGATGTTGTTTATTTTTGAGAGAGACGGTGCAAGCAGGGGAGGGGCAGAGGGAGAGGGAGACCCAGGATCCAAAGTGGGCTCTGTGTTGATAGCAGAGAACCTGATGCACAGCTCAAACTCCCGAATGGCTCAAACTCCCGAACCGAACTATGAGAGCATGACCTGAGCCAGACACTTAACTGAGCCACCCAGGCCCCCTGCCATGCAGGAATTTGAACCTATTGTTAATTTTTCCTTTTAAGGAGAAACTGGAAATCTGGATTTTTATGGGGAAGAGTGTTAACCATTTGTGAAGATTATCCAGAGTCTGGTGTGACAAGAGCTTTAGGTGTCTGAAAGAGAATTATGAGATTAAGGTTGGAAAGGTTCATTAGGATCAAATTATGGAAGCCATGAAGTGTCAAGTTAAGATTTTATTTGTTGGGGAGTGGAGAGACAAGACCCAAGGATTCGAAACAGGGAGTGACATGGTTGGAGTACTACTTTAAGGGAAAGTGGTTACAGGATGCTAGTGCTATACTATAAATGAGAGGTAATGAGGGCCAAAAGCAGGACAGTGGCAGGGAGAGAGTGAGAAGGAGACAGATAGAATACATCTTAAGAGGGTGAGGGGCGCCTGGGTGGCTCAGTCGGTTGAGCGTCCGACTTCAGCTCGGGTCATGATCTCGCAGTTCATGAGTTCGAGCCTCGCGTCGGGCTCTGTGCTGACAGCTCAGAGCCTGGAGCCTGCTTCAGATTCTGTGTCTCCCTCTCTCTCTGCCCCTTCCCCGCTCATGCTCTGTCTCTCTCTGTCTCTCAAAAATGAATAAACGTTAAAAAAAATTTTTTTTTTTTTAAAAGAGGGCGAATGGGTGGCTTGATCAGCGGAGCCAGGATTTATTAATTGTTTTTTAATGTTTGTTTATTTAAAAAAAAAATTTTTTTTTAATGTTTATTTATTTTTGACACAGAGAGAGACAGAGCATGAATGTGGGAGGGTCAGAGAGAGAAGGAGACACAGAATCTGAAACAGGCTCCAGGCTCTGAGCTGTCAGCACAGAGCCTGACTCAGGGCTCGAACTCATGGACCGTGAGATCATGACCTGAGCCGAAGTCGGCCGCTTAACTGACTGAGCCACCCAGGCGCCCCTATGTTTGTTTATTTTTGAGAGAGAGAGAGAGCGTGAGCTGGGGAAAGACAGAGAGAAAAGCGGAATCTGAAATAGGCTCCAGGCTCTGAGTTGCCAATCTTGATCTTGGGGTTGTGAATTTGAGCCCCACGTTTGGGCATAGAACCTACTTTAAAAAATAAAAGATCTTAATGGTACCATCTGTAGATGGTGACATGCTCAGATATAATCCAGAGGATTAAGTCAAAATTGATACTGATGTCTTGAACCTGGGTAACTAGAAGGATGGCAGGAGAAGTACTGAACAGATTTGAAGAAAAAATGAGTTTAGTTTTATATTTTCACTTAGCTGAAATTTAAAAGAGGGGTAAAGGGGAGTACCTGGGTGGCTCATTTGGTTATATGACTGACTTTGGCTCAGGTCATGATTTCATGGTTCATGAGTTCGAGTCCCACATCAGGCACTTCTGTCAGTGCAGAGCCTGCTTCAGATTCTTTGTCTGCCTTTCTCTCTCTGCCCCTTCCCGTACTCTCTCTCTCAAAAATAAATAAACATTTAAAAAAAAACCAAAACCTTAAAAAAGTAATAAAAGAGGGGTAAAGATTAAAGTTAGTGATTTGGGGAATAGTCATCTATATATATAAGGGATTATTGAAATTCATGCACTACTGGGGCGCCTGGGTGGCTCAGTTGGTTAAGTGTCTGACTTCAGGTCATCATCTCACAGTTTGTGGGTTCAAGCCCCACATCAGGCTCCGTGCTGATGGTGCAGAACCTACTTGGGATTCTCTCTCCTTCCCCTCCTTCCTCCCTCCCTCTCCCCCTTCTACACTCGCCCACTCTGTCTCTCAAAATAAATAAACTTAAAAAAAATTTGCATACTACCATGGGAGAGAGGGTAAAGAAGACACTTTTTTTTTTTAATGTCTGTTTATTTATTTATTTTTTTTAATTTTTTCAACGTTTATTTATTTTTGGGACAGAGAGAGACAGAGCATGAACGGGGGAGGGGCAGAGAGAGAGGGAGACACAGAATCGGAAACACGCTCCAAGCTCTGAGCCATCAGCCCAGAGCCTGACGCGGGGCTCGAACTCACGGACCGCGAGATCGTGACCTGGCTGAAGTCGGACGCTTAACCGACTGCGCCACCCAGGCGCTCCTGTTTATTTTGAGAAAGAGAGTGTGCATGCAAACGGGAGGGGCAGAGAAGGAGAGAGAATCCCAAGTAGGCCCCATGCTCAGGAGTTGGGGCTGCTGAATGAGGGGGCCTTGATCTCACCACTGGGAAATCATGACCTGAGCCAAAAATTAAGAGTCGGATGCTTAACCGACTGAGCCACCCAGGTGCCCCAAAACGGCACTCTTAACTTCCATAAACCTTGCCGAAAATTGCGAAAATTTCATTATATGTGTATTTTCTGGGCATGATGTGGGGAAGGTGGTGTGAAGACAAGGCCATAGTTTTCATGAGATTTTCAAAGGGAGTACTATGAGCCAAAAATGGGTAAGAGCCACTGATATTGAAAGGGTGGCTAAAGATAGAACCTTGGAGAATGTCTACATTTATGGAGCAGGAACTGCTACAAGGAGACCAGGGAGGTCAGAGGAGAACTAGGAGAGTACCAAAAAAATTCAAGAAGGGGGATATTTTGGAGCACCTGGTTGGCTCAGTCAGAAGAGCATGCAAATCTTGATCTTGGGGTCGTGAGTTCAAGCCCCACATTGGGTGCAGAGATTACTTAAATAAAAATTTTTTTTAAAAGAAGAAAAGGGGGTATTTTGAGAGGGGATGGTTTGAAGAGGAGGATAGTAATAGAGTGATAATGTATGCAGAGTTTGAGGTATTTAAGACTATCAGGGACTTAGCATAGTAGATAAAATTGCTTATTGCAGTTACAGAGAACCTACACCAAAGGGAACCAAGGAGCCTCTCAGTAAGAGGGTGTTAGAAGGGACTTAGAAGACTGATTTGTGGGAAGGCTTAAGGAAATGGAACTTTCACAGGAAAATTTCCTGTGAAATTACTTTCACCCAGACACCAAGGCCTAGCTGATAGTACCAAGCTCACTCCCTACGTATCAGGGCTACTTTCTTTTTCTCACCATTTCCCAAAGTAATGGTCAAGGGTATACTGCTGACTTCCCAGATCGACTTGGTGGATCATAATGAAGCAGACAAAATGAGTTTAGGCTGCGATTTGCTGTCAGATGGGAGGAAGAAGAACTTTGAGGAGCCTAATTTTGGGGATGGGGAGGACTGGTAAGCACCAGGGTTGAGAAAATAGCTGTAATGTTTTCACTGAGTTTACATATGCAGATTCCTGAAATAAATGCAGAATATGAGATCCAATTTGAGACACAGGAAAACAAAATATGGTGAAGTGTGGGAGTTTTGCTTTGACCAGATCTTTAATTCATGCTCCTTCATTTTACTATTGTATTTCCCCAAAAGGATTATACCCTTTTAGAAGATACTTTTATCTTAATTTTTTACTTTTTTAAAGATTTTATTTTAAAGTAATTTTTACACCCAACATGGGGCTCAAACCTACAACTGAATGAGCCAGCCAGTTACCCCTAGAAGGTACTTATAAATGCTTGCAGAATTTCTTGGGCCCAACCAGGTGTACAGCATTCTCATCTGTATCCTCCAGTTTTGTTTCATAGGATAGTAATCTGTAAATTAGCCATTTTTTTTTTTTTAATTTTTTTTTTTCCAACGTTTATTTATTTTTGGGACAGAGAGAGACAGAGCATGAACGGGGGACGGGCAGAGAGAGAGGGAGACACAGAATCGGAAACAGGCTCCAGGCTCTGAGCCATCAGCCCAGGCTCCAGGCTCTGAGCCATCAGCCCAGAGCCCGACGCGGGGCTCGAACTCACGGACCGCGAGATCGTGACCTGGCTGAAGTCGGGACGCTCAACCGACTGCGCCACCCAGGCGCCCCTAAATTAGCCATTTTTAAAATGACATGGTTATTCTCTGCCTAGTAAGAAATGTTCAGATTTATTCCAGAATTAGTCTTTATGTTATTTTCAGAATATTTGACTCTTAGAGGAAGATTTTATTATTTATGTTTTATTATTTGTTTTTTGACAGAGAGAGGCAGAACATGAACAGGGAGGGGCAGAGAGAGAGAGACAGAGACAGAGAATCTGAGGCAGCTCCAGCCTCTGACCTGTCAGCACAGAGCCTGACACGGGGCTCGAACTCATGAACCCCAAGATCATGACCTGAGCTGAAGTCAGACGCTTAACCCACTGAGCCACCCAGGCGCCCCTAGAGGAAGACTTTAGATGTGGAAATGATAGAATTGTTATGTTGGCAAGTTCATCTGCTGGGGCACATGTGTGGAAGTGTTTCTACATGGGAAATCCTTGTGGAAATGCCTCAAATTCTAAGGTTTCATATAGAGTTAATTGATGTTAGGAGGCTTTAGGAAGAGGAACAGTAGAAATATGTTTATGCCCCTTACATGTGAAGGTGCTAGAGTTGTTTTTTTCCTGCCCTTTTCTGACTTGTCTTCATGTCTGGGAAGGCCTTTCTTGGATTAACATAGGTGTGGGACTCAGGAATCCTGTTTTGTGTAGTGCACTGCAGACTGTGGATCACCTTCTGTTTGTGAGAAAATTAATGGTCAAGAATGTTAGGACCCGACCAGCAGTCCTGTGGAGGGGTTCAAGAATTTTAGGGCAGTTTTCCTCAACAAGAATGTTGATGGTGTTTTTGGTGGTTTCTTTGTTGTCTGAGACTTTATCTCATTTTTACAGAATATTTCACATTCCTGGTTTCTACTCTGTATATTCCAGCAGTGCTCCCAACCCTCTCTACCCTGCACCCCCAGTGCTCCAAAGAGGAAGTAATTTACAGGGTGTTCAGGGAGGATTTCCCAAAGGAGGAAGGGGCTTCAACTAATGGGGAGGAAGCAGAGGTGTGTGTTCTGTAGCCAAATCAAGAAAGTACAAGAAATGTTGAGGGTCCCTAATAAACCCATTTGGCTGATGCAGGGCAGAAACTATGGGGAAAGAGACTGTGACACATTCACTGGAGGGTTGGCTAACTGAATCTCCCTTGAATAATTTTTTTTTCCTTTGGTTCATGCTAGCCTTTTTTTTTTTTCTTTTTCTAAACATTTATTTATTTTTGAGGGAGAGAAACAGAGTGCCAGTGGAGGAGGGTCAGAGAGAGAGGGAGACACAGAATCTGAACCAAGATCCAGGCTCTGAGCTTTTGGCACAGAGCCAGACACGGGGCTCGAACTCAACTGCGAGATCATGACCTGAGCCAAAGTCAGTTGTTCAACTGACTGAGCCACCCCAACGCCCCTCATGCTAGCCTTTAATAATGAATAATCTTGTTAATCACCTTTCTCATCTAGACAATTGAGTCACATGCAGTATGATCCCTGATATATTTAGAGCCTGTTCCTATAGCTCTATAGCCTTGGAGGATGAGGAAACCTGAGTTGCTGAGAGCAGAGGTTTGCTGGGAGGTGCCTGATAGGCCAGCTACCAGAGGAAAGTTAATAATAAAACAGTCTAGAGGTGCCCAGGTGGCTTAGTTGGTTAAGCATCCAACTTTGGCTTGGGTCATGATTTCACGGTTTGTGAGTTTAAGACCCATATCGGACTCTGCGCTGGTAGGGCAGAGCCTGCTTGAGATTCTCTCTCTCTCCTCTCGCAAAATAAATAAATAAACTAAAATAATAATAATAATAGGACAGTGTAGTTATTTCAGTTGGTTCCTACTTTCCTTGAACCCTTCCAAAGCTTGTCCTCCCCACCCCCAAGGCCAATCACTTGAACGGCTGTCATATCATCAAAGGAATAAAAAAGTTCCATGAGCTAAGCATGACTTCCTTTGTCAGTTTACTTGTTTTAAAATTCTTTTTTAATGTTTTTATTTATTTTTGAGACAGAGAGAGACAGAGCATGAGTGGGGCGGGGCAGAGAGAGAGGGAGACACAGAATCCAAAGCAGGCTCCAGGCTCTGAGCTGTCAGCACAGAGCTTGAGGCAGGGCTCGAACTCACGGACTGTGAGATCATGACCTGAGCTGAAGTCAGACCCTTAACTGACTGAGCCACCCAGGCGCCCCCAGTTTACTTGTTTTAAATTGATGCATATTTGATTTCTGATACTTAGGCCTTTGTTTCTCAGGCATGACCCAGAAACCAGCTGCATCACAGTCACTTGAGGTGTGTGCTAAAAATGCAGTTTCCTTGTCCCTGCTCCAGTATGGATTCAGGATTTCCCTCAATGAAACCTAGGAATTGACATTTTATTAGTATTTTTTTTTAATTTATTTACATCTATTTATTTATTTTCAAGTTCATTTATTTTTTCTCAGTACTCTCCACACTCAGTGTGAGGCTCAAACTCATGACCCCGAATTCAAGAGTTGCATACTCTTCCGACTGAGCCAACCAGGTGCCCCCCTTTTTTTTTTTTTTTTTTTTTTTTTTTAAGTAATCTCTATACCCAGCATGGGGCTTGAACTCATAACCCCGAGATCAAGAGTCATATGCTCTACCAACTGAGCCAGCCAGGTACCTGAGGAATTGGCATTTTAGACAAGCTCTCAGGCAATTGTTACATGAATCACTGGATTAGACTTTATGCTATGTAGCAATAATTTTTTTGCTACCTTATTAAATCTAGATCAGTTGTTTGAATCCTCCCTGTATATTCTAAACTATGTTCAGGGCATAAGTGGGACATTATAGTTGATGGATCTGGAAGAATGTCCTTGTAGGCATGTTGGTTAGTATCTGTTCAGCGCCAGTAGGGTATAATTAGATGTTATTTCTGCACTTTGAAGAAGCCCTTGACAAATGGTTATTTTTCTTTTCTTTTTCAATTATTATTTTTCTGATTTGCCTGTTCCTGATCTCAATTACAAATAAAGCAAGATATTTGCCCATTATTTTTTCAACTCAGATCTTAGCTTAGGACATTAGTTTCCAAGTTTTTGGTCTCTTTTCTAGCAGATTAATATGTAAACATATGTCAGAATATCCACATTTGTTTGTTTTTTGGGTTTTTTTTTTTTAAGATTTTATTTTTAAGTAATCTCTATACCCAACTTGGGGCTCAAACTCAACCCCAAGATCAAGAGTCTCCAGCTCTTTTGACTGAGCCAGAATATCCACATTTATACCAACAAATTTGATGATGTCATTTTGTATTGCATATTTAGATTCAAAGATTTGTGGGTTGAGTGTGGGCTCTGTTTCTTATTAACTTTGTGCCTATGGACAAGCTCAAATACCTTCTCTTAAGCCTTTCTTCTCTCACCTTTAAAATAAATGGAGAAAGTAGTACCTGCCTAGCAGGGTCAGGAACAGAATTAAATAAAATGTTATTCAGCACAGTGCCTAAAACATGTGTTTAGTAAATTGTTGATGTAATTAATGGTGGCAGTGAAGAAGAAGTGGCAGTAGTGATTTGTTGGTCCTAGACTTTAGGTTTATTTTTGGCCAGGTTTGGGTGTGCTTAAGGTAAATAGCATTTCTGTACCCTGTAAATGGCTTCTTTCTGTATGGTAGTTACATTCCAAGTAGCTTAGACATTTTACAGTAATTCATCTAGGGCCACCTGGCTGGCTCAGTCAGTGGAGCATGCCACTCTTGATCTCAGGGTTGTGGGTTCGAGCCCATGTTGGGTGTAGAGATTACTTGAAAATAAAATCTTGAAAGAAAGTATCATCTAAAAATAAATAGATAAATAAATAATCCCTATTGTCTTTATTATATTTATATAATAATTTATGTAAGGAAGTACAATTAGGAAATTATATTTAATTTCATTATAGAAGGAATACAGATAAAAGCAAAATATTTTTCTGTGTACAAATTAATACCTAGTTCTGATAAGGATGTGGTGAAACAGGTACATATATACATTGCCACTGAAACCCTTTTTTGACAGCAATTTGGCATTATATTTCAAAAGTCTGGTACATATTAATTATTGAATGAAGAGCCTAAAAATATCATACCCTTTGACCTAATATTTTCAGACTAGGGAATTTATCCATAGGAAGAGAAGTCTTTTTTAATGATATAATCATTGCAAGCTATTTTATCTAAATATTAACAAAAAGAGAATACTTGAATAATTTATGGTAAATCACATCTGCATGATATTATGCAGAAATTAACATAATTATGAAGACTAATAACATGCAAAGCATTTGATATGTTAAATGTAATGAGATACAGAATTCTATCTGTGTTTATTATAGCTGTACACAATTATGCATTGACAAATGAAAAAACAGATTTGAAAAGAGAGGGGGCACCTGGCTGGCTCAGTTGGTGGAGTGTGCAACTCTTGATCTCTGTGTCATGAGCTTGAGCCCCATGTTGGCATAGAGATTACTTGATAAAAATAAAAAGAGAGGATTCTGAGTGATCTTTTTTGCATTTTTTTTACTTCGTTATTGTTGATAAAATATTGTTAATAAACTTATTTTATTTTTATTTTTATTTTTTCAACGTTTTTATTTATTTTTGGGACAGAGAGAGACAGAGCATGAACGGGGGAGGGGCAGAGAGAGAGGGAGACACAGAATCGGAAACAGGCTCCAGGCTCCGAGCCACCAGCCCAGAGCCCGACGCGGGGCTCGAACTCACGGACCGCGAGATCGTGACCTGGCTGAAGTCGGACGCTTAACGGACTGCGCCACCCAGGCGCCCCTAAACTTATTTTTTTAAATGTTACTTCAGCTAGATGAATCTTCTTTTTTCTTAGTCTAAAACAATGGTGGAAGTGGCCTTGTTCATTGCTTGTCTTGTTTACTGACAAAAATTCAGCATAGTTATGTATTATATATCTTTTCTGGGGAGAGGAAATAAAATACAGTGGTAGGATATATAGCAAAAGGAGTTTCCTTTCTGAGTCACATAAGGATTTTTTTCGAACTCAAAATAACATCTAGAGAGAAATCTTCCTTCTGAGTGGGCAAATACACAACCATATTGTCCTTAAGACTTGGTACTATAATGCTTAGAAAGTAAAAGTGAGAGAAATAGGATTTTGCAATCATATCATTGTTTTAACACTGTTATTATTGAAAGCTTATAATTTTTTAATATACCAGATAAGTAATTAATATGTAACTATAATCTCTCTACTTTCCAGTAGTTTAGAGATAAGGCTCCCTGTTAATTCTGAATAGATGGTTTTATAACTAATTAGAAATGCTGTAGGGGAAGAAAAAGCTGAGAATAGAGTTGATTTCAGGGTTGTGAGTTTGAGCCCCGCATTAGGTGTAGAGATTACTTAAAAATAAATCCATAAAAAAAATTTAAAAAGAATACACTTCCAATAAATGACTCTTTAAAAAAATCAGTTTATTGAACTTGTTAGATATAAAATTTGCAAAGAATTATGTCACTTAATTCTAGGATAATTATAAATCCTAGTATGTCCTCCTTCCACAAAAATCATGATTCTAGTGGGAAAATACCAGAATTCAGGATCCCATAGGAAGTATCATTGCTAATTTTAGCAAGTCAGCCCATAGCCACCTTTTGAAGGAACAGTTTATAGTCACAATTCAGAGAGTAAGAGGTCTTGGCATAGCATAGGAGCCTGGATTTAGATACAAGGATGTTCATTGCAGTGTTTTATACTACTGAAAATTTGAACACAGCATAAATGTTTAATAATAGGAGATGCAGGGTGCCTGCTAGCTCAGTTGGAAGAGCATGATTACTTAAATCTTTAAAAAATAATAATAGGAAATAATAATGTGCTAGTATACACATATGGTGAACTACCTTATAGGCATTAAGAAATATGTAGAACTATATCAACTAATTTGGAAAGCTGTTACTGCTGTATTAAATAAAACTATATAAAATAATATGTGACATCACATTTTACAAATGAAGAAATATACGCAGGCATGTGACTGAGTGTGTAGTAAAGGGCCTGAAAGAAGATACAGAGAGTGAGTGATAGGATTGTGGTGGTTTTTATTTCCTAATACCTGCTTTTCTATGTTTTATAAATTTAGGATGCATTATTTTTGTATGTATGTATGTATGTATGTATGTATTTATTTATTTATTTATTTATTTATTTATTTATTTATAACTTTTACTTATTTTGGGAGAGAGCACGAGTAGGAGAAGAGCAGAGAGAGAGAATTCCAAGCAGGCCCACACTGTTAGTGTCAAGCCCATTGTGGGGCTCGTACTCACATACCATGAGATCATGACCTGAGCTGAAACCAAGGATCAAAAGCTTAACCGACTGAGCCACCCAGCCTCCCCAGTCCTTTTACTTTAAATAACCACACGATCTCTCCTTTAATATACTTGGAATTAAAACAATGACCTGGGCTTTCTGGTGTCACAACTCTTCTAGGTCCTGAACAGTCTGAAATATTTGTAGCTATGGAGTCTTGATATTGTTCAAGCAGCATATTGAGCTCAGCTGTATCCCCAACCTCCTGTGCAGCAGGATGCAGGTGGGCAGGGAACTGGCTTTTACAGGTGGGCTAGACAGAATGCCTGATTTTCCTGGTCATCGTTGGAGTCTTAAATACAACTCATTATCTTGATCCTTTTCTTATATTGTGCAAGTCATATGTGTTCGTTGAGAAAAAAATTAAGGTAACTGGGACTACGTTTTTATTTATTTGTTTGTTTATTTATGTTAATGTTTTATTTATTTTTGAGAGCCAGAGACAGACAGAGTGTGAGTGGGGAAGGGCAGAGAGAGGGAGACCCAGAATCTAAAGCAGGCTCCAGGCTCTGAGCTGTCAGCACAGAGCCCGACATGGGGCTCAAACCCACAAACTGTGAGATCATGACCTGAGGCGAATTCTGACGTTTAATCAACGAGCCACCCAGGTGCCCCATGTTTTTATTTATTTTGAGAGAAAAGAAGAGAACAAATCCCAAGGATCATGGGGCTCAATCCCAGGATCATCATCTGAGCCGATATCAAGAGTCTGAGCTTAGGGGCGCCTGGGTGGCTCAGTCGGTTGAGCGTCTGACTTAGGCTCAGGTCATGATCTCACAGTCCGTGAATTCGAGCCCCACGTTGAGCTCTGTGCTGACAGCTCAGAGCCTGGAGCCTGTTTCAGATTGTGTCTCCATCTCTCTCTGAACCTCCCCCATTCATGCTCTCTTTCTCTCTCTCTGTCTCAAAAATCAATAAAGGTTAAAAAAAAAAATTAAAAAAAAAAAAAAGAGTCTGAGCCAACTGAGCCACTCAGGTGCCCCAGGAATTATGTTTTTAAAAGCTTATTCATTTAGGTGCCTGGCTGGGCCACTCAGTAGAGCATGCACCTTCATCTCAGGGTTGTAAGTTTGAGCCCCACATTGGGTATAGAGATTACTTAAAAATAAGATTTTTTTTTTAAGCTTATTTATTTTATACCATAGCATGAACAGCTTTCCATGTTAATAAATATTCTCTACTCTGTCTTTTTTTTTCTTTTTTTTAAGTAAACTCTACCCCCAGCAAGGGGCTTGAACTCATGAACCCAAGGTCAGTAATCACATACTCTACTGACTGAGCCAGGCCCATTCTTAAAAGCTGTATAATAGTCCACTGTGTGGCTATACCCAATCCCCTGTGGTGTCTCACTATTTAAAAATTTATTTTATTTATTTATTTTTAAAAGATTTTATTTTAGGAGCACCTGGGTGGCTCTGTTGATCATCCGACTCTTAGTTTCGGTTCAGGTCACGATCTTGTGGTTTGTGGGTTTGAGTGCTGTGTTGGACTCCGCACTGACAGTGCAGAGCCTGACTGGGATTCTCTCTCTCTCTCTCTCTCTCTCTCCTCTTTCCGCCCCGCCCCTGCTTGCATTTGCACACATGCTCTTTCTTTCTCTCTCAAAATAAATGAATTAAAAAAAAAATACTTAAAAAAAAAAGATTTTATTTTTTAAGTAATTTCTATACCCCGTATAGGGCTTGAACTCTCAACCCCAAGATCAAGAGTTACATGTTCCACCAACTGAGCCAGCCCGGTGTCCCAAAATTAATACATTTTAGTTAAAACTATTCACCAATCATTATTTCCTTAGCATAAGTTCTTAAAATTGAAATTATAGGCTTTACGTGTGTTGAAATTTTTGATACATATTGTCTGACCATTTTCTGTTGATCTTCTTGGTCTTGGCTCTCTCCTTTGCTCCTACTCATTTTCTTGGTTTGGAATAGGAATGGATTCTTTGATTTTGGTTGTCTTCCATTTACCCAACTTTCAGCAGACTTAGGCTGCCCAGTTGGCTTTTTCTGTCTGACTGAGTATAATTTATCTTGATATCTGTGTAATCTATGTGGATTTGTTTTCCTTTATCCATTAGGCTCCAGGTAAAACACTTCGAAATTTTAGAAATTTTGTGAGCCCCTTCATTTTATTAAGCTACCTTCATCTTTCTATGTATGCACATTTGTGTGTATCTACGTGTATTATACATGCATTCAGAGATATACTCTCTAATTTTATAAGCTTCCTGATTGTAAGTCCTTTGCTTTCATTTTTTTCCCCTCTGTTCTAGAATGTAAGCTGCAGGGAGCCATTTAGATTCAAACTTACCTTGCCATGCTGCTAGTTCCTGGCAGGGATCCCAGTAGGTTAATGTGGAGTAGCCCCATTCTGGGATTTGTTACAGGAACTGCATGAAGCCTTGGCCCCTTGTCAGAGAGCTTGGGGAAATACTCTGTGGCAGCTCACTCACATCCCTTTCCCTTCCTTTGAAAAAGCAAAAAGTTTCTGTCCTTCACATGGTGCTTTGTCATTCCTCTGCAAGAGTGAGGTTGGGGGTAAACTCCTGGTTTCCTGGGTCCTGTAGAGACTTAGCTATTAACTTTTTCATTTCCCCTGTATCAGATGTTTTTCATCAAGTGTAGATGAAACTACACCATACAGAACTAAACAAACATTAGAATAGTGTATTGCTAGGGCACCTGGGTGACTTAGTTGGTTAAGTGTCTGACTTCAGCTCAGGCCATGATCTCACAGTTCACGAGTTCAAGCCCCACATTGGGCTCTCTGCTGTCAGCACGGAGCCTGTTTCAGATCTTCTCTGCTCCTCCCCGGCTCATATTCTCTCTCTCAAAAATAAATAAACATTAAAAAAAATAGTGTATATTTTTTAGAATAGTATATCACTATTAATTGTTACTTGTTAAGCACCAATTATGTGCCAAGCCCTGTGCTGGATGCTTTATGTTTTATTAGATCTTTTAGCAACCCTAGAGGTAGATCTTATTCTATTTTTATAGATGAGAAACAAAATATAGAAAGGTTAAGTGACTTGCCTAAGATCACACAGCTAATAGGTAACAAATTTGAAATTCAAATCTAGATTTCTCAAAACTGGAGTCATTGGACTTAAGACTTTCTTGGACATGAATAGTTGAAACCTTTTCTCCACATCTTTTCTGGATGGCAGAAATGGACCTCTGTATTAAGACAGGAATGGCCACACACACACACGGATAAAAGAATGGGCTGACACAGTGGCTAAAATCATCTTTAGCCTGCCCTCAGATTCCATAAGAGAAACTTGGATCTTTCCAGATTGCAGGTCAGTTTACTCTTGTATCTTATCAAATTCATTACTCTTAGTATACAGAACAGATTCTCTACATCAGTGCTTCTCAAGCATCAGTATACCTAGAGATCTTGGGAAACTCCAGATTCTTATTAAATATGTGTAGGGCAGGGCTTGAGATTCTTGGGTTCCAACAAGCTCCTTTGAATAGCAAGCATCTAGATCAGTGATTATTAAACCTGGGCAATCATTAGATTCACCTGGAGATCCTTGAAAAGAAGTCAGTTTTACAGGCCCCAGAGTTGGAAATTGGAGGCATTTTAGGGTAGGGCCTGGGAATTGTTTTTCTTTTATAGTGTTTCTAAAAAAGAAAACTCCCCAGGTTATTGTGATAATCAATTAGGGAATCATTGGTCTCAAAGGTAGCATGTTATGGATGCATTGTCCCACAAAACAAAAACACAGAGGTATAAGTGGGCAGTTAATTTTGCTTCATTAAACATTTGAGAGGGACTGTGTTGGTTAGAGATCATTTGCTCTAAAAGAGTAAGAAACCCACTCATGGTTGTTGTTGTTGTTGTTGTTTTTAATTTTTCTTAAATGTTTTATTTATTTTTGAGAGAGAGAGAACAGGGGAAGGACAGAGAGACGGGGACAGAAGATCCGAAGCAGGCTCTCTGGCTCTGCACACTGACAGCAGAGAGCCCAACGTCGGGCTCGAACTCACAAACTGTGAAATCATAACCTGAGTCGAAGTCAGACACTTAGCCAACTGAGCCACCCAGGCACTCCCCCCGCTGATGTTTATTGGAAGGGCTAATATGCAAACCCCAAGAGTAGGAAGTATCTCTAGATCTCAGAAGGAAACAGAACTAAGAATTGGAAAGCTGTTAGGAATTAAGGATGTCCGTGCTGTCTCTCTTCTGTTCCTTTCTCTCTGGGACTGGCTTTGGTAGAAATTGGTCACCCAGACAGTCTGGTCTAATGCCTCCAAACCAGTTTCACATTCCTGAGAGAATCTGATCAGTCCAATCTAGCCTCTGGATTGGTTCTCCCTGAGCCAGGAGGCCACCTCTGGACAATTCTCTGATCTGGAGATCTGGACTTACATCAGACGCACCTTAATAGGGCCCCACTCTGAATGCAGGGATATGTGGTCCCCTAAACATTGTTGGTCACACTTCCTGAAAGGTGTCTTCTACAAGTGCTTACTATATAGCTTTGCACTGTTGGGGTAGGATTACAGAACTAAATAAGATAAATCTCCTACTCTTTGAATTGGGAGGGCATTGTAATTGGGGGGGAGAGAGACAAAGATTTTAAATTAGTGTTGTGGGTAGAGGGGTATCTGGGAAACCTGCAAGAGAAAAACTTATCCAGCCTGGATATTTAGGGAATATTCAGAGAGGGCATACTGAACTGAATCGTGAAAGATAAGTACGTGCTGGCCACATATAGAAAAGAGGGGGAAGTAGTTGTGGCTTTGTGAACAGCACAAGCATGAAACAAAATAATTATATTTCATTGAAGATTTTGGGTGAATAATAAGTAATAAGCCATTATTTCTAGAGCATGAGGTCCATGGCAGGTTGTAAAGCTAGAGAGAGAGGTTGGGGCCAGATTGAGGAGCCTTGATGCTGTGATAAGGAGTTTAGATTTAGATAAAGAGGAATGAATAGATATTTTTTTCTTTTCTTTTTTTTTAATGTTTGTTTATTTTTGAGAGAGAGACAGAGCGTGAGTGGAGGACAGACAGAGAGAGAGGGAAACGCAGAATTCAAAGCAGGCTCCAGGCTCTAAGCTGTCAGCATAGAGCCTGATGTGGGTCTCGAACTCACGAACTTTGAGATCATGACTTGAACCGAAGTCGGACGCTTAACTGACTGAGCCACCCAGGTGCCCACCAATGGAAATTTTTAACTGATATGGGAGGATTGCCATTTTTGTCAAGATGACATATTAAAGTGTGGAGAATAGGGGCGCCTGGGTGGCTCAGTCAGTAGAGCGTCTGACTTCGGCTCAGGTTATGATCTCACAGCTTATGAGTTTGAGCCCTGCATCGGGCTCTGTGCTGACAGATCAGAGCCTGGAGCCTGCTTCAGATTCTGTGTCTCCCTCTCTCTCTGCCCCCACCCTGCTTGTGCTTTCTGTCTTTCATAAATGAATAAATATTAAAAAAAAAATATTTTTAAATGTGGAGAATAGTTTTGATTTTGGCCTTGCCTGAAGGTACAAAGACCAGTTGCCATTGTCCAGACAGGTGATGAGAAAAAGGATGGAAAGGTAGGAGCCAACTGTGAGACTATTTAAGATGTAGATTTGGCAGGTCTAGATTGGATGATGGGAATGTGGGAGGAGTTGAGAAGGAAGGTAATTTGTTTTGCACATATATTTATTTATTTATTTATTTATTTATTTATTTATTTATTTATTTATTTTATTTATTTTGAGAGAGAGAGAGCGAGAGAGAGCGAGCATGCACAGGCAGGCAGAGGACTGGCAGAGGGAGAGGAAGAGAGAGAATCTTAAGCAGGCTCCATACCCAGCACTTAAGAAACTGAACCACCCAGGCACCCCTGGACATTATTGAGTTTAAAATGCCTATGGAGTACATCAACAATGGTGCCTGTTAGGCCGGGAATCTGCCTTAAGTAGTTCTCAAGGCTTATATTATAGATTCAGGGGAGGTTGTGCCTCCCCACCCCACTTTCTTTTTAAAATTTTTCCTCAGTCTCTGGCACTCTTTTTTTTTTTTTTTTTTTTTAATGTTTGTTTATTTTGAGAAAGAGACAGAGCATGTGCATGGGAGAGGGGCAGAGAGAGAGAGAGAGAAAATCCCAAGCAGGCTCTGCACTGTCAGCACAAAGCCTGACCCTGGGCTTGATCCCACGAACTTGAGATCATGACCTTAGTCAAAATCAAGAGTTGGACACTTAGCTTAACTGACTGAGCCACCCAGGCACTCCAGTGGAGAGAGCTCTTAATCAGACTTCCTGCATCCCTGCCTTACACCAGCATAAATGTGTCCTGGACCAAGAGCAGACATGAAAGATGTTAGCACATGTGTGTGCCTCACAGTGCTGTCCATGCAGTGGGCAGTAGTGGTTAGTAAACACTTGAGTGAGCAAGCGAAGAGTGACGTGGGCAGTAGGTCCAGGTCCCTTAGATATGGGTGTTGATTAGAACATGACCTCACCTGACTGCATTCCCCTTCACTGACTTGGAAAGACATCCCTATGAATTGTTGGAAGGAAGCAAGTGGGGACATCGTGTAGTACATGCAGTCCTGATTCTGTCAGATTTCACATTCACCTCTTATTTGTGAGGTGAGGTCAGAAGGTTGAGTGTACCAGAAGGTTAAAGGCTGCCTTATTTGCTCTGCTACTGTTGATTCTTGCAAAGAGGCGCCACCTGCCTCTCAGTAGCTGGGAGCTAACACTCAGATTCCTCATCTGTAAAATGGGACCATCAGAGAGTTCTGGTCTGCTCATCTTTACAGCAGTCTCTGCCCCTCAGCACTGCCCACATTGGTGTGTCCCGAGCACTGTGGGGCCTCAGCAGCCTCCCCAGCCCCACCGACCCCAGGTGTGGCAACCACAGATGTCCCTGGACATGGCCAGATGTCCCCCAGGGGGACTTTTAAGTAACTGGAAGCCCCCAGCACAGAGTCTGGCATACTCACCAGCCAGGATTTTCCTTTTTCTCTACTGCTGAGGGCATTATCGTGGTGTTTGCTCACCTGGGTTTTAAATTAAAAAAAAAAAAAAAAAAAAAAAGTTGGACGCTTAAGTACCAAGCCATCCAGGCACCTCTCTCCCTGGCACTCTTATTCCAGGTACTCCTTCCCTTATATTTAAATTTAAGGCCTATCTAGTTTCTCCTTTCCTAGACCTTCTTCTGGCACAAGCAGTAGGTTACTTTATACAAAGATTTGACGTGATTTGGCTTCATCACAAGAGCTGCTGAGAGGATTTTAAGCTGACTTCTACACTAAGGTGTATGACATTAGAGATTATTTCTCTCTCGTGCATAGACACATTGCTAGCTCCTAGAACAGTACTTGGTATTTTAGGTGGTCCTGAACAACTGAGTGAAAGAGTGAATCATTTAATTCTATAAAGAGTTTATTAAAAGACTTGGGATTGTTCTTTCTCTGAGACTGATCTTTTCTGTAAAACATTTCTCTGAGTTAAATCTTGCAGAGTGGCAAGAGGTTAGTTTGGAAAAGAGGTGGAGAGCATTTCAGGCAGAAGCAGCAGCATGAACAAAGGCATGGGGCATGTGAATGGTGTACGTGCTTAGAGAAAAGCAGTGAGATAATTAATAACTCTTACCTTGTCATATGTCTCAGGTCACTCCAGCAAACCTAACATTTATAACACAGTTAATAGTGGTTATGATGATGGGTTCTGGGAATTGTTTATAAGTTTCTCTGCATGAGTAGATAAGAATTAGATATATAAAATAAGTCCAGAATGGTAGAAAACCTTTAGTTGGGTTCTTTAGGTCCATAGTCTAATGAAAGTCCTCTTTGAAGCTGCCCTTTTTTTTTTTTTTAAGTTTATTTATTTATTTATTTATTTATTTTGAGAGTGGGGGAGCGGGAGCGGAGCAAAGAGAGAGGGAAAGAGGAGGAAAAGAGAAAAGAATCGCAAGCTTGGGACTGGGGCTTGATCTCAGGAACGGTGAAATCAAGAGCCAGATGCTTAACTGACTGAGCCAATCCAGGCACCCCTGAAGCTGTCTTTGAATCCCAGACAGAGTTTACTGCTTGTTAATCTGTGTTCATGCAGTATATTATACCTTTCTCTGTTATATTTCCTTATTTTCATATTTCATTTGACTAATAACCCTGACTATGCCTTTAACAATTTCTAGGGTCTAACATGTAGTAGAGATTAATTAAAGTTTGATGGATAATTGAATGAATGGATGTTTGTACCCAGGGTTATCCATATTAAAGAGAAACTGTGTCACCTTCTTTATCCCTTTTCTTGTAGCTATTTGTAGTGGATGTGCAGACAAGCCAGATCACCAAGATTCCCATTCTGAAGGACCGGGACCCTGGAGGTGTGACCCAGCAGGGCTGTGGTATCCATGCCATTGAGCTGAATCCCTCCAGAACTCTGTTAGCCACTGGAGGAGACAACCCCAACAGTCTTGCCATTTACCGGCTGCCTACGCTAGATCCTGTGTGTGTGGGTGATGTAAGTTTCCCCAGTAATTGTAGTTAGAGGTAACCTGTTTTTAAACAGAGCCTGCTAGGTAACATGGACCCTCCTCCCACATGCCCCCTGGGAAGGAATAGTTTCCCCTAGATTTCTGCTAACTCCAGGGGCATGGGGGTGGGGTGAGAGGGTAGAAATATCTGAATGGGGACTGAATTCCCCATAGAGAGTATCTGGTATATTGAGAGTGTTGTTCAATAAAGCAGTGAGCAACACACCTCAGGGTCCAGCACCAGTGGATTTGTGTCTGAATCCACAATGTCTACATATCTCCCACTGCCCATAGTCAGAGAACAAAGTTTATTAAGTCATTCATTCAGCAACAACTGTTTATTGAGCTTTCTATGTCCAATCATTGTTTTGGACACTGGGGACATGCAATGAACAAAACAGATAAAGCCCCACACCTCGTGAAGCCTGTCTTCTAGTGGAGGGAGACATATAAACCAATATATAAACCAATAAATATTTACCAGCAGTATGTCGGAGTGTGATAAGTGCCATGGAGAAGTGTAAAGGCAGATTAAGGGGATAGAGAGAGTTGGAGAATGCTATTTCAGAGGATGGTCAGAGAAGTCCTCATTGATAAGAATGACATTTAGCAGGGAGACATAAAGGAAATGAGAGTACAAGTCATGTTGATGTCTGGAGGAAGAGAGTTCCAGACAGAAGGAACAGCAAAGAGGTCAGTTATAGCTCTTGTACCAGGAAGGTACAAGAGGAGAGTGGTAGGATGAAATTAGGGAGAGAAAAGGTAGGTGATTATGTGTAGGAGCCCCAAATAAGACATCCAGAGGTGGCAGGCCAGAGCGGTGTGTCCACCAGACATGTTCATTGCCCATGGGAATGCCGGTTTTATTCCAGCTTTGAGCTCCTCAAGACAGAAGTTAAAAATTGTGGGATCCTGCCGTATGGGTTAAGATCATCAGAGATCACTTTATCAGTTTTACAAAGATCTTTTCAGTCAGACTGTATGCTTTTCAAGAGTATACATTGTAATCCTTATTTTACTAATTTATTTTTTTCCCCTCTCTCTCTGTACTTGTCTGTCACTTCTTCCTCTCCAAGGATGGACACAAGGATTGGATCTTTTCCATTGCATGGATCAGTGATACTATGGCGGTATCTGGTAAAATTACCCTTTTGTATGGAGTTTTTGTGTGGCAGGGAGGGAGGGAGGCTAGAAATTGAAAAGGGGTAGTAGTGCGATTGGAAATAGCCCAGTAAACAGACCATCAGCCAGGGGCCAGGAGATCTTATTTCCAATATTGGCTCTTTCTCTTACTTATCATGTGTCCTTGAATAAGTCATTTCCCCTCTATATTCCTGATCTGGAAAGTGGAGTTTTGCTGGCATTCTTCATTTATTATTCATATTCCTCTTTGTTCCCCAAAAGTATGTGTGATGGCATGTTAGCCTCAACGTTTCTGGGGTACTTCATTGTGACAATGGTTGTGAAAGTTTTTGGAAAAGTTGATGTGAAGTATTAGGAGCAGTTATTTTCTGTACAATTATATAAAGTGCTTCTTATTGATAAAAGTTGTATAGAATTGGGGGAATTTCTTGGGGCGCCTGGGTGGCTCAGTCAGTTAGGCATCCGACTTCGGCTCAGGTCATGATCTCACACTCCGTGAGTTTGAGCCCCGCTTTGGGCTCTGTGCTGACAGCTCAGAGCCTGGAGCCTGCTTCAGATTCTGTGTCTACCTCTCTCTGACCCTCCCCCGTTCACGCTGTGTCTTTCTCTGTCTCAAAAATAAATAAACATTAAAAAAAAAATTAAAAAAAAAAAAAAAGAATTGGGGGAATTTCTTTCCCAGGGGTAGAAGTCAGAAAAAAACACAGGGAAATTAGTGTAGAGAAGATAATAAAGAGATACACAAATGCTTTCCGGATACCCACAGCAGCCTACAAAGTAGGCTGAGAGTGCTACAGTTTTGCTGGGTACCCATATGTAAAAATCCAATCCCCAGTTCTAGATTCCCAAATAAAAATAATCATAATGGTTGCTAAATTAAGTACCTCATATCTGTTATTTCTTATAATTCTCAGAATAATACTAAAAGGTTTGCATTATTAGCCTCATTTCACAAATGAGAAACTTTATATTCTGAGAGTTTATTATAACTTGCCAAAGGCCACATGAATAGTGACAGATGGACTCAGGATCTGAATCCAGGTCTGATTTCAAAGCCCATGCTTAGAACTGCTACTAACAAAGCTCAGGGAACATAAATATTTCCTCTTTCAATTCTTCGCAAGGCAATAGAAAGCAGCCAAGAAGGAAGATGAATCTAATGAAGAAACATAGTTACAGGTCAGAATTACCCAGGAGTGGTTCAGAAGCTTTTGAATTCCCTGTCATTTGCCTCCCTGGGGAATGAGAGCTGTTTGAAGGCAGAGGCCGAGCCCTGTCATCTTTATAACAGGGATTGCCTGTATGACAGTAACCTGCACTAAATGTTGTTGGGAGCCAGGACTTGGCTTCGCTTTGGGAGCCTCTCATCTCTCCTTGAGATACCCTGCCAACATCCTATGTTTTCAGGCTGCTAACTCCCAAGTCTACATTTTCTGAACAGTATAGCAGGTTTTAAGAACATGGGCTCTGAGGGCACCTCGGTGGCTCAGTTGGTTAAGCACCTGACTCTTGATTTTGGCTCAGGTCGTGATCTCATGGTTTGTGGGTTCAAGCCCTGTGTCAGGCTCTACATGGGCAACTTGAACCCTGCTTGGGATTCTGTCTCCCTGTCTCTCTCTGCACTTCCCCCACTGACACTCCCTTTGTGTCTCTCTCTCTAAAATAAACGTTTTTATAAAAAGGTCATTGGTAGGATTAAATGAAGTAATACATAGTTGCTGCTGTATTAAAAATGCCCAATACTTGTTAACCATTGTTAATGTTCAGCTTGATGATGAATATCAACCCCTGAACATTCCACCTCAGACTCAGCACATTCATACTCATCATCTTCCAAGATCCCCTCCTCTCCAAGGACATATATTTGTGAATGCTCCCACCTTCCACACAAAGGTGCACAGCCAGAAAACTAAAACTCCTCTTAGGGTCTTCAGTCTCCTTAGATTACCAAGCCACGTTTATACTGCTTTTTAAAGCATGTCTTATAAACATTGTATGTCACCTATACTTAAATAATTAAAAAAAAAACCCCTCTTATATACAATTTCTTTCTTTTTTTTTTTTTAACGTTTTATTTATTTTTGAGACAGGGAGAGACAGAGTATGAACAGGGGAGGGTCAGAGAGAGGGAGACACAGAATCTGAAATAGGCTCCAGGCTCTGAGCTGTCAGCACAGAGCCTGACGTGGGCCTCGAACTCACGGACGGTGAGATCATGACCTGAGCCGAAGTCGGCCGCTTAACCGACTGAGCCACCCAGGCGCCCCTACAATTTGTTTTCTATGCTAGAGTGCTCATCATCTATATCTTGAATTACCCCTAATATCCTTCCATATTTTCTCTCTGCTTCTGTAATTGTCTTCTCTAATCCAATCTTCATGATGCTGCCCAACTAGTTCTTTAAATAAATTTTCTTTATTTTAAAAGTAATAGGTGTTAATCATAAGAAATTTTTAAAATATAAACAAAAAGAAATAAGAACTACCCTCAATATCTCTACCCAGAGATAACTACTATTAATATTTTGAAATATATTAAAATAATAGTCATTTTTCAGTACATGTTTTTAGTTGGTTAAAATGGATGAATGATGAATATATGGATAGATGTACCTACCAAGTGTAATAAAATGTTGATAGAATACAGTTCATTGTAAAATTCTGTCAACATTTCAGTATGCTTGAATTTTTCATAATAAAACTTGTATAGTTTTTTTTTTAATGTTTATTTATTATTAAGAGACAGAGCATGAGCATGGGAAGGGCAGAGAGAGAGGGAGACACAGAATCTGAAGCAGGCCCCAGGCTCTGAGCTGTTAGCACAGAGCCTGACACAGGGCTCGAACTCACAAACTGCGAGATCATGACCTGAGCTGAAGTCAGACACTTAACCGACTGAGCCACTCAGGCACCCAAAAACTTGTACAGATTTATTTTTTAATTTGCATTATAAACCATGCATAGTTCTTCGGATGTGTCCTTCTCTCTCTGGCCTTTTCTAGATTTCATATGTAATAATACCTCTGCTTTGAATCTCTGTCCATAAGCGTTATGATGCAAACAAATTGGTGGCACCTGACTGGCTCAGTCTATAAAGCATGTGACTCTTGATGTCGGGGTTGTAGGTTTGAGCCCTGTGTTGGGTGTAGAGATTTCTTGAAAATAAAATCTTTAAAAGAAAAGATGCACACAAATTGGATGGTATTTCTCTCATGTTAGATAATTTTTACTATGAAACATTTGTGAGATTTGCAATATGGGAAGGATATCTTCTAGTCTAAAGGAGAGTTGGCAAATAACTTTACTGGAAAGGAATTTTAAAACATGATTTTTTTTTTGAAATTTATTTATTTTGAGAAAGAGTGAATGTGCTCGTGTGCATGCAGGCAGCAGAGAAGCAGAGAGAGAATCCCAAGCAGGCTCTGCACTATCAGTGTAGAACTCAGTTTGGGGCTTGAGCTCATAAACTGTAAATCATGAACTGAGCCAAAATCAAGAGTGGACGCTCAACAACTGAACCACCCAGGCACCCTTAAGACGGGATTTTTTTTTTTTTTTAATATTTCTTTGAGAGAGAGAGAGAGAGAGAGAGAGAGAGCAGGGGAGGGGCAGAGAGAGAGGGAGACACAGAATCTGAAGCAGGCTCCAGGCTCTGAGCTGTCAGCACAGAGCCTGACGTGGGCCTCGAACTCATAGACCTCGAGATCACATGACCTGAGCCGAAGTCGAATGCTTAACCGACTGAGCCACCCAGGCACCCCAAAACAGGATTTTTTTTTAATGATTTTTGATTTTCTATTTTATGACTATAACACAGCCTTATTCTTATAGGACATACAGATTGTTCTGAATAAACATCTTTTTGTATGTGTCTTATGATAGTGCATTATTCCTAGATGGGAACACACACTTTCTGGTTTTTGCTGCAGATGCTCAGTTGTCCTCCAGAAAGATGGTCCCATTTAAGCTTGCCACCAGCAATGTATTCAGGGCTCAGTTCAAAGAAAAGTGTTTTTAGTTTTTTAAGTGCTTCATTATTGTTTGCTAAGGAAAACTATGTTTTTAAGTATTCATTTTCTGCAGAATGCTCATCCTTTTTTTTTTTTTTTTAAGTCATCTCCACACCCAACATGAGTCAAGAGTTAGTAGCATGCTCTACTGACTGAGACAGCCAGGTGCCTCGAACTTGCATTCTTTTTTTAAAGGTTTTTGTTTTTTGGGGTTTTTTTAAGTTTATTTTTGAGAGGGTGGGGAGGGGCAGAGAGAGAGGGAGACACAGAATCTGAAGCAGGTTCCAGGTTCTGAGCTGTCAAGCACAGGGCTCAATGTGGGGCTCAAGCCCACAAACTGTGAGATCATGACCTGAGCCAAAGTGGGATGCTTAACCCATTGAGCTGCCCAGGTGCCCCCAAACATTCTTTTTTTTTTTTTTTTTTTTTTTTTTTTTTTTCAACGTTTATTTATTTTTGGGACAGAGAGAGACAGAGCATGAACGGGGGAGGGGCAGAGAGAGAGGGAGACACAGAATCGGAAACAGGCTCCAGGCTCTGAGCCATCAGCCCAGAGCCCGACGCGGGGCTCGAACTCATGCACCACGAGATCGTGACCTGGCTGAAGTCGGACGCTTAACTGACTGCGCCACCCAGGCGCCCCCAAACATTCTTAATATGGGAATTATGGTCCCTATAGGTCCATGGAAAGCCTTCAAGAGGTTCATGAACCTCCCTAAAATTGAATGTACAATGTGGTATTTTGTGTAGTTTTCTAGAGAAAGGGGTTTTTAACATTCCTAAGTCTCTCAGAGGCATACAAGACTCAGAAGACATTAAGTACTGTTGCTCTAAGGTGGAGGTTCCCAGACTCTACTGCCCAGCAGACATCACCTGTGCATGCCCAAGTGACCTAAGCATTTGGCTTGGAAAATTACTGAGCTTTCTCAAACTATAATTCTCTTGAAAAATCTCACCAATGGTTAAAGGTTATATTATAACTCCTATACCTTAGTTGAATCATCCTTTTGATGTAACTATTAAAATGTATGCTGTTCTGTTTTGTGCTGGGCCACCTGACCAAGCTACATATGAGGATGATGCCCAGAGAGCTAGACTAAGAAAGCCCATCTTGGTTTCTGTAGGACTGTTCCATAGAGATTTGAGTATGTCTGACATCTGTGGTTTCCTTGCTCTGTAGGCTCACGTGATGGCTCTATGGGACTCTGGGAGGTGACAGACGATGTGTTGACCAAAAGTGATGCAAGGCACAATGTGTCACGGGTCCCTGTGTATGCTCACATCACTCACAAGGCCTTAAAGGACATTCCCAAGGAGGACACAAATCCTGACAACTGCAAGGTCCGGGCTCTGGCCTTCAACAACAAGAATAAGGTATGACCTTGCCAAAGAGGAAGCCTATTCCTCTTGCTTCAGCTTCTTGGCTTAAATCTTGTAAGATTCACTTCCCTTCTCTTTCCAAGTCAGTCCTTGTAACATAGCTTAGTTCTGAGCCTATGGAGAATTGAAGGCTGAGGGACACTGGTGAGAAATTCTGAGATTATAAAACCCATCCCTTGCATTGAGCTCTGCAGTATTTCTCTGGATGGTCCATATTTGTAGGTCAGCCTCTCAGAGTTTCCCCAGGGCCACTCTGATTTGACTGTCTCTCATTTGCACATGCCTTTGCAAGTGCTCTATTTTGGGTGTGATTTTCATATGTGCCTCTGAAAATGATAACTTTTTTGTCTTTGGTATTCAGGTTCTTTTCATTCTTCACTGCCTCTTATCAACACTCCCAGCAGGTCTTACCTAATCATTGAGTCCGATCTGAAACTGGCAGTATTGAATGTTAGGGTGGAGACTCAGAGCCAGAAGAGGAGAAAAGCTCCCCAAATCTGAATCAGGCCACATTTGAAAGATAGTTCCCTTAGCCTCCTATCTCCTGTCCATAGTTATGGCTTAGAGGTAGATTTAGATCCTCCAATCATAGAAGCTTTCACACAGATTTATGAAACTGTCCTTCATGTGTGTGCTCTGCTATAACTATCCAACGAGATGTCATGGGAATGATTACATAGTAGGAACTTTCTGAACCATAGGTATTTATATTACTGCTAGAACCTGGCTGGCTTCTTGAGTTCTCCCAAGAAGCAGCCTTGATTTAATATTCTATCCAGCTGCATGCCATAGAGTGAGATGATGGACTAACAATTAACAATCCCTGGCCCCCCCCTGCTGGAATCCTCATGGGATAAGAATGAACAATGGGGGGCGCCTGGGTGGCGCAGTCGGTTAAGCGTCCGACTTCAGCCAGGTCACGATCTCGCGGTCCGTGAGTTCAAGCCCCGCGTCAGGCTCTGGGCTGATGGCTCGGAGCCTGGAGCCTGTTTCCGATTCTGTGTCTCCCTCTCTCTCTGCCCCCTGCCCCCCATTCATGCTCTGTCTCTCTCTGTCCCAAAATAAATAAAAAAAAAAGTTGAAAAAAAAAATTAAAAAAAAAAAGAATGAACAATGGGAGGACCCCAACCTTCAGGGTCTTCCCCTGCTTACTATTGTATATTAGTTGCTACAGATTGAAATATAACCTATTTTTTTCATTGCTCTTGTAGGAATTGGGAGCAGTGTCTCTGGATGGTTACTTTCATCTCTGGAAGGCTGAAAATACACTGTCTAAGGTGTGATGAACATGACTTAGTGGTTTTACCTAAAAATTTACCTTTTGGTTAAAATACTCTCCCTGAGCCTTTTCATTCTGTCTAAAGCATCAGTTTTCCAAGGGTCTGGCCATGTTATTGCACAGTGCATGGAATTCTGAGTCTGATGTGCCTCTTTTAAGTCTTTTAAAGAGATCAGAGGTGGTGATTCTTTCACATTGCAAGGACTTACTGAAAGACTCCTTAAACTAACAGTCCTCCAATCCACAAGGCATTTAAGTATTTGGTTATGGATTATTGGCCATTTGGCATGTCATAAGGGCAGGAGAACCTAAAAGTTAGGAATCACTGGCAACTGAAAATTAATTAAACTAATATAAACCATCTTTGAAATAATAGGTAATGAGAAGATTTACAATCTTTACAAGCAACTTTTGCATAAAGTCAAATCTGTCTGTGGGTTATTTGCCCTCTTCTTGTCCCAGAGGCCTTTGCTGCCTATTACTTCTGTGATAGACTCGTCCTCAAGAAGAAGCAGAGCTTCAGGAATTACTGACTCCTTCATCTGAAGCAGCCTTTGAGCTCCACTGACCTTGCTTGGTGCCTTACATGCAGTTGGCACCTGCTGAGGACTGACTTAAGGGCTAAGGCTGACTGGTGTTCCCTAGGGTTGAGCCAGGCCCATGAGTGTGCTTTCTGTAGTATACAACTCTCATACAATTGGGAACCTAGGCTGAGGATAGCCAGAAATTAGCCCCTTTATCTGAAGAGTAGTGAGGAGGGTGGTGGCAGAGAGGGTGCTGGCAGAGAACACAATGTGACCTTGGCTTTAGTGCCCTGGGGTTACCCCTGGAAATAACCTGTAGGTCTAGGCTTTTCTGCTTCTGATTATTTAATTCCAGCTTAACCTTTTTTCCCCTAATCAGTCCTCTTCAGTATTAGATCTTATTTCTTATTAACAGTCACCCTCTCTTTCTCTTATTTACTTAGGGGTGGAACAGGGCATTATTTCCTTAATCAGGGCTTGTCTTTTTGTCTCTGACTTTGTGTGGCTTGTGTATGAAGGAAACCCACACAGGTGGGCATCTAAAAACAGTGCCCTATAGTACACTCTCTGGTATTGCCATGGGTGCATCATTTCCTCTCTCTGTTTCAGCTCCTCTCCACCAAACTGCCATATTGCCGTGAGAATGTGTGCCTGGCCTATGGTAGTGAATGGTCGGTGTATGCAGTGGGCTCCCAAGCTCATGTCTCCTTCTTGGATCCACGGCAGCCATCATACAACGTCAAGTCTGTTTGCTCCAGGGAGCGAGGCAGTGGTAAGAGTCCTGGTATGCCCCTGAGGCTTATAGCTGCATTGCAGATGAGTTTTGACTTTCAGTTTCTGTGTTGATTTCCAAACAACAATCGTGATCTTTATGGAACTTGGTGTTTGGTAACACACGGAGGGAGCTTAAATACTCGCAGATGGCAACAGAGCTTCAAACACCACAGACAAATTTGTGGCCACAGAAGCCTCAGTGGAAACCAACAGTCAGGATATTGGTGGTTTTCTTATTTCTTCATAGATCTTGACTTTCTGCCCTGTGGTAGTTTTTTGCTGGTGCCCCATCTGAACTATAAAAATCATTTTATGCCAAGAGATGATGTACAGTGAGGAGTTTACAGAGGGCATGAGGAAACATTTGAGGGTGATGTATATATTAGTTATTTTGATTGTGGTGATAGTGTCATGGGTATATACATATGTTAAAACTTCAGATTGTGATTTTAAATATGTACAGTGTATTGTTTGTCAGTTATACCTCAGTAAAGCTGAAGAAAATAGTTTAGTTCTGATCACTGGGTGAGTTGTAGCTTCAGCCTCCCATCTTTTATAGCATATTTTCTCTGAGAGCACTCTTTCTTTATCCAGGAATAAAAAGATTATGTTTGTGCTGTCCTTTAAGATTTCAGTATATCTTTATCTGACATGTTATTTCATCTTACCTAGAACCCTGTAAAAAGCAGGTAGGAAAAGGTAAGGTTAGTGTTAATAACTCTGTTTTATAGATGAGGTGACTGAGACTCAGAGCATTTAAATTCCATGCTCAGTATCTTCTGGATTGGTGGAAGAACAGCCAGGGACTAGAATACAGATTATTCAAGTTAACAGAGTGTATTTTCTTCATCTCACTTTGTTCCCCTTCTCATGCAAAAATGTAGCTACATTATCCTGGGAGTCCTAAAAGGCACAATAAGAATTACAGTTTAGCCTCTTTCTTTCAAGAAGTGTTTATTTTCATTCAGATATTGCAAAAGTGGCTTTTGTTTGGGGTTTGTTTTCAATTTTAGTTAAGATGCTCATGTTTCAGTGCAGAGAGAATAATGTGTGTAAGGAGAGTTTTAAGGGGAAGAGTGATTAGGGTTGGCTGGAATGATGTCTGCAATGAAAAGCTTTAAGAGGGGCGCCTGGCTTGGTGGGTGGAGCATGTGACTCTTGATCTTGGTGTTGTGGGTTCAAGCCCCATGTTGGGTGTAGAGATTAGTTAAAAAAAAATTGTGTTTAAGTTTTAGGGGTACCTGGGTGGCTCAGTTGGTTAAGTGACCGACTCTTGATTTTGGCTTAGGTCATGAGACTCATGTCGGGCTTCACTCTGAATGTGGAGCCTGCTTGGGATTCTCTCTGTCCATCTCTCTCTCTCTCTCTGCCCCTTCTCTGCTCTTTCTCTCTCTCTCAAAATAAATAAATAAACATTTTTTAAAAATTAAAAAAAATGAGGGGCGCCTGGGTGGCTCAGTCGGTTAAGCATCCGACTTTGGCTCAGGTCATGATCTCACGGTCCGTGGGTTCGAGCCCTGCATCGGGCTCTGTGCTGACAGCTCAGAGCCTGGAGCCTGTTTCGGATTCTGTGTCTCCCTCTCTCTCTGACCCTCCCCCGTTCATGCTCTGTCTCTCTGTCTCATAAATAAATAAATGTTAAAAAAAAAATGTTGAAAAAATTTTAAAAAATGAGTCTTAAAAAAATAAAGCTTTAATAAGATATTTTGGTTACTGTTACAGGAGTAGCTTTCATAACTAATAAGAAAATACTGATTCCACAAATATTATCAAGCACTTCCTATGTGCCAAGAGACATCTTCGTACCCCATGCACTTCTTTGATCCACAGACACAGTACCAGATAAAGACCTCTTGCAGTGTCAGATAGGGGTTTTAGGTCAGATAGGAAGAAGTCCTTATTAATATAATGATATATAAATATGCAGGTTACCCTGTTTCAGTACAGGTTTGAAACACAGTGAAGAAGTTATGAGTTTACATATAACAGTTTAGAGTTATGAAAGATGACTCCACAGTAAGTCTAGGGGAGGCAGGAAGGTTCAGGGCACAGTTAAGGTCTTAGGCTAAAGGATCTTAGGCATCATTTGGTCTCTGGCACTTCCCTAAGGTTTATGGGAAGGTCCCTGTTAGTGCATGGATTGGCAGTGTGGCATCAGCATTCTAAGGCTTTTGCATGAGATATACCTGCCATGGGAAAGGCACTGTGTGGTATGTGGGTGCCATGTGAACTCAGTGCTGGAGAAATTCAGGTAGTCAGACCATCAAGTGCATATTCTCCCTACTCATTGCCCTTTCCTTTTTTCTCTCTCAGGGATCCGGTCAGTGAGCTTTTATGAGCATATCATCACTGTGGGCACAGGGCAGGGTTCCCTGCTGTTCTATGACATCCGAGCTCAGAGATTCCTGGAAGAGAGGCTCTCAGCTTGTTATGGGTCTAAGCCCAGACTAGCAGGGGAGAATTTGAAACTAACCACTGGCAAGGGCTGGCTGGTGAGTAAGACCGTGCCTGACATGGTTACTGAACAGTGACAGAAAAATTGTCTTCAGTCTACCCATCTGCTCCCACCCCCACTGATAACACCAGCTAGTCACATACTTTTTCACTGGTAAGAGGTACTCCTTAGAGCAGAGAAAGGCACTTTCCCTTGATTTTGCTTCTGCGTCTACATGTTAATGGGAAAACTGAGGCCCAGTAAGACACACTAATTGATTTAGGATTGCCCCCAGGTGATAATAGAGCAGAAGGAAGGAACCCCCCCACCGTAGCCGCTACTGAATTATTATTGAAGTGTTTGGTCCCAACTGTCCTGAGAAGACCTTAGGTTTGTATAGCAGTTCTTCAGCCTGTTCACTTTTCCCTAATGTTCATTTGGAGAAATGAGGCTCCAGTTCCCATGAGCACCAGTCTCCTGACATCAGGTTAGATGCAAAACCCTCTCCTCTTAAGGAGACCAGAAGGAATTCCTGTCCCTTCCTATCCCCTTTTCTGCCCTATGGCCTAGAGGTGCTAACAATCTCTTTTTCTTCCCATAGAATCATGATGAAACGTGGAGGAATTACTTTTCGGACATTGATTTCTTCCCCAATGCTGTTTACACCCACTGCTACGACTCGTCCGGAACGAAACTCTTTGTGGCAGGAGGTCCCCTCCCTTCAGGGCTCCATGGAAACTATGCTGGGCTCTGGAGTTAATGACAACTAACTCTTTCCCAAAATGTAGAGATTTACACTAACTTCCATCCTTAGTTTCCTTGTTTCTTTTGATTTTCTTCCAATTGTTTGAGGCCCTCATTTTAGTGGGAACACAAGAGTTTGCCTATGGTTTAGGCACTTGACAGGAAGCTCTGTACAGAAATCTGAAGTGTTTTTTGTTGTTTTTTCCTTTTTTCGCTTTTGGTAATCAGAGTTTCTTCTGTCTTTTTTCTTTCTGGCTTCTCAACCAAACATTGTTAATTCTTATTTGTATTTTTTCTTTAAGTGACACACACTCTTCCCTCTCTGGCTTCTGGCAGAGGCTGGCATAGTCATTCTCACCCTTACTTCACTCTTGAGAGGTAGGGTTCCTTTATAATTATGTGGTTGCTGTCAGACTTTCTGTGAAAGTTTGGGGGCTGTCTTTGTGTGTGTGTGTGTGTGTGTGTGTGTGTGTGTGTGTGTGTGTGTGAGAGAGAGAGAGAGAGAGAGAGAGAGAGAGAGAGCAAGCGAGAGAGAGAGAGAGAGAAAGAGAACTTGTGTGCCTGCAAATACCGTGTGTCACTGAAATTACCTGGAGTAAGAATTACTTGTAATTAAAATATTTATAAAAGAAACAACTTTATTCACAGAGTCAGCTTTGGGACTAGTCTTTATCTTGTTTTTTTAAAGTCTAACAGCACTGATTATAGGAAGTAAAAACAGAAAGAAAAACAGTCACCACCAGGAAAACCCTTTGAGTTAGATGGCAGGCTTCCTGGTGACTTTCATGCCAGGACTCCAGGGTGATCCGTCCCCTACCTGTCTTCCCAACCTTGTGTTCCCCAGGTGAGAACACTTCTCTGTGTCATTTCCATGTCATCGTTCCATCTACTGAGCCAGTGGCCACTCCCCTAAAACATCAGGGTTTCCAGATGCAGTTCTCGAGGCTGCAGAAGCATTGGTAGAACTTGGTAAAGAGAATCCCTATCCCAGTCTTCCTTTTCCTTCCCTCAAACAAGACCTGATATGGTATCTCAGGGGCCTGGAGCAGGGGGCCTTACATTTGCTAAGATTCACATACTCAGTCCCCTTGGCTTTGTGGAGAAACTTCTCCTTTGCCTTTCTTCTAATCTTGTGGGTTTTGCTTTGCTTTTCTAAATTAGGTTCAGTCCAGGAGGGTGGGGGTAAGCAGGGGGTTTATCTGTGTGTAGCGAGTGCTTCATGTGTGGAATGTTCATTTTCTTATTACAGTGGGGCTGGGGTTGAAGCCACCTCTCCCACTCTGTTGGCTTAGCCCCAGGGTGGTGGTGGTGGCCTAGAGCCAGCAACATTGTGCATGTAAAAGCATTGATGTGATTAGTAATTTTTTCCTCCCTTGAACTGTGTTTAGTCTGAGGTTTTGAAACTTGCAGGCAACTGACTGACCGTGATGTCCAGTTATTCCTTGCTTTTTACGCATCATGTTGCAGATAGCAGCTGTTCCCATCCACAAATTCCTCCTCCATTCTAAGCACATACTCTGCTTCTGTCAACAGCCCATCCTGGGGGAAAGGAAAAGTCTTATTTATTCCTGCACTCTCATTTCTAAATTGCTCTCCCAGTTATCCCCCTCTGCTCTGGGTGTAAGTGGGAAGATGGAAAAAAAGAGTGCCTTCTCCTTGGTAATGGGGTCTGGTGGGGGGAGGAGACAGCAAGTCCACCCTATCTTGGTTATACAAGGCACATACCACAGTTTCTAGAATTCTCATCTTCTAACCTAGAGAAATAGGTGCTATAAACAGGGAATTAAGTAAAATGCTGGATACTATAGATCTTTTAATTGTCTTAATTTTTTTTTCTATTCTTAAACTACAGGCTGTAGATTTCTTAGTTCTCACAGAACTTCTATCATTTTAAACCAACTTGTATATTAAAAAAAAAAAAAAAAAAGATCTTAAGTAGGATGTTTTGTACTGTTGCCAGACCCTCTTCTGTGATGGGTAATACGTTTGATTGTTTGAGATTTTGTTTTTAAAAATGTAGCACTTGACTTTTTGCCAAGTAAAAAAATAAATATTATTCCAGTTGCAGAGTGGTTTGAGTAAATATGTATAGCCAAGAAGCAGCGGGGTAAAAGCCCCAAATGACTGGTTGAAAGTTTACCTTGGGGGGCTAGGATTGCTTGGAACAGAAGGGGAACACAAGAGTTCCCTCAAAGTTAAGGGCAAGTCAAGTACAATCACACGAACACTTAGACCTACTTGCTCCTGGTCCCCAGCCCTGGCCAAAGATCATTTATTCTGGGGTCCGGGTCCAGTTGAGGATGAATATGCCCAGGCAAGAGGACACAGTGACCAAGGTGAGTGATGCTCTTCCCAGATCTGGTTTGGGGGTGTACCTGAGAGAAAGGCAGACTGCTGAATTGTACCACCCTCCTCATCACCAATCCTGGAAGATTCATCGGGGCTGGGCCACAGAGGCAGGCAAAGCAGTATATTCCTCTGTCTCAAGGCACTTGTTCCTCTCTAGACAAGCTAGATACAGCTGCCTTTTGCACCTACCTTGGAGACTGACTACAGAATAAAATTCATACAGGCATCTACCTATGTGATCAAAGGCCACAAAACAGGAAGGGAGAGGTGAATTAGTTGAGGCAATTAAGAGGGCTTCCTAAAGGAGAAAAACCTTTTCCAAAATGAAGTTTTTAGAATTTCCAATCCATGAGACAGTGATGGGTGTTTGCAAAATGTTCCTTGGTCAAATTATTTCTGGGAAATGCAAATGTAAACAAAGACATGCTTTTTCCCAACCTCAGGTTTTGGTTACTGTGGAACTTGGGTCCATGGAACATGCTCAGAGAAAGGTGATGGGATCTGAGGGGGGACCTGGCCTAGGCTTCGGGCCTCCATGGAATCTTGGCCCTGCTCCTATTTTCCAGCTAGACTTTCCAGCAAAGTATGTATCTCACAGAAAAGCTTTGTGGACTTTATAGGGTCCCTCCCTTTCCTGCCAGTCCCGATTCCCTTGCCATGAAAGAACTTCCTTGTTCTCCCTCAGGCCACATGCCTCGTTCCCCTGGTCTACTTGCTGCTCCCATCATCCTTGGGTCCTTTTACAGAAGGCTTTGGAACCTAATTTATGTTGAGTTCCCTACCCCGCAACTCCAAGAGTTGACTAGTATTAATCAGGCCTTTAGTAGTGTTTTATTTTTATTTTTTAAAGTTCACCCATTTATTTTGAGAGCACCTGTGAGAGCAGGAGAGGGGCAGACAGAGAGGGACAGAGAGAGAATCCCAAGCTGGCTCCATGCCATCAGCACAGGTCCAACATGGGGCTTGAACCCAGGAACCATGAGGTCATGACCTGATCTGAAACCAAAGGTCAGGCCCAACTGACTGAACCACCCAGGTGCTCTTTTTGTTCTGCTTTTTTAAAAAAAGTAATCACCCCACATGGGGCTCAAACTCACGACCCCAAGATTAATATCAGGTCTTCCAACTGAGGCAGCCAGGCATCCCTGGCCTTCTGTGTTTCTAATTAAGCTGAAGACTCCCAGTCTAGCCTCTCTGATCCAACTGCTATCCAGACAGTTCCTAGAGCGGGTACCCAGAAATAGCAAGTCAGGATGTCAAGACCCTTAGCTTAGCATTGGGGTCAATTGTAAAAGTCAGCCAATGACCCAAGTGTTTTTTTCTTTCCTTTCCAATTGGCTGATGTCTGGGAGCCAACAATGGGTGAGGTTGGGGGTGGCTGTCATTCAACGTTACTTGGTTTTAGCCACATCTCATTCATGCTAGTGTGCTGAGATGACTGGATGCTTTGGAAGGGTAGAAATATGGGCTAAGTCTGGAACCACCGATAAAGACAAAACAAAGTTTAAGTTTCTTAACTTGTTTTTTCTGCCCTTCAGCTCCTCCAAAAAATAATCCAGAGAAACAAATGTGAGAAATTTGTTTCTATACTACCACCAGAGAGAGGGGTGAACTGAACTGCTCAAGATGGGGTTGTAAGCTCTTCTGTTTCAGCGCTCCAAGACAGGGCTCTGAGCTGTCCTCTCAAATTCCTATTGGGTTGAGCCTCACATCTAAACACTCCTCTTGATTAGTGTGTAATTGCTGAAGTCAGAATTTTAAAAGGATAATAATACTCATTAACTGAACTCAGTGTCACATGTTTACTGCATTTCTTGTTAAGCACCATTCAGAGCTATAATTAACATCCCTACTGCTATGGACAAGAAGAAAACAAATGAACAGCTTCCCTCACTTGTAGCTACTTTTTTCTTAACTGGTGGCAGCTTGAACAGAGGACTGGAAATAATAAGACTCCAGGGTCAAGGCCATTGCCCATTGCAGAGAACACTGTGCTGGGTACCATGGCCTGAGGTGTGGCGGTTTGGGCCCTGTAATGTATTGCTTATGTGAGAAACATCCTTCATTTTTACTACCACCACCCTCTCTGCTCCTCTAGGCTCTTTTGCTGAAAACACAAAATTATTGTCCCAACCACCATGCTTCAATTTCTACCAAACAATCTTTCTTCCCCCCTGGGAGAGAGGAGTTTTCTATCACTGATTAGAGATCCTGTTGCTATTCCTTGAAGGGGGATATGCTACTCCCAAGTTCTGACCAACCACTCAGGGTAAGTGGACCAAAAGGGGAGGGTATGGGTTCTGTTTTAGTTCTACTGCAGCTGCTTGTGACCGTGACTTTGAACAAGTCTTTTCCCCTCTTTAGTTTTTTCACCTTCTACAATGAGGAGTTCAGATTAGACATTAGATGATTTCCTGGGTCCTTAACATCCACAACTACTCTAGTGCAGGAAGTCTAAAAAATAGGAAGCAATCCCTCCCCTCAAGCAGTTTGTCTTCAAAACAGGTAAATATTATAGCAGGGCTTGTAAAATTTCATTACGTGTCTTATTTTCCTAATGGCTTCTGATAAAACATTGAGAATTGTGGGTTGGATAGTGTCTCCCCAAAATTGAAATCTATCCGGAGCTTCAGAATGTGACCTTATTTGGAAATAGGGTCTTTTCAGATAAAAATAAGGTAAGGATCAAGATGAGATCATACCAGGTTAGGGTAGGCCCTGCAGTGAGGAGTTTCCTATGTAAGAGAGAAAAGGGCATACAGGGACACACAAGACAACATGAAGAGAGACAGATTGGAGTGATGTATCTTTTTTTTTTCAACGTTTATTTATTTTTGGGACAGAGAGAGACAGAGCATGAACAGGGGAGGGGCAGAGAGAGAGAGAGGGAGACACAGAATCGGAAACAGGCTCCAGGCTCTGAGCCATCAGCCCAGAGCCTGACGCGGGGCTCGAACTCATGGACCGCGAGATCGTGACCTGGCTGAAGTCGGACGCTTAACCGACTGCGCCACCCAGGCGCCCCTGAGTGATGTATCTTTAAGCAAAGGAATTCCAGGAGCCACCAGAAGCTGGAAGAGGCAAGGAAAGATTCTCTCCTAGAGCCTTGGGAAGGAGCATGGCCATGCTGACACCCTGATTTTGGACTTCTGGACTCCAAAACTGTAAGGGAATGGATTTCTGTTGTTTTAACACCACCAAATTTGTGGGAATTTGTTTTGGCAGCCCTAGCAAACTAATACAGGAATACTCTGAGGAATTTTCAGATAGCAATTTTTATAAAATCACATGATACGTAAGAAAAAAAATTTTTTGTGATAATACAAAGATGAATGGTATTCACATAATAGTGCTGAGACGTGCAAAAGCAAAAATTAAAGCCCAGAACCACACTTGAATTGATTCTGCCTGACTCTGTCCATTCCAGGACCAAGGCAGTAATCCCCAAACTGCTCACCTCTGGTTGTTTTTTCCTACCTATCTCAAACTGAATATTTTTTTAAAAATTTTTTAATGTTTATTTTTATTTTTGAGAGAGAGAGAGAGAAATAGAGTGTAAGCAGGGGAGGAGCAGAGAGAGTGGGAGACAAAGAATCTGAAGCAGGCTCCAGGCTCTGAGCTGTCAGCACAGAGCCCAACGTGGGGTTCAAACCCACAAACTGGGATCATGACCTCAGCTAAAGTCAGATGCTTAACCGACTGAGCCACCCAGATGCCCCTGAACATTTAAAAAAAAATTTTTTTTTCAACGTTTATTTATTTTTGGGACAGAGAGAGACACAGCATGAATGGGGGAGGGGCAGAGAGAGAGGGAGAATCGGAAACAGGCTCCAGGCTCTGAGCCATCAGCCCAGAGCCCGACGCGGGGCTCGAACTCCCGGACCGCGAGATCGTGACCTGGCTGAAGTCGGACGCTTAACCGACTGCGCCACCCAGGCGCCCCTGAACATTTTAACTTTTACTCAAGGTCATCTTTTCACAGTGCAGATTGTCTTAGGATGCCTTCCTATCCTGAATGTATTGGCCAATAACACGTACAGCTATCTGCAGTCCTCCTTGACAGCAGGAGATAATAGGAGATCTAGCTAAAGCCTGTGATAAACTTGCTCTACTATAGAATCTGCCTTGTGCCTGCCTGTGCAGACCTGAGTTACTAGCCAGGGTGTGAGGAAAGATCAAGGATGCATGAGTCAAGGATAAAGAATGCATGAGTCATTAGGTAAAGTTACCATCGACTATATTCTTTTTAGGCTACTAGTTTATCTGGTGGCTGTGGACTTTATTAGGAAACCTTAACCTATCCAAATGAATTTATTGTGTTGAAAAATTGATTATATCCATTGACCCAGCAGTTTCACTTTTGAGAATTTTAGGAAATGTTCTAGGCAAACATGCAAAGATAGATGTATAAGGATGGTTTGTCATAGCATTGATTATTTAAAAAAAAAAAAACACAAAACTTGGAAGTATCCTAAGTATTAGTAAGGAAATGCTAAATGAAAATTTAAAATATTTCCAAGTAGGGGTACCTGGGTGGCTCAGCTGGTAGCATCTGACTTCGGCTCAGGTCATGATTTTGTGGTTCATGGGTTCAAACCCCATGTCAGGCTCTGCACTAACAGTGTGGACTCTGCTTGGGATTCTCTCTCTCTCCCTCTTTCTCTGCCCCTTCCCTACTTGTGCTTTCTCTCTCTCAAAATAAATAAATGAACTTAAAATATTTGCAGGTCAATCTCATCACAAAAAGAGAGACCACCAGATATTATGTGCCTCCTGATGGGTTACAATAGGAAGTTTCGCTTTTTGTAGGTTTTTTAATGTTTTTTCTTTTTAATTTATTTTTGAGAGAGAGAGAAACAGTATGAGTGAGGGAGGGTCAGAGAGAAAGGGAGACACAGAATCTGAAGCAGGCTCCAGGCTCTGAGCTGTCAGCACAGAACCTGATGCAGGGATCGAACTCATGAACCACAAGATCATGACCTGAGCCAAAGATGGATGCTTAACTGATTGAGCCACGGAGGTGCCCCTGTTTTGCTTTTGTTTTTAAGATTTTATTTTTTAAGTAGTCTCTACACCCAATATCAGGCTTGAACCTACAACCCTGAGATCAAGAGTCACATGCTCAGGGTGCCTGGGTGGCTCAGTCAATTGAGTGTCTCATTTCAGCTCAGGTCATGATCTCGCATTTCTGGAGTTCGAGCCCTGTGTCAGGCCATCTGCTGTCAGCACAGAACTGACTTAGGATCCTCTGTCTCCCTCTCTCCTGCCCCTCCCCCACTTGCGCATGGGCACACACTCTCTCTCTTTCTCAAAAAATAGACAAACATTAAAAAAAAAAAAAAAAAAGGCACATGCTCCACCAACTGAGCCAGCCAGGTGCTCCTGCAATAGGAAGTTAACAGCATTACCTAAGAAGTGTTCTTGCCAGAAAATCAAACTTGATCTGAACAAGCACAGATCTATCTATCAGCTCTCAGAAAATACAGTGACTGGAGGAATATATTAATGGTATAATGGGGATGCAAACAATCAAATTCAGGATGTAGAGGAAATGACCTGTTTTTTTCCCAAGAAACAAGTAGCAAGAAGGACAACTGTAACAGATTAAGGGAGACTTGAGTCATATATATCAAGCAAATGTAATGCATACATAGTGTTTACATCCTGATTCAAAACAATGCAAAACAATGCTACGGTAAAAAGAAAATTAACACTGACTAGATATTAGGTAATAATAATGGTTGTTGGCAATCTGGCTGGCTCATAGGTAGAGCATGTGACTCTTGATCTCAGGTTTGTGAGTTCGAGCCCCATGTTGGGTATAGATATTACTTTAAAAAATTTTTTTAAATAATTATTGTTAATTTTTCTAGGTATAATAATGATATTGTGGTTATGTTTTAATTTATTTTGTAAATATTTTATTTTTTTAAATTTTTTTTTCAACATTTATTTATTTTTGGGACAGAGAGAGCCAGAGCATGAACGGGGGAGGGGCAGAGAGAGAGGGAGACACAGAATCGGAAACAGGCTCCAGGCTCTGAGCCACCAGCCCAGAGCCTGACGCGGGGCTCGAACTCACAGACCGCGAGATCGTGACCTGGCTGAAGTCGGACGCTTAACCGACTGCGCCACCCAGGCGCCCCAATATTTTATTTTTTTAAAGTAATCTCTACACCTAACGTGGTGCTTAAACTCATGACATCAGGATCAAGAGTTTTATGCTCCTCCTACTAAGCCAGCCAGGTTGCCCCATGGTTATGTTTTTTAAAAATCCTTAGCACTTAGAGATATTTATGGATGAAATAACATGAGGTCAAGAATTTGTTTCAGGGGTGCCTGGGGTGATTCAGTTGGTTAAATATCCCACTCATGATCAGGTCATGATCTCACAGTCATGAGATCGAGCCCTGCATTGGTCTCTGCTGAGAGTGGAGACTTCTTAAGATTCTCTCTCTCCCTCTCCCTCTCCCTCTCCCTCTCCCTCTCCCTCTCCCTCTCCCTCTCTCTCTCTCTCTTTCTCTCTCTCTCTCTCTCAGGTGCCTGGGTGGCTCAGTTGGTTAAGCTTCTGAGTCTTGGTTTTGGATCCGGTCATGATCTCACAGTTTGTGGGTTCGAGCCCTGCATCAGGTTCCACACTGACAGTTTGGAATCTACTTGGGATTCTCTCTCTCTGCCTCTCCCCCATTTGTGCTCTCTCCCTCTGTAAAAAAAATAAAATAAATCTATTCAAAAAAAGAAGAATTTGTTTTAAATAATTCAGAAGGTTAAGAGTGCCTGGGTGGGTCAGTCAGTTAAGCGTCAGACTTCCGGCTCAGTTCATGATCTCACAGTTCATGGGTTTGAGCCCTGTGTTGGGCTCTCTGCTGTCAGTGCAGAGCCTGCTTCAGATCCTCTGTCCCCCTATTTCTCTGTCCTTCCCCTGTTTGTGCTCTAGTGCACCCTCTATCTCAAAAATAAATAAACATGTAAGCATGTCAGGTTATTGGGTGGCTGGCTATTATCTGTCACTCTTCCCTACTATCAGTAGGTCTGACTGTTTATCTTGTACATTCTCACATGTGTTCCCATTTGCTGTGTGTGAGAAACTACAGTATAAAGCTTATGGGAGTGAATGGCATTTAAAAAAATAATAATTCAGAAGGTTACTTTTTTTACAGCAATATGTTTATAATTGTTGAAGCTGGTAGATGAGTATATGGGGGCTCCTTATACTAGTGTCTCTAATTTTGTAATGTTAGAAATTTTCCATCATAAAAAAATTTTAATGATATATGCAAGTAAATCTATATGTTCCTTTTTTTTTTTTAATTTGTTTATTTAATTTTTGAGAGCACAAGCAGGGGAGGGATAGAGAGGAAAGACAGAATCCAAAGCAGGATCTGTGCACAGAGCCTGATGGCAGGGCTCAAACTCACACACTGTGATTTCATGACCTGAGCTGGGATCAAGAGTCAGATGCTTAACCCACTGAGCCACCCAGGCACCCCATGTGTTCTGACCTAGAATGACTGCTCAGATATATTATTACATAACAAAGTAGTTACAAACCAGCGTATAAAGCAGGATCTGTTATAAAATTCATACATATCTATATTTAGGTATCGGAAAAATCAGTAGAATGTTATCAATAGAATGTCAGTAGTGGGTCTTTAGCCAGCAGAGTTTCAGTGATAACTTGTATTTTCTTATCGTGTCCTTAAAATGCCCCCTCCCAGTTTTGTTACAATATGTGTTGATTGTGAATAAGCATTTATAATAAAGGATAGTGGACAAAGAATATTGATGTCCTTTGCTCAAAAAGACTAAAACAGGGGCACCTGGCTGGCTCAGTTGGTAGAGCATGCGACTCTTGATCTCTGGTGTTGAGTTCAAGCTCCAGGTTTGGTGCAAAGAAAGAAACAAAAAACTATGGGGTGCCTGGGTGGCTCATTCAGTTAAGTGTTCCACTCTTGATTTCAGTTCAGGTCATGATCTCACAGTTCGTGGGTTTGAGCCCCGTGTCAGGCTCTCCTCTGGCAGTGTTGAGCCTGCTTGGGATTCTGTCTCCCTCTCTCTCTGCCCCTCCCCTCCTTGCTCTTTTTCTCTCTCTCTCTCAAAATAAATAAACACTTAAAAATTAATTTATTACTTAACATTATTGAAACCTTCAAAACAGGGTCAATAAATTCAAAAAGGAGACTATGATTAACTCAGTTTATAATTCAGCAACATTTGCTGGTCAAAACTGTAATGGTATATATGGAGAGTGGAATGAATTTCTCTCTCTCAAAATAAACAAATGAATATAAAAAAAAACAACAACAAAACTTGGGGCGCCTGGGTGGCTCAGTCGGTTAAGTGTCCGACTTCAGCTCAGGTCATGATCTTGTGGTTCACGAGTTCGAGCCCCGCGTCGGGCTCTGTGCTGACAGCTCAGAGCCTGAAGCCTGCTTCCGATTCTGTGTCTCCCTCTCTCTCTGACCCTCCCCCAATTCATGTTCTGTCTCTCTCTGTCTCAAAAATAAATAAACGTTAAAAAAAATTTTTTTTTAAAAACCAAAAAACTAAAACATTCCTCATTTCCCTTTCCTTTGGCATGAACGTTCTGTTTAGGGCAGTTAGCTCATTCATCCTCTCAACTTTCCTTTTCAAAACTGTTCTCAATCAAACAAGAAACTACTCACAACAAACTCCAGTTAAAATAATCTTCTCAAAAGTCTTCCATGATCACATCTCTCCACAGGGAGCCTGGCTTTTTGGGGTCTTTCCAAGCACAGACAAATACTGGGTTGTCCTGAGAGACCAGAAACTTCTGGGGAGACTACTGGGTAAATTCCCTTGGGCCAATGAATCCATCATACATCCAGTAGGGGGAGCCAGACCTTAGTTCCCAAACTCTTGGAGGTATCATTCCTGCATGAACTCAACATGGAGTGTGAGCAAAGATACACACAATACACATTTTTGGAGGCAGGCAGAGCTGTAATATCAGTCTTGAAGGAAGATTTTTTTTGTTTGCTTTGGGTTTTTGTTTTGTTTTGGGTTTGTTTGTTTGTTTTGCTATAATGAACTTTTCAGAGTAGCAATCCTTGAACCAAGTTCCCCTTTACATTTATGAACAGATACGATTCACAAAAAGATGCGCACATAACTTCTCAAAAGTATGTGTGTATGTGTGCATGCCTATGTGGCTTAAAGTTAGGCAGGAGGCAGCTTGGAGAAAGAGCGCTGGATCTGAGGTTGAAGTTAAATCCTTTCTCTAATGATTAACCGGCTCTTTGGCTGTAAGCTATTTGAATCTCTGGGCTGATTGTGAACTTCAGCGATAAGAGATGTGAAGGTTCTTTGAAATAGAGCACAACTATAAAGCATTCTCAGGGCTCCGAACAGCCTGAGCCATCTATTGAGATTTCACAGTCCCAGGGACATGGCAGATCTCCCTTACTTAAACTCAGTCCAAATAATCTTGACTATAGGGCAGCCAGGAGCATGAGGACTAGCTGGTGTTTACTTTGACAAAAAGCTGCAAGTCTTCAAGCATCTAGCCAGTCTTTTACCTAAACAGGAACCATGAGCCTTTTTATCCCTCCTGGTTGCAACCTCCCCTTTTAGCCACAGACAGATGAGGGGCTTAGCTAGGCTGACCACACGGGAGTAAGAATCCATGTGTGACCCTTCCCCCAAGACACTGGGGACCCAAGCAACCCTGGAGAGAGCTGAAATCTGGGCTCCCTGAGACACGGAGAGGCAGCTTCTCAGATAACACTAAGAACTCTGCTAGAGACTGAGCTGGTAGAATTGGAGAAAGGCCTCAGGGAAAGAGGCATTGGTACTCATACTTCCCCTACTCCAACTTTTGCCCCTGCTGATCAGGGTTACGGGATGACGAACATCAGCTTTGCCCCATTAGCAAGGCTTCAGCAGCTACAGATCCAGGTTGGGTCCACCTGTGTTTAGTGTCAGGTGCTGATTTGTGTTTTCCCTGAGTTCTTGCCCTGTCCCAGGTCTCTGCACCTTCTATAGCTAGCTGGGGCTCCATTTGGGGACAGTGGTTTTCTGCAGGGGTTATTCCTCAGCAGGTCATGTTCAGGCCTGCAGGAACTGGTTTAACTTGCTTCTGAGAGTCTTGACTCCACCCCAGACTCCTTTGGCTTCAGGGTAGGGAGTTGGAGGGGTGGGGGAGGAGGAGACAAGATACAACCAAAGGGAACAATGAAGTCAGGAAATCCCTGAAGAAGTAACTTTACTCTGAGGGAGGAGAGGGTCCCGCAGGCTTCCCTGAGGTTCCACCAACCTATCTCTTCACAGGTCACAGGAGACTCCAGCCTTTCCTATAGTTAGCGTCACTCCTGGTTCTCCAGGATGTTGTGCTCTTAGAGAAGTCTTCCCTGCCCATCACCACTGCACAGCTCTCCAGGAGCAGTCATCTAATGGACAGGACTCACCCTCTGTAAAACTAGACTCACGTTCAAGGTCAGGACCTGACCTGTTATCCGAATGAACCTCCACCAGGTCTGTGTGGAGTCAGCCCCTGGAAGCTTACATCCACCTATCCAGTCTTCTGCTTCCATCAGTATGACAGGTCAGTGCCCTAACTTGCAGCTTTCTTGTCTCTTATGTTCCTGGTGATTTGCTGTGTTGTATACCTCAAGGCCAAATTAGGAGGGCATAAACAAGCATTGTCTGAAATTCTAGTAAATAAAATGTTGATAGGTGTGTTTTCCTTGTCCCTGGCTTCTGATTATGTTTAGCCAATGGAGATTAGGAGGATGAAGAAGGCTGTGACAGTGTTTATGCCCCAGCACATACTCCACCTTCTGAAAAGCGAGTCCCTGTAAACCCATCCGGTATCCCTTTCCATATACTCTCTGCTCCCTGCCTGTGTCCCCTCAAATCCAGTAGTGATTATGTTTCCCCACTGTCACTAGCCCTGGGGTACAGCACCATCTCTTGTTGCCTTTCCTTTAAACTCTCTTCAGAAAACAAAACAAAAACCCCTCTCCTCGGTTACCCGTTTCTTGCTGGGACCCTGAAAGATAGGACAGATATCACAAAGATAGATGAATCACCACCTAACCTGTCACTTGTCTGTGGGAACTTAACAAGTAACTCAAACTTTCTGAGCTTCAGTTTCCTCATATGTAAAATACTACAGGGAAAGGAAAGGTACTCTGAGGTCACTTTCAGCTCTCAGAATCTTTGGTTCTAAGGTGATAAGTGTAGCTACAGAATTCAACCAGGAAAACATGAGTCAGAATGGAAAAATATGTAGAATTATTGCATTGGGCATTTGGGTGCAGGGGTTAGGGGTTACCGCAGAGTTAAAAGTTGGTAGGAAAAAAGTCAAGAAATGGGTCCATCTATGCCGCCTGTAATTTTTAAGTTTAGTCCTTTCCAAGAAATTCTCTAGAGTTGTGGTAGGAATCAGCTTTTATTTTATCTTTAGCTCTGTATTTGTCTTCTCTTATTAGAAAATGTAGGAAAAATGGGGCACCTGGCTGGCTCTTGATCTCAGGGTCGTGAGTTCAAGCCCCACATTGGGTGTGGAGCCTACTTAATATAAAGTAGCAAGAATATCGTTCTCCTTTGTTTTTTCTCAATCTATTTCTTTTAATCTCTTTCTATGTATCTAGTCTCTCTGTATTTGTTTCCTTTTAATTTCTCTGTTTCTCTCCATTAAGACAAAGAAAAGGGGGAAAAAAAAGGGACATTTTCCTCAGTGGGGGGGAATCAGGAAGTTCCTGAACAAAGGCACCTAGAAGGCACACAAATGAGGCAGCCAGAACTGACCTGCCCCTGGAACTGCTGGAAACTTTGGGCGCTGGCGTTTTCCCAGGCCAGACCAAGGCTGACCATTAGTTTTAACTCTACACTTTGGACTGAATTTATTTTGAACAGAATTCACCTGGCTATCTCTATCACCACTCAGGTGCCTTGTACGTGTGATTTCAAAAAAAGTGCTTAAGTACCAGAAAGGGAGGCTGAGATTTCTTTTTAACTGGAGTCATAGCTCTGTGGAGTAGGCATTAATTATTATCACTTCACTTTACAGATGAGGAAACTGAGGCTCATTGGGCAAAGAAAGTTGCCTGCACTGGAGTCTGTGTTCTCCATTACCTCACTTTACTACCTTCAGGTTTATATTGTAACTTAATGTAACTTGATGTATCCTGTAGCTTGAAACAGGTATGGTGGGAGTATTTGTGTCACAGAAATTAGCAAATGCTACACAAATCAGGGCTTGTTTTGTTGTTAAGGCTTAAAGTGATGCAGAAACGCCTGGGTGGCTTGGTTGGTTAAGAGTCCGACTTCAGCTCAGGTCATGATCTCATGGATTGTGAGATAGAGCCCTGCATCAGGCTCTGTGCTGACAACTCAGAGCCTGGAGCCTGCTTTGGATTCTGTGTCTCCCTCTCTCTATGCCCCTCCCCTGCTCATGCTCTTTCTCTCTGTCTCTCTCTGTCTCTCTCTCTCTCTCTCTTTCTCTGTCAAAAATAAATAAACGTTAAGAAATTTAATTTTAAGAAAGTGATGCAGATGCAAAGGCACAGGGAGATGCAGAAACCCCACGAAAGAGACGGGAAGATCATCCCCCAAAATAGTCTTGGATCTCAATAACTTCCAGATGGGTGGCATTCCCACTCATGTGTAACCTTTTAAAGTAAACTCCTTTTAGAGTACCTGGCTGGCTCAATTGGAAGAACATACATCTTGGTGTTGTGAGTTTGAGCCCCAGATTGGGTATAGAGATTATTTAAAAAAAATTTTTTTTTTAATCTTTATTTTTGAGAGAGTCAGAGTGCGAGTAGGGAAGAAGCAGAAAGAGAAAGAGAGAGAGAGAGAGAGAGAGAATCTGAAACAGGCTCCAGGCTCTGAGCTATTAGCACTGAGCCTGACATGGGGCTTGAACCCACAAACCACAAGATCATGACCTGAGCTGAAGTGGTATGCTTAACTGACTGAGCCACCCAGGCATCCCTGGGTGTAGAGATTAATTAATTAATTAATTAATTAATTATTAAGAGACAAGAGAGAGAGCAGGAGCAGGGGGAGGGACAGAGATAGGGGGAGACACAGAATCTGAAGCAGGCTCTAGGCTCCAAGCTGCCAGCACAGAGCCCAAAGCAGGGCTCAACCCACAAACCACAAGATCATGACCCAAACCAAAGTCAGACACTCAACCAACTGAGCCACTCAGGTGCCCCAAGATTTTTTTTTTTTTTTTAAAAGCAAGTAGGGGGTGCCTGGCTGGCTCAATCCATTAAGCATCTGACTTCAGCTCAGGTCATGATCTCTGGAGCCCACTTTGAATTGTGTGTCTTCCTCTCTCTCTGCCCCTCCCCTGCTTGAGCATGCGCTTTCTCTCTCTCTCTCTCTCTCAAAAATAAATAAGCATTTAAAAAAACACAAAAAAAATAAACTTAAAAAAAAAATAGGGGCGCCTCAGTGGCTCAGTCGGTTAAGCATCTGACTCTAGATTTTGGCTCAGGTCATGATCTCATGGTTCGTGGGATAGAGCCCTGGGTCAGGCTCTATGCTGACATTGTGGAGCCCTGCCTGGGATTCTCTCTCTCCCCCGCCCCCTCTCCTGTGCTTGTCCTCTCTCTTTCTCTCAAAATAAATAAATAAATATTTAAAAATAACAAAAATAAAATAACCCTTTTTTTAAGGCTTCCTGATAGCAATAAATGATCATTTCCCAGTGCAGTGTGTGTGTGTTTAGATATAACTTATGTAGCAGCATCTGAGTGGCTCAGTTGGCTGAGCATCTGACGACTTTGGTTCGGGTCATGATCTCACAGCTCATGAGTTGGAGCCCCGCATCGGGCTCTGTGCTGACAGCTCAGAGCCTGGAGCCTGCCTCAGATTCTGAGATTCCCTCTCTCTGCCCTTCCCCAACTCGTGCCATGTCTCTGTCTCTCAAAAAATGAATAAACATTAAAAAAAATTTTGATATAACTTATGCAAAATAAAATGCAGAACTATTAAATATTCAGTTCATTGCATTTTAACTGTGTATACACCAGGCATCCACCTTCCAATATAAGGCACAGAACATTTCATTGACCCCAGAAAGTTCATCCAAGCCTCTAACCAGTAAATTTCCATCATGGTTACCAACCTGCCCTCCCCCAACCACTTTCTGATTTCTTTTCTTTTCTTTCTTTCTTTCTTTCTTTCTTTCTTTCTTTCTTTCTTTCTTTCTTT
>NW_024412401.1:19422452-19442289 GCF_014898765.1 Herpailurus yagouaroundi | reverse complement strand
TTTCTTTCTTTCTTTCTTTCTTTCTTTCTTTCTTTCTTTCTTTCTTTTCTTTCTTTCTTTCTTTTGACAGAGAGAGAGGCAGAGAGAGAGGGAGACACAGAATCCAAAGCAGGCTTCAGGCTCTGAGCTGTCAGTACAGAGCCCCATGAGGTCTCCAACTCACAAACTGCGAGATCATGACCTGAGCCAAAGTCAGGCACTTAACGGACTGAGCCATCCAGGCTCCCCTCTGATTTCTTTGAAGTCAACAGTGTTTCAGTCTTCCAGTTGCTCAGGCCAAAAGCCCTGGAGTCAACCTTGACTCATCTTTTGCTCTGACATCTGACATCCAACCCATCAGCATTTCATGTTAGGTAGATTTCAAAATATATCTAAAATCTAACTGCATATATATATATATATATATATATATATATATATATACACACACACACACACGCACACACACACACACACACACACACACACATATATATATACACATACAACAAAATACAATAAAATAAAATCTACCTGCTTCTCATCAACTCCACTGCTGTCTCCATCTTCCAAGCCACATCATCTCTCACCTGACTGGTCTCTAGCTTCCTCACATTCCCATGTTCTCCCCCTACTGTCTATTCACACAGCTGCCTGAGTGATCTTTTAAAAATGTAAATGGTATGCCTGTGTAAAACTCTTCATTGCTTACTGTCTCTTAGAGTAAAATGGACCTCAAAGTCTCTACTATTTGACCTACAAGGTCCTCTCCACCTTTTGGATCTCAATCTACTCCTCCTCACTGGCTTACCAGGCTCTAGCTAAGCCAGACTCTTTGATGTTCCCCTGAACAAACAAGCACATTCTTACCACACAGCCTTTGTCCTTGCTGGTTCCTCTACCTAAGATGCTCTGCACCTGGCTCACTCATTCAGTTCATTTAGGTTTCTGCTCAATGGTTATCTTATAGAGAACTTCTCAGATTGCCCATGCAAAATAGCATGTTTTCCTCTGACACTCTGACCCCTGACTACTTTATGATTTCTCCCTAGTCCTTAACACCTCACATTATATTTGTTTACTGTGTTTCTCCCAGTGGTTGTGCTAGTAAAATGTTTAACAACTAGCTCTCTGAAAAGTATGAATGCATGTATATATATATGTACAATTTTATTTATAAACTTTATTTTACTTTATTTATAAAGTTGATAAGACACAGTTTGCAAATAATAACAAAATACTCTTTTTTTTTAATGTTTACTTATTCTTGAGAGAGAGGGAGAAAGTTCACACGAGCGAGCACGAGCGGGGGAGGGGCAGTGAAAGAGACACAGAATTCGAAGCAGGCTCCAGGCTCTGAGCTGGCAGCACAGAGCCCGACTGGCGCTGGAACCCGCAAACCGTGAAATCATGACCTGAGCGCAAGTTGGACGCCTAACCAACTGAGCCACCCAGGGGCCCCACAAAACATACTCGTTATTGTAAATTCCATATTCTCACTGAATGCTTTTGTTGGTATCTGCCAGACTCTTGTAACCATAGCCAATCTATCTTTGCAACTAATAAGTGTAGCTCCGACATAAATGTGGTTGATATTTTCACTTACAGGGGGAGTCTTTTCCAACACCACCAAGCAATTCCCTAGTTTTCAGGTGCACACAGACTGGGTATCCTACACTTTAACTCAATTTTGACACTATCTACCTGTGTCAGTCCCGCAAGATTGCCCCACTTCAGATGCCAGCTGCAAGGTCCAGGTTGTTACTTCTGCTTTTGACCCACCTGTTGTAAACCAGAGGTTCCCACGACCTCCTCCTTGGGTTCGGTGATCTGCTCAGCTCACAAAGCTCAGGGAAATATTTACGTACATTTATCAGTTTATTATAAAGGATAGGGGCACCTGGGTGGCTCAGTTAAGCGCCTAACTCTTGTTTTCGACTCAGGTCATGATTTTACAGTTCGTGAGATCGAACCCCTCTATGCTGATAGTGTGAAGCCTGCTTGGGATTCTCTCTCTCCCTCTCTCTCTGCCCCTCCCCTGCTCGCTCGCTCTCTCTCAAAATAAAAAATTAAATTTAAAAATTAAAAAACATACTATAAAGGATACAGGTGAGCAGCCAGATGAAGAGGTATACAGGTCGAGGTCCAGAAGGGTCCTTGAAGACAGGAGTGGAACTGGAGTGCATGACCTTCAGGCAAATGGAGCTCATCAAATCTTCCCTTTGACCCTTCGGTCAGTGGATGAAAGTTCCAACCCTCTAATCACTAGGTCTTTTTGGTAACCAGCCCCATCCTGAGGCTATGTAGAAACCCCACCCTAACTCACCATTAGCATAAACTCAGTTGAAAGAGAAAAGGCTTGTTTTGAATAACAAAAGACATTCTGATTACTTGAGAAATTAGAAAGATTTTAGAGGTCTGTGCAGGGAACCAGGGACCAAATATATTCATTTCTTATGATCCAGTGAAGCAAAGCAAAAGTGTAGGAACTTCACTCATTTATTAGTGAAGTGACCAACTTCCTTGCCAAATTGAATAGTAGCTTTTGAATACTGGAAAAAAATATTTAATATTTGCTGTATTCACAGTGTTAACAGCTATAGACATGACACAATTCTAAGTTTAATTTGCATGATTAACATATTTTGTCTTTCTTGAATCCAGTGAACAAAACAAGTACTGATTTGTAGCATTTGCTGATTCCTATAGTGTAAATAATCCAAACATAGCCTATTTTAAGCTACCAACATGATATCACTGAACACAGGTTAGGAAGAAATGCACAGTATTTTATAGTTTTCCACCTCACAGATAGATACAAGAGCACAGATAACAGTGAAACTATTAGAAGGGAATGAATTTGAGTATTTTTTTTTTAAATATTTTTTTAATTTTAGAGCATGAGGGGGGAGAGGGCAGAGGGAGAGAAAGAGAATCTTAAGCAGGCTCCATACTCAGCACAGAAACCAATGTGGGTCTTGATCCCACAACCCTGGGATCATGACCCGAGCTGAATCAGGACTCGGACGCTCAACAGACTGAGCTGCCCAGGCACCACATGAATTTGAGTATTTTTTCTTTATTTTTAGAATAACGTATTTAATTTTAAATTTATGTAATTTAATTTTTGACAGCTTGCAAAATTCCTGAAAATTTAGCAGCCGGCTCTCACAAGCCAGCTCCAGCACACCCTGGTTTCCTTACTAGGCTGTACGCTCCAGGAAGATAATGTGTAGTGAACTCAATAGATGCTTCTTGAATAAATTAATGGAGGTAATTTTAGTGGTATTAGTTCCTTGCCACCTAAAGTGCCTGACTAAATTTTGGTTAGGGGACATGGAGGTGAGCACTATTTGAGCTATCATGACTTGTCTAAAGAAATCTGGAAGAACATTGGATAAAGGGGGTAAATTTGTCAGGGAGGCCTGAAATCACCAGAGTGGGGATGAGGAAAGTGGCAATGTCCATAACATTATCACTTCAGTCATCCTCCACAATACCACCTTAACTATTATTGTTGTTACTATTATTGTTATTGTTATTATTATTTTAATGTTTATTTATTTTTAAGAGAGAGCATGAGTGGGGAGGGGCAGAGACAGAGGGAGACAGACACAGCACAGAGCCTGACGTGGGGTTCAAACCCACAAACCACGAGATCATGGCCTGAGCCAAAGTTGGACGCTCAACTGACTGAGCCACCCAGGCACCCCCCAAACTATTATTTTTCAAAAATACATTTCAAAAATACATCTCTGACAGTTCTTCCAGCCTTCAAGATAAAATTCTAAATTTTATCTAGGCCCTTCGTGTTTCCACCTTACCATATCCAACCTTACCAAACCATTCATCTTCCCCTGAATGTGTTTTATGCTGTTCTGTCAGCAGATCTTTGCCTGTGCTACAGTCCCTACCACCAGGAATTGCCCTTCTACTACATTCTAACCCAGAGAAATGTCCATTTTTCACATCCTGCTTGCATAGTTTCTCCTCTCTGAGGTCTTAGCTGGTGCCTCATACCCTCTGGCATAACTCATTTTCTATTTCCATACACTTAAAGAATTTACACTGGGGGCGCCTGGGTGGCTCAGTCAGTTAAGCGTCCGACTTCGGCTCAGGTCATGATCTCACGGTCTGTGAGTTCGAGCCCCACGTCAGGCTCTGTGCTGACAGCTCAGAGCCTGGAGCCCGTTTCAGATTCTGTGTCTCTCTCTCTCTCTGCCCCTCCCCTGTTCATGCTCTGTCTCTCTCTGTCTCAAAAATAAATAAACATTAAAAAAATAATAATAAAAGAATTTTCACTGAGGAGATGTTGGTCAAAGGGTACAAACTTTCAGTTATAAGATGGATAAATACCAGGGCTCTAAGGTATAGCATGGTGACTACAGTTAACAATACTGTATTGTGTACCTCAAAGTTGCTATGAGAGTAGAACTTTAATGTTCTCACCATAACAACAACAAAATGTAATTACATGAGATGTAGCATTTGTTGACTAACTTTATTGTGGTAAACATTTAGCAATGTGTATGTGTATCAAATCATCATATTATCTCTTCTTAGCCTTTTGGCTAAGATCAAGTGCAAATCATCATATTGTATGCCTTAAATTTGCACAATGTCATATATCAACTACAGCTTAGTGAAGCTAGGGTGGGGGGTGGAGGGAAGAACAGACGTTATCTCTTTCCCAGATAGATTATGAAAGCCTTGAAAACAGAACCCGATTCATTGTCTCCCATCACTTAATATAGTCTCAAGCATTTATCTAGTAGGCAACAACATTTTTTTATTTAAGGGGCAACCTGGGGAGAGGAAAGCTTAACGGCTAATTTCTCTGGGCCTCAGAGCTCCTCTTTAATTTTTTTTTTCCAACGTTTATTTATTTTTGGGACAGAGAGAGACAGAGCATGAACGGGGGAGGGCAGAGAGAGAGGGAGACACAGAATCAGAAACAGGCTCCAGGCTCTGAGCCATCAGCCCAGAGCCTGACGCGGGGCTCGAACCCACGGACCGCGAGATCGTGACCTGGCTGAAGTCGGACGCTTAACCGACTGCGCCACCCAGGCGCCCCTTCCTCTTTAAAAGAAGGCTAATGTTTCCTTGCCTGCCAGGAAGTTGAAGTTGATGAGCTCATAGTCATTTCCCAGATACATAACCTACCTCACAATTTTCCCTAGAGCAGAGCCTGGTATCAAAAATATTGAGAAGCACTGTGGTTTCATCCTTTAACCAAAAGGCATTTGATCTTACTTTAAGAAGGCAAGATTAAATAAATAAATAAATAAATAAATAAATAAGCCAACAGGTGTAGCCATTCTGTCCCTGTGAAAGGCCATAGTGAACTATCTTTGTCCCTGAATAGGGCCCAAGCTTCTGGGAGATTAGTGTTTGGCTGGAGGAATGTCAGGGTAGTCTGAGCTGAACAGGTTGAACCCCCTCCTTTCCTCCAAGTGTACTGTACAAGGTGCACTTTCTTCCATAGCCAAGCCAGGAATTATAGTCATGTTTTTCAGAGCAGATTTCTCCTGGTAACTATCATGTGTATGTTCTTGGAAGCTCAAAAGGAAAGTTTTGCTTAAGTTCACTCAGTAATTACAAATGGACATGTGGGGTGCTTGGCTAGATCAGTAGGTAGAGCATGGGACTCTTGATATCTGGGTCCTGAGTTCAAGCCCCATGTTGTGTGTAGAGGTTACTTAAAACAAACAAACAAACAAACAAAACAAAACAAAATCGACATGCAAGTGAGTGCTCAGTGAAAAATATTCTTTATTTAGCGACCACAGCTGGCCCACCCTCAAGTTGGCAGAACTGGTGTCACATCAGCAGAGAATCTGAGGGGGTGGCCTCATCTAAAATATCTACCCCTCCACCTGTCATTCCACCATTAGAGCTTAATTCCTTAGTGTCTCTGAGGAGGCTTTACTGCATCTAGAGACCCTACTGACATTCCAGTTCCTCTGGAAAGAGTATTTAGCAGGATTAGTAACAAGAGGAAATAAATTCTTTAACCTAACATTCAAGACATACAATCAGATGCTACTAACCTCTATAACTTTATCTTCCACTACATTGATCCCTAAAAAAACTTTCCCTTCAGCCAAACTGGTCTTTGAGCCTACCTTGCAGTTATTTTCCCCCTGCCTGTTGTTAACACAGCTTCCCTTGCCTGCCTGAAATATCTGGGCACTCTGTCTCTCTTTATTTATCACCTACTATATGAAGTGCTGTGTCAGGGATTTTTTTTTTTTTTTTTTTTGGTAATTGTTCACAGCACCCAGAACAGAGCAAGGCACGTAGTAGGCATACAATAAAACTTGCTTCTTATTCTGCTCATCTGTAGAATTTTTTACATTCTAATTTGGATATGCACAGATGACTGGGTATAGGTTTCTATATCTTTTTCGTAAGCAAAATGTAGAAGTGCAAGAGGGAGTTTTACAAGATAACTATTTGAAAGCATCACTCTTCATTTTTAAAATATTTATTGAGGGAAACCTGGGTGGCTCACTTGGTTAAGCATCTGCCTTCAGCTCAGGTCATGATCTCACGGTTCATGAGCTCGGGCCCCACATCGGGCTCTCTGCTGTCAGTGCAGAGCCTGCTTTGGATCCTCTGCCCCCTCTCTTTCTGTCCCTCTCCCACTCACTCTCACTCTCTCAAAAAGAGATAAATAAACTTAAAAAATTATTGGGTGGGGCACCTAGGTGGCTCAGTTGGTTAAAGGTCCAACTCTTTTGATTTCTGCTCAGGTCATGATCTCAGTTCAGGATACTGAGTTCCATTTCAGGGCTCTCTCTTTCAAAGTAAATAAATTTTTAAAATAAAATAAAATCTTTAAAAATATGTCATTTTATTATTACTTTTTAAATGTTTATTTATTTATTTTTAAGAGAGAGAGAGAGAAAGCATGCACAGTTAGAGGAAGGGCAGAGAGAGAGAGAGGGGAAGACACAGAATCTGAAGCAGGCTCCAGGCTCTGAGCTGTCAGCACAGAGCCCAATGTGGGGCTCAAACCCACGAGCTGAGCTGAAGTCGGATGCTTAACCAACTGAGCCACCCAGGCGCCCCCCCCAAAAATATGTCATTTTAAAAAATAATACTTCAGGGGCGCCTGGGTGGCTCGGTCGGTTAAGCGTCCGACTTCGGCTCAGGTCATGATCTCACTGTCCGTGGGTTCAAGCCCCGCGTCGGGCTCTGTGCTGACAGCTCAGAGCCTGGAGCCTGTTTCAGATTCTGTGTCTCCCTCTCTCTGTGACCCTCCCCCATTCATGCTCTGTCTCTCTCTGTCTCAAAAATAAATAAACATTAAAAAAAAATTTTTTTTAATAAAAAATAAAAAATAATACTTCAGAATTACTCTGGGGATGTAAAAGTAATTTTTGTAATTTTTAGTGTAAAAATTTACACTAAATTTAGTGGGCTGGCACTTCACATGCTCTAAAAATTTTAGATTTTCTTCCCTTCTCTTTATTTATTTCTTAAAGTTTATTCATTTATTTTTGACAGAGAGAGAAAGCATGAGTGGAGGGAAGGATGGAGAGAGAGAATCCCAAGCAGACTCCCCTTCATCAGTGCAGAGCCCAACTTGGGGCTTGATCTTGGCAACTGTGAGATCATGACCTGAGCCAAAATCAAGAGTCCCATGCTTAAGCAACCAAGTCTCCCAGGCACCCCTTCCCTTCTCTTTAAACTATAAGCATTGTTTGTGCCCATCCAGGGATGTCAAAAAACCAACAAACCAAAAAAGAAACAAACAATAACAAAGACAAACAAAAACCACAAACATTTACTGAGACCTCTCTCTGAGTATCATGAGGGAATTTAGAACAAGTACAAGATAAGATTTTCTGCTAATTTACAATCTTTGATTAGTTAGGCTACACATATGAAGAATTAGTAATACTGTGAGACTGGGAGGGTTAATAAGGGCTGGCATCCCCTGGAGAGGAGGTGGGATCTGTGTTTCTTGGAAAGGAAGGTGTTGGGGAATAGTGCAGGTCATGAAGATCTTGGGATGTAGAATGGAGGAGCTGCAATGAATACGAGAGAAAAATAAAGTGGGACAAGTTGGAAGAACCAGATTATGGAGGGCTTTGAGAAGTAGGCAGAATTATTTTACATGTTTTTCAAAGTACAGTGTTGACTTTTGAGCATAAGAGTGACATATTTAAAAATATAATTTCTCTATGTATTTAAAATGCACTTGCTCTAGGGGTGCCTGGGTGGCTCAGTCAGTTAAGCATCCAACTTCAGTTCAGGTCATAATCTCACCGTGGTGGGTTCCAGCCCTGCATCAGACTCTGCACTGACAGTGTGGAGCCTGCTTGGGATTCTCTCTCTCTCTCTCTCTCTCTCTCTCTCTCTCTCTCTGCCCCTCCCCCTGCTCATGTGTGCTTGCTGTCTACTTCTCAAAATAAAACAAATAGGGGCGCCTGGGTGGCGCAGTCGGTTAAGCGTCCGACTTCAGCCAGGTCACGATCTCGCGGTCCGTGAGTTCGAGCCCCGCGTCGGGCTCTGGGCTGATGGCTCAGAGCCTGGACCCTGTTTCTGATTCTGTGTCTCCCTCTCTCTCTGCCCCTCCCCCGTTCATGCTCTGTCTCTCTCTGTCCCCAAAAAATTAATAAACGTTAAAAAAAAAAAAAAAAAAAAAACAAATAAACTTTTTTTAAAAAAGCTATTAAAAAAATAAGAATAAAAAATAAAATGTGTTCACTCTACAAAAGACAGATATGCTAACATCATTAAAGGACATATTTATGTGTTAAATGAGGTCTTTGACCTTGAGGTCCACTGAAGGTTGGGTGTAAGTAAGGTGGAGAGGTAGAAAGTGTTATATTATTTTTTAAGTTATTATTTTAATTAATTAATGGAGTGTTCTATTCTTTTTTTTAATGTTTATTTATTTTTGACAGAGAGAGAGAGAGACACAGCGGGAGCGGGGGAGGGGCAGAGAGAGAGGGAGATACAGAATCGGAAGCAGGCTCCAGGCTCTGAGCTGTCAGCACAGAGCCCGATGTGGGGCTCGAACTCACAGACCATGAGATCATGACCTGAACTGAAGTCGGATGCTTAACACCCAGGCACCCCTGGAGTGTTCTATTCTTAATCAGACAGTAATGACCCTAGGTCTTTCTACTTCCCAAACTATGTGATTACCAGAACTAAAATAATATCTTCCAAGAGGAGGGAAGATAATTCTTTGCCAGCCCCTAATCTTCCTGCTTAGTAGAACTCTAAACGTTCCATCTGTATTAGCTTGCTAGCATTGCTCTAAGATAGTACCACACACTGGGTGACTTGAATAACAGAAATGTATTTTCACAGTTTTGAAGGATAGAAATCCAAGATCAAGATGTTGGCAGGATTTTTTTTTTTCCTGAGTCCTCTCTCCTTGGCTTGTAGATGGCTATCTTCTCCCTTTGTCTTCACATGGTCTTGCTTTTTCTCCCTCCCTGCACTGACATCAGTCATATTGGATTACTGCCCACACCAATGACCTCATTTAACCTTAATTATTTCTTTTCTTTTAAGTTTATTTATTTTGAGAGAGAGAGAGAGCAAGCAAGGAAGGGGCAGAGAGATATAATCCCAAGCAGGCTCCTCACTGTCAGCTCAGAGCCTGATGTGGGGCTTGAACACACAAACTGTGAGATCATGACCTGAGCCCAAACCAAGAGTCCGTCCCTTAACTAGGGAGCCACCTAGATGCCCCTAACCTTAATTACCTCTTTCAAGACCCTATCTACAAATACAGTCACATTCTGTAGTACTAAGTTAGTATTTCAGCATATGAATTTGAGGTGGACATAATTCATCCCTTAATTTATTATATTTATATGTCTTGGACTCATCTCTTAAGAGCATACAGCTTTCAGTACACCTCTAAATATCTCACTTAAACATTTTTTAAATCATATAAGACCTGAGTATTAAAGGTAATTTGGGGGGCACCTGGCTGGCTCAGTTGGTGGAACATGTGAGTCGTGATCTCTGAATTGTGCATTTGAGCCCCACATTGGGTGTAGAGATTACTTTAAAATAAAACCTTATTTTATTTTATTTTTTTAGCCTGGTGTGAGTCCTGTATTACCTTCCATCAGTTATTTTTGGACATAAAGGTTTTTCCCTCATTATTAACAAGCCAGTACTGTGTATTATTATTATTTTTTTAAATATCCTTATTCCTGGGCTATGTCAATTTCTTAGTCTGAATAGACTGGAATTATGGACTTTATTGTTGTTAAGACTGATATAAGACTTAATACTTGTTTATTTTGTGCTGCCTGCTTGGCTGCACAGTCTGCCAAATTGTTTCCTTTATTTTTAAATTTTTTTTATCATTATTTTTTAATGTTTAGTTATTTTTGAAAGAGAGAGACAGAGTGTAAGTAGAGGAGGGGCAGAAAGAGCAGGAGACACAGAATCCGAAGGAGGGTCTAGGCTTGAGCTGTCAGCACAGAGTCCAACACAGGTCTAGAATCCACAAGCCATGAGATCATGACCTGAGCTGAGGTCGGCTGCTCAACCGACTGAGCCACCCGGCATCCCTTTATTATTTTTCAAATGTTTATTTATTTTTGAGAAAGAGAAGGGGAAGGGACAGAGAGAGAGGGAGAGAGGATCTCAGGCAGGCTACATGCCCAGTGGGGAGCTGGATGCAGGGCTCCACCAGGAACATATGAGAACATAACCTGAGCTGAAATCAAGAGTGGGAGGCTTAACCAACTGAGCCACCCAGGTGCTCCAAAAATAAAATCTTTAAAATAAACTAAAATGAAGGTAATTTGAAAATATAGAAGTGAGGGGCGCCTGGGTGGCTCAGTCGGTTAAGCTTCCGATTTCGGCTCAGGTCATGATCTTGTGGTCTGTGAGTTCAGGCCCCGCGTCAGGCTCTGTGCTGACCACTCAGAGCCTGGAGCCTGTTTCAGATTCTGTGTCTCCCTCTCTCTCTGACCCTCCCCCCGTTCATGCTCTGTCTCTCTCTGTCTCAAAAATAAGTAAACGTTAAAAAAAAATTAAAAAAAAAATAGAAGTGAAATGGGAAAATGTTACCTATAATCCTATTATTTATATATGGCTCTTATTAATATTCTTTTGATGTATTTTTGCAGTCTTCCTTTCCTATGCATGGTGTTCTTACATAGTTATATTAACTCAGTGATTTGGTTTTGGCTTTTTATACCTAACAGTGTAAAGCAAGTGTTTCCTATGTCCTGGGAATGTAAATGTTATTTATAAAGGCTGCATATTATGAGATCTAGTAAGAATGACATAATTTGCTTAACCATTTCTCTACAGTCAGACATGTAAGAAGCTTCCAATCTTTTACTATTATAAATAAAACTGTGAGAAATGTTCTTTTCTGCATAACAATGTTTCCATATTTAAAATTATTTCTGGGGCTTCTGGTTAGCTCAGTTGGTAGAACATGCCACTCTTGATCACGAGTCATGAGTTCAAGCCCCACATAGGGCATGGGGCCTACTTAAAAAAAATTTGTTTTTAATTAAAATTATTTCCTTAGGGCAGAGTACCAGAATTGCTTTGGATGAAGAGGTTTTAATATATAATGGCTTTTTGTTTTCCAAAAGGTTTATGCCAATTTGTATTCCTATTAGTCAAATAAGAGAGAGCCTCTTTATTTTTTTTAAGTTTTTATTTAAAAATTCTCCTTGATGGGGCACCTGGGTGGCTCAGTCAGTTGAGCCTCCGACTTCGGCTCAGGTCATGATCTCATGGTCTGTGAGTTCGAGCCCTGTGTTGGGCTCTGTGCTGACAGCTCAGAGCCTGGAGCCTGCTTGGGATTCTGCATCTCCCTCTCTCTCTGACCCTCCCCCACTCACGCCCTGTCTCTCTCAAAAATAAATAAACACTAAAAAAATTTTTTTTTAATTCTCCTTGGTTAACATACAGTGCAATATTGGTTTCAGGAATAGAATTCAGTGACTCATCACTTATATATAATACCCAGTGCTCCTCCTAACAAGTGCTCTCCTTTATTTTTTTTTTAATGTTTAATTATTTTAAGAGAGAGAGAGCACGTGCACACACCCGTCTGTAGGAGCATGGGAAGGACAGAGAGAGAGAGAAGAGAAAGAATCCCAAGCAGGCTTGGTGCTGTCAGTATGGAGCCCGAGGGGCACTTGAACCCATGAACAGTGAGATCATGACCTGAGCCAAAATCAAGAGTGGGACGCTTAATTAACTGAGCCACCCAGGTGCCCCTAACAAGTGACCTCCTTAACACCCATCTAGCCTATCCCCATCCATCCCCCTCTATCAACCATCATTTTGTTCTCTATCATTAAGAGTCTTTTATGGTGGGTGCCTAGATGGCTCAGTCGGTTAAGCATCTGATTCTTGATTTCAGTTCAGGTCATGATCTCACAGTTTGTGAGATGGAGCTCTGTGTGGGGCTCTTCACTGTCAGTGTGGAGCCTGCTTGGTATTCTCTCTCTCTCTCTCTCTCTCTCTCTCTCTCTCTCTGCCCCTCCCCCACTCTCTCAAAATAAACTTAAAAAAAACAAAGAGCCTTTTATGGTTTATTTCTCCCCTCTTTTTCCCCCCTTTCCCACATGTTCATCTATTTTGTTTCTTAAATCCCATATATGAGTGAAATCATATGGTACTTGTCTTTCTCTGACATATTTCGATTGGCCTAATACTCTCTAGCTCCATCCACGTCATTATAAATGAAAAATTTCATTCTTTTTTATGGCTGAGAATATTCCATTGTGTGTGTGTGAGATATGTATATCACATTTTGTTACCCATTCATCAATTGATGGACACTTGGGCTATTTCTGTAATTTGGCTACTATAGATAATGCTGTTATAAATATTGGGGTGCATGTATCCCTTTGAATTAATGTTTTTGTATTCTTTGGGCAAATACCTGGTAGTGTAATTGCTAGATTGTAGAGTAGTTCTATTTTCAGCACTGTATATATTTTTTTCTTTTTTCTTTTTTTAAGACAGAGTGAGACAGAATCTCTCTAGGCAAGGGCCTGGGGAGAACAAGAGAGAATCTCAAGCAGGCTCCACACCCAGCACAGAGCCTGACATGGGGCTTGATCTCATAAGCATAAGCTCATGACCTGAGCCAAATCAAGAGTCAGATGTTTAACTGATTGAGCCACCCAGGTGCCCCTGTTTTCAGCTTGAGAAAACTCCACACTGTTTTCCAGAGTGGCTGCAGCAGTTTGCATTCCCACCAACAGTACAAGAAGATTCCCCTTTCTCCTTGCCAACACTTGTTTCTTGTGTTGATTTTGGCCATTTTGACAAGTGTGAGGTAATAGCTTATTGTAGTTTTGATTTCCATTTCCCTGATGATCAGTGATGTTGAGCATCTTTCCATGTGTCTGTTGGCAATCTGTATGTCTTCTTTGGAGAACTGTCTGTTCATGCTTTCTATCGATTTTGTAATTGGGTCATTCATTTTTGGGGGGTTGTATTTTATAAGTGCTTTATGTATTTTTGATACTAACCCTTTATCAGATATGTCATTTGCAAATATCTTTTGCAATTCCATAGGTTACCTTTTAGTTTTGTTGATTGTTTCCTCCTCACGCAGAAGCTTTTTATTTTGATGTAGTCTCAATAGTTTATTTTTGCTTTTGTTTCCCTTGCCTTAGTAGATATATCTAGTAAGACCAATGTCAAAGAGATTACTGCCTATGTCCTCTTCTAGGATTTTTATGGTTTCAGGTCTCACATTTAGGTCTTAAATCCATTTTATTTTTTTATTTTTATTAAAAAAAACATTTTTTTAACGTTTATTTATTTTTGAGACAGAGAGAGACAGAGCATGAACGGGGGGAGGGTCAGAGAGAGAGGGAGACACAGAATCTGAAACAGGCTCCAGGCTCTGAGCTGTCAGCACAGAGCCCGACGTGGGGCTCGAACTCATGGACCGCAAGATCATGACATGAGCCGAAGTCGGCCCCTTAACCAACTGAGCCACCCAGGCGCCCCTATTTTTATTTTTTAAATGTTTATTTTTGGGAGAGAGAGAGACAGAGACAGAGTGCCAGCAGGACAGGGGCAGAGAGAGAGGGAGACAGAATCTGAAGCAGACTCCAGGCTCTGAGCTGTCAGCAAAGAGCCTGACAGGAGGCTGGAATCCACAAACTGCAAGATTGTGACCTCAGCTGAAGTTGGACCCTCAACCGACTGAGCCACCCAGGCACCCCTAATCCATTTTTTTAAGTTTATTTATTTTGGGAGAGAGAGAGTGTGAGCAGAGAGGCAGAGAGAGGGAAGGAGAAAGAGTCTCAAGCAGGCTCTGAAATCAAGAGTGCTGGATGCTTAACTGACTGAGCTGCTCAGGCACCCCAGTTCTTTAATCCATTTTGAATTTATTTTTGTGTATGGTGTGAGAAAGTGGTGTAGTTTCATTCTTTTGCATGTTGCTGTCCACTTTTCCCAACACCATTTGTCAAAGAGACATGAGAGTGCCTCTTTAAATATAAACCCAGAGCACTTGGTAACACCATTATTTTTAGTCTTTATTAATTTTTTTAATAGTTATTTATTTATTTTGGGAGTGAGTGAGCTGGGGAGGGGTAGAGAGAGGTAGAGAGAGAGAATCCCAAGCAGGCTCAGGGCTGTCAGTGCAGAGCTAGACACGGGGCCCGAAGTCACAAACCAAGAGATCGTGAACTGAGCCGAAATCAAGAGTTGGATGCTTAACCACTGAGCCGCTCAGTTACCCCTACTCTTTATTAATTTGATAGACAAAAATGCATGTTACTGTTATAACTCACTTAAAAAATTGTGAAGCAAAACATTTTCCATGCTTGTTGATTACCTCTATTCCCTCTTTTAGGAATTGTTGATAAGCTTTGTCCACTTATTTACAGAAATTTCAGTGTTCTTGTCAATTTGTATGAGCTTTTGTTTACAGTAAAAATGTTAATTATTCAAAAATTTGTTCTGTTTCTCCCCCAGATCTACTGTTTATTTTAAAATTTATTTTTATTTATTAAATATTTTTGTTTTAAGTCGTCTTTACACCCAACATGGGGCTCAAACTCATGACCCAGAGATCAAGAGTCACATGCCCTTCCAACTGAGTAAGCCAGGCGCGCCCCCCCCCCCCCAAATTTTAAATGTTACATAGAAAAGTTTTCTGTTCAAGGGGCACTTGGGTGGCTCAGTCAGTTAAGCATCTGACTCTGATTTCAGCTCAGGTCATGATCTCATGGTTCGTGGATTCAGGCCCCCTGCATCGGGCTCTGTGCTGACAGTGCAGAACCTGCTTGGGATTCTATCTCTCCCTCTCTTTCTGCCCTTCTCCACTCATGAGTGCATGTTTGCTCTTTCTCTCTCAAAATAAATAAACGTTTAAAAAGAGTTTCCTATTCAAGAGTAGTTTCATATGTTGTTTATTTCCTTTTTTGCATCTCCATTACTCAGCCATTTCTGTTTTCCTCAAGCTTTTAAAAAATTTTTTAAAAGTAAACTTGACCCTCAACAATGGGCTCTCCAATTCATGAACCGGAGATCAGGAGTCACATGCTCTACCAACTGAGCCAGCCAGTCGCCTCACACTTTTCAATGTTTTAAAAAATTATTTGACAGTTTTATATAGAGTGGCAGCCTGGTTTAGTGGGTTGAAAGAGCACAGGCTTTGTAGTCAACGTTTAGAATCCTGGGTATGCTATTTAATGCATCCTGTTCTCTTTGTTTTATAAAATCAGAATACCTGCCTATATAATTATAATTAGGATAAAAATATGATGGACATATATAACACTGGGCCTGACAGACAGTAAATATTTACCTTTACAGTAAATGTAAACCGTTACCCTCTTCAAATCATTTTGGTATAAGGAGTAACAGTATAGCTCTCTTTCTCCCAGGTTGTTAATAAATATTCCTCCTAATTACTTTTTATTTAAAACAATTTTTTAAAGGGGCTCCAGGCTGGCTCAGTTGGTAGAGCCTGTAACTCTTGTTCTCAAGGTCATGACTCGATCTCAGCTCAGGTCATCATCCCAGGGTCCATGGGATGGAGTCGAGACTGGCTCTGTGCTGAGCATGGAACCTGCTTAGAGATTCTCTCTCTCCCTCTGCCCCTCTCCCTGGCTCTCAGTCTCTCTCTTTCTCAAATTAAAAATGAAAAAAAAAAAAAAAAAAAAAAAAAAAGGAAGAGTTATTTCTTCTCTGTATTTATGCATCCACTTATTTATATCAGTATTGACTCACTGATATTTGTTCAAGTCATAATCAAATACTATCATTATTTAAATGTTTTTTTTTTAATGCTTATTTATTTTGGAGAGGGCGCAAGTAGGAGGGGAGCAGATAGAGAGGGACAGAGGATCTGAAGTGAGCTCTCCGCTGACAGGCTGACAGCAGTGAACCTGTTATGGGGCTCGAACTCACCGACTGCGAGGTCATGACCTGAGCTGAAGTTGGTCGCTCAATGGACTGAGCCACCCAGGTGCCCCAAGTACTATCATTATTTATTTTGTTGTTCAAATTATTCCATTTTTGGCCATTGAAAATTCTACTTAAATAATTTTTTATTTTGGGCACCTGGGTGGCTCAGTTGGTTAAGCATCTGACTCTTGGTTTTGGCTCAGTTCATGATCTCAGTTCATGAAAACCTGCTTGGGATTCTCTTTCTCCCTTTCTCTGAAATTCCCCACTCTCTCTCTCAAAATAAATAAATAAACATTTAAAAATTAAAAAAAATTAATTCCAATATAGTTAACATACAGCATTATATTAGTTTTAGGTATAAATATTTTTTAAAAACAGAAATAGAAAAAAATAAAAACTATCAGAGTTTAATGTACCATGATTATGTAAAATGTTAACATTAAGGAATGCTAGATGAAGTGTATACTAAAGCCCTCAGAATACATAAATATATGAATAGATATTGTTTTGTAAAACATTTTCAGTTTTATATAGGTGTGTATTTATCTCCTCTTGTAGGTTTTGTAGGTTCCAGTCAAAAGGGATTAAAATAAAAAAGACACAGGGACACCTGGGTGGCTTAGGCAGTGGAGCATGCAACTCTTGATCTTGGGTCATGAGTTTGAGCCCCATGTTGGATGTAGAGGTTACTTTAAAAAATCATTTACTTAAAAAAAGTCATTTCCAGGGGCGCCTGGGTGGCTTGGTCGGTTAAGCACCCAACCTCGGCTCCGGTCATAATCTCAGTCTGTGAGTTCAAACCCCACGTCGGGCTCTGTGCTGACAGCTCAGAGCCTGGAGTCTGCTTCCACATGTCTCCCTCTCTCTCTGCCCCTCCTCCACTTGCGCGCTCTCTCTCGCGCTTACTCTCTCTCTCTCAAAAATAAACATTAAAAAAATTAAAATCATTAAAAAAAAAGGTGCAAACCCAACATTATATTGAGCTGTTTTAATCATCCTGACAATTCTTTGAGGTAGTTATTGTTATCCCCATTTTGCGGATGAGAAAACGAAGACAGGACGAGTGAGTTTAAGTACCTTGCCTAAGGTCACACAATTAGATTCTTCTAGAACAGGGATTGGCAAACTTTTGCATGAAAGGCCAGACAGTAAATATTTTAGGGTTTCTGGGTTACTTAGCTTGTTATAGATATTCAATTCTGCTATTGTAGCATGAAAGTAGTCATAGACTAGAATAATAATCATAGAATAATCATAATAATCATAGAATAATCATGGTTGAGTTACAGTGGAACTTAATAGACTAAAATTTGAATTTTGCCTGTTTTGTGTGTCATGAAATATTATTCTTCTGATTTTTTTTAAGTCATTTAAAAATGGCTAATAAGGGGCACCTGGCTGGCTCAGCCAACAGAGCATATGACTCTTGATCTCGCGGTCATGAGTCCAAGCCCCAAAATGGCAAGAGTTTACTTTAAAACAAAGCAAAAAACAAAACAAAAACATTGGACTTTCAGGCAACTGGCTGGCTCAGGTAATAGAGTTCATGAGGCTCTTGATCTCAGGTTGGTGAGTTTAAGCCCTACATTGGAGATAGAGCTTACTTAAAAGAAAGAAAGAAAGAGAGAGAGAGAGAGAGAGAGAGAGAGAGAGAGAGAGAGAGAAAGAAAGAAAGAAAGAAAGAAAGAAAGAAAGAAAGAAAGAAAGAAAGAAAAAAGAAAGAAAGAAAAAAGAAAAGGCTAACAATCTTAGCTAGCGGGTTGTAGACAAAAAGGAGATAGGCTGGCTTTGGCCCACGAGTTGTTTCCTGACTTTTGTTATAGAATCCAGGCCTTCCTGAATTCCTCTAGAATGCAAGCCTTAACCACTGACTAGGGTTATATAAGTACTGATGAAACCAAATAATGTTCTTCCTGGTAATAACAGTTCCTAACAATTCTTATAGTCCAATTATTTTCTGAGGACTTTCATATGCAGTATCTTCCATGAAGCTGGCAGTGCCATATAAAGTAAACAGAATTGCACTCCTTTATGTAGATCAAGAAACAGGCTTAAAAAGGACAAGTTATTAATTAATTAGGAGGGAACTGGGCTTTTAGAGACATGAGACACAATAGTGTTACAGGGAGTCTTTTTGGCTATTCCTCATAGGTCCCACACAATGGTAGTATCATTAACTATTTGTTTATTGCTTTCAAAGGTCAGCTTGCCCACAGCTCAGCTGCTTTTAGGAATAAACGTAACTCAAAAACTGACGGCGTATGCCAAATTGTTATATAGTCATTACACTAATTTTCAGCAGGCAAAATAACATGGACAGTGCATTAACACCTTTGGAGGAAAATCTTCACAAGAAGCCAAAAAAATTTTTTTAAGTTTATTTATTTTGAGAGAGACAGAGCTCAAGCAGGGGAGGGGCACAGAGAGAGATAGAGATAGAGAGAGAGAGAGAGGGAATCCCAAGTAGGCTCTGCAGCGGCAGTGCAGAGCCCAGAGTGGGGGTTGAACTCATGAAACTGTGAGATCATGACCTGAGCCAAAATCAAGAGTTGCACCCCTAACCAACTGAGCCAAAGCCAAATTATTTTAAAACTCATTTTTATTATTATTTTTTAATACATTCAACACGGGGCTTGAACTCATGACTGTGAGAAGTAAGCCCACTGATCCAGTCAAAGGAGGGATTCAGAGACTCAGAGCACAGTGAAGCGAGGCTTTAAATCAACATTCTTGCAAGAGTGGGTGTTTGACAGACAGGCACAGTTGAGTCAGTTACAGCAGGCAATTTATCTCCTAGTGTGTAAGTTCCTCTCCTGATTCCTCATTGGCTAAGTACTACAGAGGTTATAGCCTTACCTGGAAGTCACCTATGCCCATGTAAGCCAAGAAGTAGTCTGACTGGAATAAAATGTACATCGCTTGAGGTGATGCAGAGTCTTCAGTTCTTTGGTGCATGCCCATTGCAAAGCCTGTGAAAATAAGTCTGTGAAATGGAGAGGGGAAGAACCAGGAAGTGAAGTGTCCACCAGTTTGGGACTCCATCGTGTGCATGGGGAAGTTCATACATATTTCCAATAAGTTGTAAACCTGTTGTTAACTAGACAGCAGAGCTTTTATTTGGTATTTCTGAAAATGAATCATCTTCCTTATTCCTCACAATGACCCTAAGATCAAGAGTCTCATGTTCCACCATGGGAGCAAGCCAGGTGACCCCAAGAAGCCAAATTCTCATTAGAAGGTTGTTGGTGATATGGAACACAGGTAGGGAAATGTGGGTGATCCTATGGTTAATAGGCATGGAACACCCATCTCTATCTGCTGAAGGGAGAGACCTGCCAAAGGGACCAAAATGTTCTATGCTACCCTTTTCCCTGCATGGTGTACATTTTTTTTTGTTTCTTAAGGTTCTTTCGTTCTTTCTTTCTTTCTTTCTTTCTCTCTCTCTCTCTTTCTCTCTCTC
>NW_024412401.1:19402959-19422352 GCF_014898765.1 Herpailurus yagouaroundi | reverse complement strand
TCTCTCTTTCTCTCTTTCTCTCTTTCTCTCTTTCTCTCTTTCTCTCTTTCTCTCTCTCTCTCTCTCTCTCTCTCTCTTTCTTTCTTTCTTTCTTTCTTTTTTTAAAAGATTCTATACAGACCATTCCCACTCAGTTATCACATTCTTCAGGCAAGGTATAATGCATTTGATGATATCATTTACTGTAATTGAGTAGATTAGACTTGAACTGTGATTAGTTTTATCTAGATCGTGAAGATTCTGCTTTGGAGTTAATACAACCTTGATTTGATCTTCCTGTATCTTAGGTATCCATTTACTGGTTCTTTCTGAGATGGGCCTCATCTGATTTCAACCACCTACTTTATTGCCTGCCATGTGTACAGACTTAACAACCCAGGCTTCTGAGAATTTCTCCAGTGTATTTCCATCATATTATGCTCTCACTTTAGTCCAGCCAAGTGTACTCAAGCAATGAAAAACTGGTGAATTGGATGGTGATATTTTTGGCAGTTACAGGATCTGAAATTAGTTTCAGAGTCAATGTGTCAGAGTCAGGCTGCGTGGAAATGGTTGGTAGTATTATCCCTTAGGGGAACTTATTGTGAGAGGATAGTTCTATTACATCCAGGTGGTAATAACTATTACCAGTGAGGTTTTAGGACTTTGATGCCTTTATTTTTCTCTCTGATCCTAGGTCCTAGGTAGGACTTCTCCCTTGATAAGTGATAATTTATTGATAGCATCCAGCACAGTATGCCTGGTACAGAAAAGACATGTTTTTTAATATAACTACAGAAGAGGAAATTGAGGGACTGAAAAAGTAACATAGTTTGTACAACTCACAGTGCTAATACATGGTCTCTTTTTTCTTTCTTTGTTTTTGGAAGTTAGTTAATGAATGTATGTGTTTATTGATTGATTGATTATAATCTCTACACCCACCATGGGGCTGCAACTCAAGACGCTGAGATCAAGAGTCACATGCTCTTCCAACTGAGCCAGCCAGGAGCCCTGGTCTCTCTTTTCTTAAAGTTTATCTTTAATTAAAACACCAGTACCTTCTTCATGTAAAAAATTAAAACATTAAGGGCACCTGGCTGGCTCAGTCGGTGGACCATGTGACTCTTGATCTCAGGGTTGTGAGTTCAAGCCTCACATTGGGCATGGGGCCTAATTAAAAAAATTAAAACGTTATAGATTAGATTACAGTCCATTTTGACTAGCAACCTCAATCACAAACCCTCCTTCCCACTCCTCAGAGACAGCTCCTGTTATCTGATTTGTATATGTCCTTTCAGAATTGTCTTCTTGTACTCTTTCAATTAAGTCTTTGCCTCTCAAGGGTTTTATGTTGGACTCTCCCACACATTTCTATAAAACATGAATACAAAGAGGAGGAAGACTGAACTGACCTGGCACAATTCCAGCTCACTGTCAGAAAGGGAGAGATAAGGTACATCTACACATGAATGGTCATGATAATAAGTTTTATTTGTTTTAGCCTGAGCATTCTTTGACAATTCAGATAAATAACAAAGGCTTCTCTTGAATTGAGCAGGACTATTAAGGTTTCAATTGTTATTCATCAATTTAACCAAAACAGTCTATTAGTAACTAGCATGTTAGTAAATACTACAGTGCCCTGCACAAAGATCAGTATATGCTAATTTCCTTCCCACCTTACTTTTATATCTGTTGTGCCCAAAGGGTACATACCAGGTGTGAAAATAATTACTACTGATTATTGAGGGTTTACATGCCAAACAGGTACTTTACTTGATCTCATTTAATTTTCACCACGTGGTGAAGTGGTGTTATCACAAAGGAAAGCACAAATTAATGTAGGACCTGCTGTATTCCAAAGTCCATGTACCTAACTTGCCTGGGATACTGCCTTTGAGGATCAAATAGGTCAGTCAACGAGCAAATACTTTAAAACACTATGCTACAAGTATAAAGCATTATCCCCCTTGGGCTTAATTCTTGGAGTTAGATCTTTTTGAGAGGAAGGGGTTATTCATTGCTTGGAGACAGAAAATGTGGTTTGAGTCTCTTCAGCCAGAAACACCTGAACCTCTAAGCCTTTTTCTTTCTCCTTCCTTCCTTTTTCTCTTTCTTGCTTTCTTTTTCTTTCTTTCTGAACCTTTAAGCCTTTCTTTTCTTTCTTTCTTCCTTTTTTTTTTTTTAAGTATTTTAATCTTAAAATAATTTCTACACCCAACCTGGGACTTCAATTCACAACCCCAAGATCAAGAGTCGCATGCTCTACCAAGTGAGCCAGCCAGGAAGTCCTCTAAGCCTTTCTTTACCAGCTGCAATCCCTACTTCAAAGTGTTGATCATAAGATTTAGTAAAAATGGTTGCATAGACCACTGACATGAAGTAAGCGATCAATAAACATTACTTAATTTACGTAGAAGGAGCTTCGTACTGCAGAATTCCACCCTCGCATTTAACAACATATTATCCACGAAGCCCTCCCGCTCTGTTAAAGTTCCTTTTGAAGGTTCCTCCACCACGGGTGTACCTTAGCTAGCCGTTGGCGTTTTCCCGCGCAGGGGGCGGGGCGGAGCGCAAGCCCGGGAACGTGGTAGTGGAACCCCACCCCCTCAGCCGGGACTACATCTCCCAGCAGGAACCACGCTCAGCTACCTGGCAAGCGGAGCCGACTGGTGTTAGTCTCGGAGGCCAGTGCTGACCGTTTCCCGCCTCCACCTTCCTTCAGCACTAAGTCATAAACGCATGGTCTTTGAACTCGCGAGGGAAACGGGGCGGTGGCGAATATCTCTCTGCTGTGCGGAGGTCTAGGAAGAGTATTCCCAGGGTTTGGGAAGCTAGGCCTGCTTTGAGTGGTTGGCCCACATCACGTGATGGGAGGAAGGCGGTCGCAGGGGAGCGACTCCTGGTGTCTTGTGAGATCATCACACCGCGACTACACGCTGCAGTTGTTGGCATCTTGGGTGCGGTATGTAGTACCCTCCTGACAACTCCGAGTACGATACATCCTATAAAATTTTCCTTACTCCTTCCCGTGCCTGCCTCCGCCGCGGCGCTGTTGGCCTCTCCTACTAGGCCTGGGGGAGGCTAGGCGAAGCAACGCGCTCTGTGGGCGGGCTGATGAGCGGCGCGCTAGCTACGTATGGTGGCTCCTCCTTCCCCCGTGACGCGGAGGTCACGTGACGGGCCGGGCCGCCTCTGCCGCCGCCGCCGCTTTGTAAGAGGCACATTGGCAGGTAACGAGCGGCGGTGGCGGCGGCAGCTGGTCCCGAGTCCAGCGAGAACAGCAGCGGTAATTGGCACCCTCTTTTTCCTTCCCTGTTCCAGAGCCCTGAGCGTGGCAGCGTGCGCTCTCTCGTCCTGGTTCAGCTCTTCTTTCTCCTAACCCTCTTCGTACTGCCCCAGCTCCCACTCATGAAGACCGGGCCAAGCTTCCCTCGCCAGCTTCTTGCGTCCTCAGTATGCCCAGGCCCGGACGCCTTCCTTCCTTCTCGCCCGTGGTCGTCCAGTGCTTCTTCCTGCCTACCCCTGTCCTAGTCGGCCTGGCCCCACCCAACCCCAGGGGGCGCCTTCCCCTCCCCCCCCTTCGGGTTTCTGCCCTGGAGGGTGTGGTTTTTCTCCCACCTCTCCCTCCCTGCCTGTCCGCTGGAGCTCCCGCTCAATGCTGATGGTCCCCATCCTGACCACAGACCACCTTTCCGTTTTCACGCCTGTCACTAGTCTTGGGACTAGACGTCTTAAACCCCAACTTCTGCGCTCTGTAGCCTTTCCCGGCATACTCGGAGGGATAGTTAGGTTCTACCCTTTTTCGTTCTGGAAGGTTTTGGTGTTAGACTCTGGGGACTCAGTTTTCCTCCTCAGTCTCGGTTCCTCTAGCCTGGTTATATCAGAGGTTTTTTTTTTTTTTTTAATGTAGTTTTGAGAACGCATTGTAAACTGAAGCTTTATTGTAGTACGTATTTAAAATGTTATTCTTTCTTTAGTGTGTTATATCTGTCTTCTTTGCCTCTGAATCACTTTTCCCACTTGGCTTTTCCACCTTTTCCCCTCGGTTTTCAATCTGATTATTTGCCCGGGCATCTCAAGACCTACCACTCTGGTCTTATATTCTGTTCTCTGTAGGAGTTAATCCTGTCATCATTCCTGTTATTTCCTGTTTGAAATAATCTTGTAGTTTACTACTTCTTCTGTTGGATATTGGTTTATACTTCTATTTGATGTATATGGTCTGTCAGTATTTAGGCTTATTGTCTTTAGCCCCTGTGTGTCCTAACAGTTGAGAGCTTTTGAAGGTCTTTATAAGGTATCCAAACATCTTTTATTTGAAGGGCATATACAATTAACTTGGGTGAACCCAGGCCTTTTTTATTTTCTCTTCAATTATGGTATACCTCTTTAAACCAAGAGTTATGTCAGTAGTTAGTGTGTTCCTCACTTTTTGTCACGAATTGTATATACTAATTTTTAGTGTCAGTTTGTCTAATGGAGATGGAAGGAAGCTCTCCTGTATCCTAGGTGTTAGGTGCCTAGATTGGGATGATACCTATCTGTTTCAGGAAGGGGAATAAATTCCCCTCTATGGAGACGATAGAGTTGTCCTATCCACCAATATCTCTTACCTGCCTGCAGGGCTCAAGCTATCATCCTCCCATTGCTGTGAACACTTCTCTTATTAGGCAGAAGTGATTAGTTTCCCACACTACTCTTCTGCTTACTTCCCATATGTTCCATCTGATTTTTGTTTTTTATGCCTAGTTCACATGTGTGATGAAAATTTCCCCCGCCACTGTCCTGCTTGTTTTCCACAGCTGTGATTTTCATTGTTTGCTTCCTTGTTGCTTCTGACCCTCACAAATTAATTCGGGGGGGGGGGGGGTTCTGTTACAATTGAAATATGGCTGGAAGTGGTGGCATAGCGATGAGGCCATGGGAAAAGGTTGTGGTAATTGCCTCTCCTGCCTATTTCCTGCCGTTCTGGTTTCCTCTGGCTTCTGTCTTTAAATGTGGGCTGGACCGGCAGCAGTCACATGGAGCTGCCTTAGAACAAGGCTAGAACAACAATAACAACTCTGCTTCCCTTTCCTGGTAACTGATGCAGCCTGTGCAGTGCTCAACAGCGGTGTCAGTGTTAGTGACTTATTGTTGAGGGAGAAATGGTAGGAGAACATGGAGAAGAATGGGTTAATTCCAATATGCCTTATGCCCTGTGGGTTAATTATAGTGGGAACTGGTTGCTTTCTCTACTCCTTTAATCATATATGGTATGTAGAGGGTATAAACCAATCTTGAAGTTTTGAACTGGTCTGAAGTGGAGCGTTTTCTTTGAAAGTATTAGTCTTCAAGTATTGATCCTCCAGTCTTTTTTAAAAATGATTAAGTTTTTGTTGTTATTAGGCACTTTTTTTTTGGTGTAAGCAAATGCCTGCTCAAAAGGAGCCTGCATGAATTCACAGACTGTGAAGTTCCTGTTAAATCTGTCTTATTTTATTAATCTTTACGAGGTCAGCAAATACCCGTTAGCCCTTAATTAATTTGAGTAAATGGAATGCCCTTTAAAAGTGGGGCATATTGTACTGGTGGTGTTGACTGGTAAGATGGTGTGGATCACTGATAGGTCTTGGAAGCAGTTGTCTCCCCCTACCTCTGCCCCAAAGGAGATTGGAGATGTAACTTGAAGGAAGGCAAAGAGAGGGAAGACTGACAGGGAATATCAACCATATAAGCCTGTAGCTGGTTTTGAAATAATTTTGACCCAACTGTCGAATATTTAGGAATGAAATCCTTTTTTTTCATTCTAAAGTCCAAGAATCAAATTTAACAGGTTTGTTTTTACAGATACACAGACTGCATATATTGATATTTTCTACCGTGGTTTTTTTTTTTTTGAGATTTCTTTAGTGTTTCTCTCAAAGATGCTGCATGTCCTGTATTTTTTCTTATATATGTATATTTAAAACATTGTTTTAATGTTTATTTTGAGAGCGAGAGATCATGCACACAAGTGAGGGAGGGGCAGAGAGAGAGAGAGGAGAGAGGAGAGGAGAGAGAGAATCCCAAGCAGGCTCTGCGCTGTCAGCACAGAACCCCATGCAGGGCTTGATCTCACAAATCCTGAGATATTACCTGACCAATACCAAGAGTTGGAAGCTTAACTGATTGAGACACTCAGGCGCCCCTTATATATTGTATTTTTTAATTTGAGAGAGTTGGGGAGGGGTAGAGAGAGATTTTTATTAATTTGAGAGAGCAGTGCACGTACGAGAGAGCAGGGAGGTCAGAGAGAGAGAGAGGGACTGAGAGAATCCCAAGCAGGCTCCATGCTTGAGCCTCTGACTTTGGCTCAGGTCGTGGTTCATGAGGTTGAACCCTGCATCAGGCTTGCTGCTGTCAGCACAGAGCCCACTTTGGATCCTTACCCCCTCCCCCCCAGTCTCTGTCCCTCCCCAGTTCATGCTCTCTCTCAAAAATAAATTAAAAACATAAAAAAAAAAGAGTAGGACACTTAGCCAGTTGAGCCACCTTGGAGCCCATGTCCTGGATTTTTTTTTAAAGAAAGTAAATTAGGGTTGCCTGGCTGGCTCAGTTGGTGGAGTATGCCACTCTTGATCTCGGGATTGGGAGTTTAAGCCCCATGGAGTTAATTTATGAAACCGGACTTGGATAAAGGAGTAGGTGTTTCATTTAAAACTACATGGGGTTCTTTGAAAAGTTGTTAGGAATATGTAGCTCTGTTTTTCTTCATTTGGAATATGAAAAGTAATGGAACATATATTTGATTGGGTTTCAAACTTAAAATTCATTTTAAAGATTTTTAAGGATTTAAAGAGGAGGGAATTTCATTTGGATTTAGTTCCAAGCTTACTGTTGCTGTAACTTTGTTTCTTGCTATTGGTGTAGTGTTATTATTAACTTGTTTTTAAGTAAAATATCACATAGGAACTATCTCATTTAAAGTTATAGTGTATGCACACAGTCCAATAATACTTAACAATGTTACTCTTTACTCATTTTTTTTACATGTAGTCTTAATTTTCTGATCAGATCAGTCCTAGATATTGTGTGAAGACTTTCGGAAGCTCGGAGTTGCTTCTTGTTGATGGTGTTTTTCTCCCTGTGTCTTTTAATTCTCTCCACTCCCTTTTATTTCTCTTCCCTGTGTTTTCTCTCCATTTTATTTTTTCTGCCTCCTTGTGCCCTTTCATCCCCATACAAAAACACTCTGAACACTCAGTCTCAACTGAGGAGGTTGTAGGCCTTCAGACTGACTGTTCTTGGCACCATAACATGCTGCTTTCCAGGTTAGGCAGATGAAAACCTAAAATATCTTCACAACCTCATGGGCTTGGGCAAGGTGTATAGTGCTACCTGTATTGTGTGTCTACCTGGCTGGAATGTGTGCTCTTTGAAGCGTGGAATTTTTCATTTGATAACGGTGTTTAGCATTGCCAAATCATTAAACAAGAGTAAAGTGGGCTTAAAAAAATACAGGTTTAGCTGAAACAGGGTTTAGGAAAAGACTAGCTTTAGGATTGATTCGATAAGCCTAATATTACATAATTTTTAGACCCAAATTAATTTTTTTTCCTCCTCTTTTCTCAAAATTTCATCTTACAGAATGTTTCAGGATCAGACTAAGAAAATACATTTTAGAAAATTTGAGAAAATTAAAAGATAAAAATTATGGGGCACCTGGCTGACTCAGTTGGAAGAGCATGCAACTCTTGATCTCAGAGTTGTGAGTTCGAGCCTCACGTTGGGTGCAGATTACTTAAAAAAAAAAAAAAGATAAAAAGGACTTAATCATGGTTTAACATTTCATTATAAATCCTTTTTTTATGTTAAGTAATACATACTTAAAGTGGAATAATGTTTTTTAAATATTTTTATTTTTAATTTTTAAAAATTTTATTTATTTCTGAGGGGAGTGAGGGGCAGAGAGGGAGATATAGAATCAGAAGCAGGCTCCACACTCTGACCTGTTAGCACAGAGTCTAACTCACAAATCGTGAGATTATGACCTGAGCCAAAGTTGGACACTCAACCAACTGAGCCATCTAGGCGCCCCTAAAAAATATTTTTATTTATATTTGAGAGAAAAATTGTGAGCAGCGAAGTGGCAGAGAGAGAGGGAGAAAGAATCCCAAGCAGGCTCCCCACTGTCAGGATAGAGCCTGAACCATGAGATTATGACCGGAGCCTAAATCAAGAGTTGGAAGCTTAATTGAGTCACCCAGGTGCCCCTGGAATAATACTTTTATACTTAATGATTTTTATTGAGAAATAAAAGATACATATTGGTAGGGGTGCCTGGGTGGCGCAGTCGGTTAAGCGTCCGACTTCAGCCAGGTCATGATCTCGCGGTCTGTGAGTTCGAGCCCCGCGTCGGGCTCTGGGCTGATGGCTCAGAGCCTGGAGCCTGTTTCCGATTCTGTGTCTCCCTCTCTCTCTGCCCCTCCCCCGTTCATGCTCTGTCTCTCTCTATCCCAAAAATAAATAAACGTTGAAAAAAAAATTAAAAAAAAAAATAAAAAAAAATAAAAGATACATATTGGGCAAGGTATATGAGATATAAAAACACATGTAGAGTTTTCAAAAACAAAAATAAAATGACTACTCATGAAATAGAGCATTGTTACCTGAAAGCCTGTCATCTCCCAAGGCATTCCTTTCCCTCTTTCCCAGAGGTATCCATTATCCTACTTTGTTGTTGTTGTTTATTTTTTAGAATAATTTTTATTCCATATAACCCATAACTAATACATGGTCTATTGTTGCCCATTTTCAAGCTTGCTTCATTCATTCATTCATTCATTCATTCATTCATTCATAGTAAACTATACCCCCTGACATGGGGCTTGAACTCAGGACCCTGAGATCGAGTGTCCCATGCTCTACCAACTGAGCCAGTCAGGTGTCTCATCAATCTTGAGTTAAGTGGAATTTATGAGATTCTGATACTTTTTCTCTTACATGTTTTAGATTCATTCATACTGGTTTTTACCAATTTGATAATTTTCAGTAGTATGGTACTCCACTGTAAGAATGTGCCACATCTGGGGGTCCTGGGTGACTGAGTGAGTTAAGTGTCAGACTCTTGATTTCGGGTTCAGGCCATGATACCACATTTCCTGAGATCAAGCCTGAAGCCCAGCCTTGGGCTCTGCCCTGATTGTGGCCAGTCTGCTTAGGATTCTCTCTCTCCCTCTCTGCCCCTCCCTTGCTGGCTCTAGTCTCTCAAAATAAATAAGTAAACATGAAAAAAAAAAAAAAGGATATGCCACATCTTACTCTATTGTGATGAATGTTTGTGTCATTTCCATTTTTTTATGATTAGAAATTTTACTTCTCTCTATGTGAACATTTGTACAAGCCAACCCTCCCCCTAAAATAAACAGATTTCTCAAGACTGTAATTGGGAGTGGAGTTTTGGTTTGTGTGGAGTATGTGTAACTTTACTAGGTGATCTCAAACTGTGTTGTATGGTCATTTTTTATTAGGCTCTACACCTGAACTACAGAACACAGAAAATTGTGTGATTATTTTTTCAGTTCTCTTGAGGATGTTAAACATCTGATGCCAAGAAACCTCGGGAAGATGCTTAATGCATACATATAATGGATATCTTAGATATCAGAATTTAATTCCCAAGACTGAATTGATAAGAATTCCACACCCTTACTTACATTTGATACTGCTTTAATTTTTAAATGCGTTAGGCAGTTCTAGTGGTATGTTTTAGATACATCTTTTATGAACATCACACAGCTGGATTTTGCTTTGCTAATATATCCTGCAGATTTCTCTTTTAACTGGAGTGTGGGAACTGTCAATGTTAATTATAATTGAGGATATTTTGTATATATTTCTGCCATCAAAGTCTTCTACATGCCTGGTCGTTACTGTTTTTCTGACCTTTTTGTAGTTTTCATTCTTCTGTTTGGTTTCCTTCAGCTTTTTTTTTTTTTAAGTTTATTTATTTATTTTGAGAGAGACAGCATGAGTCGGGGAGGGCCAGAGAGAGAGGGGGAGGCTGAGAATCCCAAGCAGTGGGGCCCGACATGGGACTTGAGCCCACAAAACCCTGAGATTATGACCTGAGGTGAGAGAGCACAAGTTGGGGATTGGCAGAGAGAGAGGCACAGAATCCGAAGCAGGCTCCAGGCTCTGAGCTGTCAGCACAGAGCCCTATGTGGGGCTTGAACTCACAAACTGAGAGGTCACTACCTGAGCTGAAGTTGGACGCCCAACCAACTGAGCCATCCAGGCGCCCCAGAGCATAGTATACCTTTAACTTGGAGTCAGTACTTAATATTTTGCTACATTGACTTTTTTCTCTACCTTGTACATCTTTTGAGGCTGATTTGAAAGTAAGGTGAAACATCATGACGTTTATGCTTGAGTATTTCCTAAGCAAGTGTCTCTTTCTCTTTTTCAATGTTTTACTTCTTTAAGTTTATTTATTTTGGGGGGGGGAGGGGCAGAGAGAAATCCCAAGCAGGTGCTGTGTTGGTAGCATGGGGAGCTCACGAACCATGAGATCATGACTTGAGCCAAGATGAAGAATCGAACGCTTAACCGACTGAGCCACCCAGATGCCCCAAGTATTTATTTATTTTTGAGAAAGAAAGTGCATGCGCGGGGCAGGGGCAGAGAGACAGGGAGACAGGATCCAAAGCGGGCTCTGCTCTAACCAGTACAGAGCCGAATGTGGGGCTCCAACTCACAAACTGAGATCATGACCAGAGTTTAGCGCTTAACTGAGCCACCCAGGTGCCCCTCCTAAGCAAATATCTCTTTACAATAAAGAGCTTCTCTTACAAATAATCATAGTAACATAATCATACCTAGGAAATGAATATTTAATATATATAAAGAGTAATCTAATAATATCTGATAAAAATTCATATTTAGATTTCCCAGTTCACAAAATCTTTTCTAACTCAGTTTTTGCTTTACCCTATATATGTATTGAAGTAGAATAATGACAATCCACTTAAGCAATTATTTTGTTCATTATCAGGCATAATGGCCAGTCACATCTGATAAGCAAGATAACTACTGTTACTTAGGTTAGATAATTCTTTTGTTTTTATTTTTTATTTTTTTAAGGAAAGGTTTATTTTTAGAGCGTGAGTGCGGGTGGGAGAGGGGCACAGGAAGAGAATCTTTTTTTTAATATTTATTTTTGAGAGTGCATGAGCACGAGTGGGGGAGGGGCAGAGAGAGAAGAGGATAAAGGATTCAGAAGAGGGCTCTTCACTGATAGCCGAATGTGGGGCTGAACTCATGAACCCTGAGATTGTGACCTGAGCCGAAGTCAGATGCTCAGCCAATTGAGCCACTCAGGCGCCCCTTGGGAGAGAAAGAATCTTAAGCAGGCTTGGTGCCCAGCCCCCGCCTGCCTCAGGGCTTGATACCATGACCCAGGGATCATGACCTGAGCCAAAATCAAGAGTTGGGCATTCAATGGACTGAGTCACCCAGGCGCCCCTAGTTTAGATAATTCTTGCTAGTGTTAAGTAAATTGCAATTTATTGTAGGAGAAGTGTAACTTTCTTGGGCTGATAGAAAGACTAAAAATGTTCTATGTATCTTGCTAATCTGTGCAGACTTCAGATTTTTTGAAACAGTGATGAAAAGTCTTCTTGATGCGTGGGAATAAGGGTAAATGCTTACATAAATAAAAACTTTAGATAGTAAATTCTTACGGCATTTTACTTCTGTGAAATGCTCAGAATGTAGGTTAACCCAGATTAGGCCTGAGTAATAGTTTTTGTTGCTGTTAATGATATGTGCTACTATACAGGTTTTCACTTAGATTGAATGTTGCTACTTGTCAGCAACTGTTAAGTGTTGGGGATACAGAAGAATAATGCACTGTTCCTGTTTTCTAGGTGCTTGCATTCTGATGGGAAGACTGAAATAGAACAATGCAGTTAGGAGCCAGAATCCTTTTGGGAGTGACAGAAAAGCATTGTCATTTGAGTCTGGATATTAGAGAGGCTTCCTTGAACCAGTGGGAAACGGAGCCTTATTTTTCCTGTATTCTTCCTATAGGATCAATAGTAGACAAATTCCTATAGTTATAATTGTCTCTTTTGTTAAGACATTTAGAATTTTAGGGGCATCTGCCTGGCTCAGTTGATGGAGCTTGCCACTCTTGATCTCAGGGTTGTGAATTCGAGCCCCACGCTGAGTGTAGAGATTACATTAAAAAAAAAATCTTTGAAATGTAAAAAAAAAAACAAACTGAGAATTTAATGTTTATAATTCAGTTTTATTATAATTTGCTATTTTGATTACTATGTTATTGTATCTTTTGTTTGGCCTTGATTGGTAGTTTATTTGCAGCAGCTAGTAAAGGAAATTTAAGTTACTCTGTTTGTTAAATTTATTAATTTTTTTTATTTTTAAGTAATCTCTACGCCCAGTATATGGGGCTCGAACTCACAACCACAAGATCAAAAGTCTCACGCTCTATGGACTTAGCCAGCCAGGTGCCGCAAGAGAGACTAAGTTATTTTTGATATAAGTTAGTCACATTAGACATTTTCTTTGGGTTCGCTTTTCATAGTAACTTACTGAATGTTTAAGTTTTTCCCTCAAGATTTCATTTTATTGTGATTAAAAATTTCTTGGTATATCAATGAGTTGATGAAACCCTTCTTTGAATTGCTGGAGACCATATGACCTCTTCAGAATTCTTAGCTCTGGTACTTCAGTTTATTTACTATCTTTTTAATTCCTTGTGATTGGGAGTACTAAGGTAATGGTGGGAGAATACCCCTGTATATTACAGAACAATCCAGATGGTGGTTACAGCAATAAAAACCTTGTTAATATAGGCCATTTACAATTATTTACCATAGAAGAGTTTTTAAATTTATTTTTAATTTTTTTTAGTGTTTATTTTTTAGAGATGTAGACTGCAAGCAGGGGAGGGGCAGAGAGAGAGAGCGAGAGACAGAATTGGAAGCGGGGCTCCAACTCACGAACCGTGAGATCATGACCTGAGCCAAAGTCAGACACTTAACCAACTGAGCCACCCAGGCACCCCAAGTCTTTTTTTTTTTTTTTAAGGCATTTTGAGCTGTTTAATTGTTCTAATGTTGATCGTGCTTTACCAAAAGATCCCAGCTGTAATGGGATATATAGCATACCATGAACCAGTTCATATACTCTGACAATCTAGCGATCTGTGGGAGAAAGAAATGACCAGTGTCGCAAAGGGTTTTATTGGAGTGATAGTTGGCCTGCAGTGATAGTTGTGCAGTTGGTAAATACTAAAAGTCATTGAATTTTATACTTAAAAAGGGTGAACTTTATGATATTTTCCAAAACTCAGTAAAATTATTTGAATAGTTTTGAATAAATAGGCAGTATTTTGAAATTAAATCAGAAACAGAAGTGGCCAAAGTACATTAATAATATAGTTATTATTTATGGTAGCTATTAGGATCTAGACTAAGCATTTGAGGTACATTATTTTGTTTGGTGCTCCTTCCAGGTTTGAGAAAGAGTAAAGTACTGGGTCAAGGTTACTTAATCATGTAATTTGTAGAGTGCAGGTCTGTGTGACTTCCAAATCTTAATCACAAATACTGTACTACTGTACCTGTCTGAAATAATGCTCTCAGGGAATGTAGCCAAGTGCTAGATGATGAGTCAGTGTCCACATTTGTGGTGCATAAACCTGGGGTTTTGCACTGGATGGGGAATAAGAGGATGAAGATGTAGGTGTGGTCCTTGAACTCCTGAGTCTGGTTCCGCTAGGCTCCATTTCACTTTTATCTATTTATTTACTTATCTAATTAATTATGTAAGCTTTATGTGCAGCATGGGGCTTGAACTCACATCCCCAAGATCAAGCATCATATACTCTACCAACTGAGCTAGCCAGGTGCCCCACTTCTGTTTTTATATGTTGGCGTTTAGTGAGATGTTTAGATTTGATTTCTGTAGTTTAAAACTGCCTTTGCTTTCATTTTTCATTCTGAATTTACTAGCTGTTCTTTTTTTTTTTTTTTCAACGTTTATTTATTTTTGGGACAGAGAGAGACAGAGCATGAATGGGGGAGGGGCAGAGAGGGAGGGAGACACAGAATCGGAAACAGGCTCCAGGCTCTGAGCCATCAGCCCAGAGCCCGACGCGGGGCTCGAACTCACGGACCGCGAGATTGTGACCTGGCTGAAGTCGGACGCTTAACCGACTGCGCCACCCAGGCGCCCCTTTACTAGCTGTTCTAATCAGCAAGGTGAGCTGATCTCTAAGCCCTCTGCCAATTTTAGGTGCATTCTAGGAGGAGGTCAGGCACATAACACTGAGAAGTGGCAATTGATAGCACACTGTTAGAACAGTTGGAAGAAAGCCATGTGGTTGCATGAAAATTACACTTAAGAACTCAAACTGCTGTCAAGTAGGGCTGTTTAATATATTGTTAAGTGGCCCTAAAATGCTGTGGAGTTGTGGACATCGAGTAGAGAGTAATTGCTGTTTATGCTGAGGGACAGAAAATAAGAAAATGGGGGGATATGCTCGGTATGATGTTGAGAAACCATGCCAATGGAAGGTGGAGGCAAAAAAGTAGGTGCAATTTGGGAGAATTGCAAGGCCATTTTGACCAAAGTGTATGGATCAGAAAGGAATAAAGAGCTTGTATTTTATCAAGGAGTTGATTTGTGAACAGAAGATGATGGATTTTAGTGGTATTCTGAAAGATGAAACCGATCACTGTGTAATCAGTTTTACCGTTAAGCTAGTTCAGACAGGTAAATAAGGGTATGAAGTTTCAGTGAACCAGGAGGCAGTTATTGATATTATAGTTGATAAAGGTATCTTGTAACTGCTGGGTTATGTATGTAACACTGACATCAAAACTAGTACTAGACTGAGCTACCTAAGACAGGAGGAGGCTTTAAATACAAACAATGACCCTTAATTCAGGTATCTATACTAAGTTGATGGCAGAATTGTAAAGGAAGGTATAGATATAGGCCTTAAAGAAATGGTGGCGTTAAAAGAATGGTTTAAAGGTTTTGAGCTCTGCAGCCCATTGGGTGTCCGACTTCGGCTCGGGTCATGATCTCGCGGCTTGTGAGTTGGAGCCCCGCTTTGGGCTCTGTGCTGACAGCTCAGAGCCTGGAGTCTGTCTCCCTCTCTCTCTGCTCCTCCTCTGTTCGTTCTCTCTCTCTCTCTCTCTCTCTCTCTCTCTCTCTTAAAAATGAATAAACATTGACAAAAATTAAAAAGTTTTGAGCTCTGGAACACTGAAAAATATTGGTCACTTGGAAAATTGTGCAAGTCTTCGAATGAGATGCATTTGGATGAATTTCTTTATAGGTTAGATACCTAGTAGGCAGTTAGATGTGGGCTGAATCTTTGGAGAGACCTGAGGTCTTTTGCTTTGAAGTTGGAGGTAATTATTGATGCTAGTAGAGCATAAAATTTCTGTGGGAAGGGAGAGTGTGCTCAAGAATTGAAATTTTTACATGTCAGGGCTCGGGGAAGGATGTGATGCTGCTGAGGATTTGAGGGGAGAAAAAAAAGAACCAGGATGTGGTGTCTGAAAAGCCACAGGAATAAAATTATGAAATGTGTTGAATGCCAGAGACCGGTGAAAGAATGAGAATAGAAAAAAGATTTGACAGTTAATTCAGTGGTGACCTGGGAAATAGCATTTTTCTTAATGTTGGAGTAATAGAGTGATAGAAACCAGACTACAAGTTAAGGAGATGTTTGGTGAGGAACTGGAGTCAGTTAGTGTGTATCCTTTTTGAGATACACAGTTTAAGTAGTCATTGCTTACCTAGTAGAGAACATGCAGTTTCCCAAAGTGTTGGAGGGTAATTTTTGTAACCCTTTGTTCTTGAGATTAATGTGGATGTGGAGAATAGTTGAGCCGGTTTTTAAACACATACTTGTCAGAAGAAAAAAGGTAGGGAATACTTTCTCAATAGTAGTGGTAGGAGATTTCCTTATTAAGGAATTTTATTTTTGGTATATGAATGAAAACCAAGCCTAGTGTGTGTCAGATATGTTAACATTTGAATCAAAACATCTGTGTTTTGATAGGTACATTCTTCATGTAACTGACATTTTTTAAAAAGTTGCTTTTGGCATGAGTGAAATGGTAATAAAGTCACCATTACAATGAAACAAATACACTTTTTTTTTTAATTTTTTTTTCAACGTTTTTATTTATTTATGGGACAGACAGAGACAGAGCATGAACGGGGGAGGGGCAGAGAGAGAGGGAGACACAGAATCAGAAACAGGCTCCAGGCTCCGAGCCATCAGCCCAGAGCCCGACGCGGGGCTCGAACTCACGGACCGTGAGATCGTGACCTGGCTGAAGTCGGACGCTTAACCAACTGCGTCACCCAGGTGCCCCCCCCCTTTTTTTTTTTTTAAACAACTCGAGTATGTCTTGGATTCATTAGGGAGGTTGGAGAAGGGTAATGAAAAACTGTGAGTCTGAAGTACTTAAATCAGTGTTTATATTTCTGGCTTACAGTAACAGCTAGAGATGATATTACTGTTGTGGACTAGCTTCATAATGGATATACTGAACTTGTATAAATCAGTTGTGAAATATTTGTGTATTTATAACAATTGAGTGCCAGGTGTTTAAACGGCTCATGCAGAGCTGTGAAAAAGAATAACTTGAAGTATTCTTACTCATCTCTCTTCAGTAAGAATTGGAGATTTGTAAAGTTCTGTCTCTTGTGAAAGTATGGTTGGGATGTAATCATTTTTAGCATTAATATCCAGTTTACTATATGAGAATGGTTAGCAGAGATGCCACTTTACCCAAAAATCAAAACAAGAAAATAATGTGAGATGAAGACTATAACTTTGAAGTGGCTATCAAGTGATTATGAGTTGAACCAGGTAAATTTTTGAGTGTTGTTGTATATGGGAGATTTCTTGAAGTCCTTTTCACACTTTGGAGTTTGGAGGTTTTCCTGCATTAACTATTGTTAAGGCTTTCCTGTGCTTGAAAATAAGATAGGAGTTAAATTGATAATTTTGATTAATACTGTTTTGGCTTAGAGTATCAAGAATAAAGATTCTTGGTTTTTGTAACTGATGTAACTGGTTAGTAGGACTTGACTAAAAGAAACATTTGGCTTCTTAAACTTGTCTCCCCAAGGATGATGAGGTAGATTAGCCTACAATTTGACACCTTCTTCCTTCCCCTTTCTGAGGGGGTTTTATGAAGAGGAAATAGGCCAAAAGGAGAAGGCAACTCCCCTGCATATTCTTTCCCTCAGAAGGCCTTGGGACAGAGTTACTAATGAGAAGTTAATCTTGATCTGATGGATGCAGAGGTGGAGGGTGGGGATGGGGATGGAATGGAAGTGAGGATGTGAAGACAAAAAATTTATAAAAACATGTCTGTCTCAGGGTGCCTGGCTGGCTCAGTTGGTAGAGCATGTGACTCTTGATCTCAGGGTTGTGAGTTTACACCCCACATTGGGTGTGGAGCCTACTAAAGAAAACAACAACAACAACAAAAAACATGTCTGTATTACAGACTAAGACTTGTTGGCATTAAGTCTGTCCTGTTCTAATGACTCTGAGACTTCACTTGATTCTGTCCAGAGAGGATAGGTGGGACTAATGCAGCTGAACATGGTTGGGGAAGAGCAACATTAGAGTAGGGTTAGGGACAGGAGGATTTGAGATGGGAACATTCACTTGGAATTTATTACCAATTTTTGTTAATACCCAAGAAATAAATTTGCCCTCCTCTTTCTTTCCTTCCTCCATCTCTCCCTCCCTCCTTGGTAAAATGCATGTTGACCTAAGTGCATGCTGGCAGGTGGTAAGGTTGTCTCTTAATCACTCAAGCTAGAAGTCCTAGAAGTCCTGCAATCTGCTGAAAGTCAAGGTTTGAGGGCTTACTCTGTATAAGGCTTGGTGGAAAGTTGTCCTCTATCCCCCAAAAGACAACAAATCAGTGTAAAAATAATGCAGATTTTTTTTTGTTTGTTTTTTGTTTATTTTAGGAGAGTGTGAGCTAGGGAGAGGAGCAGGGAGAGAGAGAATCTTAAGCAGTCTCCACACTCAGGAGGATCATGGGATCATGATCCTGGGAATCAAGAGTTAGATGCTCAACTGATTGAGCCACCCAGGTGCCCAGTGCAGATGATTTTAAAATAAATGAATAACCATTTGAAACTGCATTGTCCTTGAGTTCAGAAACTATTTTTGAAAAGTAGCCATACTATGGGGCCCAGAAGTTTTGCAGATACGTAAATGGTGCCACTTTTGAGAAAGAGGCCAAGGATAAGTAAGACAGTGATAAAATGAATTTATTTAGGAAAGCAAGTTCCTAACTATGTCTTGGAGTTAGAATATTTTATTATTTTTTGAATTATAGAGTGTGAGCAGGGGAGGGGGTGGGGAAGGGGAGGGAAAGAGAGGGAGAGGGAGGAAGGGAATGAATCCCAAGCAGGCTCCATGCTCAGCACAGAGCATAATGTGGGGCTCGATCCCACGATGCTGGGATTATGACTTGATCCCAAATCAGAGTTGAACCACCCAAGTGCCCTGGAGTTAGAATATTTTCAGACTGGGGCGCCTGGTTGGCTTAGTTGGTAGAGCACACTGCTCTTGATCTTGGGTCATGAGTTTGAACTCAATGTTGGGCGAAGAGTTTAAAAAAAAAAAAAAGATTCAGACCAATTCCCCACGTTACTCATCACATGGGTATAATAACGATGTAGAATCAACAAAAGTTAAATCATGTTTGTTGTGTACTGTTTTTCTCAAGGAAGGGAAGTATATATTGCATTTTAGGAGGCATTTCTATCAAAAAGGATTGGAACCAAAACCATTTTAGCCCCTGGAGAGTTTTCTTTCATAGCTCCATAATGCTGGATTCCTCAGCTGAATAGGATAATTGAGGTGCTGTAACTACAATGCTGCCTTGCTTTTACATAGTAGTTTATATTGCCAGTGTGCTGTGATAAAAGTATGATATAGCCATTTCTAGTGGATGACAGTGATGCACTCAAATAGAAAACACTGGAAGGATACTTAATAAATTAACGATTGAAAGTATTTTTGGGTGGTGGTTTTATTTTCTTCTATTGGTCAGTATTTTTTGGAATTTTGTAAGACTGTATGATTCTTATATAGGTGAAATAAGAAAAGTGAAATCGTGTTTTTTTTTTTAGTTTTCTCATCTTTCAGTTTAATTTTTTTTTTCAACGTTTATTTATTTTTTGGGACAGAGAGAGACAGAGCATGAATGGGGGAGGGGCAGAGAGAGAGGGAGACACAGAATCAGAAACAGGCTCCAGGCTCTGAGCCATCAGCCCAGAGCCTGACGCGGGGCTCGAACTCACGGACCGTGAGATCGTGACCTGGCTGAAGTCGGACGCTTAACCGACTGCGCCCTATTTG
>NW_024412401.1:19382362-19402559 GCF_014898765.1 Herpailurus yagouaroundi | reverse complement strand
TTCGTAAAATAGACCCCTTTTTTTTTTAATTTATTTTTTTTTTTCAACGTTTATTTATTTTTGGGACAGAGAGAGACAGAGCATGAACGGGGGAGGGGCAGAGAGAGAGGGAGACACAGAATCGGAAACAGGCTCCAGGCTCTGAGCCATCAGCCCAGAGCCCAACGCGGGGCTCGAACTCACGGACCGCGAGATCATGACCTGGGTGAAGTCGGACGCTCAACCGACTGTGCCACCCAGGCGCCCCAAAATAGACCCTTTAAAAGTCCTTGGCTGTGGAGTAGTAAACCTCTAATAAAGGTATCCTTTTGGTATTTGGGGGGTGCTTATTTGAATGTAATCTAAATTAAGAGTATAGTATTTAAAACATTTTTTTTTTTTTAATTTTAATGTTTTATTTATTCTTGAGGGAGAGAGAGACAGAGCACGAGCGGGGACGGGGCAGAGAGAGAGGGAGACACAGAATCCGAAGCAGGCTCCAGGCTCTGAGCCATCAGCCCAGAGCCTGATGTAGGGCTTGAACTCATGAAACATGAGATCATGACCTGAGCCGAAGTCGGATGCTCAACCGACTGAGCCACCCAGGCGCCCCTAAAACATTTTTTAATGTTTATTTATTTTGAGAGAGAGAGAGAGAGATGAGCGGGGAGGGGTAGAGAGAGAGAAAGAATCCCAAACATGCTCTGCCCTGTTAGTGCAGAGCGCAGTGCGGGGCTCAAACTCACAAACTGCAGATCTTGATCTGAGCTGAAATTAAGAGTCGGATGTTTAACTGACTGAGCCATCCGGGTGCCCCAGTATTCTTTTTTTTAAGAGTATAGTATTATAAGTTTATAGGTCTTGTGAAATCCTGTATAGTATAGGCCTTTTTTTGAGGGGGTGGGGAGAGAGAAAAGGCTATTAAAAAAAGGGGGGGTAAGACTAGTTATGAATAATGAGAGGCTTTTCAGGGGATAAGAATAAGGTAGCTGCTGAGCTGGAGTTCTGGGTAAAAGATGGTTTATAGCCAAGAAATTAGCAACGTAGGAGTGGGACAGATGTATGCAAGCAGCCATAGATAAAATTAAATACTTTTCCCTCCTTGACCTTAAGTAACCTGAAAGAGGAAATATGACTTAAATAATTTTTGTAATGTTCAGAGTTTACCAGCACTTATCTTTTCCATGGGCATATTATATGCATAGAATAGTAAATAATGTTGTGGCTCTTCTGTCAGCCAAGCTTGGGTGTAGGGGAGTTAACCTTGTTCACCAGCTGCTGGAGGCTCGACCCTGCCCTCAGCAGCTGTGGAGAATAAAAGTATCAGCTTGGTCAGCTTCTGGCATGTAGGGCACAAGCAGTTTAGTTGCATGGAATTGCATCTCATACTAGAGTTTTTTGGCACCCTAGCCTGCCTTATTGTCTCCTGGGTGGGGGATATAGAGTTCCTCTTGCTAGCTACTCTGGGTTTCCCAGATCAGTTGAAGTTTTTGTTTGTTTGTTTTTAAGATTTTATTTTTTAAAAAAAAATTTTATTTTGAGAGAGAGTGTGCGCACAAGTGGGGAGGGTCAGAGAGAAGGAGAGACAGTCCCAAGTAGGCTCTACAGCATCAGTGCAGAACCCAGTGTGGGGCTTGAACTCACAAACTGTGAGATGAGCTGAGCTGAGATCAAGAGTCAGATGCTTAACCAGCTGTGCCACACAGGTGCCCCATGATTTTAAGTAATCTTTGTACCTTATGTAGGGCTCAAACTCACAGCCCTGAGATTGAGTCACAAACTCCACCAGCTGAGGCAGCCAGGTGCCCCCAAATATTTTTTTAAATTTTATTGTATCTTTTTCTAATCTCTACACCCAGTGTGGGACTTGAACTCATGACCCTGAGATCAAGAGTCATGCTCTCCCAACTGAGCCAGCCAGGCACCCCCTTGAAGTTCTTAATCTAAACCAATCCTGTTCTTTGCAGAAATGAACAAATGAATTTCTTCTCTGGAAAACAGTTGAGAATAATGGGTATTTTCTCTCTCTTTTTCTTAATGGGTATTTAAAAAAATGTTTGAGAGGGAGAGTATGAGTGGGAGAGGGGTAGAGAGAGGGAGAGAGAAACCCAAGTAGGCTCCTCATTGCCAGTGCAGAACCCTACATGGGCCTTCATCCCATGAACCATGAGATAATGACCTGAGCCAAAATCAAGAGTTGGATACCCAACTGACTGAGCCACGCAGGTGCCCCAGTGGGTATTTTCTTAATAGGAAAAGCAAGAACGCAAATTGGAAGTTAAATACACATAGTGAAACAGAACTGGTAACAAAACTGTAACGATATAGAGCCAGGGGAGCACCAGTGAATATCTGAAAGGTTAGGAAGATAGCTGAGATTCTGACCTAGAACCCAATCTGTCACATCAGGTGATACCAACTGTAGTTATGCTGCCTTAAAGAGGAAGCTGACTTGGAGTCTTGTTGTGTATCTACAATTGAGCAATTAGCCTTACAGCATAGCATAGTGGTTAAGGACACAGACTGTGGGCCTAGATGACCTGGGTTTGAATCTTGGCTTTACCACTGACTAGCTGTGAATCTGTCTCAGTTTCCCGTCTGTAAAAAATGGCAGTAATAATTAGCATATACCTCAGTGTTGTTGGGAAGTTTAATGACTTAATACTGTGTGTATGATAGTGTCTGGCACATATTAAACAGTATGTGTTTGCTGCTGGTATTATTCTACTTATGGGTTTTAGGCTTTTGGGAATGAGTGAATAAATCAAATCCTTCATATAGATGAAGGATCCCCTTTCATTGCCAGTCTAAGATAGTCCTGGCACCATTAGTCTCAGGACTGAGTGAATAGCATCTCTAAGCATTCTTGATAGAAACTTGCTTCTTGGACATAAACTGTATATTCTGTTTATAGTAGTTGAGCCCTTAGCTGACTAATTCATGTTGTTTGAATAATTACATTCTCTTTGAAAAAGAAACATGTATTTTTGCTGTGTCTGGAATATAGATTTTTTTGATGTAGTAGATGAGCTACTCTACAGTTGTGTGAGCCTCCTGGTTTTAGAATTACCTTCCAATGCTGACACTTTGTGATACCATCTTAAATAAAAGTACTTAAAAGTACTTAAATAAAGTACTTTGGTGGTTGGTGCTTTCAGCAACATCTTCATAGTTTTTAGCATGTTATCAAAAAGTGTTCTGTAAATTTTTAGAAAGATCAAGTGTGCCCTTATTTTTTCTGTTAGGGTATGATATTATGTGGTTTTTAGATAAAGTTCCAGCCACTTTTTTTTTGTTTGGCCTAAAGTTAGCGTCCTCTTAAGATGAATTTGTGGTATTTACTTAAGCTTTAATAGAAGTACAAGTGGCTTGTAGCCGTTTTCAGTTAATTCTAAACTCTAGACTCACTCGAAAATGCCACTGTTTCACTGAGGTATCTTATCTTTAAAAAAGTCCTTGAAAAAAATAGCGGTTAATAAAACATTTTCTAAAAATATCCCTTCTACAGACAAAATGTGTAGTTTAATCAAGTTAGTTTATTCTCCTGGCTTACTTTCCTTATATAACAAGTAATTTAGACTATTCCTGCACTTGAGATAATCTAGGTAGGACGTTTTAGATGGTATTTTGCTGATACTGTTTTTAAAGAAGTTAAAAATGTAGCCATTCTAACCTGATATTAATCTATCCCATCTTTAATTTACTTTGGATGAAGTGAGGTAAATATGGGTTTTAAAATTTGGTTGGATAGATTGAAATCTTTCCTTCAGTTCAAGAACCTGAGATATGTATGTTTGAGTTTCTGCTGGATTATTTTTAGAATCTCTTGCTCTTGTCTGTTTCTATTCTAAGAATTCTCTTGGAACCTGTTGGAGAGTAGTAGTTCTTGTGGGTGGAGAGTGATAGAGGGAATGGAACACAAGTGTAAACTGAATTCCTTTGGTCTGGCAACTGGGTGCTTATTGCAGAAGCATTCCAATTTACTACACATAGCTCTGTTTCCAGAAGAGACAACATAGAATTTCTCCATGTGACAGTATGTTAGTTAAAGTTGTTGCTTTTTATAGTCTAGTTTCCTTGCCTTATTCATTTTCACAATTGGTTGGTGGTTGATAAGTTTTTTAATAACTTATGCTTTTACTTTGTTTCATGAATTCACGATCTCCAGAATTTTTTTAAATGCTTATTTATTTTTGAGAGAGAGAGCACGAGAGGGGGAGGGCAGAGAGAGCGAGAGCAAGCGAGAGCAAGAGACACAGAATCCGAAGTAGGCTCCAGGCTCTGAGTTGTCAGCACAGCCCAACGCGGGGCTCAAACTCAAAAACCTTGAGATCATGACCTGAGCTGAAGTTGGACACTTAACCAACTGAGCTACCCAGGCACCCCCAGAAGTTATATATAAAATTAATATAAGAAAGTTTGTTTTTCCAGAAAATTTCAGTAACACTTTTTAATTTTTTCCTCTGTGCTTGCTCTGTAAATTCCCAGTTTTATCTTTGGAAGTTTTTCGCTGGACATCTTAAGCATTAAGACTTATTTTTTGAAGGGCACCTGGGAGCCTGCTTCGGATTCTGTGTCTCCCTCCCTCCCTCTCTCTCTCTGCCCCTTCCTGCTCATGCTCTGTCTCTGTGTCTCTCAAATATAAACATTAAAAAAAAGACTTCAGTTTTTGAAATTTTTAAAAAAAAATTTTAATGTTTATTTCTGAGACAGAGACAGAGCATGAGTGGGGGAGGGGCAGAGAGAGAGGGGGACACAGAATCTGAAGCAGGCTCCAGGCTCTGAGCTGTCAGCACAGAGCCCTACGCGGGGCTCGAACTCACAGACTGCGAGATCATGACCTGAGCCGAAGCCGGCTGCTCAACCGACTGAGCCACCCAGGCGCCCCAGTTTTTGAATTTTTTAAAGTAAAGTCTACATCCATTGTGGGCTCAAACTGAGACCCTGAGATCAACTGTCACATGCTCTATGGACTGAGCTAGTCAGGCACCTCAAGACTTTTTTTTTTTATTAAGTGGAAATACAGCTATTCTGACATTTCAGTTAGTATGGGTAGCTATATTGACAGAAAATAAGCTAATCTGAATTGTTTTAAGCATCCTCAGAAGCAAATGCTGGGGCCATCGTTTTTATTCTTTGAGTTTTTTTTTTTTTTTTTTCAAGGATTGTATTTGTGTTTGGTGGTAACAGTTTATGTATATATAACCCAGAGGAGTAAACTTTAATTAAAGGATAAAAATGGTTATTTCCAAACAAAAGTATGTAACATAAAGTAAGCAGTGTACTTCTCATGTTTCACAAGGCAATATAATTCTGATTCAGCCATGGAACTGGGGACATTATTTATAGTCTAAACACCTACTTGGAATGTGGATTGAGGATTGATGATTGCAGTGGAGATAGAAGTCTTATTATTTATACTGATACAGTGAATTAGTAAAACTGTAATAGTTTGAAACATAAAAAACTTCTGTTGCTTTCCTGATTGACAAGTAGGGATTCAAGTACATTATATCAAAATGTTTGGCTGTAATAACAAGACTGTTAAAAGTCTCTTTTGGTAAATCAGAAAGGTCAGTCTTAGCATCCATTCAACTTAGCTTATGTTTATTTCTGTACATGCAGATTTTTATCAGCAGATGGCACTCCTGTAAGAAGGAATTCTTACTGTTAAATTTAATGTATCTAGATTATTTTCATAAATGAGAGCATAGAGTGATAAACAGTTGCAAAGATGAGTGAATAAAGGGTCACATAATTCAGTACAAAAGCAACTGTTTGGAAATCTGTAAGTAAACTAAAAAAAAAATTTTTTTTTAACTTTAGGAATACCACTAAGATTTTGATTGGATGTTTAACTTTAGATACATAAGGTAAAATTACAGAATAATCATGCTTAGAGGTGATTTTAGAAATAATCAAGTAAATCCTTTTACTTCAGAAATAACTTTTTAAAAGTTTTTATTTAAAAAAAATTTTTTTTAACGTTTATTTATTTTTGAGACAGAGACAGAGCATGAACAGGGGAGGGTCAGAGAGAGAGGGAGACACAGAATCTGAAACAGGCTCCAGGCTCTGAGCTGTCAGCACAGAGCCCGATGCGGGGCTCGAACTCACAGACTGCCAGATCATGACCTGAGCTGAAGTTGGACGTTTATACGACTGAGCCACCCAGGCGCCCCAAGTTTTTATTTATTTTGGAGAGCATGCGCCTGAGCAGGGGAAGGGCAAAGAGAGGAGAGAGAGAATCCCAAGCAGGCTCTGTCAGCACAGAGCCTGATGTAGGCTTGATCTCTCAAACTTTGAGATCGTGACCTGAGCTGAAATCAAGAGTTGGATGCTTAACTGACTGAGCCATCTAGGTGCCCTGGGAAATACTAATGTGTTTTAACATTTGTGTGGTGCTTTATAGTTTAAAAAAGTGTATTTGTTCATGTGTATTTATTCATTTTGGAGAACACTAAACTCGGAGAAAGCTGTAAAAATCATTATGACAGAACAATTAACTGTGTTCCATGTAATATAATTAAAACAATAAACCCAAACCAACAAAATATCAAAATGGTTAAACTCAAAAAAAAAAAAATTCAAAGTGTGTACTGTTACTGAGAGGCAGATTCAAATATAGTAAGTTTTTTTTAAGTTTGTTTATTTTGAGGGAGAGAGTGTGTGTGTGAGTGCATGCAAGCTGGGAGGGGCAGAGAGAGAATCCCAAGCAGCCTCCATGCTTTCAGTGTGAAGCCCGACACAGGGCTCGAACCCACAGACTGAGATCATGACCTGCGCTGAGGTTAAGAGTCAAATGCTCAATTGTCTGAGCCTTCCAGGTGCCCCTGAAATATAGTGAGTTTTAAACCAGCATATTTGGCATGTGAAATACTCTGGTTAATTGGTTATTTGCTATTATAGTTGATGTAAAAGTCAGTGCAGTAATATGTCTGTGGCCTTTATCTAGTATCCCAGTTAACAGAGGACCTACTGGGAACATAAGTAAATGATATTAGGATAGGTAACTCAGAAAAAGCTGGTCAGACTTTCAGGGATATAATTTTCTTGTGATGCCTGAACTGGTATGTGAATTTTGGTTAGTCTCCTCTGAGTATCTTTTGGATACACAGGTCCAAAAGATACTTAGAAATGCTAGTATACATAGTGTCATTTCATTAACTTGAGTTGTAGAAGATTTATAAATAGGGGAACATTATTCCACATCATGTGAATGCTTGCTTTGAGGTCTCTGTAACTGCTTGTTCTAGAAAATAGAATTCCATTTATTGTTCTTTTTGGAATCATTGGCTCTGCTATGATTTGGTCTTAGGTCATTCTTAATCTCTAAAAGTTACCAGCTTCTATAGCATGTAAGTCATAGGGTATACATGTTCACCTTTATTAGATAAGGCCAGATTTTTATACCAAGTGGGGCTCGAACTCATGACCCCCAGATCAAGAGTTGCATGCTCTTCTGATTGAGCCAGCTAGGCACCCCTAATTTGACTTTTTTAATGTATGGTCTAATAAAAATAATTTTTTTTAAGTGTAATCAACCACTTCTTTCAACCTCACTTCTTTAAGAATTTATCTTTTCTCATCACATGCAATGCCATCTCTGTTAGAAACCATAGTTGTATATGCTTGGGTCTCTTTCTGGGCTTCTTGTTCTGATCCATTGGCCAGCTTTTCTATCCCTGTACTGTTGTTAATTACTGAAGCATTATAATCCTTGGTACCTGTAAGGTAAGTATTGTTCCTTTGCTTTTTGGTTTTGTTTCGTTTTGAAGGAATATCTTGGCTGTTCTGGACTATTTGCTTCCCATGTAAATTTAGAATCAGGCTAGTAAGGTTTTAGGCAATAAAACCTTGTTAGAGGGGCGCCTGGCTGGCTCAGTTGGAGGAGCGTATGATTCTTGATCTCCGAGTCATGAATTCAAGCCCCCATGTTGGGTGTAGAGATTACTAAAAAAAAAAAAAAAAAAAAAAACTTCAAAAAAAATCCTTGTTAGAAATTTGATGAGAATTAAATTGAATCTGTAGTTGAGGGAGAATTACCACTCTAACTCTAAAAAAGGGTTAGAACACTTTCTGTAAAGCGCCAGGTAGTAAATATTTTCTGCCTTGCTTCTGTTAGAACTATTCAGTACTGCCATTGTAGTGCAGAAGGAGTCATAGACAATTTCTTAAGAAATTGACTTATTTTTTTCCCTTTAGCTGGCATATAGGTACATATACTTAATTTTTGTACATTGTTTTGCACACACACATTTGTATTTAGAAGTTTTGCTACAAGCTATAGCATAGAATTTTGAGGGCTGAGACAACTCATACATTTTTTTTTCCAAAGAATATTTTGTCCATGCTGATTCAGCATGTACGAATGGGGATAGCAATAATATCTGTCTATTCCTTAAGACTGTTGTGGTGTACAATAAGATAAAAAATAGGATACTTTGTAAACTAAAAATAGGATGTTACGAAAATGGATTCTTAGGGGCGTTTGGGTAGCTCAGTCAGTTAAGTGTCCAACTCTTGATTTCAGCTCAGGTCATGATCTCAGGGTTCCTGAGTTTAAGCCCTGTGTCAGGCTCTCTGCTGTCAACAAGGAGCCTGCGTCAGATCCTCTGTCTCCCTCTCTGCTCCTGCCCCCCCCCCCCCATAAAAATTAAAAAAAAAAAAAAAAAAAGAGGACCTTGAGATGGCAGATAATGAACTTCTTCTAGGCTTCCTTAAGGGGATGGAGGGGCGCCTGGGTGGCGCAGTCGGTTAAGCGTCCGACTTCAGCCAGGTCACGATCTCGCGGTCCGTGAGTTCGAGCCCCGTGTCGGGCTCTGGGCTGATGGCTCGGAGCCTGGAGCCTGTTTCCGATTCTGTGTCTCCCTCTCTCTCTGCCCCTACCCCATTCATGCTCTGTCTCTCTCTGTCCCAAAAATAAATAAAAAACGTTGAAAAAAAAATTAAAAAAAAAAAAAAGGGGGATGGATAGGTTACAGCTTATCCGAGATAGGTTGGACCAATTAGGGCAGTGTAAAATGCCTCTTTCCTGGACATCTCACCATGAAATCATCTTATAAGTGGTACACAGTGTTTTTAATTTTTTTAATGCTTATTTATTTTTGAGAGAGTGCGTACATGAGAGAGAGGGGGCAGAGAGAGAGGGAGACACAGAATCCAAAGCAGGCTCCGGGCTCTGAATGGTCAGCCCCAGTGCGGGGCTTGAACTCACAAACTGTGAGATCATGACCTGAGCCGAAGTTGGACGCTTAGCTGACTGAGCCACCCAGGTGCCCCAAGTGGTGTAAACTGTTAAGTTCCAGTTTTAATTTTTAGTCACGTAGGCCCAACATTGAAAAAAAAATTTGATATGAAGTACATTGTTTCATGTTTCCTATTTAGCATATTGATTCAAGCAGATATTTGTAAGTCATAGAGGGTTAGTCTAGTTCCAGTTGATGCTCTTAAATGTGATTTGGAGGGAAGGATATATAGGTTTTCCCACTAATTATATTTGTCTAAGATATTTAGATAAATCATGACTTTTAACATTACCATTAATCGAGTATATTTGTAACATTTCCACAGATCTTGATAATAGCCAGTTTCTCTAGAGAGGACATAGGTAGTAGTATGATTAAGTATTAAGACTTAAGTATATGCTTATTGAATGTAAGAGGATATGAGTTTTCCCTTGTTTCTTTTGGAGCAAAGCAGGTGCTTTTGGTTTTTAGGGAAGCAGAGAAGAGAACCCCTTTAAAAAGTGTGATAATTATGAGATTTTGATTCATGACCAAATGAGCAGTTATATTTTAAGTAATCTATACACTCAACTTGGGACTCGAACTTAACAACCCTGAGATTAAGAGTCTCCATGCTCTACTGACTGAGCCAGTCACGTGCCCCAGCAGTTATATTTAATATTGGCCTGATCAAGGATACCCTTAAGAATAAGGGCCCTAATAGTTTATATTTTTGAACTTTTCCAAAAATTTCTAAAAATGTTTGTTTATTTATTAAAAAATATCCAGTGTAGGGCTTGAACTCATGACTCAGAGATCAACAGTCACATGTTCTTCAGACTGAGCCAGCCAGGTGCCCTGAGAGCTGTTGTAAATTCTTGGAGCATGGCTTTTTGCCTGGCTGTTTGTGGGCATTGAGGGGGTGGAGTGGGGTTGCCCATTGCTTTGGGGAAAGGTATGGGAGATGTAAACCTGAAGTTTCAGGCAGCATTGTATGTGGCTATGCATTTTTCTGAGGGGAGAGTCCATACTTTTCTTCAAATTGTCTGAGTACTTAATGACCCAGAAGGCTGTAAGTCAATCATACTAGAATAAAATACAGTTTTAATGGAAAACATAACATTTTTTTAATGTTTATTTCTTTTTGAGAGCGAGAGAGACCGAATGTGAGCTGAGGAGGGGCAGAGAGAGAGGGAGACAGAATCTGAAGCAGGCTCCAGGCTCTGAGCTGCCAGCACAGAGTCCTACGCGGGACTTGAACCCCTGGACCATGAGGTCATGACCTGAGCCAAAGTCGGATGCTTAACTGACTGAGCCCCAGGCACCCCTGGAAAACATTATTTAAAAGTGTTATTCTTTGCCTTTAGTGAGGTTGTGAATCTCGCAGCCAGGATCGTAATAAGCTGGAGAGTATTCTTTAGGAAGGGATGTTTTGAAATACGTATTATGGGAAAGGCCCCAGTGTTAGAGGTAGATAAGAGCAGCTCTTCACCTGGTGATGTCATCTGTGCCTTGAATAAATGGACCCTTTCTGGTTTAAAATTCTTTTGTGAGAGGGGCGCCTGGGTGGCGCAGTCGGTTAAGCGTCCGACTTCAGCCAGGTCACGTGACGATCTCGCGGTCCGTGAGTTCGAGCCCCGCGTCAGGCTCTGGGCTGATGGCTCGGAGCCTGGAGCCTGTTTCCGATTCTGTGTCTCCCTCTCTCTCTGCCCCTCCCCCGTTCATGCTCTGTCTCTCTCTGTCCCAAAAATAAAAAAATTAAAAAAAAAAAAAGTTAAATTCTTTTGTGAGATAATTCAACAAGAGGTTTATTCATCTTAACCCACATCTCCCTTAATTATTCAGTTGCAATTCTCAATTTCTGACATTAGCTTTGCTTTCATGGTAATATGTGGATTAATGCCACCTATATATTTAGGATTTCTGCTTTCATTTGGGATCCTCAGTGTCGCTCTTCAATTCTTTCTACTTGTTTTCTATCAACTTCCCCTTGTATTTCCCTTAGTAGCTATTACAAGCTTTTGCCATTTTCTTTCTTTCTTTTTTAATCAGTTAATGTATTTTGAGAGAGAGCTTGAGTGAGGGAAGCACAGGAAGGGAGAGAGAGAATCCCAAGCAGGCTTCTCGCTGTCAGTGCAGAGCCGGACACAGGGCTTGATCCCACAAACCATGAGATCATGACCTGAGCTGAAATCAAGAGCTGGACGCCTAACTGACTGAGCCACCCAGGAGACCCCCCTGCCCCCCTCCCCCCCCCGCTTTAAAAAACAAGTTTTTTTAAAAATGTTTTATTTATATTTGAAAGAGAGACAGCATGCAAGTGGGGAAGGGGCAGGGGAGACAGAATCTGAATCAGGCTACAGGCTCTGAAGTGTCAGCACAGAGCCCGACACAGGGCTCTAATCCACTGACCGTGAGCTCATGACCTGAGCCGAAGTTGGACGCTTAACTGACTAAGCCACCCAGGTGCTCCCCGACCCCCCCTTTTTAAAAAAAAAAAAAAAAAGTTTTTTTTATTAATTTTTTTTTTTTCAACGTTTATTTATTTTTTCTGGGACAGAGAGAGACAGAGCATGAACGGGGGAGGGGCAGAGAGAGAGGGAGACACAGAATTGGAAACAGGCTCCAGGCTCTGAGCCATCAGCCCAGAGCCCGACGCGGGGCTTGAACTCACGGACCGTGAGATCGTGACCTGGCTGAAGTCGGATGCTTTAACCGACTGCGCCACCCAGGCGCCCCTGTTTATTTATTTTTGAGAGAGTGAGCACAAGTCAGGGAGGGGCAGACAGAGAGGAAGAAAGAGAATCCCAAGGAAGCTTCTCACTGTCAGCACTGATCCCAGTGGGCTCGATCTCATGAACCATGAGATCATGACCTGAGCCAAAATCAAGAGTCATGTAGGCCCCCAGCCCTTCTCCCCCCTTTTTAAGTTTATTCTGAGAGAATCCATTTTCTTAACATTCCTTACCCATCCCATTCTCTGCAGATGTTCTTGCCTATTTTACTAAAAAAAGTAAAGACTGATACAACAAACTGTTGACTGTCTCCTAATCATAAAAATTTAGCTGTTGTAGTACCTCTCCTTCACTCTGCTGGCCTTCAGAGAGGGATCCCTCTTGTCCAAGTGAACTAAATAGTCAGCTCTACTGACTAAGCATCCCAGGAGCTCCTGAGATTTTTGTTTAGAATTGCTATAATTTTAAACTATAGATTTTCGTTAAAAAAAAAATTTTTTTTAATGTTTATTCATTTTTGAGAGACAGAGACAGAGCATGAGCAGGGGAGGGACAGAGAGAAGGAAACAGAATCCGAAGTAGGCTCCAGGCTCCCAGCTATCAGCACAGAGCTCTACATGGAGCTTGAACTCAAGAACCATGAGATCATGACCTGAGCTGAAGTCGGACACTTAACCAACTAAGCCACCCAGGCGCCCCATTTTTTAAATTTATTTTTCCCTAAACTTTGAGATTGCATTAGTTAGTAAAATTGGTCTACTTGTTGCTAGGAAAATGTAAAACATTAATGTATTATTTCTTGAGAATTTGTGTTTTAGAGAACTTTTATGTTTTGTCTCATGTTTCCTCCTTATCCCTGGATTTTTTTCTTGCCTCATACTGTAATTTGGAATGTCTGCTTACCATGCCTGCTTACCATGCCTGCTTTCTTGCAGATTTTCTATTTTGTACATACGTTATTTTGTATATACTGTATATGATGACTTCGGTGAGCAGTGACCGTTCCCGAGGTTCTCGGGAAAAAACACAGATTTCAGGAACACAGGCATCACAATTACAGAAACAAGTAGTACAGGTAAGTTTTTGTGAAACTCTTGTTTGCTTTGTTTAGAGTTACGTTAAGTAGGAAGCACATATGTCTTTTGTAGGAAACCTTAGGATTTTGAATCTGGTTTTTATAAAGTAGATTTTACATAATGGGAAAGAGAAGCAGTGATTCATAGACACTGTCAACTACTTGATTCTGAACATTTTTCTGCTACTGTTAGCATCTAGCTATCTCCTTTTTCTTCTTTTTCTTTTCTTTTTTTTCTTGGTAAGATTTTATTTTTAAGTAATCTCTACACCCAACATGGGGCTCAAACTTAAAACCGTAAGATCAGGAGTCGCATACTCTACTGATTGAATTAGCCAGGTGCTCCTCCTTTTCTTTATTATTAATCTAGGTATGTGCTTGGAATATATTTGGAGAATCCAGAATATATGGAGAAGTAATACTCTGAAGTAGAGAAATAAATGAATTATAAGACACTTATAAAAAGCTGCCTTTACTTTCAAGCATTGTTAGCTGGAAAGAGTCCTTTAATATTATATGGCTTTTAGTTAATAAGGCCCATATGTATAAAATATTTAATTTGTATTTAATAGAAATAAATAGTTCTACCTTAGATTTATTTATATTATTAAAATTTTTTTGAATGTTTATTTTATTTTTGAGAGAGAAAGAGACAGACTGTGAGTGGGAGAGGGGCAGAGAGAGAGGGAGACACAGAATCCAAAGTAGGCTCAGGCTCTGAGCTGTCAGCAGAGAGCCTGACGTGGGGCTCAAACTCACGAACCATGAGATCATGACCCGAGCCGACGTCAGACACTTACCCTGACCGAGCCATCCAGACACCCCTATATTATTATTTAAAAAAAATTTTTTTTAAGTGTTTATTTTTGAGAGTGGGAGAGAGCACGCAAGCAGGGGAGGAGCAGAGAGAGAGGGAGACACAGGATCTGAAGCAGGCTCCAGGCTGTCAGCACAGAGCCAGACACGGGACCCGAACCCATAAACCATGAACTCATGATCTGAGCTGAAGTCAGACACTCAACCCACTGAGCCACCCAGGTGCCCCCAACCTTTAAAAAAAAATTTTTTTTTAATGTTTATTTTTGAGAGAGAGCAAGCAAGGGAGGAGCAGAGAGAAGGAGACAAAGGATCTGAAGCAGGCTCCAGGCTCTGAGCTGTCAGCACAGAGCCTGTCCCCTATATTATTATTTTAAATGAAGTGAGACAATTTAAATAAAATGCTAACTACAGTACCTGGTACAAAATAGAGCATTTTATACATGTTATTGACTAGTTTTGCAAACCTTTTTCTAGAGACCCATCATAAATTTCAGATTGATACTTGGCTATACTTTGATAGCTAATTACAGGTACTTTTTTAACAGTCATTCATACCCAAGTGCCCTATTGATATTAAGAGACACAGAAAGTAGGGGCGCCTGGGTGGCTCAGTCGGTTAAGTGTCTGACTTTGGCTCAGGTTATGATTTCTCTTACGGTTCGTGAGTTCGAACCCCGCATCGGGCCCTGTGCTGACAGCTCAGAGCCTGGAGCCTGCTTCAGTTTCTGTGTCTCCCTCTCTCCCTGCCCACCCCCACCCCAACCCCCCCTCCAGCTCATACTCTCATTGCCTCTCTCTCAAAAATAAATAAACATTGAGCCCTGGGTGTTGTATGGAAATCAATTTGACAATAAATTTCATATTAAAAAAAAAAACCCTATGTCTTGCAAAGCTGAAAAAATTAATAAACATTAAAAAATATAAAAAAGAGAGACACAGAACGTAGACTCTACTTAATTGTTGTTTTACATTTTTCAGTATAACTTTAGCCTTGTATTTTGCTTCTGTCAACAGACCTACATCTATACAGTGCTTACTCCTAAATATATTTACCCTGATACTTTCTCACAAATAATCAAGAAAAACTACCTATTTTTGGAAAAATTTGGACTTTTTGGAATAGGCCCTCCCTTTATAGGTGAATGCTTAAGAAAATATTTTATCAACAGCCTCTTATCAAAGAAGGAATACAAGTTATAAGTAAGCATAGGTGCAACCCTGCTAATAATAAAAAAAAAAAAGATAAAAACAATATTTTTTTGTTTTTGTTTATTAAATCAGTCAAGATTAAAAGTGTTATCTTTTAGGGATGCCTGGCTGGCTTAGTCGATGGAGTATGTGACTCTTGATCTTGGGGATGTAAGTTTGAGACCCACATTGGGTATAGAGATTATTTAAAAATAAAATCTTTTGGGACACCTGGGTGGCTCAGTCAGTTAAGCATCCAACTTTGACTCAGGTCATGATCTTGTGGTTTGTGAGTTTGAGCCACACATCAGGGTTTCTGCTGTCTGTCAGTAAAGAGCCTGCTTCAGATCTTGTGTTTCTCTCTCTCTCTCTCTCTCTCAAAAATAAACAATTAAAAAAATTTTTATGTGTATTTTTAAGGGAGAGAGAGCAAGAGTGTGAGCATGCCAGCAGGGGAGGGGCAGAGAGAGAGAGAGAGAGAGAGAGAGAGAGAGAGAGAGAGAGAGAATCCCAAGCAGGTTCCACACTGTCAATGCAGGGCCCGATGCAGGGCTTGAATCTATGAACTGTGAGATCATAACCTGAGCTGAAATCAAGAGTTGGGTGCTTAACTGACGGAGCCACTCAGGTGCTCCAAAAATAAAATCTTAAGGGATGCCTGGATGGCTCAGTTGGTTGAGTGTCTGACTCTTGGCTTTTGCTCGGGTTGTGATTTTAGGAACGTGGTATTGAGCCCTGCCTCAGGCTTCTTGCTGAGCATGGAGCCTGTTTGAGATTCTGTTTCCCTCTGCCCTTTTCTTCGCTTGTGCTCTTTCTCTCTCTTTCTCTCTCTTAAACTAAAAAGAAGAAAAACTTGATAAAAGTGTAATCTTTTAAAGGAGGGCCACATGAAATGTCAGGATTATAAATTGTTTTCATCTTAGACCCAAGTAACCTTGGGCTGATATCCAGTGAATCAGTCTCCAGACTAGGGGAGGGGACTCTCTTCCTCTCAAGAGTTGTCATTAGTTTCTCCATGGGCCTTTTGGGGATGGCTCATTTTATGCAATGCGATGAAAAAACTGCATACTGAGCTGTAGGAAAGATTCTTAGGCCCTTAAATTCCTAATTTTCCTTTCTAAAAACTTGTGATGAGGGTTGGGAGGGGTGAGAAAAATAAAAAATAAAAATGTGTTTGAGAATTTCGCAAAGCAGTGTGAATAAAATTGTGTTCATGTTCATTTATCCATTAATCCCATTCTCCCATTCTAGGAAGTATTTCCTAGGGAAGCAACCTAGGGTGGGGGGAAAACTTTATTCTGTAAGATGTTTATTACTCAATTCTAAATGTCCAAAGGTAGAGGTGTTCTGAGATAACCTATCAAACTAGAGGGAGATAAGAGAGAAGACCATGAGTGGGCCTGCCACTTTACCAGTTAGATGAATTACTTCAGTCTCTTTGAATCTCACTTTAAAAAACAAACGAACAAAACAAAAAATATGCTTTGAGAGTTAGAGAAAAGTTGCAAGAGTAGTACACCTAATTCCTGAATATCCTGCATCCAGATCTCCTAGATGCTAACATTTTTACCATGTTTACTTTATCTTTTTCTCCTTCTTACAAAGGAGAAACTACACATAGCGTTTCCCCTGAACCTTTTCAGAGTAAGTTGTAGATTGTGGTATCTGAATACTTTTATTGTGTATTTTCTTTTTTAATGTGTATTTATTTTTGAGAGAGAGCTCATGAGATGGGGAGGGGCAGAGAGAGAGATGGACAGAAGATAGAAGACAGAAGTGGGCTCTGCATGGACAGCAGCGAGCCCAATGTGGGGCTTGAACTCAAATCTTGAGATCATGACTTGAGCCGAAGTTGACTCCTCAACCGAGTGTATTTTTTTTAAAAACCTTAAAACAAAACAAAAAATAATCACAGGACTGCTTAATAAGAATCAAGAAATTGGGGTGCCTGAGTGGCTCAGTTTGTAGAGCATCCGACACTTGATTTTTGGCTCATGTCATGATCCTAGAGTTGTGGGATCAAGCCCCATGTTGGGTTGAAAATATAGGATGTTGGCAGGGTATCTGAAGGAGATGGGAGGCTCCCAAAACAAAGCCAAGTTCTGTCTCCCCAACAACAACATTTAGTACAGGTTAATACAGGCAGTCCCTATCATAAAGGTGACAGGACTTAGCCTCTTTGTTCTATGTGACAGTTACTACATGTTTTTTCCATACGACAGGCCTAATACAAGGCCACCCCAATATCCCTACAATCATATTTTACTTGATAGAGGTGGCCCTCAAGTGTAAATATGATAATATGGCAGCCAGTGCCAGCCTGAAGGATAGGTTGGTGCATCCATTGCTTCAGGGTACAGCCTTTGGGACCCTTGGGACCTAAATCAGCTGACAAGCCACATCTGGAAGTTGCAGAGATTCCCCAGTCGTCGTCTTTTTAGTTATACTGTATCTATATACTCTGTTCATTACCTGTTGTGCAGCATATTTTCTCCCTTTGCGATATCATTTGCCCTCCCCCCCACCCTTTTTTTTTTTACAGTGAGTATATGCTCAGCAGTCACCATTAATACTTAGTTAGGAGCACCTGGATGGCTCAGTTGGTTAAGCATCTGACTTCAGCTCAGGTCATGATTTTGCAGTTCATGAGTTTGAATCCCACAACACGCTCTGTGCTTATATCTCAGAGCCTGGAGCCTGGTTCAGATTCTGTGACTCCCTCTCTCTGCCCCTCCTCACCCCCCTCCCCCCCATCTCTCAAAAATGAATAAACATTAAGAACAATTAAAAAAAAATACTTATGTCAATGTCTATAGTCATTTTGGTTGTCTAAGGACAATACTCTTGTTGATTCCTGAGGAAAGGCTCATGGGAATAATATTCCCTTGTGATTAGGTGCTGGTAACAATTTATGCCCTTCACACTTGAGTATAAAATGAGGTTTTTTTTTTTTTTTAAGTTTATTTATTTTGAGAGGGTGAGTGAGCCAGGGGAGGGCATGGAAAGAGGGAGAATCCCAAGCAGGCTCCTCACTGCCAGTGCCAAGCCCCATGTGGGACTTGAACTCAAACTGTGAGATCATGACCTGAACAGAAATCAAGAGTTATATGCTTAACTGACTGAGCCACCCAGGCACCCCTAAATTTTTACTTAAAATATTTTCCCCTTTCACCTTCTAGTTCTCTTGAAACATTAACTGTTAAACGTTTATTATTATGTTTCTTCTTTGTGTATAGTCTTCATTTTTATTTCTGAGTTAGAAAAACTTAGGTGTTGTTTTATGTATTGTATCATTTTCTTTGTGCTCTGTGCCTTTTAGTTTTGAAACAAGATAGCAATGGTGCTTTGTTCTCTAGGTTTTTTTTTGTGTGTGTTTTCATCGGTTTTGCTCCTTATTCTATTTTTCTTTTTCTCTTTTCTCTTCTCTGTATTTATTATTTAGAGAGAGAGAGAGTGGAGTAGGAGCAGAGAGGGAGGGAGAGAGAATCCCAAGCAGGCTTCAAACTCCCAGTACAGAGCCTGACTCAAGGCTTGATCCCATGAACTGGGAGATCGTGACCTGAGCTGAAATCAAGAGTCAGATGCTCAACCAACTGAGCCACTCAGGCGCTGTTCTTCCCCCGCCCCCCGCCACGTAGGCTTCCCACTCAGCATGGAGCCCAACGTGGGTCTTGAACTCATGACCCTGAGATCAAGATCTGAGATGTAATCAAGAGTCAGATACTTAACTGACTGAGCCACACAGGCATTTCCCCCGTCCCCCTTGCACATAATTTTTATTTAGATAAATATAGCCCTTCTCTTCAGTACTGACCAAGATACCTTTTAAGAGTTGACAGCAGAGTTTCTTTTTCTTTTTTGACAGCCAGGCTGGTTCTAAGCCTGTGTCTAGCAGTTGCCATGGCTTCTTGTTCTTCAAGTTTTCTCTAGTACTTGTCACTCCCTTTCCTCAAGGGAAAGAAAATTTAAATGAGTCACGTGGCCAGTTGAGATGAATAATAACTTTGTCATTTGGCCAAAGGAATGGGACCTTTATGCCATTTAATTTGATGCTAATTTGGCTTATGGAAACAGATTGTATACATTTTAGAGCTCTAAATTCAGAGTCCTTTTTTTTTTTTTTTTTTTTTTTTTAGTTAGTATTTCTGTTACATAGTGCTGTAGTGCTTGAGAGCTTTTTTTCTTTTTGCAGCATATTTTGGCATCTAACTTCTATTTTGTGTGCTCAACTCTTTAAAAGTTGTGTGTGTGCTTTTCAGGCAACAGCTGAACAGATGCGTCTCGCTCAAGTGATCTTCGATAAAAATGATTCAGAGTTTGAAGCGAAAGTTAAACAGGTATGTTTTGGCAAATTATATTGTTATTTTGGCAGTAGAGTCTTCATAGTTACTAGTGTTGTCAACGATGAGGTAGACATTTGTGAAAAGGCACATTGACATTGTCTATACCTGTGAATAGAAGGTACATTTAGTATTTGGCAGGTTTTCAGAAAATTTTGTTTAATGTTAAGAAGAACTGAATTGCCTCTTTCAACATGGTTGTGCTTCCAAACATAGGCTGGAAAAATATAACATTAAATTTTAGGGTGATGTTTTCACTTAGAACTTTGAGAGGCCATTTTGGTAATAAAATCTTAATCTCAAAATCTTCTTTCCTGTTAAGACTTCTTTTTCTTTCAAGATTCTAGAATCAAGCTGTAACACTTCTCTTGTTCCATCCCTTGGTAGAGGTCTACCAGTAATTGTTTCTTGTAGTGATTGTCCCATAGTGAACTTGTTACTGAAAGTTAGATGGAAAAAGAAAGAAGTCTCAGTTCTTTTTGCAGCCACGGTAAAGAATTCCAGAAGAGCAAACAAAACAAAAAAACCAAAACAAAATTTTAGTAAAGTATACTCCAATGGAGGAACAGACCAGTCAAGAGAGACGTTGGCCTTGGAAACTCGGGGTGTGGACTTAACATCAATTTTTTTATTTTTGGCAAATCCTAAGGTTGCAACATTTGAGTGACAGACCTGGATTATATAATAATTATCCAACTATGCAGGTCCTTTCCCAAGATGTATTTGAAGCCTGCACCTGTAGGAAACCATGACATTATTTGTATTCTAGAGACATAGGTCAGATAAGGACAAACATCTGCTTTCTTTTTTTTTTTTTTTAAACATTTATTTATT
>NW_024412401.1:19260977-19382262 GCF_014898765.1 Herpailurus yagouaroundi | reverse complement strand
GTGACCTGGCTGAAGTCGGACGCTTAACCGACTGCGCCACCCAGGCGCCCCCAAACATCTGCTTTCTACACAAGTGCAACAAGCACAACAGACTTTAATCTTCTTCTGCTGGGATGTTTAAGCACAAACCCACTGCTAGATAGGTGGAATGGGGTGGTCCCCTGACTCTTCTCAGTTAGAGTTCTCCATCTGGACATCTAAGGTCACTCATGCCTACCTTCCTGCCTAACAAACTATTTTGCCCTTTACTATGTAAACTCTTTGCTTTTACTTATAGTTGCTGTTGTTAGACTGTTGGTAATATTTTTAGAAGGCCACAAAAAATTTATTAAAAATTATAGAACTCTTTTTCTGGAAGGAGATTTATGTACAGTTTGAGACGTACTGCTCCATATTATATTGCATTTTATATGAATAGCATAGTAGATACACAAAAAAAGAGCACTGGTCCAGGAGTTCAGAGTTAGAAGTTTAAATTTCAGTCTGTTACTAATTCAATCACTGGGGGTAATTTTGATACTTAATATTCATCTTAACACAGGCATATTTGCAGGTATTGTGTTAATACAGATCACTGATGGGGCGTCTCGGTCTCTTAGTTGGTTAAGTATCCAACTATGGCTCAGGTCATGATCTCACAGTTCATGGGTTCGAGTCCCGCATCTGGATCTCTGCTGTCAGCACAGAGCCCACTTCAGATGATGTGTCCCTATCTCTTTCTCTGCTCTTCCCTTCCCATGTGCGTGCTTTCTTTCTCTATTTCCCAGAAATAAGTAAACATTAAAAACAACAAAACAGAGCATTGATTAAAACTGACACTAGTAGATATCCAAAGACCAAAGCACTGGAAAGCTGTAAAGTGCGTAGAACTTTAGCTGTGTAAAGCAGAGAGGAAATCAGAGAGAGAGGGTATAGTGCAAAGAGCTGTATTTATGAGATCAAGATACCTAGATTCCAGGTAGGCTTTGCTATCAATTAGTTTTTTGACCCTAGAGAAAGCACTTCAGATGTTGGGGTCATACCATTTTGAACAGGTAGTACACACTAAAACAGTTATATGTATGTAAAACACAACAGATATGTAAATCATACATTTCAGTTGTAATTAAGAAACCTGTCTTGTGCCTAATCTGTGATTATACTTGGTGATGAAAATGTTAACTAGCTTAATCTGCCTTGTTACAGAGAATGTATCAGGGGATTTCTTTGATTACTTCAAACATAGTGCCCTGTTGAAGCTGCTTGTGAAAGTACTGTGTCTAGAAGTGAGTTGGTCATAGCTATAGAATTTCATTTGTGAGAACTTTAGGTGTTGCAACTTAGTATGTATATGGAGTGTTCTAATCCAAGGGGTGATAGACCACATAGGGAATGTTTTCTCTGTATAAAATAGTTGGACTGGATGTTCTGTTAATGTAGCCACATACAGCTGGTCTTTGGGAAATGTATAGTCCACTTACTGTTTGGTTCAGAATTTTGCAAATCCCAGGCCATTGAACTAAGAGAGTAGTCAGCTGACTCTGAATATGCTGAGAATGTTGGTATATATGTATGTGTGCGCTGCTGATTAATAATCTGATACTTGGTCAGTTTGAAGGAGGGTTAATTAGTAGTTTGGCTCTTCTGTACTTCTAAAAAGACAATGAATGGCTACAAAAAGCAGGTAAACCTATCCTTGGATTATAAGCTCAGAGTTTGGAAGGAGGGCATCTTCATGTGGATGGACTGTGTAGTTTTTATTTTTATGTAGAAGAATCTTTTTTAAATTTATTTTATTTAAAACTTTTTTTTTTAATGTTTATTTTTGAGAGAGGAGAGACAGAGCGTGAGCAGGGGAGGGGCAGAGAGAGGGAGAAACAGAATCTGAAGTAGGCTCTAGGCTCTGAGCTTTCAGCACAGAGCCTGACTTGGGGCTCGAACTCAATTGTCAGATCATGACGTGAACTGAAGTAGGATGCTTAACTGACTGAGCCACCCAGGCTCCCCAGAATCTTTTTTTTTTTTAAATGTTTATCTGTTTATAATAGAGCTCACGTGCACACAGTGAAGGGGCCGAAAGAGAGGGTGAGAGATTACCAAGCAGGGTCCACCCTGTCAGCACAGAGCCTGACAAGGGTCTTGAACCCATGAACCATGAGATTACGAACTGACCTGAAACCAAGATACTTAACTGACTAAGCCACCCAAGTGCCCCTAGAAGAATCTTAAAATTAATATTAAGTGCCATTTTGGGGTCCCTTTAACTATTTCCTTATAATTTTGATAGCTTATGGAAGTGACGGGGAAAAATCAGGATGAGTGCATAGTGGCTCTACATGACTGTAATGGAGATGTGAACAAAGCTATCAATATATTGCTGGAAGGGAATTCAGACACGGTAAGTATTACTAATTATTATTAATTGTTTTGCAGTGCCAAGATTTGTCTCCAAATCCATATTGCATTTTGAACTTCACCTTTTTGGGGGTGGGGGTGGAGAAGGTTATGGGTTCCATTCCATATTTGTTTTAAGACCAGAAAGAACACTAACCTGAAATGACTGTTTTTGTTATATATGGTTTCTTCATGAAGTTGTAGAATCTGAAGACTCGAAAGAGAACTTGGTCATCTACTCCAGCCTTACACAGTTTCCAAATTCTCTGGGCCTGTGGACATTTTCACCACCTGAAAAACTTCTCTTGGCTTCACTGCTCATGTTTCTTCATCTCAGTCGTCACCTCTTACTACTTCTTATATCTCTAGACTAACAGAAAACCAGGATTTGCTGGTATATCTATTTGCTTATGTGTGAATATTCTACAGACAAATTTTGACAGATAGATAAAATAAGGAAAAAACAAAGTGTGGTTTTTTTTTTTTGTTGTTGTTGTTTTTTGTTGTTGTTGTTTAGTAAAGTTTGAGGATGTGTAAGCACACTAAACCTCATCCCTTTTATTTTAGGAAGGATATAACTAAAGCCACAGTAGGCAGTTGTTAGCCCTAATCTTTTGATTTCTACATGGAGATTGCACAATATTTCATTTGTATTTGGAATTGAAACCATTTCAGAGCAGATTAAAACAAATAATGATGCACCTTAAAAGGGGTATAAAAATGCAACCAGAAATGCCTTCCTTGTCCAAGTTTAGTCAGGTTCTCATTTTTAAGGATAGGCTATATAAAAATGAACTGTTTGAAAGTAAAACATGTTATCTTTAATATAAAATAAGAAGAATGAGTTTTTTGTAATTATAAAAATCAGATAATTGGGAAAATATTTCACTATTTGAGTATAGCAATATCTGTGAGTAAAATTCCATTCAAGATAACACTAGTCAACATGATGAGCTACCAAATATGTCAGTTTGTTGGGAAAATACATCATGTTAAGTGATGAAATAAAATTTTGAATAGTTTTTGTTTGCTGACACTTAGGCCTATGTTTTCTAGGGAGTGTGTTTACCACATTGGTAATGGTTGCAGTGTAGAATGCTCTCTGTTAATTTCCTTTCCTCTTTTTTTTTTAATGTTTATTTTGAGAGACCACGTGAGTGGGGCAAGGGGGGGGTGGGAGAGAGAGAGAGAGAGAATGAGAATGAGAATGAGAATCCCAAGCAGGCTCCCATCTGTCAGCACAGAGCCCAACGGGGGACTCAGTCCTATGAACTGTGAGATAAAGACCTGGGCTGAAATGTAGATTGAGATGCTCAACCATCTGAGCCATGCCGGTGCCCCATCTCTATTATTTTCAAAATGAGCTGAAGGGCTAAACTGTCCTCCTATTTACATATTTAAAAAATTACTCTGAATAAAGGTAATATTTCCAAATTGTTAATTGGAGGGCCTTTTTCTTTTTTACGGTACAGGTAGTCCAGTAGACTACTTTGTGTTGCCTTTCCATTAGCTCCAGCAGACTTTATTCCTTTTCTGTGGTAGTTGGGTGAATTTTTAAATCTTAAATGTCCAGTTCTCTGTTTTAGTTAGTTTTACTTCCTCTGCTCATTTGGCACTGAACCCAAAGGAGTTAGTACTGGGGTGAATGATAAAGAATATATCTTTGGTTATCTTGAACCTGAAAATCATGAAGTGGGGTCAGATCTGGTTTGCTTTCTTCACATATCAGAAAATAGCAAAATTAGGGCCTGAATACAGACACAAAAGGTCTATGCTTGTTGAGAGATGAGAAGGCTGTTGAGAGAAGAGGCAGAGGGAAAGTCCTTTTGAAACCCTGGTTTGTTTAGGATCATGCTGTGGTACATCTTTTCTTTGATAGTAGAACCTACCTACCTGGTTGCTGTCTGCAGCAGCCATGGCTAACCAGCTGTAAGGAATATCTTCCCCTGACTGGGGTAGAATTTATTGGACTGGGGTGCTAGACAGTGTAAAACACTGTAGGGTTGGTAGGAGCAAGAACATTTAAAATAAACCACTAAAGGCCGCCTGGGTGGCTCAGTCGGTTAAGTTTCTGACTTTGGCTCAGGTCATGATCTCGTGGTTCATGAGCCCCGCCTCGGGCTCTGTGCTGACAGCTGGAGCCTGGAGCCTGCTTCAGATTCTGTGTCTCCCTCTCTCTCCTGCTTGTGCTCTCTCTCTTTCTCTCAAAAATGAATAAACATTAAAAATTTTTTAAAATCATGAATGCAAACAAATCTAATTGTCCTATTGGCTAACCTTATTTTGGGCCAGGATCTTCTGAATCCAAATTTTTTCTCTGAAAAAAATGTTAAGTGGAAATGTCCATGCTTTTCTTAAGGAAGAGTGTCTTTCTCACGGAAGAGTAGCTGTTGCAAAAGAAAACATTAAACATGATCATAAGTACTAAACCTTTCGTTTCATTATAATGCTATTTTGAGTGACAGAATATTTTTGAAATAATCAGTCTTTTGCATTAATGTATTTTTCTTTTCCACGTAATTTGTTTGTTGTGTAGTTCCTGGCAAATAGGAGGTGGGAGAGTGAATTTTAATTAGCTGGCCTGGGAAGTTGCTTTTCTGATTTGTAAATGTGTCTGGGAGGGCCATCCCTCTTAGAGTTTCTTCAGACCTATTCTACAAGTAGTGGCAAAATACAGATAACAAAGGTTGTCAGAAGTTCTGTTGAAATCTTTTATAATCATTTGGTTCGTGTTGAAAGCTTGTGTGCATGCTCATGGACTGTTGTGTCAAATGAGAGATATTCTTTTTAGCATTTACGGTGGTGTTAGGTCAGTTGCCCCTTAAGTTTGCTTTCCTTACTTTGCCTCACAAATAAGTTCTTGTCAGTCTCTGTAGAGTTCACAAGCCAAGACTTCCTTATGGGTATCCTTTGCTGAATGAAATGGGCTCAGATGTTTTTCTCAAATGTTTTATATACAAAGTATGCCCCTTTATAATGATTGAGTACCTTTAGGTCTGGCCATGTAAAGACATTATAAATTGTATACATATGCAACTTGTGCTGACTCTACTGTGTATAATTTTCTAGGACCTCTGTAATTTACTTTTTCTCTTGTTAACCTAAGAGGACAGGATTCTACCTTATATGTGTGTGTGTATATATATATATATATATATATATATATATAAGTATCTTGTTTATTCATATTAGCAAACATAATAAATTGAGTTTGTACAATGCAGAATTATTTTCTGGAATAAATAAGCTTTATTGTTTACTTAAAAAAGCAATGCAGAATAAGAAATTAAATCAGATTAATGCCCTCATTTAAATAACTGTTCCTAACTTTCTTCAGTATATGCATGGGCTTCCATTTGAACAAAAAATGTAATCCTATTTTATACAGTTTGTTGGATAGCTGGCTACACTTGTGTCATGGATCTCTTTCTGTGTACACCTGGATAACTCTTTAAGTGGCTACATTAAGTGGCTACTCTTTAAGTGGCTTCCCTTTATAGATGTTCTAGGGTAGATAGTCTCTTAAGCTAGATATTTGTGGCCCCCCCCCCCCCCCCGCCATTTTGTACTGTTGCATATAAATGTTTGCACAATTAAAAAATTATTTCCCGTGAATAAAGGCCTGGAACTAAATTTGCTGGGTCAAAAGCTGTGAACTAATTAAAGTTTGAGTATTATTCCCAGATAGACTTGCAGGAAGGTTAAAATAGCTGCATACTCATCAGAAGTAAATATACCTGATTATTATCACGCTGAAATTGTTGTTGATTTTTAAAAATATTTATCAAAGCTTAAATGCAGAAAATTACTTGTTTTAATATGTATTTTTTCCATATCCAGTGATTTTATATTTAAGTATACATAGGTTCAGCAGAGGTTTCTAAATGTTAGAAAAATTCCTTCTAAAAAAAAGGTTTTAATTCTGGCCTCCACCATTTTGGAAATAATTCACCTCTATGTTTCTTTAATTTTAGTTGATTAATTTCTAGTGCTTTTGTTTATTTGGATATACATTGTTAGTAATTTCCTTTTATTGCTAAGTTTTTTTTAGGCTTAATAAAGTTATGCTCTTATTGTGGGATTGAATCACTTCAAATCTCTTGAGAATGAGTTAAATAATGACAAAGTAAATAGAAACAAATGGGCCAGTTTTGGGATTTCTCAGTAAAATACCTTTATTGATATCCTAATACTCACTTTCACAAGAACATAGCGTTCTTTTCTCAGTGATTTACATATATATGATTGATTTGATTTCTGTACTATTGTTTTTTTTTATTATTTAAAAAATTTTTTTTAACGTTTATTTATTTTTGAGACAGAGCATGAACGGGGGAGGGTCAGAGAGAGAGGGAGACACAGAATCTGAAACAGGCTCCGGGCTCTGAGCTGTCAGAACAGAGCCCGACGCGGGGCTCGAACTCACAGACTGTGAGATCATGACCCGAGCTGAAGTCGGACGCTCAACCGACTAAGCCACCCAGGCGCCCCTGATTTCTGTACTATTAGAGGAGAGGCAGAGAAGGGAAGTTATATAAATAATTTGACTTCTCATTAGAACAGGTCTTTGAAGTTGAACTTTTGGGTAGTTTACTTTTTTTTAATGTTTAATTATTTTTGAGAGAGTGCACATGCGCACACAGTTGCAAGTGGGGGAGGGGCAGAAAGACAGACTGGCTCTGAAGCAGGCTCGGGCTCCACACTATCTTTGGGTACTTTGGGGGAAAAAAAAAATTTTTTTTTTTTTTTTTTTTTTTTTTTTGGCCTACCATTAAATTTTTTTAGATGGTCATTTTGGTTAACTGAATAGAGCAAGTTGTTTTTCTGAGATTTTATCGAGTATTTAAAAGTAATTTTGTATTCTTTGAGCAAATCCATTTATTAATAGGTTTAAGGCTTACTGATAAAGGTGAGGATGGCATTGTGTGGGAAATTGGGGAAACATCAGTTACTTTAGTCTTAAATCACAGGTAAAAGCCTTAAAGCACAGGAAAAGGCTCTGTGGGGGGACAACACACAGTATGTTAATTCAGCTAGTTGCTGTCATATATAGCATAAATATATATATATGTATATGTGTGTGTGTGTGTGTATGTATATATATATATATATATACATATATATATATATACACACACACTTATATGCTGTATATAGCAATAGGAGCCTAGCAAGAGGTTTGTTGTCTTTATCATCAGAGGATAAGATTTAAAATGTTAGGCAAGTGAGTTGCAAGGCATGGGTAATTAGGTCTGAAAAATACATGTGCATACCCTTAATGAGTGTATACACTTTGAACGACAACTCTGACCATTCTTATCTTTGGTAGACTTCATGGGAGACTGTAGGGGGGAAGAAGAAGAATTTTGGAAAAGAAAGTTCAGAGAACAAAGAGAATAGAGAGAAGAGAAATGAGAGAGAAATAAATCGTGGACGTGGAAATAACAACCGGAAAGGAAGAGGTGGCAATCGTGGGAGAGAGTGTAAGTACATTTCTTCTCAGTTTTTCATTATGAAAATTTTTATGCACACCGTAAAGCTGAAAGTGATCCAGTGAATGCCCATAATTCTAGTTCCTCAATGCAGTGTTTATTATTATAGTTAACACTTAATGAGCTACAACTAAGTAGTTCATTAGAATTTTAACTGATGCAATTCCATGTTAGCCCTTAACCTGAGCTGTAGGTAATTGTGTTGTCTCTTAAGACTGCTTTCTGTTATGTATCAATTGAACCCTTTATTTATTTATTTTTTTTAATGTTTATTTAAGAGAGAGAGAAAATCCCAAGCCGGCTCAGTGCAGAGCCTGACTTGGGGCTCAAACTCAGAAAATGTGAGATCATGACCTGAGCTGAAATCAAGAGTCGGGCACTTAACCAACTGAACCACCCAGGCGCCCCAGGTGTACCTTCTCATTTTAAACTAGGTTTTTCATTCCCTGATAGATGATGCTGTTTATTCTTCCCACTTAACACACACTCATATAAGCAAGGGTTTGATAAAAAGTTTGTCAAATAGGAAAGATTTTCACTGTTCTTTCATTTGATCCAGAGTTTGTAATTATTTACCCATAACAACACTACCTGCTGTGCAGCCATACCAAAATAGCTGAATTTTGAGTGAATAAAAGGTAAATACTTAATATTATCATCTTAGAGACGTTTGCTAGTTTATTTACTCCACAGATGTTTACCTACAATGTGGCAGGTACTCTAATAGGCATAGGGCAATGAATAAAACAAATTTTTGCTCTCCTAAAACTTGTAATGTAGGTGGAGTGAGAAGTAACATGTTTTGCAGGAATATTGCATTTTAATGATGTTATATGTGGAAATTATGGGGAAGAACAAAGGCATCAAGATCGGGATTTGAGGGAGGTATTTGGCAAATTTATTTATTTTATTTTTTTTAAGTTTATTTATTTAGAGAGAAAGAGAAAACGAGCAGGGGAGGGACAGAGAGAATTCCAGGTGGGATCTGTGGTGAAGCACAAATGTGAGGCTCTCGAACCCATGAACTGTGAGATCATGACCTGAGCCAGACCACCTAGGTGCCTCAGGGAGTTGTTTGGCAAATTTAAATGGAGTAGCCAAAAAAGGCACTTGGGACAACACCAATGACTCATGGGAAAAGAGATGAGAGGAAGCTGTGCCAGTACTGCTCATGAAATTTCTGTATTCTATACAGTCATTAATGCCAATAAAGGGATGAGGAGAAGACAAGACCATGTTGACATATTCTGGATAACATCCTAAGAAAACCGGTCTGCAACGTAATTTTTCTAGCAACTCAGTATTTCTTTGGTATTGCTGTTTCACTATTCTGTGACTTTCTAGGCTTTGAACATAAACAGTGGGCCAATGTTGGTGTGTTATGTAGCTGGATAAGCATTTTTTTGAAGCAAACTTGCTTTAGGGGAGGGCCAAGTTCAACTAGAACAAAGAAAAAGTGGTACATCATTTTAATTTCCCAACAGAATTTTCAGTTATGAATTTACAAGATGTGTTGTCATCAGTCTTTAAAAAAAATTTCTTTTCAATGTTTAATTTGAGAGAAAGCACGAATGGGGAAGGGGTAGAGAGAGAGGGAGAGCGAGAATCCCAAGCACACAGAGTCTGACGTGAGGATCTTATGAACCTTGAGATCATGACCTGAGCCGAAAGCAAGAATCAGGCGCTTAACTGAGCCACCCAGGTGCCCCACTGTCTGCAGTTTTTGATCCACTTTTATTTGGTTTTGTTTTTTCCTGTTTTCTGATCCATTTGGTGAAACTCTTTTGTCCTTGCCTTTGATAATTCATACGTACGATTATATACAAGAGGTGCTCTTTTCTTCCATAGTTAGAGGCGAAGAGAATGGAATTGATTGCAGTCAAGGGGACAAGCATTCAGACCGTGGCAAGCGAACCCGTGGCAGAGGTAAGACAGAATAACAGGGAAGGAGATGGTTGTGTTCGGAAGAAGGATCAAGCTATTGGTATACTTACTTCTCCACTAAGGCATGGCAGTGTACTCTGAAAGAATGGTTGATCTTGTGTAGTTTTTTGATTTGTTTACTGATGGCTATGAATGAATTGTTTGAATTCATGTAATTTTGAGGAAATTTTGTGGTTGTTTTCAAATAAGCCAAGAAAGCCCTTTAAATGAATAATATAAAACTTGAAGTTCTTTTTTTTTTTTTTTTTTTTTATTAAATTTTTTTTTTCAACGTTTATTTATTTTGGGGACAGAGAGAGACAGAGCATGAACGGGGGAGGGGCAGAGAGAGAGGGAGACACAGAATCGGAAACAGGCTCCAGGCTCTGAGCCATCAGCCCAGAGCCTGACGCGGGGCTCGAACTCACGGACCGCGAGATCGTGACCTGGCTGAAGTCGGACGCTTAACCGACTGCGCCACCCAGGCGCCCCTAAAACTTGAAGTTCTGATCAAAAAATTACAAATTCTTCTATGTTGGACTTGAACAGATGTGTTTTACTCATATGATACTGGTTTTATTTAATTTTTTTTTCAGTTTATTTATATTGAGAGAGTGAGTGAGCTCAAGAGAGAGAGAAGGGGAGGGGCAGAGAAAGGATCCCAAGCAGGCTCCCTGCTGCCAGTGGAGAGCCTGACAGGCTCTGTCTTGACGTGGGGCCCAGTCTCATGAACTGTGAGATCATAACCTGAGCTGAAATCAAGAGTCAGGTTCTCAATCGACTGAGTCACTCAGGCACCCTATGTTAGTGATCATTTCTCAACATTCATTAATCTAGCATGTCATTAAGCCACTTTAATAACATAATTTCTATTCTTTAGAGATGTGACTGAATTTTCCCAGGGTTCTAAAATCAAGATCCACAGTGTAATATGCCGATGTTACTTTGGTTCAGTGGATGACCTCCCAGAATTGACATTTTGCTTGATCCATTTTTTAATTGTGGTTTTTTTTTTTTTTAATGCTTATTTTTGAGAGAGAAAGCATGAGTGAGGGAGGAGCAGAGAGGGAAACACAGAATCCAAAGCAGGCTCCAAGGCTCTGAACTGTCATTGCAGAGCCTGACACGAGGCTCTAACTCAAGGACTGTGAGACCTGAGCTGAAATCGACTGAGCCACCCAGGTGCCCCTATTCTTTTTTTTTCTTTTCTTTTATGTTTGTTTTTGAGAGAGAGAGCGCGAGCGAGCCCGGGGGAGGGGCAGAGAGAGAGGGAGACAGAGAATCTTAAGCAGGATCTGGGTTCTGAGCTGTCATCACAGAGCCCCATATGGGGCTTGAACCCATGAACCATGAGATCATGGCTTGAGCCGAAGTCAAATGCTTAACCAACTAAGCCACCCAGGTACCTCTTGTTTTTCTTTAAGCTTTTATTTTTACATAATCTCTACACCCAACATGGATCTCAAACTCTCAACTCCTAGTCAAGAGTTACAGGTCTGCCACCTGGCCAGATGCCACTGTTTGATACATTGTTACATGCAGTTGTGACTGTTCTCCGTATAAACACTGTGTATTGACAGAATTTTTGATCATTAGTGTTATTAAGCACAAAAATAATGTAGACACTATATATCCTACCACCAACTACCTTGGCTGTTCATTAAACTGTCACTCACTAAAATACTATATAGGCCAAAGGTAAATGATATCCAGAGATCAGAGAAGGGCAAAACTGTGTACTGATTTGCCAGGCACAGTCAAAATAAGATTGGAATTATCTAACAGATTTTAATTATAATTCCCTTTTCTAGCCTTTTAAAATTATGATCAATTTCGGAAGTGCCTGGCTGGCTCAGTTAGTGGAGTGCGTGACTCTTGATCTCAAGATTGTCAGTTTGAGCCCCGTGTTGGGTATAGAGATTACTTAAAAATAAAATCTTTATAAAATAAAACAAAATTATGATCAATTTCAAACTTAGACAAAAGTGGAGAGAGTAGTTAAATGAACCATATGTATACTCCCTCTTAGTCAACAATAACTAAAGATTTTTGTCCATATTGGCTTTATATGTCTCTTTCCTACCTTGTCTGCAGAGATTTTTAAGTCATAGTAAACTTTTGGTATCATCTAATAGTCTGATTTTTTACAAAATTTTATGAGTATTTAAAAAATTTTGGGGCGCCTGGGTGGCTCAGTTGGTTAAGCATCCAACTTTGGCTGAGGTCATGATCTCGCGGTTTGTGAGTTCGAGCCCCACGTCGGACTCTGTGCTGACAGCTTGCTCAGAGCCTGGAGCCTGCTCCGGATTCTGTCTGCCTTTCTCTCTGCCCCTGCCCTGCTCACACTCTGTCTCTGTCTCTCTCAAAAATAAATAAACATTAAAAAAAATTTTTTTTTAAATGTCTTTTCACAGTTGATTTCTTTGAGGCAGGATTGAAACAAGGTTTATACATTGCATGTTCTTTTTAATCTAGAATATTTTTCTTCCTAACATCTCTGTACCATCTCTTTTTTCTCTTTACCATTGATTTGCTATCAGAACTCTGTCATTTGTCCTTTTAGGATGTCATGTTTCACATCATACAGAAAGAATGCTAAGCAAGCACTGGGCTGTCAGCGCAGAGCCCAGTGTAGGGCTTGATCTCACAAATCATGAGGTCATGACCTGAGGTGAAACTGAGAGTTGGACTCTTAACCGACTGAGCCACCCAGATGCTCCTATTAAAAGGAGCATTAATAAACATTAAAATTTATTTTTGAGAGAGGGCATGAACATAAATGCACAAGAAAATCAGTGGGGGAGAGTCAGAGAGCGTAAGAGAGGGAATATTCCAAGCTAGCTCTGTGCTGACAGCTCAAGAGCCCCATGCAGGGCTTGATTCCGTGAACTGTGAGATCATGACCTGAGCTGAAATCAAGAGTTGGTTGCCCAATCGACTGAGCTACCCAGGCAACCCTATTTAATTTTTTTTATTAGAGAGAGAGAGAGAGAGAGAGAGAGAGCGAGCGCGCGCGCGTGAACTGGGTAGAGGGGCAGAGGGAAAGAGAGAATCTTAAGCAGTCTCCATGCTCATTGCAGAGCCTGACTTGGTGCTTGGTCCTGTGACCCTGGGATCATGACCTGAGCCAAAATCAAGAGTGAGTTACCTAAGCTCTCTGAAAGATTTTATTTTGTAAGTAATCTCTCTATGCATTTGGGAATTCAAAATGGAGTTTGAATTCACAGCCCAGAGATCAAGAACCACACACTCTATGGACTGAGCCAGCTAGGCGCCCCAGTACCTAATCCTTTTTAAGAAAGGATGTAAAGGGGCACCTGGGTGGCTCAGTTGGTTGAGCGTCCGACTTCAGCTCCGGTAATGATCTCGCAGTCTGTGAATTCAAGCCCCACGTCAGGCCCTGTGCTGACAGCTCGGAGCCTGGAGCCTGCTTCAGATTTTGTGTCTCCCTCTCTCTCTGCCCTGCCCCTGCTCATGCTCTGTCTCTCTTACTTTCAAAAATGAATAAATGTTAAAAAAAAAAATCTTTAAAAAAAAAAAAAGGATGTAAAGTGGGAGTGAGGGATTCAGATTGACCTTCTATAAATCAAATTGGACTTAATTTTTTCTTATTATTTACTTTTGAGAGGGAGAGAGAGCATAGGCAGGAGAGTGGCAGAGAGAGAGAGGGAGACACATAATCCAAAGCAGTCTCCACAGGCCCTGAGCTGTCAGTACAAACCTAGGAGCTGTGAAATCATGACCTGTGCTGAAGCCGGATGCTTAACTGACTGAGCCACCCACGTGCCCCTATAAATCAGATTAGACTTAAAAGAAATCAGCCTACCATATACACCACGTGTAAACGTGAGTTAAAATTTGTATATCGTAACACCTATATTTAAACATATTTAAGCAAGTTCTTGGAATGGTAGTGGTCTGTGTCTGGAGATTTCTTTCAACTGCTTTGACTCCCACATCCAGCACATGGCAAGAGGGGGAAAACGCTTAGTACCCTATATACACAAAAACACAATTATTTTGCTTAGTGAATATTAGTACAGTTTGATAGTTAATTGTGGTGCAATTGTCACTTCAGTAATTAAGGGATAAATGTCTTTTGTTTTATGTAACCCAGAAATTCACTTGTAAGTCATTTAATATCTTAATTTACTTTCTTATGGTCTGTTTAATTAGTCTTTTAAAACCATTCATTCTTCTGTCGTTTTGCAGTTATTTTTGGTTTGTTGTGTAGTATGCAGATTTTAGAGTGTGTACTTAGGGGCACTTTCATGGCTAAATCTGTTGTGTCCAGCTCTTGATTTCTGCTCAGGTCATGATCTCGTGGCTTTAGCCCCACGTTGGGCTCTACCCTGCTTGGGATTCTGTCTCTCTTCTTTCTCTGCCCCTTCCCCTGCTCATACTCACTATCTTTCTCAAAATAAATAAATAAACTTTACAAAATACAGTGTATACTTAAAAACAAGTATAAGCTGTATAGCGTGTACTTAAAAACAGTTCTTTACGGTCTCCATTGCCTTTTTTTCTTTCTTTTTTTTTTAATGTTTATTTTTGAGAGAGAGAGCACAAGCAGGGGAGGGGCAGAGAGAGAGGGAGACACATAATCCAAAGGAGGTTCCAGGCTCTGAGCTGTCAGCACAGAGTCCAATGCGGGGCTTGAACTCACGAACTGCAAGATCATGACCTGAGCCGAAGTCAGAAACTTAACTGGCTGAGTCACCCAGGCACCCCGTCTTTTTTTTTTTTTTTTTTTTAATTTATTTTTGAGAGAGTGTGTGTGCAAGCAGGGGAGGGGCAGAGAGAGAGGGGGACCAGAAGATCTGAAGCAGGCTCTGCGATGGCGGCAGAGACCCGATGTGTAGGCTTGAACTCATAAGCCACAAGATCATGACCTGACCTGATGTTGGATGCTCAACCGATGTTGGATGCTCAACTGACTGAGCCACCCAGCGCCCCTGCATTTATTTTTTGATTTCGACAGTACTTGTGAGCTCCTCTTGCTGACTTCACATTGACTCCCGCTCAGCATACTAATCTACATTTGTGACTAAATTTGCTAAAATTTCAAAGTGCTAATAAAACTTGTCTTATTTATTGCTTTATCTGTATAGTATTGGCTTAAAAAATATTGTGAAACAGCATGGATTCAATATGGTAACCTATAATTTCTGGGATACCTTATGTTAAGAATTTGACCCAAATGTCCATCAATGGATGAATGGATAAAGAATATGTGGTATATATATACAATGGAGTATTACTCAGCAATCAAAAAGAATGAAATCTTGCCATTTGCAACTATGTGGATGGAATTGTAGGGTATTATGCCAAGTGAAATTAGAGAAAGACAAATATCGTTTGACTTCACTTATACGAGGAGTTTAAGACACAGAACAGATGAACACGAAGGGAAGCAAAAATAATATAAAACAGGGAGGGGTCAAAACATAAGAGACTCTTAAATCTGGAGGGGTTGTGGGAGGTGGGGATGAACTAAATGGGTAAGGGGCATTAAGGAATCTACTCCTGAAATCATTGTTGCACTATATGCTAACTAATTTGGATGTAAATTAAAAAAATAAAATCAAAAACGTATCTGGTATCTGTGTTAAATGAAAAATCATACGTATAATATGGGAGTATATTTTATAGCATGAAAAGTATGAGCTCTCTAGCAAATGAAGTAAAAATAAATTCCCTTTATATGCCTAGTGTTTCTGTACCATTTGCTGAATGTTTGCTCAGAGTAGCAAGAATGATTGTGACACTTGTAAGATGTATTTTACTATAATCTGTTTAAATGTTTGTAGAGAAGTATCTTGTGAGTTGTGTGTTTTTGTGAGGAAACAACAGCTTCTTTAGAGGAGGGAAATAGCAGTTGTGCCTGGCACTGTCCTAAGTGTCCTGGTCTTTGGTTTTTGGTGTCAAAATGTTTGGAACTATATAAATGTTGACCATTCAAAGGTAACCTGGCCATCAAATAATAGTTTTGTTTTGTGTACAAAATGTGGAATTTAGCTGATATATATATATATTTTTTTTTTTAAATTTTTTTTTTCAACGTTTATTTATTTTTGGGACAGAGAGAGACAGAGCATGAACGGGGGAGGGGCAGAGAGAGAGGGAGACACAGAATCGGAAACAGGCTCCAGGCTCTGAGCCATCAGCCCAGAGCCTGACGCGGGGCTCGAACTCACAGACCGCGAGATCGTGACCTGGCTGAAGTCGGACGCTTAACCGACTGCGCCACCCAGGCGCCCCTAGCTGATATATATTAAATATCTACTGCATGACTGGAAGTTTTCCTCAATGATACTGACTTAATCCTGAGTTCAGATTGAAGATCATGTTAAATATCTGAGATTTGGAGTATTCTGGGTAAAGGTCTTTGTCATGTGACATATAGTAATTAGTAGAAACTAATTCTGTGTTCCAGGAGCCAATGCTGCTTATTAGTATTGTATATCTTTAGGAATAAGTTTTCATTATTTACTTATTTAATTTTAGAGAGTGAGAAGAGAGCCAGAGAGGGGCAGAGGGGCAGAGGGAGAGAGTGAGCGAATGTTATGCAGGCTCCCTGCAGAGCACGCCTCTTGGTCCCGTAAGTTAGGATCATGACTTGAGCCGAAATCAAGAGTTGGACATTCAACTGAGCCACCCAGGCACCCCCTAGCTCCTGTATTTTAAAACAAATTAATACATGAATATGCTCTATATAATATACTTGGAAAGTAATTATTGACTACCTATTGTGTGCTAACATAGTATTTAAAAAATTTTTGCATTGTTTTATATGGCTTCTTGGGTTCTGGTACAAAAAGTATTTGACAAAATGTGGTGTTCTTAAATGTATTAATGAATCGCTGGGTTGTTTCCTATAAATGAATAGTGATGTTATATTATCTTTTAAAATAAGAGTTTAGGGTTTTGGGGGGGAATATTTTTATATTTTTAAGTAATCTCTACACTCAGTGTGGGACTCAAATTCATAACCCCAAGATGAAGAGTCATATGTTCCACTGACTGAGCCAGCCAGGCACCCCGGTAGTTTAGTTTATGAGAAAGTTCCATGTGTATGTAATTGGACTTACATATCAGTCTTAAATGCAACAACTAATGTTTAAATACCTGTTGTATTGCTGCAGATAAAGCTGTAAGACATGATTGCTCATACTCTGGGTGGGAAAGGAGAAGAGACTGTCAAGTAAAATCACTTTTTGACTTATTTAAGAAATTGATTGTTGATGTGGTCAACTGTCAGTAAGGGGCTTCTTCCTCCTTCTCTCCCTTCCTTTTTTTTTTTTTTTTTTTTTTAAAGTAATAAAGCTAGATGTCCAGTGTGGGGCTTGAAGTTACAAACCCTAGACCAAGAGTCACATGGTCTACCAGTAGAGCCAGCCAGATACACCAGTAGGGTCTATAAATTGAGTGGCTTGGGAAGTTCTCAGCGGAGGTGGGATTTAAGCTGAGGAGGAAGAAAGCCATGGGAAAATTTGGGTAGGAACATTCTATATAAAAGCAGTTGATAATGTAAATGTGGAAAAGAACTTGGATCTTTTTTTACAGACTTAAAAGTTACCTGCTGGAAAATAAAATATACATAAAAGTGCTCAGGGTTTGGTTTGAACATTTTACCTTGAAATTAAAAAGTACAATGGAATTTTGCATAATGTTTACTCAGATTTCCTGAAAGTTAGTATTTTACATTTGTTTTATCATTTTCTCTGTTTATGTTACATCCTATTGTGTTTTCTGAAACCTTTGAATATAAATTCCAATATAATGGCCATTTGCCCCTTAACATTTTAGTGTATATCTCCTCTAAGAAAAAAGATTGTCTTAGGGAGCTTAGAATAATAAAATCAGGAAATTACTATTGATGCAATCTATAGGCCTTATCTAAAAAATTCTAGTTATCCTGTAATGTTCTTCAGAGCAAAAAAAAAAAAAAAAAAAAAAAAAAAATTCTAGTTTAGGATCCAATCCAGGATCACACATTGTATGTAGTTACTTTGTTTAGTGTCCTTCATTCTAAAACAGTTCATCAGTCTGGAATAAACTTTGTCTTTCATGGCCTTAATGCTTTAGAAGCATTTGTAGAATATCCTTTTATATCAGTCTGAGAAGCTTACTCATGAATAGATTCTTATTATCTGGTGTTTTAATTCCAGTAAAGTTAACTTGTTATTTGTTTTTGATAGGAATACCACAAAGTGATGATCACTGACCTTCTCAGTGCATCATATTAGAGGGCACATGATACCGGTGTATCCCTTACTAGTAATGTTAGTTTTGATTAAATTTAGGAATGGTGGTTTCTGACAAGTTTCTCCTATGTGAAGGTACTACTCTACACTTTATAATTAATACATACTTTCTGAGGGAAGTACTCTGAGAATATATAAATACCCTTTTTTGTATGTGTGTATTTGTCCTCGTCCAGTCATGCCTAAACCCAAACTACCCCAGTTGCATACAGTTAAAATTGTTTTGAATTAACTAATTCGAATTGGGTTTTTCCTTCAAGCATCCTGAAGAGCCCTACTTGAAATGGGGCTTAGGAGAAATTATTTTCCACTTGGGAATTCCTCAAATTGTCACCATAAGTGGGGAGGTTTACTAGTCCAGAAGGGGGTCAGTCTTCTAATGGTTCTGGGGTGGAAGGACCTGGAACCTGGTCAGCCCCTGCCAGGCAGAATGCATGGCATATAGGGTATGGGTCTCCAGTGTACTGACACTTTCAGCCGGTGGCGTAGTGGGGTAGAGCACCCCAGGGGTTGGGCAACTAGCTCAGAGATTTCCCTAAATACCTTTTTTTTTTTTTTTTTTTAAATCAGACTTATACCTGCTAGTTTGAGAATCCATTAATTCCTGAAACAATTGCCACAACACGTTTATAATCAGACTTCTTTACTAAGGATAAACTAATATATGGGATATGAGGGTAGATTCTAAGCTTTATTCCTCCCTGAATCCCAGAGGGAGTTTGCTATTGTCATTTGACTTGTTCATACTGCTTTAGGTTTGGGAAGTCGTATTTGTGTCTGAGAATATACCTTAACCCATGAACAGAGACAATTTGCTGGATTCCCAAGACTCTGATCCATGCAAGCTCCAGAGATGCCCTGTTCTGTGTGAGGACTGGATAAGTCTCTGGGGATGGAAGCAGCTCATAGTCAACACTGCAACTACTTTTATCACTGAACCAGCCCTGAAATTTTGTGAATTTTTGTCAGTACAAAGAACCTTAGAACTAGTCAGGACTTTAAAGATCTTTCATGTCATGACCTAGAGTGTGCAGTGAGATATTTGAGATCACAGAGTTTCTGGTACATTTGGCTGTTATCAAAGCCCTCCATATAGTCTCCTGGGGTTGAGGGAAAGGGATTACTTTCTGTCATCTTAGGATCATTCTCCTTACTTGTTTCTATTTAGGGTACACATGCTTGGCACTGGGAGGGGCAGGGAATGTCTATAGTTAGGATCCACTTCCACTAGAGGTGTTTGGCTGTTTTCTACGTTTGGGCTTTTTCAAGGGAAATGAGAGGCTTTTCTATTCTGGCTCTCAGTGCAGAAAAAACATAAATATTAAACAGCCGAAAACTTGAGCAGTCATTCAACATAGATACCATCAGAGAGGTCTCTTGGGTAAAAAAATAGCATTTATTATCATATGGGCTTATTCTTTATGATAATCTTATTTAATCTTGTGTTTTCTCTATTAAAAGACCCCATCTTTATTATGAGCTACTGGATAAAAATATCTATGTGTACCAGATAACAATGTAGGGAGAAAACAATGTTACTGGTAGTGTTACTAGCCAGGTGAATAGGAAAGATCAGTTTTGTTATTTTGCAAAAATGTATGAGAATAATGGGTTTGATTTTTTTTTTTCTTTTTAATCTGGTTCTGATATTTGTTGTGTTTGTGGTTAATAGTTGGGCACAGCTTCTGATCTCTAGAGATGGGAGATATATGTAGTTGATACTTTTTCCAGGGTACTTGGGAAGATTTCTTGAATTTTTGCCTAAAATTTCTTGAATTTTTGCCCAAGGCTATGTATTTCTTTTATAAATTCCTTTGTCTCTTTTTCATTAACATCTTGCTTTCTGGCTCAAGTATTCCAATTATTGTTTAATAATTTCTGAGTGGAGGGGTGCCCAGGTGGCTCAATAGGTTAAGTTTTCAACTGTTTGGTTTCACCTCAGGTCATGATTCCTGAGGTGAGTTTGAGTCCCTCCCATGCAGCTCTGTGCGGATGGTATGGAGCCTGCTTGGGATTTTCTCTCTCCCTGGCTGCCGGCACTTCCTCCTCCCTCCACCCATCCCCTTGTACGTGCTCTCTCTCTCAAATAAATTAAAAAAAATTTCTGAGCAGGATCCCCTTTTAAAATCGTGCCACTGTCTTAATATTTACTGTTAAGTTCCTTTTTTCACATGTATACCAATGAAATGAAATCTCTTTTGTTACAAAGGGTACACATGAACTCACCTGTCAAGAGCAGTTGTGGTTTTTTTCTTTTGCTTTCTCTATTGGTTCATTATAGCAAAAGTAAGTTCTTGAGATATAATTCATGTACCATATAGTTCACTCACTTAAATTGTAAAATTCAGTGGTTTTTAGTATATTCATAGAATATACTGTATCCAACTGTCAACATGATCAATTTCAGAACATTGTTTTTTATCTCAGAAAGAAACCCTGTCCCCTGTAACTATCAATTTCCAATTCCTCCATCTTTTTCACCCCCTTCCCAGCAGTAAACAACTACTAGTCTATAAATTGACCTATTCTGGACACTCCCATTTAAAAGGAAATTTTATAATATGTGGTCTTTTGTGCCTGGCTTTTTTTTTTTTTTTTTTTTTTTTAATTTTTTTTTGAACGTTTTTATTTATTTTTGGGACAGAGAGAGATAGAGCATGAACGGGGGAGGGGCAGAGAGAGCGGGAGACACAGAATCGGAAACAGGCTCCAGGCTCCGAGCCATCAGCCCAGAGCCCGACGCGGGGCTCGAACTCGCGGACCGCGAGATCGTGACCTGGCTGAAGTCGGATGCTTAACCGACTAGCCACCCAGGCGCCCTGTGCCTGGCTTTTTTCACATAGCTTAATGTTTCAAGGTTTCATCAGTGTTGTATCAGGATTCAGTACAATATTGTAGCACGCAGCAGTATGCCATTCCTTTTTTTTTTCCCCCTAATGTTTATTTTTGAGAGAAAGAGTAAAGAGGGGTAGGGACAGAAGATCCAAAGTGGGCTCTGTGTTGACAGCAGAAAGCCGGATGCAGGGGTCATGCCCACAAACTATGAGATCACGACCTGAGCCAAAGTCAGATGCTTAACTGACTGAGCTACCCGGGCACCCCAGTATTCTGCTGTTTTTATTCTGTTTGTTATTCTGCTGTTTTTATTCATTTCTTTTTATGGCCAAATAATATGCCATTGTATGGATGGATATACCACAAGTTTTTAGTTAGTTTTGTTTGGTTTTGTTTGCTGTTGTTGTTTTGTTTTGCTTTGTTTTTTGGAGAGAGAGAGAGAGTTTTAGTGGGGGCAAGGGGCAAAGAGAGAGAAAGAGAAAGAGAATCTTAAGCAGGCTCCATGCTCAGCACAGAGCCCAAAGTGGGGCTCGATCACAGCCGTGGGATCATGACCTGAGCTGAAATCAAGAGTCAGATGCTCAACCAATTGATTCACCCAGGCAACCCTTGTCAGTTTTTTGTGTTTTTGTTTTGTTTTTGTTTTGTTTTTTACAATAAAGTGTTTTGTTTCCTGAGAATTGCTTTTCTTCTATGAGACTTTCTTTTTTAAAAGTTACCCTTTTCCTAAATTTTGGATTATATTCTTGGCCAAAAACCTGTAGCTTGAAAGCTTTCTTCTTAGAGCTAGTTTTCTTTCTGCCTGAGTTTTGACTTTCCTGTAGGCTGTGGAAGTGGTTGTGTGTGAGTCTTACCTTTGCCTTTTGACAGTGTTACAAGAGGCAGTAGCTACTGATATGCATTATTAAGATTCTTTGTTTTTTTAGGACATTTCTCTCTATTCTCCCATCTCTGGGAATATAGTAGATTTTGGTTAAGACCATGTTTTTAATAATTTAACTTGAACTGTGGGGTAAGGTAACCATACGTAATTAATACACATTTTAGTTATATTAGTATGGCTAATAAAGCCCTTGGCAAGCATCCTTCTCTGATTTCTACTCTTATGTACCTCATATATGTGGAATCATAAAATATTTGTCCTTCTGTGACTGACCTATTTCATTCAGTGCAGTGTTCTCAAGGTTCATTCATGTTGTAGCATGTGTCTGAATTTCCTTCCCCTTGGGACACCTGGGTGGCTTAGTTGATTAAGCGTCCATCTCTTGATTTCTGCCCAGGTCATGATCTCATGGTTGTGGGATCAAGCCCCATGTCGGGCTCTGTGCTGAGCATAGAGCCTCCTTAAGATTCTTCCCCTGCCCCATGTGCGCATACATTCTCTCTCTCAAATAAAGATAAATAAACATTAAATAAAAGAATTATCTTTTTTTAAGGCTGAGTAATATTAAATATATCTCTTTAAGACTCTTTTCAAATTCTCTTTGGTATATATCCAGAGGTGCAATTCCAGGATCATATGATAATTCTGTTTTACTCTTTGGGGGCACTGCTGTACTATTCACCATGGTGGCTGTACCATTTTAGATTCCCAGCAAAGTGTGCTAGGGTTTTAGTTTCCCTGCATTCTTGCCAAAACTTGTTATTTTCTGTTCTCTTTCTCTCTCTCTCTTTCTCTCTTTTTGATAGTAAGCATCATAATGGTAACTGGTTTCCCTAATGATTAGTGATATTGAGAATCTTTTCATGTGCTTATTGACCATTTGCATATCTTCTTTGGAGAAATGTCTATTCAGATCCTTTGCCATTTTTGAATTAGGTTCTGTTGTTGAGCTGTAGAAGTTCTTCACACATTCTTGATATTATTCCTTTATCAAATGTATCATGGGCACATATTCTGTGGGTTGCCTTTTTATTCTGCTGATATAGGTGTCTTTTTTTGTTTTGTTTTTAAGTAATCTCTACACCCACCATGGTGGTTGAACTTACAACCCCAAGATCAAGAGTTGCATGCTCTACCGACTCAACCTGTCAGGTGCCCCGTATAGTTGTCTTTTGATGCACAAATCTAACAACTGGTTGTTTGTTTTGTCTGTGCCTTTGGTGTCATATTTAAGAAATCATTACCAAATTCAGTGTTGTGAAGCTTTTGCTCTATATTTTCTTCTGTGAGTTGTATAGTTTTAGCTCCTGAATTTAGGTCTTCAGTCCATAGTGGAGGATGTTATGAAAAACTAGAGTCACTGAATAAAATGATCTCTTTTTGCTTGCTCGCTTGCTGCTGCCATTTTGGTTATTGACCAAAGTTCTAGTATAAAAAACAGTGTGTAATAGTACCTTCAGCTTACATAGCAGTTTTCCTCTTTCTCATTTGATTTTATAGTAGAAGTTTAAAATGTTACGGAATTTGCAGTAACTGATTTTAAAAAATCTAGAATATGTTTTTTTTTTTTTTTTTTTTTTTTTTTAAGTAGGCTCCCTGCCTAGCGCAGAGCTAGAACTCATGACCCTGAGACCAAGAGTTGGTGCTCTACCAACTGTGCCAGCCAGGCAACCCCAGAATAGTTTTTAATATAAGCTGCCTGTGTTAAGTTGCAACATATCACAAGTACTATATAAGTGGAATGAAATCCCTTCTATCCTTTAAAATCAATAACTGTGTAGATAGTTGTTTCAGTAGTGACCAGCAGGTTGGGTGCACCAGATGGGAATAATGTTGGTGCTGTTAGGAACAGTGATAGTGTTGTTTGGGGTGTGTAGAGAATGACATTGGTAGAATTATAATTTTGTAGGGTATAAATACTATTTAACGGTACTATTTTCGTTTTCAGGATTTGGACGTGGAAGAGGGAGAGGGGCAGGAAGATTCACAACACACGGCATGGGGTAAGTCTGAGCCATCCTATTTTTATAGTTATTACTCTCTTTAGGTATTACTCAAGGGTTTTTCTGCCTCTGTTCTGTTCCCAATTTATTTATCCTGGTGAAGCAGATGTTAATTATTAAAAAGAGAAAGGGCTCCTGGGTGGCTCAGTCAGTTAAGTGTCTTACTCTTGATTTTGGCTCAGGTCTGAATCTTGTGGTTGTGAGATGGAGACACTGTGGGTCTGAGAGCTGAGCTGAGTGTGGAGCCTGATTAAGATATTCTTATTCCCTCCCCGCCCCTCTCACCATCTCACCATCTCCCATCTCTCTCTCTGTCTCTGTCTCTCTCAAATAAAAACTAAAAAAAATTTTTTAAGTGCCACAAAAAAAGAAAATTGTGAAAAAGTGAAATGCAAATAAAATTGTATTGTAATAGGCTTTCTGTCCTTGGCTTTTTTTGACATTTTGGATTGAATAATAGTTTGTTGAAGTAGTGGGGTATCCTTTACATCCGTGGCCTCTCCCCATTACATGCCAGTAGCATCCTTTCTCAAGTTGTGACAATCAAAAAAAATCTTCAGATATTGCCAGATATTATCTGGTGGGGGGTGGGCATAATCACCCCTTGTTGAAAACCACTGCATAAGAGTTAGGTTGATAAATCCAGCAATTGTCTTGAATGGTGAGTTAATGCAATGTTTATATAAACATGTTAGTATTTTTATTTTAGTTTTTTCTAAACAGTGAACATATTATTACTAAACAGGTGATATAATCAATTGTTCATAATTTCTGGTTGTTCTTTTACTTTTTCCTTCTTCTAAAACGTTAGCTCCCCTTTGGGGTGCCTGGGTGGCTCAGTTGATTAAGTGTCCAACTTTATTTCAGGTCATGAACTCACACCTCATGAGTTCAAGCCCTGCATTGGGTTCTGTGCTGATAGCTCAGAGTCTGGAGCCTGCTTTGGATTTTGTGTCTCTCTCTCTCTTTGTTCCTCCCCCACTCGCACTCTGTATCTCTCTTTTTTTTTTATTTTTTTTTTTTTTAACGTTTATTTATTATTTTTGGGACAGAGAGAGACAGAGCATGAACGGGGGAGGGGCAGAGAGAGAGGGAGACACAGAATCGGAAACAGGCTCCAGGCTCTGAGCCATCCGCCCAGAGCCCGACGCGGGGCTCAAACTCACGGACTGCGAGATCGTGACCTGGCTGAAGTCGGACGCTTAACCGACTGCGCCACCCAGGCACCCCCTGTATCTCTCTCTTAAAAATAAGATTAAGGGGCGCCTGGGTGGCTCAGTCGGTTGATCGTCCGACTTCGGCTCAGGTCATGATCTCGCGGTCCGTGAGTTCAAGCCCCGCGTCAGGCTCTGTGCTGACTGCTCAGAGCCTGGAGCCTGTTTCGGATTCTGTGTCTCCCTCTCTCTCTGACCCTCCCCCGTTCATGCTCTGTCTCTCTCTGTCTCAAAAATAAATAAACGTTAAAAAAAAAATTTTTTTTTTAAAAATAAGATTAAAAAAAAATTTTTTTTTCTTTTAAAGCCTTAGCTCCCCTTGGGTTTTTAGGAAAAGTTTTTAAGCTTATAGAAGCCATCTGTATATAGATGACAATTGAGAAAGGAAGGGAATTGGTTCCAGGAAAACCCTTAGCTCCAGGGTAGCACTGTAGCAGGGGAGGGTCATTGCCTTCAGGTGATACCTCTTGCCATTTCTGTTTCCTGCTTGAGCTCATTGTGGATAAAGGAAAGATGGATACACAGGGAGCATATTGGCTGGAATACATACCTTGTGTGCCCAGACCAGCTTTTTAAACTCTTTTGTGGTTTTTTCAGTTTACATTAAAAAATACTCTTGTGATTTTTTTTTATTTGTCAGATACCTCAGTAAAGCTGGAAAAAATTTTTAAATTCTATTCTGAAAATTTTAGAGATAGTATTAATTTGGCCCTAGTTAGACTTCTGAATATGGGTGTTTAGAATTTTAACGGAAAAAAAACCTTGATGAAACATTTTCTTTATATTCACTGTTTTTATACAAAAAGGATCTGGATTCTTACTCTGGGAAATAAACACTTTGTGTTTAAGTCTAGTCTTAGTTTTAAGGGAAGTTTTCCGTGAGAACCCTTATTCTTCCTAATACAGTTATAGTTGTGTACATCTGCTTTAGAATGTGGAGTGCAGCAACTTAGGGAAATAAGGACATCATACAAGAACATATGGAAGGTTCCCTAGGCAACCTCTGCTTTTTAGAAAATCTACATCCTGATAGTCAAGAAGAGTTAGCTATAATTAAATAGGGGAAAGATGGTGAAGTTAGGAAAAAAAAATTTTTAATATTTGTTTACCTGTTTTTAAAGCTTATTTTGAAAGAGAGTGAGGGAGGGGCACTGCCAGTGAAGACTCCAACTCAGGGTTCAAACTCAGAAACAGTGAGGTCACCACCTGAGCCAAAATCAGGAGTCAGATGCTTAACCCACTGAGCCACCCAGACGCTGCCCCTATTTACCTATTTTTGAGAGAGGGAGGGGAGAGGGCAGAGAGAGAGGGAGGAGAATCCCAGGCAGGCTCTCTGCTGACAATGCATAGCCCAAAGCTGTAAGATCATGATCTGAGCCAAATCATCCAGATCTGACCTGAGTCAACTGACCATCTAAGGGGTTCCAGTTGCCCCAGTGTGAATTTTATTATATTGGCTTTTAGAAGGACAGGGTATTTGGGGAGGAAGAAGATGATATATGGTTAATGTTGTGATTTTGGTAATTGTTGCACTTTAATTCTTTTTTTTTTTTTTTTTTTTTCAAACACAAGGACATTTAATCCTGCGGACTATTCAGATTCTCCATCTATAGATGGGTGTGGGACAAAGCCAATAGTTTGGGAAGCTGCTCAGAATGGTGCAGATGAGGGGACTGGTAAGTGTCTATTGTCAAATATGTGTTTTAAATGTTTGAGTTCTAGGGGCGCCTGGGTGGCGCAGTCGGTTAAGCGTCTGACTTCAGCCAGGTCACAATCTCGCAGTCCGTGAGTTCGAGCCCCGCGTCGGGCTCTGGGCTGATGGCTCAGAGCCTGGAGCCTGTTTCCGATTCTGTGTCTCCCTCTCTCTCTGCCCCTCGCCCGTTCATGCTCTCTCTCTGTCCCAAAAATAAATAAAAAACGTTGAAAAAAAAAATTAAAAAAAAAAAATGTTTGAGTTCTTAACATACAAAGATGTACTGATGGAGAAGAATGAAAAGCAGGCTGCTGTCCTACCTCTGAGACTATTAGCTGGTTCTTACCTCCAGGGTCTCATTTAAAAATCTCATTGACGGGGCGCCTGGGTGGCGCAGTCGGTTAAGCGTCCGACTTCAGCCAGGTCACGATCTCGCGGTCTGTGAGTTCGAGCCCCGCGTCGGGCTCTGGGCTGATGGCTCAGAGCCTGGAGCCTGTTTCCGATTCTGTCTCCCTCTCTCTCTGCCCCTCGCCCGTTCATGCTCTGTCTCTCTCTGTCCCAAAAATAAAATAAATGTTGAAAAAAAAAATTAAAAAAAAAAATCTCATTGACCGTAAGGTATTTGATTTTTCCCTTGTGCACTCTGAGGAAGAGGCTTTTATCAATCTGTGTAAGTCAGTACAAATTCACACTCAAATCTCAGTGTGTCAGGGATATATGTAATTTCTTACGGGTAGGTTTGTTACTGAAAAGTATCATTCCTGATGATGGACACAAATTTGGCCAGATAGAGTGGTAGGTGACTAGTAGATTTGGGCATCAATTGCTTTTGTAGTTTTTTTTTTCTGTATCCTGATGTTTTTGGATTATTTCTTTTTGGAAACTCATGGACAAATACGTGTTAATTGGAGCTTCTAGGAATTGTTCATGATAATGCATCATTAACTACTGCAGTTATATTTATAAAAACATAATTTGGCAATTCATGAATTATAACTGAAAATATAAAAGTGTAGTTCAATAAATAATGTAAAAGCAAACCACCCATATAACACCGATTCTGGTCAAAAAACAGGACTGTGCCATCACCACAGAAACACCATCAATGAACTAGAAATCAAGGATACTATAGAAAGGATCAACAAAAGGTATAAAAATGGTTATTTGAAAACACTAGTAAAATTGATAAGCTTACTGTGAGACTGATCAAGGGAAGGAGAAACAGCATACATAATTGATTATAGGAATGAGAAAAGGGATATTGATATTATAGGTATAATTAAAGTATATATTATGTATAATTGATGGTTTAATATAATCACAATTGTAATTAATGTCAGGCATTAAAGTATACTTCATGTCAGTAAATTTTGTGCTAACATTTGAAATTACAGACTAATCTCACTCTTCAACAAAAATGTAGAAATCTTAAGCCAAAATATTGGAAAACCATTTGGTAAGATAGAAAAGAATAATACATCATGACCATGTTAAATTTATACTTGGTAATCAAGGTTCTTTCACATTAAAAAATCAATCATTTCCCAGATACATATACTTAAGAGAATGGAAGACACGGCTTTACATAAAACCTTGTATACAGATGTTCATAGAGGCATAATTCATAATGGCCGAAATGTAGAAACAAACCAAATGCCTTTCAGTGGATGAATGGAGGAGTAAATTGTTGTGTATCATCCATACAATGGAATATTCATTCTACCATACAAAGGAATGAAGTGCTGATGTATGCTGCAACATGAATGAATCTTAAAAACATTATGAGAGCCCAAATGTCCATCAACTGATAAATGTATTAAGATGTGGTGTGTATATATATGTGTATATGTATATGTGTGTGTGTATACACACACACAGTGGAATGTATGGAATTGAATACTACATGGAGTGTAGTACAATGGAATACTACTTCATGATGAAAAAGCAAAATCTTGCCATTTGCAACAACATGGACGTAACTGGAGGCTGTTATGCTAAGTGCAATGAGACAGATAGGATTTCACTCGTGGAATTTGAGAAAGTTAACAGATGAACATAGGGGAAGGGACGGAAAAATAAGATAAAAACGGAGGCAAACCATAAGAGACTCTTTTTGTAATTAAATATTTTTTAACGTTTATTCATTTTTGAGAGACAGAGACCGAATGTGAGCAGGGGAGGGGCAGAGAGAGAGGGAGACACAGAATCTGAAGCAGGCTCCGGGCTCTGAGCTGTCAGCACAGAGCCCGATGTGGGGCTCAAACCCACAAACCGTGAGGTTAGGACCTGAGCTGAAGTCAGATGCCTTACTGGCTGAACCACCCAGGCACCCCAAACCATACAGAGAACAAACTGAAGGTTGGTGGGGGTGGGTGGTGGTGGTGGTGAGTTAAATGTGTGATGGGTATTAAGGAGGGCACTTTTGGGATGAGCACTGAGTGTCATATATGAGATGAATCACTCCGTTCTACTCCTGAAGCTAGGACTGCACTGTATGTTATTAATTAACTAACTTGAAAAAAAAAAATCATGCTTAATGAAGGAAGTCAGTTATAAAGGATCACATATTTTATAGTATATGATTTCACTTGTAGGAAATGTCCAGATCAGGGGAAAAAAAAAAAAAAAGCAGTAGATTGTTGGTTGCTGAGGGTTGGAAACATTTGGGGAAAAATGGGGAATGACTACTAATGGTTTCAAGATTTCTGCCTGGAATGGGGCGCTTGGCTGGCTCTTTCAGTAGAGCATGTGACTTGATCTCTAGAGTTGTAAGTTTGAGCCACATGTTGAGTATAGAGATTACTTAAAAATAAAATCTTAAAAATAAAAAGATTTCTTCTTGGAGTGATGAAAATATTTTGGAATAGGGGATGCCTGGATGACTCAGTTGGTTGAGCATCAGACTTCGGTTCAGGTCGTGATCTCACAGTTTGTGAGTGGTATGTGTTGGGCTGGATCCTGCTTCAGATTCTGTGTCTCTGCCTCTCTGCCCCACCCCTGCCTGTGCTCTGTCTCCATCTCTCAAAAATGAATAAATGTTAAAAACAATTTTTTAAAAAATTCTGGAATAGTCATGATTGTTTCATAACTTGTGAATATACTAGACATTATTCAAATGTGTACTTTAAGAGGATGGATTGTATGCTTGTGTGAGTTATATCTCAATAACAAAAATAATTATTTATACTTTTAACCGATTAAAGCTTAAAATTCCTTATTAAAGAAATGCATTTGACAAAACCTAACATCCATTTCTGATTTTTTAAAAAACTGGCAAATCTGGAATAGAAAGAAATCTTAGGGGATATCTACAAAACATACAGCAAGCATTACAGTAAATGATGATGTGTTGTTGAATGTTTTTTCTCTGGAAGGAGGTAAAGGGGCTTCCTCTTACTCTCTCTATATACCAATGTACTAGAGGTCCTAATCATTGCAATAAGGACTGAAAAAAGTCGAAGGGTTTGAAAGAGTAAAAACCTGTCATTTCTTGAAATGATATAAAAATCTATAGATAAAATATTAAAATTAATAAGGGAGTTTTAAAAGGTGCTAGATAGAAGTTCAATAGATGTATTTCTATAGACCATCAACAGAGAGAAAATGGAAAAAAAAATCTGTAGCCTGAAAAAATTTCAAATGCCTGGCAGTGTAACGATATGCCAGATCATCAGCCTTCTACCTGTGAAAACGTAAAATATAAAATCTTATTTTAAAATATAAAATTGAAGCTCAATCAGTTGAAAGTCCGTCTTCTGATTTGGGTTCAAGTTTTTGATCCCACAGTTGTGCCTTGGCTGCATACTGAACCTGGAGCCTGCAGCCTGCTTAAGATTCTCATTCTTTCTTTCTCTCTCCCTGTTGTAAAAAAAAAAAAAAAAAAAAAAAATTTATATATATGTATGTATGTGTGTATATGTATATATGTGTGTGTATACACGCGTATACATATTTGTATATATATGTTTTAAGAAGAAATGAATGGAAAGAATATACCGTATTTATTTCATGTCTGGTTGTTGTGAAACTTAGTTTTTACTGACTCTCTTTGGACTTATTAATGGTAGTCTACCTCATGAAAATTTTCCTTGCTGATTTTTTTAAATGTCAGGTTTATTGAGATATGCTTTATATGCAGTAATATTTACCCTTTTGAAGGGCTATAAGTAGGTGAATTCTAACAAATGCATGTAGTTGTGTGACCAACCCTAAAATCAAGACTTTCTGTATGAGCTGTCAACAATTGCAAATAATTAAAAAGGAAAAAAAGGTACCGTTTATAGTTCACACAAAAACATGCAATATTTATATTAAATCTGATAAAGTATGTCTAATATTTGTATGCTGAAAATTATGTAACCTGATGAGAAATACCAAGACCCCAAAATGGAGAGAGAGATACTCAGTACTTATGAACTGAAGATTCAGTATGTTATTAAAAAGTTATATTTTTCCTCAAATTGATGTTTACGTGAAGTGTATGTTTAATCAGAATCCTAGCAGATTTTTTTTTGGTGTAAATTGAAAATTTGATTTAAAAATTTTCATTTTAGGGTGCCTGGGTGGCTCAGTTGGTTAAATGTCCGACTTTGGCTCAGTTCATGATCTTGGCGGTTTGTGAGTTCGCTTGTTTCAGATTCTGTGTCTCCCTCTCTCTCTGCTCCTCCCTGACTCATGCTCTGTTTCCCTCAAATATTTAAAAAATTTTTAAAAATTTTTATTTAAAGAAATTTGTATTTTGTTTTAAGTTTTTAAGAAATCTCTACACCTAGGGGTGGGTGCCTGGATGGCTCAGTTGGTTAGGCATCTGACTTGGGCTCAGGTAATGATCTTGTAGTTCATGGATTTGAGCCCTGCGTTGAGCTCTGTGCTGACAGCTCAGAGCGTGGAGCCTGCTTCGGATTCTGTCTCCCTCTCTCTCTCTCTCCAAAATAAAATACGTTAGGGGCTCCTGGGTGGCTCAGTCGGATGAGCGTCCGACTTCGGCCTGGGTCATGATCTCACGGTCTGTGAGTTCGAGCCCCGTGTCAGGCTATGTGCCGACAGCTCGGAGCCTGGAGCCGGTTTCGGATTCTGTGTCTCCCTCTCTCTCTCTGACCCTCCCCTGTTCATGTTCTGCCTCTCTCTGTCTCAAAAAAATTAAATGTTAAAAAAAAAAATTAAAAAAAAAACCGTAAAAAAATTTTTTTAGAAGTCGTCTCTATACCCAGTCTAGAGCTCGAACTTAAAACCCTGAGATCAAAGTTATCTGTGCTTCTGGCTGAGCCAAGCCAGCCAGTCTCCCTGATTTTAAAGGTTTTATAGAAAAGTACAGATACTGGCGTATAACCCATACGAATTTTGAAAAAGATCAACAAAGTTTAGATCATACCCATCTTAAAATTCCAGCCCTTGTTTTTTATTGAAATGAAAGAAAACATCCATACAGAAACCTGCACATGGTATTTTTAAGTGGTTTTATTCATAATTCTTACTGATTTTTAAATCAGGTTTCGAAACAATGTTGAATTAGTTGTTTAACTGTTATTTTTCTTTTTTCTCTCCACGTCCTCTTCTTTTCCCTTCACCTGTCTTCTCTGGGCTCCTCTCTTTCCCCTTTTTCCCCCGATTCGCATTTAGAGTAGTAGATTCCTTGCTGAAAAACAAGGAAATGTGTTTAATGCAGAATACAGTTAAAGGATGTCAGTTGATAAGAGTGCTGGGGCTGTTTCTCTAGGGGCCTCACAGAATGGCATTTTCTTGTTGAAAACATACAGTTCTGCGTGTGGACCTCAACCATAATTATAGGCTCAAAAACATGACTTTTGACAGGATTGTAATCAAATCCATTCTTTAGAGGCAGACCCTCCATTATGGAAAATGGAATGACTGAAGGATAGTTACAATAATGATTTATAAGTCGAAACATACTAAACATATTTGTAAAACATTGTAATGTTTTTTTTTTTTCCAACGTTTATTTATTTTTGGGACAGAGAGAGACAGAGCATGAACGGGCGAGGGGCAGAGAGAGAGGGAGACACAGAATTGGAAACAGGCTCCAGGCTCTGAGCCCTCAGCCCAGAGCCCGACGCGGGGCTCGAACTCACAGACCGTGAGATCGTGACCTGGTTGAAGTCGGACGCTTAACCGACTGCGCCACCCAGGCGCCCCTGTAATGGGTTTAACAAGTGGGAAGGGAGTTGGGTGAACATGGGGATGAGAACAAGTGTAGTTGATGCAATTGAATGTTCAAAGGCTGTCTGGCTAATAGGATTTATAGTTGAGGTACAGTGGGCTGTCACAGTATTTTCTTTATTTTTATTTTTTTAACGTTTATTCATTTTTGAAAGAGACAGTGGGAGTGGGGGAGGGGCAGAGAGAGGGAGGCACAGAATCCGAAGCAGGCTCCAGGCTCCGAGCTGTCAGCACAGAGCCTGATGTGGGGCTCGAACCCACAAACTGTGAGATCATGACCTGAGCCGAAGTTGGACGCTCAACCAACTGAGTCACTCAGGTGCCCTGGGCTGTCACAGTATTGATTGCAGTACGTTTCCCTCTCCTCGGATGCACAGCCTGGATCAGCTTTGATGCTTTAGTTTTGTTAAGTTGCTAAACAGTTTCTCTTCTGATGAATACCTTCATTATTTTGATATGTGAAAACCTTCCATTTTACATTGATCTGCAGAACTGGCATCAAATGCTCATAATGTAGCTCAGGATCTGCCACACAAAAATTCCTATGGACTCAAAGGTATGGTTTTCTTAATTCTTTAGTTAAAAATCTTCGGGGTGGCTGTCTGGCTCAGTTAGTACAACATGCAACTTTTGATCTTGGGGCTGTAAGTTCAAGCTGCCTGTTGGACATAGAACTTAGTTGAAATAAAAAGAATCTTTCAAAATGCTTACAGTGTCTGCCATTTTAATCAAGGCTAGTTAAGTAGAATTCATCAAGTGAATATTTGTAAAAAGTATATTTTTACACCTGCTTAATTAAATATCAACTTAAATGTTTTTTAATGTTTATTTTTGAGAGAAAAAATGTGAGTGGGGGAGGGGCAGAGAGAGGGAGACAGAGAATCTGAAGCAGGCTCCATGCTGTCAGTGCAAAGCTGGACATGGGGCTGGAACCCAAGCACTATATCATGACCTGAGCTGAAGTTGGGTGATGAACCAACTCAGCCACCCGCATGCCCCTTAAATACCAACTTTTGATTATGGAATTGTTTTACAGATAGGCCTTCAAGGCAGCACAGATTTTTATCTCGTTTTTCCTACATGGCTACCTTAATGTGCTTTTGATAGAATGCTAACATCAAGTTAAATGCAACATAAAGCATGCACCTCAAATTTATTGTTTTAAGCTGAAAATAAATCAATATCATTGATGTTTTCCCACGTTTGAGGTGTAGGTTTATAGGTGAGTAATGGGGAACAAAGTCTTATTGTAAAAGCCTAATATTTCACAATAGTATTAGGATCAGAGCCTGTATTGTTTTACATGTAATGTCTTGTAATTTTTATAGTCTGTATATTTAGGATGGGTTTTTAGCTTATTTATTTTTGAGAGACAGAGCGAGTGAGCACAAGCAGGGGAGGGGCAGAGAGAGAGGAAGAGAGGATCCCAAGCAGGCTCTGCACTGTCAGCACAGAGCCTGATCCAGGGCTCAATCTTTTGAACTGTGAGATCAAGACCTGAGCCGAAGTCAGAAGCTTAACTGACTGAGCCACCCAGGCACCCTGGCCCTGGTTTCTGATAAGGGGTTGCCTCCTCTGTGGTCTGACATAACCACTTGTTGCACTTGGTTGTGACTACGTATATTGTCTTCTTATTAAATGTACTCAGATTCTAACTATAATCTCCATGTCTCAATTTGTGATTATTTTCATAAGACCCTTCTAAGTGTTAGGCCAGTCTCTTTACATATACATATATGAAAGTGTGCTTTAACTGAATACCACTGAATTGGACATTTAAAAATGATCACAATAGTAAATTTTATGAGTATTTTATCACAACAATTTTTGGAAAAATATTTTGTAAACTTATAAGTTTCTTTTTGAGAGAGAGGCAGTGTGTGTTGGGGAGGGGCATAGAGAGAGAGGGCGAGAGAGAATCCCAAGTAGACTGCACCATGAGCGTAGAGCCTGATGTGGCACTAGAACCCATGAAACCGTGAGATCATGACCTGAGCCAAAACCCACAGTTGGATGCTTAACCAGCTGAGCCACCCAGTGCCCCAGTATTTTGTAAATTTCAGGATACTTTCGATATTTTATATAGAGGGTTTTGTAATGCCTCGTCATTGTTTTTCTCCTTTGGAGTATCCCTTCTCAATCTAGATCGATCGACCAATCGATGGATCTTCCCAGCTGTTTTCCAGCTTTCAGGATTTGTCAAGTTTTTATTTATTTTGAGTGAGAGGGAGGGTGGGGGAGGGACAGAGTGAGAGAGAGAGAGAGAAAATTGCAAGCAAGCTCAGAAATGTCATCATGGAGCCCAACATGTGCTTGATCTCTCAGACTGTGAGATCACGACCTTAGCTGAAATCAGGAGTTGGATGTTCAACCGACTGAGCCTTGCCAGCTGACCTGATTTTTTTTTTAACATTTTATTGTAAAGTAATTTCTGTATCAAACGTGGAGCTTGAAGTTAACCCTGAGATCAAGAGTTGCATGTTCTTCCAACTGACCCAGCCAGCCCCCCCCCAACTTTTAAGAGTTTTGCTATACTTTGTTTTCCCCATAAACTTTCTCTTCCCTTTCTAGCTTTCATTAACTTTTTTTTGTCCTCCACATTTCCAATTATTAATCAGCTCTGGGTGATTTATTGTTTAAAAATATACACCATGATCACCCACAACATTTTTGTCTTTCCAGTGAAATAGGACTTTGGTATTTAACATCATGCTAAACATGTAGTCTTTTTTTTTTTTTTCTTTCCAGTTTTTATTTATTTATTTTGAGAGCGTGAAAGCTTGAGCAGGGGAGGGGCAAAGAGAGGAGAAAGTGTTAATGTGAAGCAGGCCCCACACTGCCAGCATGGAGCCTGATGAAGGACTTGAAATCATGAATCCTGAGATCATGACCTGAGCCAAAATCAAGAGGTGGACGGCTGAGCCACCCAGGCGCCCCAAACATGTAGGCTTTTAACCCAGTATTGGTTGGTTGATGATTGATGATGAAGGGTTTCTGAGAAAAATTCCACCATAAATTGTTTCCTACTAAGAGTCTTAAAGGCCTTGAAGATGAATGTTTTAGGAGTGATTTTCGAGCCTCTGCAGTTGTTTTCTTTTTCTTGATTAGAATGCTCCTAAAACTGCTTACGTTGAACCCCAGCTTTTTGTAGGATTCCTTAGTCTTTAGAGTACTGTCACCTATGATAAATTTGACAGCATGAACCATAGGGTAGGTTGGATCGAGGCAGCACCAGGAACACTGTGTACTGGCTGCCCTTTAAGTTAGTCTCGTTGTGAGTTAAAAATTATTTTACTGTTTGTTTATTTTTGAGAGAGAAAGAGTGGGAACAGGGGAGGTGCAGAGAGAGGGGGAGACACAGAATCCAAACGGGCTCCAGGCTCTGAACTATCAGCACAGAGTACGACTCGGGGCTTGAACTCATAGGCCTGGAGATCATGACCTGAGCCAAAGTTGGATACTTAACCAACCAAGCCACCCAGGCACCCCTAGTTGTGAGTTTTTAAAACTATATATCTACTTAGAGAAAAGTCTTGATGGAGATCTATTAAAACATTGGGGATTATGTATCAGTGCCTTGAAGAAAATCACATTGCAGAAGGAATGTAAGAGTGGAGAGTAGGTAGATGGTTTGCCTTAGATATATTTAGCTTTGCGTACAGGGTGATCTCTAAGAAGCCTAGGCAGAGGTCTAGAGAACAACTTTTCACTACTGATTTCTGACTGGGACTAATTGCAACTCGTGTTTTTTCACTTAAACTAGGACCTCTTCCTAGTTTTAAGAGGCTGTTGAATTGGGAGTGAACGGGTGGCTCAGTCAGTTGCGCTTTCGACTTCGGCTCAGATCATAAGCTCGTGGTTTGTGAGTTCGAGCCTCACATCAGACTCTGCTGACAGCTTGGAACCTGGAGCCTAAAGTCTGCTTTGGATTCTGCGTCTCCCTCTCTCTGTGACCCTCCCCCACTCACACTCTCTTTGTCTCTATCAAAAATAAAAACCTTAAAAACGTTTTAATTCAAAGAGATATTTGGGTCCACTTAAATTCCTAATTGTTTTATGATATTTCTGGAAAAGTTGTGGAAACCATTAAAAGGTATGATGAGTGAACCAGTAGAAAGGATCACACTGTCAGTTCAGAACATTCTGTATTGTTTATGATTATTTCAAGGATACATGCAGTTGAGAGGCACAGAAGAACAAACAGTGCCTGTATCCATGTTCTTCCTTCCTTTAATGTATATGTCCTATGATCCATGATGATAGATGACGTCTCTCAGTGATGTGTGTAGGGTTCTCACACAGGAGGGAATGTTTTTTAGGTTTGAAATACCTCCTATATAGTAGCATATCTTGGGGGACGTTTTACAGAGCGCCATACTGCATATATTCATCAATTCTATGTTTGTCATAACCAGTCCTAAACAAGGGACATCCACCTGAAAGAATTCCATTAGGAAGGACTCTTTTCATAGGTAACACCTTCTGTTTATTCATGAAACAGTTGGTTATTAGGTTATAGACCTAGTTCTAAGGAAGTTAGATCTGGTTACCTGCCCTTTTCTCAATTGTTTTCCCCTTCTTCTCTTCCTTTTGTCATTTGCATACACAAACCTCATCGTAGGTCAGATGCCCAGCTCATTTCTTCCCTGTTGAAGGAATGAAAACATGCACAGTCTTACTTCCTGGGGGTGGTTATAGTTGATATCTTTGTGTATTTTCTTATGAAATCATTTTCTCTGATTTTTGCACGTATGTATTTGCATGTAGTTCAGCATTTCTGAATACAAATGCTTCCCTTTAAATATTTATTCTGGGGGCGCCTGGGTGGTGCAGTCGGTTAAGCGTCCGACTTCAGCCAGGCCACGATCTCGCGGTCTGTGAGTTCGAGCCTTGCGTCAGGCTCTGGGCTGATGGCTCAGAGCCTGGAGCCTGTTTCTGATTCTGTGTCTCCCTCTCTCTCTGCCCCTCCCCTGTTCATGCTCTGTCTCTCTCTGTCCCAAAAATAAATAAATGTTGAAAAAAAATTTTTTTTTAAAATATTTATTCTGTAAGAATTGTTTGAGCAGATCTTCTGCATCTGCTCATCAGGAATTAATATATAGCACCAGAATTTATGTGAGCAGGACTAATGCTCAGCTTTGCTGGAGATCTATTAGGGAACCATAGAATGGACCTAATATCTTTTTTAAGTTTATTTATTTTGATAGAGAAAGCATGAGCAGGGGAGGGGCAGAGAGAGAGAGAGCAAGAATTCTAAGTAGGCTCTGCACTCTTAGCGTTGAGCCTGACATGGGTCTCCAACCCAGGACCGTGAGATCATGGCCTGAGCTGAATCCGAGTTGAACACTTTCTACTGAGCCATCCCAGGCACCCCTTTAATATCTTACAAAGAGGATGCATCTATAAATTCAGTAGTTCAGTAATCTACCTGAAATTAAGATCCAGCCAAGCCAGCTTCATAATGAATTTTGCTCTGTTTTAAATGTTACGTATCATAAGGGTCTCATGGTTAAATATGTGTATTTGTGCTATGCTCATACTTTAGTAATCATGGCAGAATTGCTTGGATATGATCTACACTGAAGCAAAATTAGTGTGAGACTTTGCTTTCAGTTTATGTGGATAGTATCTAGCTAAGTTGAATTTGACTACATGGCATTTTATTGAGAATAGATCAGGAGCTTCATATTAGATTGTAAACTAAATTACTAATAAGATTTATGACACATTTTATACAGTATACGATAGAGAATTAGTTGGAGTGAGATGATATTTGACTTTGTGATGTAAACTATGATTATTGTCAGCAGGGGCCTGGAAGAATTCGGTGGAAGAGTGGACAACAGACGACTGGAATGAAGATGTAAGTATTTAGCATCAGATTAGATCTGTCTTCCTCTTGTTTTCTGGTAAGGGCATGCATTCTTTGAAAAAGCTGGAAACATCTTGTGGTTGCCCATGGCTCTTTTTCAGACATGTGATTATCGTGTTTTTAAGATTTTTAAGAAACTTGGTTTTGATTCAGGTCATGATCTCATGGTTTGTGAGATCCAGTCCTGCTGTAGGGCTCTGTGCTGACAGTGAGGAGCCTGCTTGGAATTCTCTCTCTGCCTCTCTCACTCTTCCCCTCCCCTGCTCATGTTCGCCTGCCTGCCCTGCAGATAGATAGATAGATAGATAGATAGATAGATAGATAGATAGATAGATAGAAAGAAAGAAAGAAAGAAAGAAAGAAAGAAAGAAAGAAAGAAAGAAAGAAAGACTAACAAAAAATTGACAAGGTATTAGGGATGCCTGACTGGCTCAGTCTGAAGAACATGGGACTCTTGAACTGGGGGTCATGAGTTCGGTCCCCATATTGGGTGTAGAGATTACTAAAACATAAACTTAAAAAAAAAGGATCAGGTGTTAAGTAGGCCTAAAAATCATTTTTTAGCTTATCTTTTGTTTTTAAATGTTAAAAAAAATTTTTTTAATGTTTTTTTTTTAAAGATATATTTTTTTAACGTTCATTTATTTTTGAGACAGAGACACGGCATGAACGGGGGAGGGGCAGAGAGAGAGGGAGACACAGAATCGGAAGCAGGCTCCAGGCTCTGAGCTGTCAGCACAGAGGCCGACGCGGGGCTCGAACTCATGGACGGTGAGATCATGACCTGAGCCGAAGTTGGATGCTTAACCGAGTGAGCCACCCAGGCACCCCTGTTTTTAAATTTTTTTAATATTCATTTATTTTTGAGAGAGAAACAGAGAGCGAGCATGAACAAAGGAGGAGCAGAGAGAGAGGGAGACACAGAATGCAAAGCAGGCTCCAGGTCTGAGCTGTCAGCACAGAACCCAATGCAGAGCTTGAACTCAGGAGCTGTGAGATCATGACCTGAGCCAAAGTCAGACGCTTAACCACCCAGGAGCCCCTGTTTTGTTCTGATAACTATTGCCCTGGCCTGTGAATGTTTATTTTTTATAACATTTTAATTAAAGGAGATAGTGTTTGGGTCACAGTTGAAATTCTGGTTCTAGGCCCAACCCCTTCTTCTTAAAACTAGACTAGCTTTTTATATTCATTTATTTGATAACCATTTTCGAGTGTACTACACTAGCTTCTCAGTGTTGATCTAGAACTCTGGGCTCAGCATAACATGCTCTTTGATAAAAAAAGATTTAATTTTAAAAAATGTAACTGAACTAATAGCCCTATGCCATATTTTATATCATTTTTCTGTTTGACCCTCAAAGTCCAGAACATATATGTATGTGATAGACTGGTAGAGCAGACATCATGATGGAGAGTAAAGGCCCTAGAAGTATCGATCTTTAATATAAAGTGACCCAGTCTTTGAAATTGTTGAGATTATTTTTCCCCGTCTTATCATTCTGTACTCACAAGTATATCTTTAAATTTTTATTTATTGATATTTATTTATTTATTTAAGAGTTTACTTATATTATTTTGGCGGGGCGGGGGGGAGGCGGTCAGAGAAAGAGAATCCCAAGCCTGCTCTGTGCTATCAGTGCAGAGCTCCACACGGGGCTTGATACCGATCTAAAAAATTAAAAAAACAGGGGTGCCTGCGTGGCTCATTGAGTTGGTTCAGCTCATGATCTCATGGTTCGTGGGCTTGCCCTTGTCAGGTTGTGTGCTGACAGAAGCCTGGAGCCTGCTTCAGATTATGTGTCTCCCTCTCTTTGCCCCTCCCCTGCTCATGCTCGTTTGTGCACGCGTGCGCGCGCTCTCTCTCTCTCTCTCTCTCTTTCTCTCTCTCAATATTAAAAAAAAAATAATGGCTATTAAAACATGAGTAATCTAAGGTGCCAATCTAAAATTACTTGAATTATTAACCTTTCCCTTCCTTCTCCTTTTTAAAATTTTCTTTTAAGTAAGCTTTGCCCAGCATGGGGCTCAAAGCCGCATCCACTTTAAATAATTTTTACATATTTCTTTCTAGTCTTTTTCTTTTCCTAAATATTAAACTACGGCTTGTGTCTTTTGAAATCTGAGAATGCTTCCATTTTACGTAATACTTTCTTTAAACTATTTTATTTTATTTAAATGTTTATTTATTTTTGAGAGAGAGAGATACAGAGAATGAGCAGGTGAGGGGCAGAGAGAGGGAGACAAAATCCCCAGCAGGCTCTGTGCTTCCAGCGGGCTGCTGCAGTGTCAGTCATGACCTGAGGTGAAACCAAGAGTTGGATGCTTAACTCACTGAGCCAGACAGATGCGCACAAAGATAGTATTTTTATTTTAAAGTAACCTCTACACCGAACATGACGCTTGAACTCATGACCTCAATATCAAGAGTCACATGTTTTACTGACAGCCAGTCAAGTCCTTTTTTTTAAAAAAAGAAGGAGGAAAGAATTTAATTTTCTGTTTTCTGCCAGGGTCAGATAGGATGTTAGTGATTAATGGTGGTTCTAATTTGATTTGAACTAAAATTTTTATGGCTTTAGATCTTCTCTGTCATTGCATTTCACAGAGTTATTCATTTATTGCTTTTCTCTGTGTCTTACAGAATCTTACATGGTAGATAGAGTTGAGGCAAAAATAGATTCCTTGGTACTCTTTAAGATACTACCTTGAAATAGGGTGTAAGCTCTTCTTGTTCAAGCAGTAATCTATTCAGCACTTTTTATTTGTTTTTCTAGAAAATGAACACCTACTGCCTGCTCTGCCCCTATCAGAGTTTTAATTTGTGAGGGCAATCTGATTTTTATCCAGTATTTCAGAGTTCTGAGACATTTAGAGTTAATATGTATTATAGAAGTCTTTGAGAAATATTTCCTGCAGTTACATTATCTCGTTATATCAACTTTTTAGCCTTTAAATGCTCATGCCCCACTTTGAAAATGTGAAAAGAGCCTACCTTTCAATAATGTCAGTTAAGGTTTCAAAAAATTTTATCCTGGGTGCCTTAAAACATCAAAAGGTGGAGGGTGCCTCAGTGGCTCAGTTGGTTAAGTATCCGACTCTTGATTTGGGCTCAGGTGATCTCAGGGTTCATGGGTTTTAGCCCCACATTGGGCTCTGCACTGTCAGTGTACAGACTACTTGAGATTCATTCTCTCTGTCTCTCTGTCTCTCTCTCTCTGCCCCTCCCATGTTCTCTCTCTGAAAAAAAAAAAAAAAAATCCCGCAAAACTTCAAATGGCATTTAAACGATACGCATGAATTGAAATAATTATGTTCAATGAAAAAAGTTAGACAAAAAGATTGTTTGCTTATTTATTTATTTAACATTTTAATTTATTTTTGAGAGACAGAACCCAAGTGGGGAGGTGCAGAGAGAGAAGGAGACAGAATCCAAATCTCAGCTGTCAGCACAGAGCCGGACGCGGGGCTTGAACTCAAAAACTGTGAGATCATGACCTGAGCAGAAGTCAGACGCTTAAACTACTGAGCCACCCAGGCGCCCCTTATTTATTTTTAAAGTTTGTTTATTTTGAGAGAGTAAGAGCAAGAGTGGGAGAAGGGCAGAGAGAGGTAGACAATCCCAAGCAGGCTCCATGCTTTCAACACAGAGCCTGATGTGGGGTTTGGTCTCACGAACCGTGAGATCATGACCTGATCTGGGATCAAGAGTCAGATGGTCAATAGGCTGATCCATCCAGGTGCCTCAAGATTGCATATTTTAAAATTCTAGAAAATAGAACCCTAATCTGTAGTCACAGAAAACACATTGGTGGTTTCCTGGGGACTAAGGTGAGTGGTGGGAGGGATTGATTACATAGGGACAGGAGCAAACTTTTAGGGTAATAAATATGTTCATTGTCATGATTTTGTGGTGATTTCATGGGCATATAAATATGACAAAACCCAGTTATTTGCTTTGAATATTTGCAGTTTATTGGATGTGATATACCCCCAATAAAGTTGTTTTTATAAAAACAAGGAAACCTATGACTTAATAAAAAAGAAATACAGATTACTAATAAATGAAATACTAAAACCATCTGTTTGGGGGGAGAAGAAACATCAGTTTTTTGCTCTTTCAAACTTTTGGCATTTGTGGTGGTTTTACTGGTGTTTTCATTTTGTATAATGTCAAATAGAATAGCGTGACTAGGACTTGAACCCTGGTCTGACTTCATTGTTTCTCTGATGTGAAGTCCTTTTTTCGGGTTTGTCAGTCTAAAAATTACCTTCCCCCTAACAAAATTGTTATGATCACTTGTGTATTTCCTCCGTTTTAGACCACTTTTTGGGTGAAGTGTAATGAGAGTACTGGTGACTAAAAATTGCCAGAAATTTTATGAAAAAAATTTTTTATCACTTTTATTTACTTTTTTGAGACACAGAGTCATTATGAGAGGGGGTGGGGCAGAGAGAGAGGGAAACACAATCTAAAGTAGGCTACCAGCTCTGAGCTGTCAGCACAGAGCCTGACGTGGAGCTTGAACTCAAGAACTGTGAGATCATGACCTGAGCCAAAGTCAGACGCTTAACCGATGAGCCACCCAGGCACCCCAAAATTGTCAGAAATTGGATACATTTTGGGTTCTATGTTACGTAAAATAAGAGCAAAGTATTTTTTTATTCATTTCCATACAGCTTTCTGAAACAAAAGTCTTCACTGCCTCAGCTGTTCCAGCAGAGAATCATGTCACACCTGGGCAAAGGTAAACACTTTTGGTCCCCTTTTGTTTGTTATTCAAAGCATAATTTAAATTTCTTACTCCAGAAATTTGTTTTGGGTCTCAGGTCTCTTTCTGTTTTTTTCCTTTTCTTGAATCTCTTCCTGTTTTTACTATTTTCTTCTAAGAATTTGTTTTATCCTTAACCTTCCTTGTGAACTGACATAGCCTACATCATTATCTACTTAGTTGTATCCACTAATGAATTAAAATAGCAATTATGTGTGTGATTTGTTATCATTTGTGATAGAGATTATATTAAGCCTATTTATGGTGGTTCTTTTTTACTTTGGTAAATGCAGTATATTGTTTGACAGATAAGCTTAATACAAAATACCTTTGGTTTTCTGTGTGTAATACCATTTATTTAGGCATTCTCATACTAATACAAATTTCTCATTTTGTGTGGGCTCTTCTATTTCATTCCTCTCCTCCCCTTTCCCCTTCTCCCTTCTCCCTTCTCCCCTTCCCCCTTCTCCCTTCTCCCCTTCCCCTCCCTCCTCCCCCTCCCCTCTCCTCTTGTTCTTCAAATGTTTATTCATTTTTAGAAGGAGAGAGAGCAAGCCGGGAAGGGGCAGAGAGAGATGGAGAGAGAGACTCCTAAGCAGGCTCTCTGCACTGTCAGCATGCAGCCTGACATGGGGCTCAATCTTATGACCTTGGGATCATGACTTGAGCTGAAAACAAGAGTTGGACGCTCAACCGACTCAGCCACTCAGGTGCCCCAGGATCTTTTTTTTTTAAGAAAAACAACAACAACAAAAACCTCCGATACTTGATAACGGCTTGGGTCATGACCTCACGGTTGGTTAGACTGATTGATCTCTGTGTCCAGGATCTGCACTGACAGTACAGAGCCTGCTTGGGATTCTCTCCTCTCTCTCTCTCTCTCTCTCTCTCTCTCTGCCACTCCTAAAAATAAATAAACATTAAAAAATATATGAAGCCCCTTCTCTATTCACTGAAGCAGAGGAAAGGTTGGGTTCAGAGGTCACAGTTGGGCATGGGAGGGAATTTAAAGAAAAAAAAAAGAAATATACTTATTTAATGGTTAGTTAATAGTGCTATACTATATTAATACATCTTACCAACTTTTTGGAATAGAACTTGCTGTATTTTGTGTGTGTGTGTGTGTGTGCGTGTGTGTGTGTGTGTGTGTGTGTGTGTGTGTGTGTGTGAGAGAGAGAGATAATGTATCTTTTGAGATGGGTTATATGTAATATAACTACCCTGTATTATATCCTTGGAGTTAGGATATCATAAGTATAACATCACCTGGGGATCCAAAATACTAGTCTGGTACTTTAACCTGGTTATAGGAGAGTAAGTGTGGGTAGTGCATAAGGAGAGGAATACAGGCCTAGGAACTTTGATCTTTATTAGATAGTAGTGGGCCTTGAATTATTTGACCTCCCAGAATCTGCCTCACTGGCATGGTGAGCGTTTCAGACAGGAGAACTGAGTGGGAACTGGCCTTTGAAATGGTTTAAGGGAGCAAATTACCTTGTTAGTAAATTCTGAGCACCTTGCAGTTTCTGTGGAGGAGTTAGTAGCTAGTCATTCACATGTCAGGTTGTATATATCTTGAAGATCATTTCTTCCTCAGGCTTTTAGGTTTTCAGGCCATAAGTTTTAAGTTGGAATATCTGTTTTTCTGGGGACATTACAAGTGTTCTAGAGAGGATTTGTTACTGTGTTTTCCCCCGAATGTTTAAGAGAGAAAATTATTGGAGATTTATATAAGCTTAAATATCTTATACCGTAGAACGTAGAACTTAGAAATATTTATGACTGTTTAGATTGTCTACTATGGCTGTGGTTCTCAATCCCTCAAAATAGAGATTCACCCTCTTTGAGGCAAGTTGAAGAGACACTGGTTCCAAGTAATGAATGGGGCAAAGTATTCTAAAGAAAATGAGCCAAACTTCAGAATACTATTTACTCATTTGCTCCAGGTTTTCAAATGAATTGTTATTGTGCTATTTCTGTGGAACTATCTCAATGTACCTTTTCATTTCTCTTCTCTGCAAAGCCCTGCTTTAGTCTCTGTGGCTTCGTATGCTTTTTTTTTTTTTTTTTTCATTGATGCTGTTCTTTTGGCTCCTTTAAACTACCGTTTCCAAAAGTTTTCCTCACTTAAATTATAACTTTTTAAAAACTTTATTTATTTAAATAATCTCTGCATTCAGCGTGGGGCTTGACTTATGACCCTGAGATCACCTCACTTAGATTATTTTTAACATGAATTTACTTTATATTGATTCACTTCTCAAATTCATTGTTGGTAAGATGTGCTTTTGACTCATTCCTCATTTGCTTTTTGTCTGCTTAGCATTGATCTGGTAGCCTTGCTCCAGAAGCCTGTTCCTCCCAGTCAAGCCTCAGAAGTCAACTCCTTTGAAACTTCCCAACAACAGGGCTTTGGCCAAGCCCTTGTCTTCACAAATTCTCAGCACAACAATCAGATGGCACCAGGGACTGGCAGCTCCACTGCTGTCAACTCCTATTCTCCTCAGAGTCTGGTAACTCACTTTTATTTTAGTATGGGATTTGAAGGACTGTACCCATGAACAAATGTATTCTAGAATGACACATGCCTGATAATTATTTTCTAAATACAAAAATATTTAGACGATCTCAGTCCAGAAAACAATGATGTGATACTTTCCAAGCACATATCTGATGATTCCATGTGGAATTCAACTACTCTGAGTTTCCTGGACAATGATTTTTAAAAAATGCTTCTTTATGATTAGTTGAAATCTTTTAAGTCATAATCACTGAGGCATCCTTCTTATTAGTAATTTTTTTCTTGTATTTTCTTTGAAAGTATGTACTTAAGACATTAAAATTTTCATTTGTTTTCCAGTGTAGTAAAATGCAAATGTTTGTCAGTATTGGCTTGCTAAAATCATGCTAAAACAGTTCTAAGTCTAGGAAGGCTTTTATTTTTTGCATTTTTAATTGTTATTCATAAAATTAGTGTATCTTTCCTTAAAACATCACTTTGTAGCAGAAGCCCTTTTAATGTGGATGTGTTTTCCTTAAAATAAGGGTCATCTGCCGCTTGCATATCTGACTCTAACTTCCTATGAGAATTTAGCTCCTATCAGAAAGGACTTCAGGAACTGTTAGTGAAGGATATGAAGATAACCAAAGAATGTAGTTGCAGAATAATGGTGAACTGAAGGCCCTAACTGTAGGTACTGCTCAGTTGGCAGTGAGGTATTCTCAGTTGGAACACCTCCAAATATAGATCCACAGCTTTCACTAGTGGTAATTATTTTTGTTCATTCTTTGTTGTGTTTTACCTGAAATCCACGGTTGAGAAACAGAATTTATAAATATGATAATAATCTTTCTCTCCTACTTGACTTAAAAATCATTTGCTGAACCACTTCATAAAATGGAGAATTTAATATGTAAACTTTTCATTGTGGTGTTCTACTACTCTGCACAGCCACGTTATGTCATGTATAACTGGGTTGGGAATTTGGCATTTTTAGTACCACTGATGATTGTGTACGAGAGAATGTGAGTGCTTGAAGTGGACAGCCCAAGGCATGATGCTATCTCTATTTTGAGGGGGTCTCAAGTTTTTCTTTTTTTTTTTATAAAGATTTTATTTTAAGTAATCTCTATCCCCACTATGGGCTCGAATTTATAACCCCAAGATCAAGAGCTGTATGCTTCACCAACTGAGCAAGCCAGGTGCCCCAGTACCCTCATGGTTTGAGGTGAACCATCCCTGTCCTTTCTTCCTCCGATGCCTTTCTATCTGCTACTGGTCTGCTGATGTAATGTCTATGCGAACTGTTGGAATCTTAGCCAGGCCACTCAGAGCATAGGTAGGACATGAGTTTTGTTTGTTTTATTATTTTGTTTTTTTCTTTTTAGGACATGTGTTTTTTGTTTTGTTGTGTTTTTTTTTTTTTTTTAACAGTGCCTTCAGGTGTGTTGCCTTTTGTAATGAACAATACCTTGAGAAACTGGAACAAGTAATGTTTAGCATATTAGAGGAGTGGTGCTCAACCTACTGTACTTTCATAATCACTGGGGAACTTCAGTAAATAACAACAGTAGTAAGGATAATAAAATAATGCCAGAGTCTGCACAAACCAAATAAGTCAGAATCTTGGGATTGCGAGTTGGGCATTTGTGTGTATTTGTGTATATGAGTGCAGGCATACTTGTGTATCAATACACATTTTTAAAGCCCCCATCTATTGAAGTGTAGGTGAAATTGAGAAGTCCTGTGCTAAATGTTAACCTGAAGCAAGGTGCTATTCCTTGACTCAGTGATTTCATTATGTTGTAAAACACACAGAAACTGCATTTGATAGTATTGGCTAATGCAGGATAGAAATTAGGTAGGAAAAGAGGAAGACCAAAAGCATCATTCTGGAAGCCTTTACTGAACAAGTGGGCTTGAACTGGGTTTTTGGATTTGTAGCCACATAAGACAGGTGTTTTGGCAGCATGAAACAGCAAGGATTCTAAAGTAGTGATAAATAATGTTAGTAGATTGTGCGATGTGCAGTAACTCCCTACAACTTAAATGTTTTACTCAAATTGGAGAATTTGGTCTTCCTTAGAACAACTGGGATACTCCATGCCTTTGGATATTGTTAACAGAAACAATTATTTCAGCTTTCTACATCTGATCTCTTAAGAGAATGCAAGTCATTTCTATTTGTGAACTTTTAAATGGTTTTGAAAGGTTTTTCTTGGAGGGGGGCTTGAGAGCGAGCGCTCAGAGCATAGATGGCACAGAGAGCGGGGAGAGAATCCCAAACAGGCTCCGTGTGTCAGTGCAGAGCCCAATGAGGGGCTTGCACAAACCATGAGATCATGACAAAATCAAGAGTTGGACTGAGCCACACAGACACCCCTTGAAAAGCTATTTTTTGACAACTTATCTTTTTCAGAAACTGAATGATCTTGATGGGTAAAAATGAAGTTGATCTGCTGTTGTGTTCACTAGTCCTAGGGTCTCATTCTCCTTGGATATTTTCCCAATAGTTTATTTTTGCTTTGGTTTCCCTTGCCTTAGGAGATGTATCTAAAAAATGTTGCTATGGCTGATGTCAAAGAAATTATTGTTTTTGTTCTCTTCTCGGATTTTTATGGTTTCAGGTCTCATATTTAGGTCTTTAACCCACTTTGAGTTTATTTTTGTGTATGGTGTTAGAAAGTGGTTATAAAGTGGTCTTTTACATATATCATTCTCTTTGGATCTTGGTATGTGACCTGACAGGATAGATGGGGGAGGTGTAACATTTTCTTTTGTATACTTGTGGAGCATTTTTGGTGTTCTTAGTCATCAAAATAGCTCGAAATAAGCACAGCAGTGTCCAGGGTATCTGTCCAGTATACAGATACTTCATGTGTAAATCATTGTTTGATTTTAGAATATTAACTTTTTAGACAGGTACTGCAAACTGCATTTAATATTGTAGGATTACATGGCTGAGCCTTTCTGTGACCAAACTTAAAGATGATTATTGTTGTTCCATATTTTGAGAAAGTACTATATTTTTATTTCTCTAGCTTGTCTTTGTCATTTAATTCATGATATTTCTCTTTAGAAAACTATTTTGTTTGTGAACTTGTGACATCACTTTTATCCTAAAATCCAGGGAAAATAGTCCTCTTCCTTTAACCTCTCATCAGAATCAGGACTGATTCTTGGATTTAATCAGATCTTTTTTGGTAATATTTTCCTGTAGTATTTGCTCAGGTGAGTCTTGCTGATTCCATGTTCTGGGTTATAGATTTTAAAATCCTTGTGAAAATACTTGGTGTGTTTTAACTCTGGGATAGAAATTTGTATTGCTGAAGGTTTTTCTTTTTCTTTCTCTTTAAAGTCATCCGTCCTTGGTTCAGGATTTGGAGAGCTTGCACCTTCCAAAATGGCAAACATCACCAGCTCCCAGATTTTGGACCAATTGAAAGCTCCAAGTTTGGGCCAGTTTACCACTACCCCAAGTTCACAACAGAATAGTACAAGTCCCCCCACAACTACTACTTCTTGGGACCTCAAGTCCTCAACTTCCCAGTCCTCAGTCCTTAGTCATTTTGGTAAGTACACATGTTCTGTGGTGGTTTGCCCCTAGCGAGGACATGCTGAACATTAGCAGAGTGTGTTAACTTGTAATGCTAATGTGGAATTTATCCAGAGGTACTATTTAGTAGAATTTCTATAGCATTTCTGAATTAATTCCGTTAGCTTTGTATTGTGTAAATATCTGTATTTAGTTAGTAGTAGTAGTAGTAGTGGTAGAAGTAATATTAGAACATACTTTGAAGAGATGTGCAAAAGCATGGGAAAGCCATGCAAATATATGGAAACAACACTTTGTAAGTAAAGGCCGAAACAGAATTTTCTAAGCTGTATTACAGTAGGGTGGGGACCGAGTCAGGGATGTGGACAACATTAAAAAAAAATTTTTTTTAATGTTTATTTATTTTGAGAGAGAGAGCACAAGCGAGCAACAAGCAGGGGAGGGGCAGAGAGAAGGAGAGACAGAATCCTAAGCAGGCTCTGTGCCATAAGTGCAGAGTCAGTGCGGGGCTCAAACTCATGAACTCTGAGATCATGGACCTGAGCCGAGATCAAGAGTCAGACACTTAACAGACAGCGCTACCCAGGCACCCCTGGACAACATTTTATTTTATTTTTTATTTTTTTATTTATTTATTTTTTTAAATTTGTTTTTCAACGTTTATTTATTTTTGGGGCAGAGAGAGACAGAGCATGAACGGGGGAGGGGCAGAGAAAGAGGGAGACACAGAATCGGAAACAGGCTCCAGGCTCTGAGCCATCAGCCCAGAGCCCGACGCGGGGCTCGAACTCACGGACCGCGAGATCGTGACCTGGCTGAAGTCGGACACTTAACCGACTGCGCCACCCAGGCGCCCCTGGACAACATTTTAAATCACACCCTATGGATGGATTGCTTTCTCATTCTAACATTTGTATGTATCTATCATGATTTGTGCCAGGCTTACTGTCAGTGGTTTGTAACATAAAGGCACCATGTGTAAGTTTGATAATTTCTAATCTATACTGCTGTAGAGTTTGTGATGTTAAAACACCCATTTCCTATTAACATACGCATGCCACACTGCATTAAGGAACAGCAGAGGATTGTATTAACCATAGGGTTGGTTTCTTGGGCAGGTTTATGTTTAGGACTTATTCAAAGAGATAGAAGTACATTTCTCTACTCAAAGAAATAGTTCTTTGTAATGGAAGTACTTGAGACCACTCCCATGTTTGAAGTGATGTCCACCAGGCTTCAGAATGAGGCGTATCTATTCATTAGAGCCTCATTGCCCAAAGTTTTTTACCGTCTGCTGAATACATACTAAAAGTCCGCATTCCCAGAAGGAAAGTAACTGTATGCTATAAACCACATTGTACAAACATTAAAGGCACAGAGTCACTTTTAACTGTTAAGAATGCTGGCAGCCTTTGCCTGGAACATATCAAAAGTCTATGTTCCCAGACACTAGCCAAGAGCCAGTTAAACAAGGTGGCATTTTTGATGGCAGCTATAGTGCTGTGTTAATCTTCTTCTGCAGACCCACTGCAGTGGGTGATAAGGGTTTTTAGATTTGCACATGCTATTCCCATGTTCCTTATAAATCCTGTCTTTTTCCTACATGCTTCTAATATAAAGTCCAAAAATAGATTTATCTAAGATGGAAATACATTAAGTGATGGGTTGGCAAACCTTCACCTAGATTTGTCACCTCTTTTTGCAAATACGGTTTTATTGGAACACAGCCATGACCACTCATTATGTTTTTTTTTTAATGTTTATTTTAGAGAGAGAGCGCGCGCGCAAACATGAGCAGGGGAGCACAGAGAGAGAGGGAGACAGAATTCAAAGCAGGCTTCACGCTGTCAGTGCAAAGCCTGATGTGGGGCTTGAAATCATGAACCACAATACCATGACCTGAGCCGAAATCAAGATTCTGATGCTTAACCAGCTCAGCCACCCAGGCGCCCATTATGTGTTGTCTTAGCACTACTTGCAGTCTATAGAGGGAGAGTTGAGTAGTTGGTAACAGATGGCCTTCACAGCCTAAAATATTTACTACCTGGTTCTTTGCTGAAAAAAATTACCAACTTCTATCATGTATGACTTGAAAATCATGTAGACAAAGGGTAACTTCCTTATAGAAAAGAGTAACTAAAGGGGCGCCTGGGTGGCTCCGTCGGTTGAGCGTCTGTCTTCAGCTTAGGTCATGATCTCGCAGTTTGTGAGTTCAAGCCCCGCGTCGGGCTCTGTGCTGACAGCTCAGAGCGTGGAGCCTGCTTTAGATTCTGTGTCTCCCTCTCTCTGCCCCTTCCCCACTCATGCTCTGTCTCTCTCTGTCTCTAAACATTAAAAAAAAAAGAGTAACTAAAAATCAAGGAGATGAACAACAAAGTAAAAAAATGGTCAACAGGGTATGGTCAGAGTTCATAGGCAAGGTATATTGGAGTGTATGAAATGATGCTTCATCCAACTTATTTTTATTTGCATCTTTTATGCTATTTTCCATTATTCAAATTAGGAAAAGAATCTTGAAGTATTTGTCAAAATTAAGAGTTGTTCTTTGAACCAATAACTCTTCTACAGGTATACTTGCACTTGAGCAAAATGTCTTACATAAAAAACCGTGCATTACAGCATTGTTTTTCATAGCAAGAGTTGGGAAATCTAAAAACCCTTTAATATAGTACTGGTTTTAAAACTTGATGCCTATGTACACTGGATTACTATGTGGCCACAAAAATGAAGTAGCTCTTCACACATTAATGTGGAACAGTTTCTGAAAACTAAATGGTTTGTGAGGAAACTGTATATAATGTATGTGTGTGTGTGTCTGTATACGTTTGTATTTTGAAACAGTGTCTCTGAAGATACTCATATACCTGGGTGCAGTGTCTGCCTTTGTAGACTGAATCTGCAGATAGTGTTGGAAGGGTGATTCATGTTAACATATACACTTTTTTTTTGCTTTCTGGATTTTGTGATATCACATATTAGTTACTGGAAAATAATTTTTAACAATTTAGTTACAAAATTCATAAAGCAACAAAATATAATTCGCTATTCGCTAAAGGCCAGATGTGTGTAGCAACTCCTTGCTTTTCTTATCCACTTTTCAACCAGTATAACTTAACATAAACTGCATCTCCTGTCTGCATAAGAATTTATCTATAAGCCCATACAGTCATCCTTTCCTTTTATCATATGCTAGCTATAATATATCACACACCCCCCACTTAGGGGATTCAGCTAGATGGTTGTTGGGAGAAACCAGTGATAACTACACCCTTTCTTTCTCAGTCATGGCGGAAGAGGGAGCTCTAAGCTCGTGTGCCTAAATAATTGATTGTTGCTTACTTTCCTTCCCTCCCCCTTCACATATTTAATAGACTTCAAATCTCAACCTGAACCATCCCCGGTTCTTAGTCAACTGAGCCAGCGACAGCAGCACCACACTCAGCCCGTTGCTGTTCCTCCTCCTGGGTTGGAGTCCTTTCCTTCCCAGGTGAAACTGCGAGAGTCAACACCCAGGGACAGTACCTCCACTGTGAACAAACTTCTGCAGCTTCCCAGCATGACTGTAGAAAACATTGCTGTGACTGCCCACCAGCCACAGCCTAAACACGTCAAACTACCGAAGCGGCGGATACCCCCAGCTTCTAAGGTGTGTTCTCCATCCAGAAGTCACAATCCCAACAGTGGATATAATTTAACATTTAGCTCAAGGGCTGGGTTAGTAAGCCTCAGAAGAGGTGACGTCATATTTGTTTTTCATGCACATACCTTCCTGCTTTATGAGAATTGGCCATTTCTGAGTGCCTGGGCTAATATTAGAGGGAATGGCTTTTTGTTAGAGACTGTTAATTCAAATTACTGGACCTGGTTCAGAGAATTTGCTGGTCTTGTGTATTTAGCTGTGTCACATAGATAGAGAATAAGTGGTTCTTTGACCAGATGATGCTTTCAGAAGAGGCCCGCTCTCTTCCTCCGCTCACCCACCACCAACTCCCCCTTTCTTCGGCCTTTGCTGTAAGAAGCAGTTGGTGGCATTGATCATTCTGCTGTTAACTTTTAATTTTTCTTTTCTCTTTTTTCTCTTGTCTTTGTTTTTTTTTGCAATATTCTGTTCCTTTTTCCTACTACTGGGCTTCTCACCCCATGTTCCTCAAGTGTGCCTGTAGTGCTTTGGGAAGCCAGTACTCACTGGCTGTATTACAGGCCTCTGGGACTTGGGATCTCTGTTCCTGACGTGATGGCTCTGCTTTTTCAGATCCCAGCTTCTGCAGTGGAAATGCCTGGTTCAGCAGATGTCACAGGATTAAACGTTCAGTTTGGCGCCTTGGAATTTGGAGCAGAACCTTCTCTCTCTGAATTTGGATCAGCTGCCAGCAGTGAAAATAGTAACCAAATTCCCATCAGCTTGTATTCAAAGTCATTAAGGTACACAACTTCCTCTCCGGATTAAGTCCTTTGTTGGCAAAGTAATGGAGTCTAAGAGATCACCTGTTGGAGGCAATACACCATGTGGTGCTGGGTTTGTACAGTCATTATTAGTACCTAATTGCAGAACTTTTCTTCCATAACCCTAAAAAGAACCTTGTGCCTGTTAGCAGTCACTCCCAGTTTCTCCCTCCTCTTTCCCTTTGGCAACTAATCATCTGTCTCCGGATATGCCTATTCCAGATACTTCATATAACAAGGATCATTTATGTTGTAGCATGTGTGCATTTTATTTCTGAATAGTATTTCATTATGCAGATATATCACATTTTGTCTATCCATTCATTAGTTGACGGACATTTGGATTGTTTCCACTTTTCGGCTATTAGGAATCATGCTGCAATGGACATTCATTTAGTTCTTTTTAGTCTCCTTTTAGTTCTTTTGGATTTAGACCTAATAATTGCTAGGTCATATGGTAACCCGTATATTACCTATTTGAAGAACCAGCAAACTTCTTTCATGTGGCTGTAGCATTTTACATTCCTACCAATAATCTATGAGGGATGCAATATTAAAAAAAATTTTTTTTTCCAATGTTTATTTATTTTTGAGAGACAGAGTGAATGGGGGACGGACAGAGATAGAGAGAGGGAGACAGAATCTGAGTCGTCAGCACAGAACCTGACATGTGGCTTGAACCAGCCAATCGCGAGATCATGACCTGAGCTATAGTCGGATGCTTAACCAACTGAGTCACCCAGGCTCCTTGAGGGATGCAATTCTTGTATATCTTTGCCAACTCTTATTTTTCTTCAATTGAATATTTGTTTTATAAGTAGAGAATCCCTGATTTTAGATTTTATTAATTTTTCTGCTCTCTAGTGCTAAAACCTGATGTTTGTTTGGGTTCTCTTTCTACAAGTGGTCCCAGACATCTGGATTCCTTAAAGATTCTTAAGGATTCTTTAAAATGTCCTTCTGCCTGTCATTTAAATTAGGTGGGTCTGCAGCGCCTGGGTGGCTCAGTTAGTTGAGCATCTGGCTCTTGATTTCGGCTCAGGTCATGATCTCACATTTCTTGAGATTTAGTCCCTCATCAGTTCTCTGCTCTGACAGCACCAAGCCTGCTTGGGATTCTCTTTTTCCCCCTCTCTCTGTCCCCCTGCCCCCTCTCAAAATAAACAAACATTTAAAAAATGGTGGGTCTGATTTGGAAATTTGCATCTTTAATACAGTTAAAGAATGTGGTAGTGTAAATGTGTAGGTACAGACATGTTTGTTTATAGTATGACAGTAAAGTGATGAAATAGTTCTACTCAGTGAAACCATGTAACACGACATAAATTTATGTCAAAATCTTTTTATTCTCTAGTGATTCTTTGAATACCTCTCTACCGATGACCAGTGCAGTACAGAACTCCACCTATACAACTTCAGTCATTACCTCCTCCAGTCTGACCAGCTCATCGCTGAGCTCCACTAGTCCAGTAACAACGTCTTCCTCCTATGACCAGAGTTCTGTGCATAACAGAATTGCATACCAAAGCTCTGTGAGTCCATCGGAGTCAGCTCCAGGAACCGTCACGGTAATTGGTCTTTCAAGTTTCTTCTTGTACAAAATCCTATTTAGAGGTCCATGTTTAGTTTGGGAAATGAGGGTTTTAGATGACATTTTCTTTAAGAAATTAGTTAACCTTTTGAATACAATTCTTGTAGTCTGTTGAGTTTTCTAATAGTGGGCATCTGGTGTGAAATCTGCTTTTCAGGTACCCATGCACAGGAATGTGTGAATGGACCTCAGAAACTTAGTATACAGAAAGCATAAGGATATACTCCAAGTTCATAGTATTTTGGATGGGGTGGGGGTGGGGGTACTCTAGTCTTATTTGTAACATTTTAGTTTCCTGTAAGGCAAAGGTGTTCAAACATTACTAGAGCTACTTCAAAGAGTGGACAAGAACATGAAAATAAGGGAAATAGTTGAATTGGCGTAGCAGAAATTTGGGTTCATTTTCTTAAGTTTCCTTCTAAGACTCTCAGGATATATTGTACATCTCAACATAGGAATTTTTTTCCCTCCCTTTCTTTGTTTTCCTTCTTTTATGTTAGATGTTTTCCTTAAATGTCTGGTGATTTCAGGCTGCCTACTTGACACTGAAAGGTTAACTATGGGCTTTGGCTTGTGGGGTAGATAGTGGAATGTGGGCTTTGATGTGGAACAGCATGGGCAGGCCATTTCTTTGGGGGGGGGGTGGGGGCGGGTGGACACACCCCCCATGTGGACACCTCCTTTGTCAGCTCCTTTGACTCGTTCTGTTGAGCTTGTTTAGATTTTCCAGATACTCTTCTTGTCAGTTCCCTATAGGGCCTATGTCTATCTGTCAGTGTCTTAAGAGCCTAGCGGAAAGAGAAGTCTGTTGTCAGAATACTTGTTTTGTCTGTGTTAATCATTTTTGTTAACACTACATCTGACCATGTGTTAACCCTTTTGATGATGTTTAGGGCCTGAGAGAGAAGGTGGGAGGGGGCAGTTAACTTGCTGTGCAAATGGAGAGAGAGGGGAAGGGATCTGGTCTGTGCAGTCTTTAAACAAATCCTTCTACATTTAGCTGTACCTCCACTCCCACTTTCAAAGTTATCTGGTGCAGATAAATACTGAGTTGCTTGGTATGGCTCTTTGATTTAGTTGCCTTATTTTCTGGATTTGCCTAACACTACCTTTGGATTTGGCTTTACCATGTGAACTAAGTCAGTTCCCATTCTGTCTATGCTTTCTAGTCTACAGAAGTTTGTTATCATTGTTTCACCTGTATTTGTCTTACTGGGTTTACATATTTTTTATAAGCCATATACTCTGATCTATCATCTTTAACAAGAGGTTTATTCTTGTATTTTTCAATATGCAACTAACCACATGTAGCAGTTCATTTTATCTATTAAAATTTATGTATTTATCTTGAGAGAGAGCACAAGGGAGAGTCGGTGAGGGGCAGAGATAGAATCCTAAGCAGGGTCTGCACCTGCACAGTGCAGAGCCTGACTTGGGGTTCTAACCCACAAACCGTGAACCGAAACCAAGAGCCAGACACACAACCGACTGGGCCACCCAGGCGTGCCACATGCAGTAGTTCATTTAAGTAAACAGAATTTTAGCTCCTCAGACATACCAACCAAATTTTAGTTTAGTTTAATTTATTTAAGTTTATTTATTTTGAGAGAGACAGAGAGAGGGTGCAAGTGGGGAGGGGCAGAGAGAGGGAGCAGAGAATCTCAAGCAGGCTCCCCACTGTCAGCACGGAGCCAGACACGGGGCTCAAACTCACAAAACAGTGAGATCATGACCTGAACCAAAACCAGGAGTCAGATGCTTAACCAACTAAGCCACCCGGGTGCCCCCTAACCAAATTTTAAATGTTCAGTATCTATGGTGGCTATAATATAGGAACATGCACATGTGCATATAGAATATTCCCTTTATTGCTGAACATTTCCTTGTATAGTATTGGTATAATTTCCAAAAGAGAAATCAGACTCTGTGCTGTCTAAGCTTAAATCCCTATTGTCTGCTCGACTTCTGAATTCCAGCTCTAATTTCACCCGGTATGCTGCTTGCTCAGATCATTACCCACCTCATTCCTTGCTTGACTAGTTGAACTAAGACCCTGCAGACTTTTGATCTCTCATGACCATTTGGCACTTCTTTACTTTTATTCCCACCATTCTTCTGCCTAGAATTACCTCCACCCCAAATAATGTGGCTTCTGTGTTGAATCAGTTTGTCCATTGTTTTTTTGAGAGAGGGAGAGAGTACTAGTTGGGGAAGGCCTCAGGGAGAGAGAGAGAGAGAGAGAGAGAGAGAGAGAATATCTTAGTCTCCACGCCTGGTGGGAGCCTTACACAAGGCTCCATCTCATGACTGTGAGATCATCATCTGAGCTGAAATCAGTAGAGTCTGATGCTTAACCCACCGAGCCACCCAGGTGCCCCCATTGTCTATGCGTGATTTTCAAGGTGGAATAAAATACTCCTAAGGTCTGATGGCTGTTCTTTTCTATTCCCCCTTTTTATTCTTTCTGTATGGTGTGGTTTTGAGAACATTTCTTTGTCACCATTTGTGCTGTTTTGAGGTACATGCTTGGTATCATGTGTGTGAATTTAGTGCATATATGTTTTTAAATTTTTTATTTTGTTTTAAGAGAGAGAGAGAGCGTGCATAAATGGGGGAGAGGCAGAAAGAGAAAGAGAATCTTAAGCAGGCTCCATGCTCAGCGTGGAGCCCAGGGTGGGCCTCGTTCCCATGACCCTGGGATCTTTACCTGAGCTGAAATCAAGAGTTGGATGCTTGACTGAGCCACCCAGGTGCCCCTAGTGCATAGTGAACTCTAGTTTAAGAGAGGCAGAGAGTACAATTTTGATTGCTTTCTAACCTATCTGTATATATACTGGTAAGGTGTATTGTATTTTCCTTTCCCTGACCTCAGTCTTACACTTTAACTCATTTTTTCCCCTCCTTGAAGTTCTAATCTTTTATTGTCTACATTTCTTGTAAATAATCTCAAAAAAAGTTTTTCAGGAAAAAAAACACGTTAGGGACATCTGGGTGGCTCAGCCGAACATCCAACTCTTGTTTTCAGCTCAGGTCATGATCTCACCGTTCTTGGGTTTGAGCCCTGCATCGAGCTCCCTGCTGGCAGTGTGGAGTCTGCTTGATATTTTCTTGCTCTCTCTTTCTCTCTCTGCCCCTCCCCCATGCATGTGCATATGTTCCCTCTTTCTCTCTTTCTGTCTCTCTCTCAAAATAAATAAACTTTAAAAAATGTTTAAAAAAAAGGAAAAAACATTATCAATAACACAACAGGATTTGGGTTAAATGCAGAAGCAACATCGAAAGGCTTGTCTTCTTTCTTTAGTTTAAGTTTTCACATTTGTAAGAAGGAAATCTCTGTCAGCTTCCTTTTCCCATCCAGGGATAGTGTCTGGGCCTTGTAGGCCCCACTATCATTCACCGTATGCTTTGGTCAATGTGTGGAAATTTTCCTTGTGAGGATACCTCCTTTTGTGTGTCTAGTTTCCAATGAAATGCCTTATGGTTAATGCAAACTAATTGTTTTCAGATTCCGCTCTTTTTGGTACTACTACACTCTGCTAACCTGCTGTTGCCCTACCCAGTTAAGAAAAGCCATGTTTCACAGTAACATCTCATTTTATTTGAGAACTATTTTCCATTTAATTTGGAAACTTTTTTTCTTGCCTGAGTGGTACTGAGGAGACCATGTGAGATACAAAGATGTGGTGATTTCAGTATAAGTTCCCGAGTTCTTTGTACTGCTTAATAATTTTTAGGACAGTTTCTTTGCTTCCTGTGATTAGTCTGTCTTGTTACTTCCCTAAATACCCAGTCTGTTTTTCAAAAATGTCAGCTCCTTAGGATTTTTAAAGAATGTGTTAATTACCTCTCCTTTTATTAAGAAACAAAATAAAACAAGCCATCTCCCCCCCCCCACCCCCCGTAATGTTTTTTATTTATTTTGGTGGGGGGAGCAGAGAGAGAGGGAGAGAATCCCAAGCAGGCAGTGTAGAGCCTGATGCAGGCTTACTGTCATGGACTATGAGATCATGACTTGAGCCGAAGTTAAGAATTGGATGCTTAATCCACTGAGCCACCCCAGTGCCCCACATCATTTCTTGATCAATCTATGATTCATGTATTTCTGACTAAATCCCAATAGAAAGTCAGCTAGGTTATCATTTGATTTTTGTGGTATGCTTACTTTCTTTTCTCTTCCTTATAGAATGGACATGGTGGTGGTCGAAGTCAGCAGACTATAGACAGTAAGTATATAAGCTGACTATTCTCATTTTGTGTGGTGGAAATCAAACAAAGAGTATAGCTGCTAATATGATGGGGAAAACAATAGGCTAGTGACTAATTCTGCAAAACTAATCCTTTTGCATTTTTCTGATAGCTACTTCTTATCTGTTGGCATCATTTCTTTGGTAGGGTTTACAAGTTCAGCTAGAGATTCCTGTGAGTAGATTGTTGCTGATGGTATTATGAGAAATGTTAGCTACAGCAAGAAGGAATTGATAGCCTCATATAATTCTGTTTTAGTCAGACCACACCCCAAGTGTAGAGTGTAGCATGGATTTAAAAGATGCTTTGCTTAGAGGCACAGGTTCTGGTGTAGTCAGAGGGCTCTCATTCCAATACTGTAAAGGACTTTTTTTTTTTTTTTTTGCTGTTTGTAAAGGACTTTTAAAGCAGAAATTGGTGTGCTAGTTCAGGAAAGGCATGCTCTTTGCCTTCTGGATTCGATGAGCTATTGTGCGGAAGAGAGATTAAAATGATGCTCTCTGTGAACACTTGGGAAAAAATGGGGATAAGATTCTATTAATTCTAGTAAGCTCAGTGTTCCCTGGAGATGATGGTTGCAGGTAAATCCCTGTTAGGTGCTCTTGGCTTATCTGTGATTGGTTATGATGATTTTCATTCATTTTTCAGTAACACAAATGGGTATCCATTATAGAAGCCAGAAAGACTTTCCTTTTATTTAGGATTTTTGGAATGTGGACATGGGATTTTTTTCAGTCCAAGAGGGGGCCTCAGTTGGAATTGAAATGACACATGTGATTACCCAGAGTTGGTTTTGATATTGCTGGGCTGCCGGAACTGTTTGGAGGTACTTTGGTAGCTCTGAGAACTTGGGATGTCAGAGGACATTCTCATTTCACAAACCTTGGTGGCAAGTTTCCTCTCTGCAGGCTTGAGATTGAGAACATATCAAGGTGTCCTAGATCATTTGGAGATGAGGCTTCGTACCCACAACCCTGAGATCAAGAGTTGCACACTCTACCAACTGAGCCAGCCAGGCGCCCCAATTATTATTTAGAGATTATGAATAAAATCATGAGATATGAAATGTCTGGAAAACATAGCATGCATTTTAGATAGGTTTTTATCTCCATCTGTCTCTCCACTGCCATTCTTTCAGAGGCTTCTTGTGAACTTGTTATAATGTGACCTACGATCTACGTAGGTAGCTTACAAGGTCTGAGTTTTGGGTCAGGGACATCTGTGGTGCTTTTATCTGGCTTCTGTAACAGGTGTCATGTTTGGAATAGACCGTCAGTCAAAAGCAAGTCTCAAGATTGTAAGGACCACTCTTAAGTATGGGTCATGTTCTGTGTTGACCCTGTTGCTACTGTGTTTGTTTTCAAATTGTCTTTTTGAGAGACTAGCATGTTTTCCCTCAGACTCCCAGGGAGTTCTGCAGATGGGTCAAGATTGCTTTTCCTTCCTAACTGGGAAAGACAATGATGCTTTATTTCCAAGCACATATCTGAGTTGTATGTGTGGATAGAACTGAAACTGAGTCTTTCTACAGCTAGGATGGATCACATTTATGATCTTCTGGAAGCCTAATAAGCTCCTTTATGTGCTCTGAGGGTTTGGTTTGTTTGTTTGTTTGTTTGTTTGTTTGTTTACGGAAATGTTCACTATGCATGTGAATGTGAGTGTTGGACAGTGGATTTTAGGCATATGTAACTCTCCACAGTATATGTACCCTGGGCTCTCAACCCCCGTGTGCCCTCAATTGGCTATGAGCTTTCACAAGTCAGCCTGATACAAGCAAAAACCTAACCCTTTGATGGTCTTGCCTACCAGATTTGTACCATCATCCTTTGTTGAGCCTTTTCAGAAAAATTTGCCTCCTAGCCTGTTGCTCTTTGTGGGTGCAGCTCTGGGTCAGGTTCCTTTAGTTAGGAGAAGTATATCCATGGCATAGGCTAGTTGATGATTATAAAGCTGTCATTTCCTATTCTCTGCCAAATCCTGTTCGTCTTACCTTCACATGTCATTTTTATTAGTTATATCTGACAGAAAATGCTTGGGCATTTTCCCTGGGGAATGTAACTTTGTATGTGTCTCAAACCGACCCTGACCTGTCACAAGATATTGAACATATTGTACATACTTACAGATGGTTCTGGAGCTAAACCGATATGTTTCTTACAGCTACTTCATCCGTTCCAGCTCCAAAGACAACGGACCCTCCCTCTGCCCTCCCATCTGTGGGCTCACTGCCCAGCACCACTTCCTGCACTACGCTTCTACCCTCTGCATCCCAGCACACTGCCACTTTGCCCTCCATGTCCCAGCCTGGTGACCTGTCCAGCAGCCCCCTCTCTCAGCTTAGCAGGTATGGGGAAAATATGAGCTCACAGTGAGAGGCACAATGGTGCGAAGTCCTTAACCCTTATAGAAAGCTCTTTCAACGAACAAAACTCCTGTTGCCTCTAGCATGATGTCCTGGCCTTTTGTAGTAATGTTTTAGCTCATTCATTTTGGCTGGACGCTATCTCAGAAGCATCAGCAGCTGTGTAACAACATGTAATGCCCCTGCTGTCACAGAGCACTGGGGTCCCTGGGAATGGTGGAGCTAGGGTGTTGCTGCTGCCACTTTTCCTCCACCTCTCAGGAGTGTGCCCTGAACCTGGCCTGGCCTTTCCCACTCTGGGCTCGAGTCACAGTGATGTGAAGTGAGAATGATGTTTTTTGTTTGTTTTTGTTTTTTAAATGTTTATTTTTGAGAGAGAGAGAGAGAGAGAGAGAGCGAGAGAGCATGCGCATGCGTGCAAGCAGGAGAGGGGGCAGAGAGAGGGCAAGACACAGAATCCAAAGCAGGCTCCAGACTCTGAGCCATCAGCACAGAGCCCGACGTGGCGCTCGAACTTGCAGGCTGTGAGATCATGACCTGAGCTAAAGTCAGATGCCCAACCGACTCAGCCACCCAAGTTCCCCGGGAATGATGTTTGGTTTCTGAGCAGGTCTTTTACTTGCTCCTGTTGTGGCTTCAGAGATTCAATTACTAGAATAGGATGTAGGAGAATGGGTTTTGTTTGGTCCTCATCCTATATCTTTGGAGTATGCCTCTTTCCCTCTTTAGCCAGGAATAAAAGTGTTTGATTTGAATTCTGGATTTGATGGGAAGTCGGGCTCTGGCTCTGTCACGTGGGGTTGAACATAGGAACTTTCTTTCCTTGCATACAGTTGAAATGGGTGTCTCCATGACTGGCAGTGTTAGTGCACTCCTGTTCTAACTTTTTATGGTGTAAAGCGCAAATGATTTTAGTTGACTGAAGTTGTCCCTGAAGCCTTCCCAGGCCAGGGTGTCCCAGATCCTCATGGTGAATGACCCTTTAGATCATTTCTAAACATCAGAAAACCTGTTCTGGTCCCCAAGGTGATGAGAAATGAGGGATGTGAAGCTGGGGCTACCCTTGGAGGGATGGGGCAAGCTTATATCTGGCCCACCTGGACATGTGGGCCTCTCCTGTGGGTTGACTCAGTGTGGTGGACATGTGGTGCTCTGTTTTGTCTTCTAGTTCCCTCTCCAGCCATCAGAGCAGCCTCTCCTCTGCACATGCGGCACTCTCCTCCAGCGCGTCACACACAGTAAGTGTCCTCTGGGCTCCCTCATCGCCTTCCCTGCTCAGCGAACTCGAGCGCAGAACTTAGTCACGTGGTGATTGGAGTTTAGTCACTTGCAGGTGGGGTTTTAATATGTGTGTTTTGAATGTCTGAAATAACCTCAAATTCCTCAGGTGTGTTATCTCAATCTAGGTATGTGGTTTGAGCTGTTGCTTTTCTTAAGCACCACAGAGAACATCTTGATTCTTAAATTGGGACTTCCATGAAGGATTTGCCTCTCCAGAGCTGATCTGTGATGGGCAGGGCTCTTGGGGTGGATTTGTTCCTGAGCATTTACTGAGCTCCCTGTTTGTTAGGGGAGACTTTTGGACCTAGTCTGGGATTGGTCATGTTGAGGTATTTGCAGACTTTTTTGAGGAAAAAGGCTCATTGCAAGGAAAGTAGGCTCATTGCTAACTTCAGCTTGGACTCCACCAAAAGTCACGTTGAATCAAGAGCATTGTTCTAGATAACCTTCTGTTACTTTGTAAATGCCATTGTAGAGAGAATGCTTAGAGGAAAAAGAGCTCATGTGAGGACTAGCCATCTTTTGGCACATGCATCTCTCTCTCTCGCTCTCTCTCTCTCTCTGTCTGTCTGTCTGTCTGACAGTCCTGGCTCTTAGCCCAGTCAGTGGAACCACATTTCAGTTTGTTGGTGGTCATGAGGACTTTCCTTTTTGTGGCTTAGGTATTCTTTCCACTTAACTCATGCCATTGCAGACCACCTTCCCCAGCTCAGAGGCAGACTTTGAAGAGGGAAGTCTGGGGTATGGAGGGCAGGAATGGAAGTATAAGTGGGGTGCCAGCTGGCGAGGGTCCTGATGTGTCAAGGAGCAACCCTAGGTGACGGTTATTGAAGTGTGGCTTCTTGAGGTGGTTTCTTGGCAGCAGTTTCAATGGTGGGTGTGTGTAGCTTGTGGTGAGCAGAAGAACGAACGTTGCTGAAATGGTGAGGAGGCAGGGTGGTGGTGGGGTGTTTAACTCAAGGCTAGGGGACACTGGAGCTTAGGGGTCTACAAGAGGTACCTAGATTGACCACGAAGTCCCTCACTGGGAGATAAGAGAGAGGTCTCCAAACAGGGAAGGACATTTGGGGTACAGATCAGTAGGAGTTGTTATAAATCAGGGAAATTTGTTTCCTCTGACGAGGTCATTTGCTGCAGAATGGGATGATGGTGAAGGGTTGGCTCTATCCTTCCATTAGGAAGTGACTATCATCGAGCTTTTCAAACTCGTTTTCCTAGTGAAATTTTGGACATAATTCTTTGTCATAAAACACATAGATCACCATATTTAAAGCAGAGTGTAACTGCGGAGTAAGTGCCTGTACCCCTGTTTGGCCGATGGGAGCTGTGAGTGGTCCCTGCTTCCCTGGCCCTGGTGCGTTGGAGCCAGTGCTCTTGCTCCCATGGATTAGCTGTACTCTGTGTTTTAGTATGAAACTCCAAATCCTGTAGCCCAAATAGCCACAACCAGAATTGCCCCATCAGGGAGTCCCATACTCTGTCAGGTGACACAATTGCCACATTGCTAATATAATAATGAATAGTATGAAGAGATACATACTGAAATGTTTTTCTGTATTTATTCTGCTAGGTCCTGCCCCTTTTCCTACTCTTTTCTTGACCCACTGGAGTTGGATTTTTTTTAACCCATGAAATGGGAAATTCATATGCAAAGTCCTTTTCCCCCTACCTCTTGCCCTTTTTCATTAATAACATAAATGGGAGTATTCCCTACATAGTATCCTTCAGTGTTTTCCCCATTAACAGTGCATCTTTGAGATGTTTGTGTTGAAACCTAGATTCTTTCTTTTTCCATAGCTCTACGGCACCACATTACTCCCTCAGTCTTTTAGTGATGGAGCTTCAGGGCCATTTTCTGTCTTGAATACAAAACAGTATTGCATTCGATAACCTTCTACACATACTGCTTCACATGTATAGCTATATCCTGGAAGTCGAATTCCCAGGCATTTGACTTTGTTTGGTTTTGTTTTTTTGTTTTTTGTTTTTTTTTTTTTTTTGAGAGAGTGAGAGTGGGGGAGGGGCAGAGAGAGAGAGAGAAGGAAGGAAGGAATCTTAAAGCGGGTTCCATTCCCAGTGCCAAGCCCTACACAGAGCTCGATCCCATGACCTACGTGGGCTCAATCTCAGGACCGTGCGATCATGACCTGAGTCGAAATCAAGAGTCAGGAAGCTTAACCCACTGAACTCCCCAGACGCCCCCCAGGCATTTAACATTTTATACAAATTGCCAAATTGCTCTGTACAGTGATTTTAACCTATTTACCTCTTACTGGTAATGAATGAAATGTACTATTTCCCCACTGCCTCCTGAAATCATGTTATCAAATATTTTTATGTTTCCAGTGTGTTAATTCAAAAAATGGCCTGTCAGTGCAGTTTTTTTCCCCCCCAGTTAATTTCTATTTATTTTGAGAAAGAAATAGCGAATGGGGGAGGAGCAGAGAGAGAAGAAGACAGAATCCCAAGCAGGCTCCAAGTTGTCAGCTTAGAGCCCAATGCAGTGCTCAAACCCATGAACTGTGAGATCATGACCTGAGCAAAAATCAAGCATCAAGACACTTAACTGACTCAGCCACCCAGGTGCCCCTGTCAGTACAGTTTTTAACTGAGTGAGCTTGAACATCATCTTTCATATATTAGAAAGCCATTTAATTTCCTTTTCAGTGAGCTCTTCATATTGTTCATTTTTCTGTCAGGTCCTTGGTGTCTGTTTCTAGGAACCCCTGTTCAGGAAACTAGTAAGTAGCCCTTTGTGATGGGAGGTGCACATACTTTTCCCAGGTTTGTCATTTCATTTTTGACTTTTGTATAGTCAGATACATCAGTCTTTTCATAGTTGTTATAAGTTGGTCTTTCCCACTTGAAGGTTATAAAGGAAATCTCAGGGTTTTCTCTTGCCCTTCGTGTCCTTATGGAAGGTTTGGTGCAGCTGTGCTTTTCTGGGCTCTTTCTGAGGAGCTGGCTGCACCGCCCCATTGGAGACACTGTGCGAGCAGTTTAAATGGAGGGGAAGCCATTTATGCCAGCCCTTTGTGGCTCTTGCAGATTTGAGAGGTGAGGAACAGAGACAGGAGCCCAGTCAGGTTCAGTTGGAGGTAGGAAAGGCTTGCTGGATGAGTTCCTTTCAGCAAGTTAAGAACTAGTTTTTTAGCAAGCTGCTTTTCTCTCCCCAGACTAGGGAATAGTAATTTTTTGTCCTGTGGTTAAGAGAGCTTTCAGTTCTATGACCGGTGATACCTAGGCACAGTGGTCAGAGCTGTTCCTCATTCTGCAGCAGGTGGTCAGCTTGGCTGTGTGCAAACGACTGTGGAGCAGGTGCTGGGGCTGTCCTTACCCTGCTTCTGTCAGTCTAGGCTGAGGGGGTGGAGTCCTGGGGTGTTCCAGGAGACCACGGTTTTAGCTGTCTTTACCTTGCTGAACTGATTCTGGATGTCAGGGCTCTAAGATCAGTGCTCAGATGGGTAGGGCAGCCTGTGAGGCTGGGACCTACACAGAAGTGTCTGTGTGGTGGAAAGCACGGTGCATGGTTGTCCCCCTTCTGGGATTTCTTATTCCTGAGGCTTCTCCAGGAGTTTTCAGACTACTGTTTTCTGCACACGTTCTGGTTTGGAGGCTGGTCTCAGTATTACAGAGCCAATTCTTCCCTCTTTGGGCCTTGTTTTGCCCACCCAGATGTATCTTTTCCACCCACTCCCCACACAGCCCTTAAAGCCCTTTCTGGTACCTTGTTCCTTCCTGGAGCTGAGCAGCAGGGCAGGCTTCCTAGAATTCTGCAGAGCTTTTGTGGGTTTCACCCTTCTTTCCTAGGTGGATCCTGTCAAACGGGCAGAAGCACAGGCCATGCTCTTCTAGGTAGGTCCTGGTGGCCTGCACAGTGCTCCCAGGTTCTGGAGCAAAGGGCTCCCTGTGACTTCCTTATCAGAGTAGTTAGGAAGCCCAGTAGAAGGCAGCTATTCCCAGACCTCTCTGACTTGGGCTGGGCTGCCTGTGATGCCGTTGTTCTCAAATATTAGTCTCTCCTGAGACCACTTTTCTGTGAGGTGCGTTCTCACCTCACAGTCAGATGGTCTTAGTTCATATGTGGTTTAGGTGGAGTTTCTGTGCCTTATTTCAGATACCTTAGCTTGAGCAACTTTAACAATTTTTAAGAGGGTGTTGCTCACAAAGCTCAATTTCAGTAGCTTGATATTCAGCTTATGAGTTGTGTCCTGATGGCCTCCTCTAGCTGCAGTGTGGGGGCCCACATTGAGCACCAAGCACGGAGCCCCTCACACTGGTCTTCAGAGTGCAGGCCCCAGTGCCAGACCAGGTTCTCCTGCACTCTTGTGTTTTACCCCCAGATCCATGTGTCCTGGCTTTTTTGTTTTGCCAGCATGCCAGCGTGGAGAGCACCCCTTCCCTCCAGTCCTCAGCCACCTTCTCAACGGCAGCAACCTCTGCCTCGGGTGCCACGTCCTCAGGGCTCAGCCTGCCGAGCAGCATGAACACAGTGAACAGCCTCTGCCTGGGTGGGACCACTGTGAGTGCCCCCAGCAGCAGTACCAGGGCCACGCCCTTGGTGACCTCAGGTGTGTGCTCTACAGACTTTTCCTATCCCCTGCCCCTAGAAGATGCACTTTCCACATCCCAGGCTTCCCAGGGAGGATGCCAAGAGGTGGCTGCAAGGCATTCTGGGTAGTTAAAAGCCTAGGAACATCCTGGTCTCCCTCCAGCCCTGCCATTGCTCCCTTGTCCTCTTTGTTCCACTGACCTCTTGAGGCCCAGTCCTTCCAGCGATGATGTGGGATGGGTAAAATCAGTCTTCTGGGTAGACTCCCCCCTGGGCAGGATTCCTGGTAGCCTTTTTGCTTCTAGCTCCCCTGTCTTTTCTATCCTCACTCTTTCCTGGAGCTGAGATGGCCTGGTGACATGGAGGGACCAGGGAACAGCTATCTTGGGCTCCTTGTGGCCACTTAGTATGATTGATTGCTAATCAGCCAGACCTAGGCGGTCTGTGTGGGCCAAGCAAACTGTGGTTTGGTAGAAACTGCTAAAAGCTACCTTTGACACAGCCTGTCCCCCTCTCCTGGGACCGCTCAGCCTTCCTTCTGTTCTGAGGAGGCAGATCATCCTTATGTGCAGGTTTGCTCGGTGCAGAGTGATGGTCAGGAGTGTGGAGGGGTGGTGTTTTCTGTCTGGGCATGGATACCCTCTGATGTGGAAAGAGACTGAATGTGGTATCACGAGCTTTCGGTCTCCCCCACTTCCTGGCACAGCCCTCTGTATTTTTCAGCTGCTGCCCTCCCCTCTCGCAGTGGCCCCATGGGGGGCAGCACTATGACAGTGAGCTCAACTCCCCCACCCCCCACAGTAGCTGAGGCATCTCATTCTTTGTGGTGGCGTCTTCACTCCTGTGATTTTTGCTTTTACAGGCAAAGCACCCCCTAACCTGCCCCAGGGAGTACCTCCCCTGCTGCACAACCAGTACCTCGTGGGCCCGGGAGGACTGCTTCCTGCCTATCCCGTGAGTGCATGGTTATAGCTCCTGGCTGCCTGATTCCTTTGGCCTTAGCGGCTGACACCTGGCAGAACCTGGTGAGGTGGGCCTTGGGTTGCTGCAGCTCCTTCCCTGCTATTTCTCTCTCATCTAGTCTCCAAGGAAAGGTGTCTTTCCACAGCAGATGATCTGGTTCCCCTTCCAGAATATGTCCTAGCTCCTCAACCTGTTTTGGGCCCCCATATGGGTCTGGGCTTCCCAGGGGATGGGATGTGAACCCTAACACCCTTTTTGGTTCTCATACAGATCTATGGCTATGATGAGCTCCAGATGCTACAGTCACGGCTGCCAATGGTGAGTGGGATGTAGCAGGGGATGGGGGGCTTTAGGCTCTTTCACAGGTCCTCCCTCCCTAGGCCTTCACTGCCACCTGCTGAGAAAGCTGCTTGCATCTGGGGGTGGTGCCTAGTGCCACTGTCGCTTGGGCATGAGTGTCCTGTGCTTACTGCGTGGGAACTTGAAAACCATTGGGACCTTGGGTCCCAGTAGGCAGTGTCTCCTACTGAATGTGAGTCCTTCTCTTCCTTCATCTCCCCCCAGCTCCCCCTAACTCTTTTTAAAAAGATAAAACATATGACACAAGGTGGGGGTGCTTGACTGCCTCTAGAGTTTTTATCAAGTCCTCCTCTTAGAAGTGCCTCTTAAGTGGCCATCAGTGATGCTTTGTGATAGCAGCTTTGCTTGTCTGTCCCCAGCTGAATCACCCACTGGAGCTGACACTCTCTAAGGGCCTGTGTGGGTCTGACCTGCCATCACTGCTTGCTTGTAAGAATACTGGCCCCAGGATGTCCCTGGTTGCTGCAGCCTCACTCTGAGGCCAGGGCAGTTTCTTGAATGTGACCTTCACTCCCAGGATGAGGTTCCTGGCCTTTTGGCACATCACCACAGTGGGGCAGGTGTTCCCTGACTGACCAGCCTACAGGCTGCAGTGGTGCCTCTCCCTCCTTGGTCTGGCATTTCCCAGACTCCTGAGAATTTTCAGCAGCCTAGGGCGCCTTTTACATTGTTGGGAAGTAGAAAGTTATGCAGATGCCTCTGCTGAATGTGGTGTTTCCTGTTCCCTGAGGAGGAGGTTTTTCCCCAGTGAGGTGTCCTTTCTCAGCCTCTTCCCCACTGGACTGCCTCCTGCTCTACCTGCCCACAAAGAGCTCAGGGTCCTGCAGGTGTCTCCTCCACCTCCCAGGCCTGGTGGATGAAGCTTCTGTCTTTCAGGAGAATGCTTCTCCGGCTTCTGAAGTATTTCCGGAGGTGGAGTTGGGATAGCTGGGCAGCTCTTCCGCTTGGGTGCAAACCAGCAGTCCATCACACTGCTGCCCAAGGGCCTGCTGGACTCTCCAGCTGCTGCCTGTGTCCTCGAAGGACCCAGAAAGGGTGTTGAAGACGTGATAGCAGATTTCTAAGGTGGTCAACAGAACTTAGGGTGTCTGGGGGTTGCCTGAGGCCTAGGACTTTGCAGAGGAGCTAGAAGTGGCCCTGGCCCCCTTACAGCCATCTGACCCAGGATCTCCAGGCATCAGAGGTGGAATATAAGAGGGTGTCGTGGTGGAGTCCTTAGAAGTGTGTCATTGGGATCCCAGCTCTGGGATCCTGCCTCGTAGTCTTTGTATCATTTTGTGCCTTAAAAGAAATCCCCTCTGAGCCTACTTTTGAGATACGTTGTGTTCACTTTCCCCTTTGTTCATTTATTAGCCTCTGGTACTTTTGTGTCTAGTTCCAGCCTTTGGTTTTTCTTTTTTCTTTGAAAGAGCTCCCCCTCCTGGGCTTTCTCTAGGCCTGCCTCCAGTTGTGACTTGCTAGGTCTCTGACTTCCCGGTCCTGCCTCCTTCTGGGGTTCAGGGCTGAGGAAGCTATGGGTTTCCTGAAAGTTAGGTGGAGAGGAGGCCGAAGGAGGATGTAAGTGTCATTCCTTGCCAGGATGGCTCCCATCTGGTTGTGACCAGGCACTGTTGGCCACAAAGAAAGCAGGAAGGCTTTCCTCTGAGGTTTAGGGGCCAGGGTACAATATGTCTAGGACTGGCAAAGCCCTGGGTGGCGAATAAGGGCCAGGTCAGACCTCCCCTTCTCCATAGAGCTCCAATGTTTTGTGCTCTTGGCATCTACACTTGCCCCAACTCCTCTGTTTTCAGTGCTGTCAGGACGGAGTGGGTGGTGAGGGGCCAATTCAGGACCTTATCTGGGATCTTTTGTACCTGTACTTACCTGGCTTTACGGTTCTGACCCCTGTTAAACCGTCAGATAGCTCCTCTCCTGCTGGTTCCTTTTCAGGGTGCTTTCCTAGCTCCTCATAGAATCTGTCACATAGGAAAAGCCACTTGAGTTTGCCGGTGGCATTTACCAGCTTCCATCTGTGCTGTAAATTACACGTGAGATTGGGCCTCCAGTGGCTCTGCCTGGTGAAGGCTGACAGCCTTGTCAGTGTGTCTGCACACTTGTGGCTGCCACATTGCACAACTCCGAAGGACACCATTTACTTTGAATTCTCTTTGAGTGCTGCCCTCTGGAGGTATGCATGTGTTGCTGCAGTCTGGCCTGTCCGCGGAGCATGGCATTGCCTGGATGGCCTGTGCTGCCTGCTTGCCCTGCTCTCCTGGGCCTGGGACAAGGCCATTCTGCTGATCGAGCCTCCCTGGTCTCTCCTAGGATTACTATGGAATTCCCTTCGCTACACCCACAGCTTTGGCCAGCCGAGATGGGAGCCTAGCTAATAACCCGTATTCAGGTTAGTCTGTTCAGGGGGTGGGGAGTGGGGCATGGGACTGTAGCTAATCCTAGGAATCTGGAAGCAGAAGCAGAAGGGCTCAGAGAGGCCTGTGAGCTTCCTGTTGTTGAGGTGGCAGCCAGACCTGTTCCTGTTTGCAGGAGACAGTCTGGCTTTTTTCCTGGTTGGATAAGGAGGGAGTGGGGGCAGTGATTGGAGTTCATGATTCCTCTTCTCCTAGGTGATGTCACCAAGTTTGGCCGAGGTGACTCTGCATCCCCCGCGCCCCCCACCACGCTGGCTCAGCCTCAGCAGAGCCAATCCCAAGCCCACCACACAGCCCAGCAGCCCTTTCTGAATCCTGCGCTGCCACCCGGCTACAGCTACACTGGCCTCCCCTACTACACAGGCGTGCCTAGTGCCTTCCAGTATGGGCCCACCATGTTTGTGAGTATTTGTGTGTGTGGGTGGTGGTGGTGGTAGTATTCCAGCTCTGGGGAGAAGCAGGGAGAGAGGGACATGACCCTACTCAGTCTCACTTGGCCTTCAGGAATGTTTTAGGCTGAAGCCAAAGCTACTTTCCCGTCTATTTTTATAGCTGCTAGCACGTGTTGTACTAGTGACCACAGACAGGTCCCTTGTGGTTGTGCTACCTGCTGCCTAGGGCTAATAAGCTGGTGGGTACCTGACCTGCTCCCCCTGCCCTGGTCCTTCACTGATACCTCTCCTGCTTCCCCACCAGGTCCCTCCCGCCTCAGCCAAGCAGCATGGTGTGAACCTCAGCACCCCCACCACCCCTTTCCAGCAGGCCAGTGGTTATGGCCAGCACAGCTACAGCACAGGTGAGGGGTGCTCCCAGCACGGAGAGCTGCAGATGGGACAGGCTTGCCTAGCTCACACGTACCTCTTGTACCCTGCCACGCTAGGTTATGATGACCTGACCCAGGGGACAGCAGCGGGAGACTACACCAAGGGTGGCTATGGTGGATCATCGCAGGCACAAAACAAGTCTGCAGGTTCTGGGCCTGGCAAAGGTAGCGTCTACCCCTCCTTTCCAGGATTGAGGCCCAGAGTAGTTGTCTTCTACTGACTCTTTCTCAGGCAAGGCTGTCCCAGAGAGTCCTTGGAGGTGTGGGGGAGGCTAGAGCCTGGGCCCTATTGGTGTGAAAAACAACTGCTTTCCCTCCTAGGAGTGTCTGTGTCTTCAAGCACCACCGGCCTGCCTGATATGACTGGCTCGGTCTACAGCAAGACTCAGGTGAGGGGAAGGATTCAGGTGGACAAGGGGGTGGGTGGGAGGTACAGCCCGAGCTGGCCCTTACCGTTGTTTCTTTACCCTGCAGACTTTTGATAAGCAGGGATTTCATGCAGGGACTCCTCCACCGTTCAGCCTGCCCTCGGCCTTGGGCTCCACCGGGCCCCTGGCTGCTGGAGCAGCCCCTGGTTATGCGCCCCCACCGTTCTTACACATTCTGCCTGCCCACCAGCAGCCTCACTCACAGCTGCTCCACCACCACCTTCCACAGGATGCCCAGGTGAGCCCAGTGATGGAGGCAGCCAACCTGCCCTGGACTGGGGGTTCTGTTCCGCCCCTTACAGCCTTCTCTCCTCCTCCTCCTCCTCAGAGTGGCTCGGGTCAGCGCAGCCAGCCCAGCTCCCTGCAGCCCAAGTCGCAAGCCTCCAAGCCTGCCTACGGCAACTCTCCATACTGGACAAACTGAACCCTGAAGAGAGGGGTGGGCTAGGGCGGGGCTTACCCTGGGCAGGAGAGAACATGCGGAGCCCATTGCTCTGGGAGCCCAGCACCCTTTCCTAGAATTCCTGAGACGTGTAACTGTGTCAGCCGAGCCTCTGTGGGGAGCCTGCCTCCCAGACTCGCTCTTGTATGTAATGTATTTATGTATGTATTTGTAAATGTGATAGAAGTCTTGGGAGAGTGGGGGGTGGGGGGGGTGGTACAGCTGCTACTCTTAGCCAGGCCTGCTCTCCCAACTACAGCCCCTTTTCACTGTAGCAAATAACCCCCTCTTTCCACTTCTGCCTTTAGGCCTTCTGTATAGCCTCCCAGCCAGCGGGCAGCTGGGAGCAGTGTCTGGAAGGGCTGGTTGAAGGCAGTTTGGGTTTTGGGGTCAGGTACCAATGAAGAATCACGACTTATTTTGCTCCCTTGTAAGCCATTATTTGAGGTTTCCTTCCCTGTGTAATTACTTTAGCCCTCGCTTTCTGAGAAACTGGTCCTTTTGTCATTTGCCCTGTTCCTCTCCTGCCAAATCTTGATCTGGGAATAGCAGAGATATCCTTCCTGCCCAGCGTGAAAGTGGCACCTGTTTGCATATAGAGCAGAGGCTTCTGCTTCTGGTCTTGTCCCCAAGAGACTTGCCTTCCTCTGGCTGACCGTCTTTTTAAAAACAGTCTGAAGTTGCACTCAGAGATGTTGTCAGTCTGCTCCCTTTAGAAAACAAAAAAATCAAAGATACGCTGTCACCTCAGTGAGAACATGTCTCCAAGCAAAGGCTCCTCTATGCCAGTTGTCCTGAACCAGGTGGGCGACTGTTTCAGGGGTTTTCTCTTCTGCCCCATATCCACCTAATAAAGTTCTGAGAGCATGCACAGTCTCTGTGTGGTGTGACTCAAGGGCAGCTTAGGGTGGAGGCTGTCTTCATTATTATTCTGGGCAGCTTGGACTTCATAGGGCTGGGGCTGAAGTATAGCCCGTGTGGTCAGTCTTCTGACGATAGGGTGTAAAGGCTTAAATTGGTATTCCTTCTCTCGCCTCAGCCAGGTCAGCATCCAGAGGGTGTAAAGGTAAATGATAAGGCTGAAAAGACTGCTAACCCTCCTGACTGGGCAGGGGCAGTGATTCTCAAAGTTCATTTTGATAAGGCAATCTCTGTTTGTAGGGCCCGGTCAACAGGAATACTAGGGCAGGGTAACTTCTTTTCCAGACGTCAGCTGACATTAAAATAGGAAATAAAGGTAAGAACTGAGGGTATTTTTCTCATGGCTGGAGGGAGAGTTTGGACAGCTAATCCTCCTTTCCATCCTGTGTCCTTCATCAACCAAAGAGAATCTTGATTAATAGTGAAGGGATGGGATTGAACAGACGAGTGAGTTGGGGTGGTTTGAAGTAGGTAAGCGGGTCCTGGGCTAAATACCTGCTCCACAAAGTCCCAAGCAGCCATTCACCTGGGGCCAGGATTCTAGTGCAGCTCCTTCCTCCTGCTCCCAGGCCATCAGGGAGGAACCAGGGCCATCCACCATTCCTGTTTCTGACACAAGGCAGGTCGCCCCACCATAGCACTACTATGCTCCAACGTAGAGGTGTTGCCAGAGGCTTTATAGCCTCCCATTTCATTCCTAAATAACCCCCTCAGACTAGACTAAGGAAGCAGCAAACAGAAGTGGTGCCTCAAATAGTGGTCAAGTCAGTGTGCCAGAACCAGCCCAGGGTCAGTCTTCACCTTTTCTGCTTGTGGCCTCTAAAATCAGTGGTCATTTCATGAGTTGGGGGTACATGCTGCTGTTGCCCACAGCTTGAGCTCCTGACCAGGAAAAAGGTAAGTGCTCCACAAGTGAAACTAAACAGGGACTGTAATTACATGATACGATCTCTTGCCTGATTTCTGCTTATTAGCAGCAGGAAGTTCAAAAGACAAATAACGATGAAATCAAAATGCTTGCCTAAGGAGGGCAGTGGAAGCACCCTCATCCCTTCACCAGCCTACGTGTATCAGCAGGTTGTACCCTACTTAATAAGAATTAAGGTTAACAGATGTTTGTATCTCTAATAACCTTTCCTTAAAAAACTAGTAAGGACTGGGAATGTTTATTCTGTGAGGAGGGGAGTTGAGCAGAATATCCTAGAAGGCAGGTGAGTGAGATTCACTTTTGGTTTTTAATTTTTCAGCTGAGTCATGGGTGTAATCTTCAAGGGAACAGTGGAAATATTGAGACCAGCTTTTAGTTTTCTTTAACGCAAAGAAAGAAGAGGGTCATCCCATGGGGAAGTAGCAATACAGGTATATTTTATTTCACATTTTATTAGTAGACAGATGGGCAGAAAAAGACAAAATAAACCACTAAAGGGGAAGTTCAACACAAAAATGCATCAGATAATCTTTTCTCATAAGTTAAACTGAAGAAAAACATCTACAATTTCAGCTAAGAAAACTATTAAAGTCAGGTGTGTCCTGCTGGTTTCAGAATAGTTGAAAATTGCATCTGAATCTTTTTGTAAATGTAAACCATTTTTCAGAATGGGAGGGGTGGGGAGTTAACTTTCAGTGGAGAACTACACACTTTCCCCTTCAGTCTCTTACTGCATATGTCCCAAACATAAGGAAACCAGCAAATAAAGAAGCAAGTAATCACCAGGGAAGAGGAAAGAAGGGACTACAGAAAAGTTTGGCTAATAGAAAAGAACTCTGGAATGATACGAAATAGAGGGGGAAGACTTTGAGAAGCAACAACGGAATCGTGATATTACTTTCTCCAACCAGCCTCAAAACACACAAACCTGAAGAGCATCCAGAGAGGCCTCCACTAGAATCAAAAGGAATCTAAAAAATGCAGGATTCTGAATTCATGTCAACACCAAATAATCACAACTGTACTTACAAGGTTGTGGCCTGAGCCTGAGACCTCTACTCTCAAAAAGAAAAAAAAAATTACATGCTCAAGTTTTCTTTTGCCACAGGATGTGTTCTCAGGACAGAGCTCTGGAACCAGCATCTGGGTTTTACAGGTCAGTCTGAGTTCTCAGAATGTCTACCTGCTAGCCAATCAACACATGCCAGTCTTTTCTGGAATTGATTGTACTCTATCAGAGGCAAACCCAGCCCTCAACAGTAACACCCCAAAGGGCTGAGAGGTATGACCTCCACCTGGCTCTCTGGCTCCCTGAGTCAACGTGCAACAGAGGCCAACAGGGCCTAACGGGACAGGGCTGAGCAACACAGCACCTTCCGCAATGCCAAGGCACCTGGCCTGCCCTGACAGAGAAATGCTTTCGCGGTAAGGGGTAAAAGAAAAGCCTTATAGGGCTCCAAGAGAGCAGACCAAGCTACCAGCTGTAAACGTGTGTGGGGCTGATGGGGTAATCCGAGCATTATGACACTTTGAGCTCCAGAAGATAGGCAGATTATAAGCATGAGGTGTTAAAAAGCTAGTTCCAACATCTTTCTATGAGAATGTGCGGCCAGTGTTTGTCACAAAGAGCTGCTCTGTTCTCTGAATCTGACTGGAATCACTAGATTCAGGGGTGTAGGTAGTCCTAGCCCCATGGGGATGGGACAGAGATTCTGGGACCAGGCTCAACACTGTCCCATATGAACCTTTGTATGTTAACATCCCCACTTAATAAATACCAAATCAAACTTTAGAGGCCAGAGAGGTCTGCTGGGCATTAGTCAGCAAATGTTTGGAGTTTGAAGAGCTAATGAAAACCCTGAGATCAGAAAGGAAGGAGGAGCTAAGGAAGTAAGCATCACCTACTCTGTTCTAGGATCCATCCTACCCCTGTCCCTCATCAACCCTTTGGTTCTTTCTGAGCTATGATCTGAAGAAGTTGACACCAGTGCACAGGGATCTGGAGGAGGATCGTAGCCAGTCTCTGCTGTATTTTCCTTCCGAAGTCTAATTTTACATTATAATGATTTTCCCCACTGAAAGAACACTGCCCTCCTATGAACTGGCCCACTCCCAAATGAAACAAAAATCACCGCCAAGTTCTGAAGTCCCTGGTTGGTGAAGGCTGATGGATCTCAGTATTGATTGAAGTAACACGTGATTGAGACCGGGGAAGTCAAAGCTGCAGCACAGTTGGAAGATCTAGCGTTGCCCAGACACTGCCTGCAGCCAATTCCCTTGGCCCTGCTAGAAGAGTCAAGGCAGCCCAGGGCAAGCTTCATGCACAACTTCTGCTTGCCCTCCACAGCCAGAGTACATCGAAAGGAGAGAAAAGTCCAGGTCATATCCAAAGAGGAAAGCGGAAACTGGTCACTCGTGTCTCCTGTCCACAGCTATCACTATCTCAGCATAAGCAGCTCAATGAAAACCAAAATCTTAACACATGCACCTAGGATTAATACTGAGTAATTAAAACTGGCTACTTACACTCTCACCATGAGGGTTTTTTAAAAATCTTTGAGGGAAAGGCCATGTTCACATAAGATGTTTTTTTATCCAACAGTGGTCACCAGTAGTTTTGACTTTTTCTCCCCAGCAGCATCAACCAAAATTGGCATAGTGATTTTAAACTCCTTGTTCCCGATCACTAAGACTCCACACACACACACTAGTCTCCACTCTCTCCCCACTCCCTTGGGGTGGGGAGGGTAACAACTCTGTCTTTAAAATAAATAGCAATCAAGTGCTCAGTTCTATGTAAAGTATGAATATTTATTTCAGGCTTTAGATCCCAATCGATTTCAAAAAACAAAATCTGATCTTTCTCTCAGAGTAGCTGAGGCCCCCTGCGGTGTTAGGATGATTTCCTGGAGGCTGAAGGGTCTCTGTGCCCTTAGGCACACATTTCATCAGGCTTAGCACAAAGTCCCTGATGCCCACTGTATCTCAGCCTTAAGATGGGAAAGGAAACAAAACTCCCCACCATGGGGCTGATCGAATGCACACACACTAATGTAAATGAGCAGCTAAATCTTGGCAAATTTGCTTTTTTTTTTTTTTAAGTTTGTTTTGTGGGGTTTTTATATTTTTTTTCCATTTTCTTTTGCTACTCAGCATATGCAGCACTTGTGAACTTCCAATGGGTTCCCAGCTTTAAACACAAACGTCTTGATGAAAGACTAATTCTTCAAGAATCTAAAAACAGACCAAAGGTGTTTTTGCCGTGAACACTCTGTAGAGACGAAGTGAGGCGAAAGTCTGGGTTTAAAGAAGAAGAAGAAGAAAAAAAAAATCAATACAGTGATGGAAGGGTAAAGAATGCAAGAATTCAGACATTCTGTGGAGGATTACTTTCTCTCCATTAAGAGGTCCATAAAAAGGAGCAAACTGAGATCCATAAGGGGAGTCAGCAGGAGCCGTGTTTGTTTTTCCCACCCCCGTGATAGGTTTTTGTTGAGGGGCCACTGCTAGGTCCCCACTTGCTCCCCTCCCTTTGGCCTGAGACGGCAGGGCAGTACAGGGGCACTGAAGGAGCACGTCACGACTCCTCATTCCCAGAATCATCATCATCGTAGCAGTCGGCATCTTCCTCCTCCTCATCTTCATCATCGATGTCATCGTCATACAAGTCGTCATAAAGCAAATCTGAGCTGTTGTCATTGGAAGGCACTTTAGTTTTGATGCAGTATTCCGCCAGGGTCGTGGGGACCTTCACTCCATCCTTTTCTGCTTCGGCTTTAGTGGCTGAAACCTGTTTCCTGAAGGAAGATGGTTTATGTTAGTCCCTATCTTGAAGACAGATTTTACAACTGGCCTTTCTTAATCAAGATTTTTTATGATTCAGGTTTCTGAATTTCAGTGCCTGCCTAAAGGCATCTGACAGATACTACACCACAGGTTCTCAGCCCATCAGGTACCATGTTGAAGAACACTCAAATAATAACCTTCTGGAGGGTATTTAGAAGTAGTGGATCTCAGATGCTGGTCAGCCAGGAGTCACCTCAGAGACTTTTTTCCCCTGCCTCGTCTCACACCAAACTCTATGCAACCCCAACCACTCTTCTTTATTCAATAATCCTGCCATTTGCACTTAAAGTAGATTCCAAATAGCCTATGTTAGTTTCCAGTGTTGCATGACAACCTGCCTCCTACTTCATTTCCCACCCAAAACATACAGGCCATCCCTGGTTTGTTTTTTTAGTAACTTGAACACCACCTGTTCTGTGTACATCACTTGCTCTTCTCCTGATTTACTAATTTGGCTACTTATGTCACTCAGATCTGTACTTAGAAATGGACTGTTCTAACAACCCAATTTAAAGCAGTCACCTAGTCATTCCTTTGCATTATGCTACTTAATCAGTATATTTTCTATGATCCCCATTTGTTAATTTTTCTGTCAGTTTCTTCCTCTTCCACCCAAATGTCAACTTCACTGGAGTGGAGACCTTGTATTTCTTACTTTAAAAAAAAATGTTTGAGAGAGCATGTGTGCACACACACATGCAAGTGGGGGAGGGGCAGAGAGAATCCCAAGAAGGCTCCACCCTCTCAACACCCCTATAGGTGCACTCATGAAATGGTGATTTGCTTACAAATTCTTATCACTAAAGTGTGAGCTCCTCAAGGAGAAAGACTGCCTTAATGACCTAACAGTACCTGACATGAAGCTGATGTGTAATAAATGTGTTAAGAATTAGAGAATGAGATAAGCCCTTAAATTAAGAAACCCTGGGTGGCTCAGTTGGTTAAGTGTCCGAATCTTGATCGGCTCAGGTTATGGTTTCATAGGTTCATGAGTTTGAGCCCTGCCTCAGGCTCTGCACTGACAGCATGGAGCCTGCCTGGGATTCTCTCTCTCTGCCCCTCCCCTACTTGTACACTCTCTCTCTCAAAAACTTTACATGTATACACACACACACACACACACACACACAGTCTACTCCAGCTCCTTTAAATCTCCAGGTTTTTACTATTTATACTAATTTATCTTCAATCTTTGGTATACACCAATCACCTAAGTGGCTGCTAAAAATGAAATACACATGCCCAGATTTTATCCTTATAATCTTATTAAATGACTATGGATATGAAAGAGGGTCTAAAGGTGATTCTAGTGGGCAGAAATCGTGAAGAAATGCTGATCTATATATATTATTCAGCTATATTTTCTGTGCAGTTTTTTTTTATACATCACATGGCATTGTGCTGACTAGAGTTATAAAGAGGGACTCTGTATAAATTCTAGTGCTTACTAAACTATTCACAGAATGTGCTGGAACTGTCCTTGGGGTTCTATTTTAAGGGTATAAAATCTAACAGTACTAAAGGGAAATGAATCTGTTGCAATTCAAGTACCAATTCTTGGGTACTGTTAAAACCTTGTCCTACTCAGGATATGATCGAGAGCTGACTGGTTCAGTCCCAATAACTTCTACTTTTTTCCCCTTTTTTATACAGATGGAAAAACTAAAGACCCAAAAAATTAACTGATAAAAAAGTCATATGAGGGATGGCAAGCTATAGGTAGACTCCAAATCTCTCACTAAGAAGAAGCTTCTAGGACTCTGTTCAACCATATACTATTGTTACTGATAATAATGATACCCAGAAGATACTTGCTGGTATGGTCAAAAGGGCCAGTAAACTATAGGGCTTCATTAAAAAATTTAAAAACGGGGCGCCTGGGTGGCTCAGTCGGCTAAGTGTCCGACTTCAGCTCAGGTCATTGTCTCAGAGTTTGTGAGTTCAAGCCCGACGTTGGGCTCTGTGCTGAGAGCTCAGAGCCTGGGGCCTGCTTCAGATTCTGTGTCTCCCTCTCTGCCCCTCCCCCGCTTGTGCTCTGTCTCTGTTTCTCAAAAATAAATAAATGTAAAAATTTTTTTAACTTTTTGTAAACAAAAACATCTAGAATGTCTGGAAATACTTTGGGTATCTGCTACACTTAACGGACATGCTGAAAATACTGAACAGTGTCCCTAGAATGATTCAGAGGCAGAGTCTGCAAACTTAAGTGACTGAGAACCTGGAGGTTCTGGTTCCCAGGAAATCAGATCTGCAGCATTATCTTCCAGTGTGTGCTCCCTCAAAAGCCAAACTCATTAGGCTCAGGCAGAAATATCTTCCCAAACAATATTTAAGTTTGATTTAAACCTTGGTTCTGTACGAAGACTTAAAGTAATCAAAAGGAAGGTAAAACAAAGCACCTTACCTAATGATTTCAGCATATTCTTTGTCTTTTCCTTTACTGTCCCTCCATTTCCTGAACATAACCGAAGCATCCACATTGGCTGGGGAGAAGGTGTTGGGCTCATTGAGCAATGAGATTACACTTAACAGGATAGTCCTAGAAATAGAAAAAAAAGGGGGGGAGGGGATCAGCTACAAATACTCATGTTTACAAGATCCAAAAATATTGTGCCTTTAAATTTAAGACTATAATATTTGAGACCTTAGGGGAAAAGAAACAGAATTTTGTTTTGTTTTCAGTACTCAGCTGGTAGGCTGAAACAAGCTGCTAACTAGGACACAAAGAGGAAATCTGCAAGCCTATCACAGAGGTCATGTGGCAGGGCACACAATAAAACTGTAGAAGACATGCACTGTCTTCAACTGGCTACATGTTCCAATCTGCTCCCAAAGTGGAAGCCTGAAAGCTTTTCAAATAACATTTTAAAAACTACAAATTAAGCGCAATAGGAAAAGAAAAAGCAAAAAAATATTTAGCTTTAAGGCCATCCTTTTGTGGGCAAGGTTAAAAATGACCCTGCCCCACAAATCCACTTCTTATCATGGCTGCTTAAGAGGATCTAAAAAAATGATAATACACACAAACGTATTTCCTTTCCATACTTAGGGAAGGAAGACACTTAAGCAGGAGAATGGAGGAAAACAACATCCCAGGCACGGAAGAACTAGTTTCTATTTACTAAGCACTTTGTGTGTGTGAGAGGCACCAACTGTGATGTTGGATGTGCAATAGTGAGCAAGTTAGATGTCGTCCCTTATCTCCCAGGGTTTCTACGTCTTGGAGTTGTTAAGACAGGCAATTTTCATCCACATATAAAAAACAGACACTTTAACCACAGGGAATAAAGTTTCTGTAGAAAAATAACCAGACAAGGCTCCAAAAAGGCTTTAAATTATTCCCAAGGTTCTTTTCCCTACAAGCTACATGCATGTTTGTAAAGAAAAATTGGGGAGGAAAATTTAATTTTGTATCTTTTCTCACTGGCGTGAGCTTATAGGTTGCGTTGTTGGAAAACAGTCTTTTGCTCCTGCCCCAAGCAAAAAATAAAGGGATTGAGTCAGGCAATTTAGATGTTTGGTTTGATGAAACCTTTTCCTAAAAAGAGTAAAGAGTTTGTTATGTGATTATACAAGTGAAAGGCACTTTCACAGAAAACTTTCCCATCTAGTTAAAATCCATTCATCATACACACACCCCTTTCTATTAAATTAACTCTTTGCCCCTCCCCACAAAGATCCTTCTGGATTTCTTCAGTAATTACATTATAAAATAAAGATTACCAAAAACTTATCACTGCCAATGATGGGAAATGGACATAACATCCTAGAAGCAAGAAACAAACAAGGGGGTAGAACATTCCATAAGGATTGCCTCAGAAGAACATATCCAAAACCTGTTAGGAAGATAAGGACAGGACAAAGTGTGGTATAGAGAGGGGGAAAAAAGAGCTATAAGTGGTCTAGATCTGCACTGTCTGCAACTTCCTATGATGATGGAAATGCATAATCTTTTTATCCAATATAACCACCAGCCACATGTAGTCAATGAGCACTGCGAAAGGTAGCTTGTGCAACTAAAGAACTAAATTTTTGACATTAATTTTAATTAATTAAAATAGTTATGTGTAGTTACGTAGTGGCTACTACATTGGACAAGACAGGTCTAGGTAAGTCGTATTAACTGAATTAGGAAATTTGTCCCATGAGTAGTTTAACCAAGTTGATTTTCTTATATCTTATGTTTATTTTAATAATAAAATGTTAGGAAATACAATTTTTAAAATGGTGAAATATTCATTTCTATCAAAAAAAGAACTTCTAATACCATATACTTCTAAATGGAAATCCATGATGCTTTCAGAAGAAGTGTCAGGTACTATAGTGGACTATGAAAATAGTTTAACTCGGCAAGTTTTCACTTTCATTTTCATTTCTTCACTTATTCTGGACAGCAGGATCTTGTTTTTGTTTTTTAATGAGGAATTCACTCTGTTGGTTCTGGTGGGGTTAATGGGTTAATCTTCCCTTACTATCACGCAAAACCTTCAGAGAAACAACCTACCTAACCACAGCAGCAGATTCTCTCTCTCTCATCATGATGCTGGATTTGGGGGTGTGCATGTAACCCAAGATGGGCCAATCAGAGCCTTGGTAGGGAACTATGATGTTCTAATAGCAGAAAGGCAATTTTTATTCCTGATTGGACTGACAATTGTGAGAATAAGGAAAGTCTAGAGCTGGTAGCCATCTATATTACCACGTGGTGAGAATCTACCTAATAACAAGGCCAATACAGAGCAAAGCAGAATTGAGACTTTTAATCTCTAACAAAGATTCTTGATGCCAATTCATATGCAACACCCTAGTTATAGGTAAATTATATACTGTTTCCCATGGGATAGGTGGGACCTGGGATAACTTTAGCCTCTGTAGCAACATCTGGCCAAAGAAGTATCCTCAGTTTACTACTCTGATCTATAAATATAGTAATTTCATGTTTTTCTATGTATCATGACTGGAAAAGATCTGGAAGTAGTGTCATACATGGTCTAGCACTTGTACCAAAATAATTTAACACAAGCATTATATCTGTAGCATATGATAGACAACTCTGTTAAGTATTATTAACCCTATGTTTTAAAAATTTCTTTTAATGTTTATTTGAGAGAAAGCACAAGTGGGGATGGGACAGAGAGAAGGCCAAGCAGTCTCCATACTGCCAGCGCAGAGCCTGATGAGGGGCCTGATCCCACACACTGTGAGATCAAAGGGATGCTGGGGTGGCACAGTTGGTTAAGCGTTCGGCTTAGGTCACGATCTCACTGTTCGTGGGTTCGAGTCCTGCATCAGGCTCTGTAATGATAGTGTGGAGCCTGCTTGGGATTCTCTCCCCCTCTCTCTGCCCCTCCCCTGCTCATGTGCTCTCTCTCAAAAATAAATGATTAAAAACTAATATTAAAAAAAACAACTCAGGAGATCAGACCTGAGCCAAAATCAAGAGTCAGAGACTTAACTGAATGAGCCACCCAGGTACCCCTAAATTTTTTTAAATTATCTTTACACTCATCATAGGTCTCAGACTCATGACCCCAAGATAAAGAGTTGCATGCTCTTCAGACTAAGTCAGCCAGGCGCCCCTTAATCCTATCTTCATAGAATGGAAAAACTGAACTGCTAAATCCATACTAGTAGAACATACAAAACAGAACAATTCTGCAGCTATTCCAATGGTTACGGTTTTTTGCTGCCATCTTTTGTGGTTAGTTTAAGTGTTAGAAAATCTTTATTCATATATTCTATTTTTTTTTTTCAGAAGGAAAAAAGCAGAAGATAGAAAGGAAAGAAAGACCAAATAATGAAACTATCAAATTAATACAACACAATAAAGAAGTCATTAAAGCCCACTAAAGAGATTGTTTCCTTCAGATCATGAACAAATGGGATAGGATCTAGAAAACAACTACATTCTTTCAAAAGTCTCATTTTGTCTATGTAAATTCACAGTTCCACATGAAGCTTTTTTTTTTTTTTTTAATGTTTATTTTTGAGGGAGAGAGAGAATGTGTGTGCAAGCTGAGGAGGGGCCGAGAGAGAGAGAGGGAGACACAGAATCTGAAGCAGGCTCTGTGTTGTCAGCGCAGAGCCCCAGTGTGGGCTCTAACTGAAAAACCATGAGAACATGAACTGAGCCAAAGTCGGATGCTTAACCGACTGAGCCAGACACCCCTGAAATTTTGGTTTTTAGATGTAACATGGAGTTGCGCTTGTCCATTTAGACAATCTGTGGCATTCAGACGTCAATTTCTTGGATTGGCAAGAGACTCTGAGGACCCATCCCCAGACTCCCTCCCTTCCTCCCTCTATGCTCTTCTCTACTGTAGGTTTAGAGGAATAGGTAGGTCTGGTTGTCCAAATTCAGAACTATAAATTTTTAACATGTGTTACAATAAAAATAGACCTATTCAAGTAATAATTTGGGATAAAAATGAGGAACAGCGTTCTTGTTTTCTTTTTTTTAAAAAAAAATTTTTTTTCAACGTTTATTTATTTTTGGGACAGAGAGAGACAGAGCATGAACAGGGGAGGGGCAGAGAGAGAGAGAGGGAGACACAGAATCGGAAACAGGCTCCAGGCTCTGAGCCATCAGCCCAGAGCCCGACGCGGGGCTCGAACTCACGGACCGCGAGATCGTGACCTGGCTGAAGTCGGACGCTTAACCGACTGCGCCACCCAGGCGCCCCTCGTTCTTGTTTTCAATTATTGGTCAGTTCTCACGACCACCACCTTTCCCGGATTTATAGATACTCAAAGAAATAATGTGCTCCCTCCATCCCATCCCTGCTTTAAAAGCCAGGACAAAGGACTATGGTAGGAGTTTTTCAACACGGGATCTAGACCAAAACTTAAAAGTTCTAAAAGGAGAGACATGCAGACAAAAGGACAGGCAAAACCATTCCATTTTCTATAGTTTTCAAGTTCATACTTCTGATCTTTTAGGTTGTTTTACAATCTTTGTCAGATTCGACTAATAAATTAAAAATACTGTTTAAAAAATACTGTTTGAATAAAAATAAGCTTGAAAAAAAGGCTTTTAAATAATAAAAACACCAAAATAAAATGAAGACCAATTAAACACACACACAAACTACTAGCAAACAGCAAATTAGTAAGTTGTGAAGTTCTAGAGCTCAGACATGTTATAAAAACAAGAAAACTAAAGTAGTACTTAAGGGAGATAAATGAGAATTAGACATCTATGACCCAATGAACAATATTGTATTTGTCCCTTTTCAACATATAGACAATGGTCAAGGAGTTGGGTCTGACCCCCATTTCATAAAGTAAGTTCTACGCCCAACAGAAGACTTGAACTCACAACTCTGAGATCAAGAGCCACATGCTCTACAAACTGGACCAGCGAGGCATCCACTACCCCCTCACTTTTTTTACCTTTCTTTGTTAGCTACTATGTCACCACAAGTACAACTTTAGGAAGGAAGGCAGAAAACTGGCCCTAGTACAACAAATTAAGACCTGGCTCATGGATCTGCCTGCAAACTACAGAGGAAAAGTTTGGAATTTTGCAGGATTAAAGATTGGCATTTTTCTTCAAGTATACACACATACCCTCTAGGCAGTATGAGGTAGAAGGGGTTCATTCTTAAAAGCCTAAACTTACCTTGACTCTTAAAACACATACACATGGGGATACACATGGGGCGCCGGGGTGGCTCAGTCAGTTAAGTGTCCGACTTCGGCTCAGGTCATGATCCCACAGTTCATGAGTTTGAGCCCTACATGGGGTTCTGTGCTGATAGCTCAGAGCTTGGAGCCTGCTTCCGATTGTGTGTCTCCCTCTCTCTCTGACCCTCCCCCACTCATGCTCTTTGTCTCAAAAATAAGCAAACATTAAGAAAAATTAAAACACATACACAGAGAAACAATGACTGATTGAGATTCTTAGGTTTTACAGATAATGGCCTAATTTGATGAAAACTGATAGGCAACTTTGGAGAAGGGAAGCCCAGTGCCTGACTCTTCTAGTTAACCTACATCCCTTTAATCTCACATTTATAGCATTTCAAAAGATGAATCCATAACACCAGAAGATGGCCCTTAGTTAAAACTCAGTCCTGGGGGCGCCTGGGTGGCTCAGTTGGTTAAGCAGCCGACTTGGGCTCAGGTCATGATTTTGAGGTCCGTGGGTTCAAGCCCTGCGTCGGGCTCTGTGCTGACAGCTCAGAGCCTGGAGCCTGTTTCACATTCTGTGTCTCCCTCTTTCTCTGACCCTCCCCTGTTCATGCTCTCTCTCTCTCTCTCTCTCTCAAAAATAAATAAATGTTTAAAAAAAAAATTAAAAAAAAAAAAAACAAAACTCAGTCCTGGGACGCCTGGGTGGCTCAGTCGGTTAAGTGTCTGACTTCAGCTCAGGTCATGATCTGGCTGCTTGTGAGTTCAAGCCCTGCATCGGGTTCCGTGCTGACAGCTCAGAGCCTGGGGCCTGCTTGAGATTCTGTGTCTCCCTCTCTCTTTTTACCCCTCCCCCACTAACACTCCATCTCTCTCTCTCTCTTAAAAATAAACACTAAAATAAAAATTAAAAAACAGTCCTTATTACATATTTTCAAGACGTAAGTGGGATTTGAAAAGGACATCATGGCAGATAAGTCTGTTATGAGTGGGAAAATGTGATAGCTTAGACGGTTACATATTACAAATAGCTTCTGTTTATGTCTCTAAAGCAACTAACAAATGTAATAAATGCTTCCTCCTGTGCAATCCTGGAACTGCTGCTGACTGATACATACCTGCAAAAACACATGGTAGGAATGAGGGTCTCAGACTAAATACACAAAAACACAAAGAACATTTTTAAAAGGACATTTTTAAAATACACAATATATATCATATGCACAATCTGAAACTACCAAGTTGAGTGCAGTGGAACCCAATGTACAAATATCAAGGGAGCAATAAATGAAATCATCCTGGCCCCAAATGGGACTGTCAGGAGCCCTAGGAACAGCAATGCTACAGCCATTTCCCCTCACCTTGGCTACTTTGTCATCTAATGTTTGGGACAGTCCTTAGCTCCCTTCCCTTTCAGCAGGTCACTGAGAAGATTAAACAGGAAAACATCCTATCCTATTCCTGACAGATGCTTCTCCATGATGTAGTAGCAAAGAAAACACTATGCAACCATCCTTCAAAAGAAACCAAACCTCCACCAAGATGACTTTCCTTATCTAAGAGCCTGCAGCAGGTATAGCAGATAGTTCTGGGGATGGTGCTTCAGAGAAAGCAGTTGTGAACTCTACTGTTTGACAGCCAACCCCAACCAAAAGCACTCACTTGGTTCCAGACAGAGCATGGATTGAAGAATATTTTGTTTCTTACACCAAGAAGAAGAGGCATTGTATGGACTCCTAATTGCTGACATGTGGCAACATCAGGGGTCCCTACCCTCCCAACTCCATTCTTCGCTAATGCCTACTCCTTAAATCTTCCCAATTCCATAAGGAACTCTAACCTGCCTAAACTTAATCCTATGCACCTGGGTGTAATAGGATGTTCTCTTCCTTAAAGTGCTGGCTTTCCTCTATGCCTCTATGAGGAGGCAAACTACTGAGCCTTTAGTGGACACAAGTTGGCTGATGCTCTGGATCCCTATAATTGTAGTGATCTTTTTCCTACTTTCCCCTCTACTTTTACTACTCACTAGGTCTTGTGATATCTATTGAATTAGACTCTTCAAGGTAACTGGGATGCTTTATTCCTCTTCAGGTTGCAAAAGCTTTCCATGTTTAAGTTTTCTAAATATGTTCACTGAGGTGCTGAATGAAAGACTAGTACAGGTGGTCATGAATAAGTCCAAACATATGTAAACATGGGACCGCTTTCAGATAACACTGCCATATAGCAGTCAAGACCCTAAAACAGCTGGAGCTGAACCTTATGCCACCTCCACTGCTGTCTTGCTTTGGCCACCCTTAAACTGGATATGGAGTGCAGAACCCTTAGTTGCACAACTGCTAACTCTAGAGAGTTTAGCAGCAAAGGAATATAAAAGAAAATCCTGAGCACCTCATATTTTGCCTCTTGATATTTCAGTGCGATACACTGACCTGTGAGAAATATGTACAATTGCTAGCTGAAGAACCCCCTTGCCTCACAATAAGTAAGAGAGAAACAAAGGAAAAGGAAAAAAGTATTTCACACCCACTCATTAGGTAGAGCTTTCCTGACATTACAGAGTTCTGGGCACCGTCAGGTGTTCCAGGCAGATGAAGTTCCAATAATGTATGGAACCTACGTCTCCCTACCTAGAAATTCACAAACACCAAAGCCCCCCCAAGATCATCACATTGAAGGAATGTCTATGATTACATGAGGCTAAGAGACAAAAAAAAAAGTCTGAGAAGGTAACTAAAGATTACAATCCATGGGCTCCTGGCTGACTCAGTCAATAGAGCATGTGATTCTTGATCTTGGGATTGTGGGTTCAAGCCCCACTTTGGGTGTAGAGATTGATTAAAAATAAAATCTTAAAAAGATATTCCAATGCAAATACCTTTTTGAGCTGTGTATGAAGATCAAAGGGGCAATCAAGAAAACTAATCCTGGTTATAAAGCCTCTAAACAAAAAAGCATAAAAGCAGAGAAGGCAATCTCTGAGATGAAGTCGAAGAAATGCTTCTAAATTGGGGCTCAAGTGACCTGAGGGCCTAGAGAGAGAAAAAATGATGCTGCTCCCCAAAGTAACAACAGTAGTTTTTAAGAGGAAGATTAGTATGAAAGGAGTTTCCTGTCCCCAAAGGACTGAATCAAATGAAAAACAGGTCTACCTTGAAAGAAAAAAGGTTCACAATATTTTAAACTGAGACAAGGTGAATAATATATTGTGTACTTATGCAGGAGAAGGTAAAATATCTTGAATTCCAGTGGGTAATGGCAATATCCATTAAGGTAGTACTAAAATGAAATGAAAAAAATCATTTGGGGCTTTATATTATGAAGAATGGGGATGCCTGTTTTCTCAAAGGGGGACAAGATGTAAGCATGTGATTCAACATTCAACCTCCAAAAGTAAGAATCACTTAGTACCATACAGCTAACACTTCTTTTTGACTAGGGTTACTACTAGCCCTGAAAAACAAGCACCAAAATAATACCAAAAGGACAACCCTGCATTTTTTGTTCAATTTTTCAACAAGTCTTCCAACATATTTACTTAACCCTTTTAAATACACTGTCAGTTTAATTACAAATGATGGGTTTCTTTTGAAAGCCTAACAGTCTCTTAAACAATTATGTAGAATGAAAGAGCTGAGAAATATGGTAGCCAAACATTTCCCCAGCAACAATAAATATAGCAGAATAATGTCCACAATATCATAATCCTTTGAGGAAAGAAAGTATGATCCTGAAATCTTATGCCCAAACTGTCACTTGAAGTATAACTGCAAAACACATATATGCACACCCATACACATAGCATGTAACATTTTGAACATGTAAGAATTCAGGGAATACAGGGGGCTCTAAGGAGCATTTTCCTGGAGAAATTACTAATGGACTAATTCAGCCAATTAATAGATCAAAGGAAGTAAAATAATGGACAGCAAACAGTGAATTCATTTAATGGCAGGAATAAATTTTAAAAACCAGGATCACGTTACAAAACAGTACAGACTATAAACCTTATAACCTTCTGATGATAAATATGTTCAAAAGTTATAAAGAAAAGGGGGAGAGAGGATGGGAGGTAAAATAAGTATACTGATTTCCTTTTCTTTTACTTGGATCTAAGTGTCAATATACCAGTTGAGGCTGAAAATAAGAGGTAAGTATAGGTTAAAGGAACAAATAATCAGCTAGAACTGTTGTATGGTGGTAAGGGATAGGAGGGATGAAGAAGTAGAAGTACATGAATTCTGCTAATGATCATAAAAGATCCTATGTAAAGCAGTAGACTTTAATATACTCATGCACCTGGGGGTATATCAAGTATCACATCATTTCTCCTTTCCAGCGTTCCTTTTCACAATTGCCCTTTACAAAAGAAGTGCACACTTTCCACATATCCAAATATTCCTAGGGTGCAATGCCCAGTAGTAATGAAATGTAAGGGGTATAAAACAAAGAGAAATTTACAAATAAAGCCAACTGTTTTTCCTTTCACATAAATAATTTTGTTAGAAGTGTAGAGTGATGTTAATACAAGCATTTTGGTATGTGATGGAGTACAATAAATTCATATGTATAGACTAGGGCTGCTGGAATTATATTTTCATTAAAATGAACTTACTAATTGCATCTCTGATTATTGTTAAGAAATGAATCATCCCCGGGGACCTGGGTGCTCAGTTGGTTAGGTGTCCAGACCCTTGATTTTGACTGAGGTCATGATCTCATGGTTTGTGAGATCGAGACCTACACTAAGACTGCTTAGGATGCTAGCACTCTCTTCCCTCTCTCTACTCACCCCCGCCTCCCGCCCCACTGGTGCTCACTCCCTCTCTCTCGCAATTAAAAAAAAAGAAAGAAAGAAAGAAGCGGCGGGGGGGGGGGGGGGGGGGCGCACCTGCGTGGCTCAGTTGGTTAAGTGGCTGACTTTGGCTCAGGTCATGATCTCACGGTTCATGAGTTCAAGCCCGGCGTCAGACTCTGTGCTGAAGAGCTCAGAGCCTGGAGCCTGCTTCAGAGTCTGTGTCTCTCTGTGTCTCTGTGTCTCTCTGCCCCTCCCTGCTCATGCTCTCTCTCTCAAAATAAATAAACATTAAAAAAATTTTAAAAAAGGAGAAATGCATCATGCTTGAAGGAAAGTCCTATTAAAGTAAAGCATAAAGTACACGGAGTATGTATTGATTCCTTATTTCATAGACATAAACTTATGGCAGGGCTCTGTGCCTGATCAATATGAGAATTAGAATTCAGAAGCATGATGGTTTCAAAGTTAGGTATATCAACATATTTATTTAATTAAAAAAGGGAGTCACTTCTTTTCTGATTTAAAAAATTACAGGCAAGATGTGGTGCACTCCAAGATATATCTATCTTCTCAACGTATATTGTTTTGAACAAGGTACCTAAAGGAATGAGTAATGAGCATAATCAACAGTAATTTGATATGCTTGAACACTCTTTGGTATACACTTTCCAGAAAGTGGGAAGGAAACTTGATAAAAACTTGTAAGAAATTCTTGTGTAGGGGCACCTGGGTGGCTCAGTCAGTTGAGCGTCTGATTTTGGCTGAGGTTGTGATCTTGCAGTTTGCGAGTTTAAGCCCCATACTGGGTTTGCTGCTGTCAGCGTTAAGCCCACTTTAGACCCTCTGTCCCCCTCTCTCTGTCCTTGCCCTGCCTGCTCTCTCTCTCTCAAAAAAATAAAACCTTTAAAAAATTTTTAATAAAGAAATCCTTGTATAAGTCAAGAAGTCTTTTTTTTCTGCTTTTAACCAGAGTTCCTTATTGAGCTACTAGATTTTAGAATGATTAAAAATGACTAACAAAATGAATAAATAAGTGGGGGGAGGGGAAAGATCAATCTCCTATGCAGAAGAATTTGAAATAATTTATACAGATATCTCACCCCCATGGAAGTATAATTTCTCATTCCTTACATGTGGGCTGCGCCTAAGACTTCCTTCCTTCAAAAGAGTATAGAATGGAAAGGGGAAAAACAAGTAACTTTATAGTGGAGAAATCTAAAAACAGAGTCTCAGCTAGGTGATGAACATTAACATCAATAGTAATAGGTCATGTTAATATTAGGTACCTTTATTACAAGGTAACAAAAATATATTTTACCTCTGTGGTCTTCATAACCCTACTCTAATAATCAGGAAAACATCAGAAAAATCCCAACTGGGGGACATTTTTATAAAATACCTGATTGGTACTCCTCAAAATTGTCAAGGTCATCAAAAACAAGAAAAGTTTGAGACTGTCACAGTTGCCTAAGGAGACATGCCTATTAAATATAACATGGTATCATGCATGAAATTCTAGAGCAAAGAACAACATAAGATAAAAACTAAGGAAATGTGAAAGAGTATGGACTTTAGTTAACAATAATGTATTAAAAGTGGTTCTCTAACTGTAATGAATGAACCACATTAATATCAGATGTTAATAATAAAACTGGCAGGTGCAGGTATATATGAGAACTGTACTACCTTCACAATTTTCAAAAATCTAAACTATTCTAAAATTTTAAGTCATTTAAAGAGAAAACATCAATAACAAAACCACAATGAGATACCATGTCCACCCACCAGGATGGCTATAAAAAAAAAAAACAAAGATAATAACAAGTCCTAATGAACACGTGGAGAAATAAATTTTCACATAATGTTTGTAGGAATGTACTATTTACTGCAGTCATGTTGGAAAACAGTCTGGCAATTCCTCAAAAAACTAAACGTTGAGTTATCATATAACCCAGCAATTCCATTCCCAGGTATATATACCCAAGGAAATAAAAACATGTATATGTAAAAACTTGTACATAATGTGTATAGCAGTATTCATAATAGCCAAAAAATGGAAACCCAGAGGTCCATCAACTGATCAATGGATACACAAAGTGTGGTATAAACATTCAATGGAATATCATTCAGCCATAAAAAGGTATGAAGTGCTGATATATGCTACAACGAGGATGAACCTTGAAAACATACTAAATTAAAGAAGCCAATCACCATATACTGAATTACTATTCTTATAAAATATCCAGAATAGGTAAATCTATATAGACAGAAAGTAGACTGGTGGTTTCCTAGGGTTTCAAGAAAAAGGGGGAGGTGGGGGTTGAGTGATAATGGAGTATAAATGTGAAGACGAATGAATTTCTTTAGAGGTGATAAAAATGTTCTAAAATTGGGGTGCCTGGGTGGCTCAGTCGGTTAGGCATCTAACTTTGGCTCAGGTCATGATCTCATGGTTCATGAGTTCAAGCCCTGTGTTGGCTCTCTGCTGACAGTTCAGAGTGTGGAACCTGCTTCAGATTCTGTGTCTCCCTCTCTGTCCCTCCCCTGCTTGTGCTCTTTCTCTCGAAAATAAATAAAACATTAAAAAAAATTTTTTTAATGTTCTAAAATTGTGGGGATACTTATACAACTTTGTACTATATTACACTTAAATTGGGAGAACTGTAGGGTAATGGAAATTATATCACAATAAAACTGTTTTGTTTTTCTAAAGACTGACAACAGATCACTCCGTGGTTTTTGCCAAATAACTCAGAATTAAAAGGATTTAGTTTCACTGCCATATAAAATTTTATTCCATTATCATATGTAAATATGGTCTCTTAATCACTGCATCTAATATATGTTTATGTTACATATGTTTATTGTCACATGTGTATATATGCACATACACACATATATATGCTTGTATATACACAGGTATATATATTCTTGGGTGTGTATATTAGCATATATATTATTCATATATCATATATAAAATTGAAGCTACATTTCTTTTTTTATTAAAAAAATTTTTTTTAACATTTATTTATTTTTGACACAATGCGAGAAACAGAGTGCAAGCAGTGGAGGGGCACACAGAGAGAGACACAGAATCTGAAGTGGGCTCCAGGCTCTGAGCTGTCAGCCCAGAGCCCGACGCGGGGCTTTAACTCACGAACTGTGAGATCATGACCTGAGCTGAAGTCGGACGCTTAAATGACTGAGCCACTCAGGCTCCCCAAAGCTGTATTTCTGTCTCACTCTAGCAAAGTAATAATTATTCATAGATACATGGACTAATGAAAACAAATGTCCATCTACCTGATTTAAAAAAGCATTTCAAATAATTAGCAAATGTACATAGTAAATTGGAAGTGTATACTTACGTTGTTTTTAATCAACTGTATATTAATAAAGTAATTCAATATAGAAATAAGTTTAACTACAGCCTTGTCACAAATAATTAAAATATATTTATATATAGATTTTTATTGCAGAAAAATATAATGATAAATAATGTAAACATAACAATTACAAGTTAAAACTCAGGGTTCTTTTAAGGGTTAGGTGACCAACTCCCACACGTATAGACCACTATAAACAAACAGATGGTTAATATCTACTTATACAGTTCAACAGATGGAATCAAAAGAAATATACAAGCCTTTCAAATCATTAAGAACCATCTACACAGTTAATAAAACAAACAAAAAACCCAGGTAAATGAAAGCTTTTTTTTTTTAATGTTTATTTGAGGGAGAGGGAGAGGGGGAGGGAGGAAGAAAGGGAGGGAGGGAGGGAGGGACGGAGGGAGGGAGGGAGGGACGGAGGGAGGGAGGGAGGGACGGAGGAGACAGACAGACAGACAGACAGACACAGAATCTGCAGCAGGCCCCAGGCTCCGAGCTGTCAGCACAGAGCCCAACATGGGGCCGTGAGATCATGACCTGAGCCAAAGTTGGACACTTAACTGGCTGAGCCATCCAGGAGCCCCAGAAGCCCTTTTTAAAGTAGTACAACATAAAGTCATTTGAACTTTGTAAAGACTTATATGATAGATTTCTCTGCAAAATATAGTAAGAACCCTAGAATAAGGAAGCAACTCATCCAAACATGGGCATCACAAGATCCAAAGATGCAGGATGGAACTTAAATAATGTTAAGAGGAAGAAGTCACACTAGAAAAATTCTTTCAAGACGAACATAAAGAAATGAGTAAAATATGCATTATTGCTCTGTAAATGGGACTCTTCAAAATGATGCATACATGTTACTTAAAGCTCTAGCAAAAAACAAAAACAACAAAGTACAGAAAGGATTCTTTTGTACTTGTTAAAAGATAATATCCAATCTTAAGAGCCATCTAAAAACCAGATTATTCCTTATGTAGCCCCTTACCTGACATTCTGAGTAGGATTCCACCTTTCGGAGGGCAGTTCTCCACTCTGTGGGTCATCTACAGGCGGATGAAGAATCGAAATGCATACATCTCCATTCTATGAGACACAAACATCACATTTAGAAAGTACTCAAAAATATGATATAAAAAAGGGACATCAGTTCTGCTAAATTTTCTTTTATTCGTAGAAAACTTGTTTTCTCATCATAAGGGGAGAAAACAATTCTTTTTCTTCATGTTTGCAATCAATGTTAAAGAATTATTAAGTACTTTTTTGGGGCACCTGGGTGGCTCAGCTAGTTAAGTGTCTGACTTCGGCTCAGGTCACGGTCTCAACATTTGTGGGTTCGGGGCCCCGTGTCGGACTCTGTGCTGATAGCTCAGAGCCTGGGGCCTGCTGTGGATTCTGTGTCTTCTTCTTTCTCTGCCCCTCCCTCACTCACACTCTTAATCGCTCTCTATCTCTCAAAAATAAACATTAAAAAAAAGTTTTAAAGAAAGAATTAAGTAGTTTTTATATTGCAAATATTCATTCTGACTAATCTCCCAGATATATCTTAGTTTAAAAAGTAGCACTACTTATTTACTTGTTTGTTTATTTATTTTTATTGTCAATTTGGCTAATATACAGTGTGTACAAGTGTGCTCTTGGTTTTGGGGGTAGATTCCCGTGGTTCATCACTTATATACAACACCCAGTGCTCATCCCAACAAATGCCCTCTTTAATGCCCATCACCTAGTTTCCCTTCTCTCCCACCCTCCCCATCAACCCTGTTTGTTCTCTGTATTTAAGAGTCTCTTATGGTTTGCCTTGTAGCACCATCTTCCTAAAAAAACTCATTTAAAAATAGACAAACATGATGAACTGAGATCCAAGAGTCCTGAGAAGCAACAAAGTATCTTTATTTTCAGATACATCTGAACCTAAAGTACATAAAAAGAAACAAACAAATCCCCCTCAAATTTGCCTTGCTTAAAATCTGCCTAGAGAGATGCTAAAATCACCTGTAACATCAATCAATGGTTTTAATACTTATGGTTTATATAAACTAAAAATATGCCTCCCAACAATATAATTTTAACTCCCTCAGGATATGGATAAAACTCATCACTATGGTTATAATATTGTGGTTCATAAATTTAAATTATAGGACCTAATTCACATGTACATTTAAGTCAAACACATATGTATTGCCTACCATATGCATCATAGACTGTTTTTCAATAGAAAAGACAAGGCTGAGTAAGATATAGTCACCAATCTCAGTCTAAAATGAAAGATAAAATTCAAAATTTTAAACAGAAATATAACTATAGAAAGTGTAAAAATCTTACGCATACAACCCAAATTTAGACACACACATAAAATACACAACCACATCAAGGTAACAGAGTATTTTTAAAAGGAGAATAAAATTTTAATAAAATCAATACCAAATACTAAATTCTAAAACTCTGTACTATCATTAGATGCTATGAGGAAGGTTAAAAAAAAAAAAAAAAAAAAGAAGGCACAACAGAAATCACGAGAGAAACTAGGATATTAGTGTGGAAGAACAAAAGGCTTATTGTTTCAGAAAGCTTTGAGATGGATTTTGAGTAAGAAGTACAATTTTAACAACTTAAGAGAAATTTAGACATCAGTTAGCCTAGATAAATAAACCAACATCATAAACAGTAGAGCAAAATATGCTTGGGTAGTTGTATTTGTTTTACGTTGCTACTCTAACAAATCACCACAAACTTAGTGGCTTAAAACAAAACAAAAAAAATATTATTTTACATTTCTATAGTCAAAGTCTGACACTGTTCCAACAGGGCTAAATTCAATGTGTCAGCATTAATGCTCTGCTTCCTGAAGCCTCTAAGACACTCTCTTTCCTTGCCCTTTCTAAGCTTCTAAAGGCTACCCACACTCCTTTGGTCTTGGCCCCCTTCCTCTAATCCTCAAAGCAAAAAGTGTTACACTTCTCTGAGCCTTTCTTCCATAGTCTATCTCTCACTCTCATTTTCTGCCTACCTCTTCTACTTTAAAGGACTCTTTGGGTTACATTGGGCCCACCCGGATAATCCAGAATAATCTCCTTATTTTAAGGTCAGCTACTGATTAGCAACTTTAACTTTTCTTTAACATATAAGCTAACATACCATAGGTTCTAGGGACTGGAATGTCCAGGGATATGGACATCTCTGAAGGACCATTATTCTACCCACCACAGTAGTGAAGAACCCACTGGTAATGAAATAAATATATGGTACAAAAATTAGACCAGAGGAATATGTTACTTTGTTCAGAGTTTAATATGTATATACATAAAATTTCTGAGTAGTGGAACAACATATATAGATTTCTACTTAGAAACAACAAATTAAAAGATGGGCATCTGAAGGAACCTGGGTCGATCAGTCAGTTAAGCATCCAACACTTGATCTTGGCTTGGGTCATGATTTCACGGTTTGCGTGATGGAGCCCCACGTCGGGCTCTGCACGGACAGCACAGAGGCTGCTTGGGATTCCCTGTGCTTTCTCTCTCAAAATAAATAAGCATTTGACAAAACCTAATATTTTCATGATAAAAACACTCAAAAAACGATAAACAGAACTATTAACATTATAAGGGGCATTTTTTTTAAAAGTCCACAGCTAGCATTATAGTAAATGGTGAAATCTTTCCCTCCGAGGATCAATAGGACAAGGATTAGAGTACCTGGGTGGCTCAGTCAGTTAAGCAAACGACTCTTGATCTCAGCTCATGTCATGATCTTACAGTATGTTAGATAAAGCCCCGCGTGGGGCTCTGTGCTGACAGCGTGGAGCCTGCTTGGGATTCTCTCTCCTTCTTTCTCTATGCCCTTCCCCGACTCATGCTCTCTCATTCTCAAAATGAATTTTAAAAACATTAAAAAAAAAAAACAAAAAACAGGACAATGGTAACTATTTTTACCACTGCTATTTAACACTGTCCTGGAAATTCTAACCAGAGCATTAGACAAGAAAAAGCAGTAAGAGACATACAAAGTGGAAAGGAAAAAGAAAAATTATTTCAAAAATGACAAAGAAAATTCCAAAGAATTCACAAGAAAGGCACTAAAGCAAGTAAACAAACTCAGCAAAGTTGTAGGACATAAGATCAGCATTCAAATATCAGGTTTATTTCTAAATACCAGCAATAACCTAAACAGGATAACCTAAAAAGGATATTAAGAAAACAATTCCATTTACAATGGCATCTAAAATAACAAAACACAACCTAGGAATAAATCTAACCAAGGAGGTGAAAGACTTGTACACAGAAAACTATAAAACACAGCTCAAGGAAGTTAAAGACCTAAATAAATACATCCTGGGTTCGTAAGTGGAAAGACTTCATGATAACATGACACTAACTATTCCCCAGTCTGATCTACAGTTTCAGTGGAATTCTAATCAAAATCCTGGCTTCCCCTTACCAGAAATTGAAAACCTGATCCTAACATTTATATAGAAATTTAAGGGATCTACAATAGCAAAAAACAATCTTAAAGAAAAAAAAAAAGTAAAATCAAAGACTCACACTTCCTGATTTCAAAACTTACTATAAACCTATAATCAACAAGACAGTTTAGGACTGGCATCATGAGAGACCTACAAACCAATAGAACAGAACTGAGAGTCCATAAATAAGCACATACATCTATGGCCAATTGATTTTTGATGAGGATGCTAAGTCCATTCTATGGGGAAAGAACAGTCTCTTCAACAAATGAATTGGGATAACTGAATTTTCAAGAACAAAAAGATGAAGTTGGATTCCTATCTCATACCATATACAAAATTAACTCAAAATGGAAGATCTAAGAGCTAAAATTATAAAACTCTTTAAAAACCAAAACAGGGGCGCCTGGGGGGCTCAGTCGGTTAAGCGTCCGACTTTGGCTCAGGTCATGACCTCACGGTTCGTGAGTTTGAGCCCCGCATTGGGCTCTGTGCTGACAGCTCAGAGCCTGGAGCCTGCTTCGGATTCTGTCTCCCTCTCTCTCTGTGCCTCCCCTGTCCATGCTCTGTCTCTCTCTGTCTCAGAGATGAGTAAACATTAAGAAAAAAATTTAAAAAAATAAATAAATAAATAAATAAACATAGGAGTAAATCTTCATGATCTTGGATATGGCAATGGACTCTTAGATATGACACCAAAAGCATAAGCAATAAACCAGACTTTATCAAAATGAAAAACCTTTGTGCAAAGAAAATTATCAAGAAAATGACAAGACAACCTACAGATAAGAAGGAAATATCTCCAAGTCATGTATTCGGTAAGTGTTTAATATCCTTAATTATATAGAACTCTTACAACTCAAAGACAAAAAGATAAACTAGTCTATTAAAAAATGGGCAAAGGACGTGAAAAAACATTTCTCCAAAGATGATATATAAATAACCAATAAACACATGAAAGCATGCTCAACATCATTAGGGAAATGCAAATCAAAATGACAATAAGATATCACTTTACATCCCTTAGGATCGCTATAATTGAAACAAAAATGAAAAATAACAAGTGTTAGTAAGGATGTGGAGAAACAGAAACCCTCATCCATTACTGGTGTGAATGTGAAATGGTTCATCTGCTGGAGACCCGTCTGGTAGTACCTCAAAGAGTAAAATACAAAATTACCTATTTGATACCATAATTCTAGGTATATAAACAAGAGAACTGAAAGAAGGACTTACACAAGTACATATATACACACGGGCACAGCAGCACTATTCTCACATCCAAAATGTGGACAAAGATCAAATGTCCATCAATAGATGGATAGATACAATGGAATATCATCCAAACATAAAGAGAAATGAAGTACTGCTACATGTTACAACATGGAGAAAATTGGCTAAATGAAAGCCAGACACAAAAGGTCACATATTGCATGATTCCATTTATAAGAGATATCCAGAATAGACAAAATATATACAGACAGAAAGCTGGGTGGTCATTGTCAGAGACTAGGACTAGAGTGAAATGGAATGGAGAGAAAGTGCATTGTGCATAAAGTGTTTTATGCAGGAGTGATGGGAATACTTTATAAATAGAGGTGTTAGCTGCACAACACTGGGACCACGTACTAAATGTCACTGAACTACGTTCACTTTAAACAGTTAATTTTTTAGGGGCGCGTGGGTGGCCCAGTCAGGTTAAGTGACCAACTTTGGCTCAGGTTATGATCTCACAGTCCATGGGTTTGAGCCCCACGTCAGGCTCTGTGCTGACAGCTCAGAGCCTGGAGCGTGCCTTGGATTCTGTGTCTCCCTTTGTCTCTGTCCTTCACCTGCTCACATTCTGTCCCTCTCTCTCAAAAATAAATAGACATTTAAAAAATAATAAACAGTTAATTTTTTAGAGTGAGAGTGAGCAGGGAAGGGGCAGAAAGAGAGGGAGAGAGAATCCCAAGCAGGCTCCATGCTGTCAACACAGAGCCCGACACAGGGCTTGATCTCATGAACCATGAGATCATGACCTAAGCCGAGATCAAAAGTCAGACATTCAACCAACTGAGCCACCCAGGAGCCCCTAAATGGTTAATTTTATGATGTGAATTTCACCTCAATAAATTATTATTTTATTTTATTTTATTTTTTAAAAATTTTTTTTTTCAACATTTATTTGTTTTTGGGACAGAGAGAGACAGAGCATGAACGGGGGAGGGGCAGAGATAGAGGGAGACACAGAATTGGAAACAGGCTCCAGGCTCTGAGCCATCAGCCCAGAGCCTGATGCGGGGCTCGAACTCCCGGACCGCGAGATCGTGACCTGGCTGAAGTCGGACGCTTAACCGACTGCACCACCCAAGCGCCCCAATAAATTATTATTTTAAAAAGGATGGGGGAAGTTCTAAGTCTCTAGAACGGCAGCTGTAAAACGTAAAGTGAAGGCTACCTAGCCTAGGCCCTCTCCAAATCCAATTAAACTGAAATCTCCAGTATTCTTTATTCGTAACAACTTCTCCACAGGATTCTGATATGAAGCCAAATTTGGGCACATCACTGCCTAGAAAAACCTTTTTCCTGTACCTTAAAGTTATAGAGAATGCATAAGATCTGCAAATCCATGAATATAACTACATAAATATATATTAAATCTTGCTTGTCACAGATTACTTACAAATCAGATCCCAGCTTGTAAAACATTCCTTCTGGGTGTGTCTGTGAGGGTGTTTCCAGGAGATGCTAGAATTTCTATCAGTAGACTGAGTAAGGAATATCCACCCTAACTGGAGTTAAGTATCCTAATGCGGCAGGCATCATCCAATCTGTTGAGGTCCTGAACACAACAAACAGGCAAAAGACCGATTCTCTCTTAACCTGGAACACTGGAACTCTGGGTTCTTGGGCCTTGGTATTCTAGGACATACACATGCAGCTCCTTAGTTTCCAGGCCTCTGGATTCAATCTGAATTATACTCCTGGCTTTCTTGGTTCTACAGCTTGCAGAGACTGTGCTATTTCTTAGACTTTATAACCATATGAGCCAACTCCTATAAATAAACCTCCTCTAATACATATCTCTATATATCCTATTGGTTCTGTTTCTCTGGAGAACCCTCGCTAACACAGCATTATTGTTGCTTTTATCTGGTCTTTTCTTAATGCTAAAATATAACTGATGACTAGAGCTTTACTGTAAAGGACTCTTGGATATATGCAGTTCTTTCAACTTTTAAAAAGCTGATTATAGGTCTCAACCATTTTCACTCCTAATGCATACCATCCATCTAAATAATTACAAAGATCATAAACTATGTGTAATTAGGCCCATTCAATACTTACAAAGCCTAAACTTTATTATTCCAAACAGTTATGGTTCTGCAGACTTGGCAAAAAACCTTATATAAGATACCAGACAGCTAGCCTGTTCTTTACTCAAGCCTTCTAAGGACAGAGAGATAAAGCAGAAGAGTCTTCAGAAACTAACCATGCTGGCACCTTGATCTTGGACTTCTAGCTTCCTATTCTGTGAGAAAATATACTCCTTTTCTTTAAGCCATCCCCTCTATGGTACTGTTATAGCAGCCCAAGCTAAGACAACATGACTTAGGAAAAGCATATTAAAACAGTACGGTCTATTTTTAATCATTATTAAAACAATAATATTTAAACATACCATGCCCTAATGACAGTGGAATAGTAGCCAAATTGATACATCTTTATAATGCTGGAAGCTATACAAATTAGCATAATGATTTGAGAATAATCTGGGTTCTAGAATGAAGAATAACTCTTCAGAACCAGAACCATAAGTGAAACAGCAAAATATTTTATTACTGGCTGTCAAGCAGACTAAAATACACCAACATACATGAACTTTCATTTCATGACTGCACTGGTTGACATTTACCTGTGCACACTATATAGGAAAGATGACTTGTATACTCCTTCATAAAAAAAAAAAAAACATCTGAAATCTTTACATTTTTACTTTTTAAAAAAAATTTAAGTAACCTCTACATGCACCATGGGGCTCAAACTCACAACCTCGAGATCAAGAGTCACATGCTCTTCTGACTGAGCTAGCCAGGTGCCCCTATTATGTTTTTTAAGTAAAGCTTCATACTGTGTTTCACAACTCACTAGTACTAAAAAGATCAAATAGTGTGTGCTTTCCACTCAATTTTGCAGTGAATCTAAAACTACTCTAAAAATTAGTCTATTTTAAAAAAAAATTATTTTTTATTTACTAAATTCTAAAGAACAGAAAGATTCTGAGTTGCCATAGCTGTAAAGTTCACAGTGCATTACAGGGTGTATGAAAGCCTCATTTTAATACATGGCCAGGCAAATGGAGTTTGTTGGCTGTCTACTTCTGAGAACGCAGTTACATGTAACCATGAAACTATTCTTGAGTTCACTCAACATATTACAAAGTAGACAGGAGTAGATACATAGTAGTACCATCACTGATGACAAGTTCATATTAAATTTCCTTTGTTCTCCAAGCTCCCCCTTGATATTTATAAATTTCACAAATATGGCAATGATAAAGGTAATGTTAAAATAATTGAATTCATTCATATATACTGCAGCGTTTACTTCTTTTGGGGCTGTAGTAATGTGTACATTGATGTATTTAGCAAAACTGTAACAAAAGCTCTTGTGATTTTTAAAACTTCACATAATAGGGGCACCTGGGTGGCTAAGTCAGTTAAGTGTCTGACTCTTGGTTTCATCTCAGGTCATGATCTCACAGATTTTGAGCTCAAGCCCCACAGTGGGCTCTGCGCTGATAGAGCGAAGCCTGCTTGGGATCTGTCCCCCTCTCTGCTCCTCCCCCGCTCACTCTCTATCTCTCAAAAATAAATAAAAATAAACTTTAAAAAGTTATTTTAAAAAATAACATTATAACTTATTTTCTAACAATAATAGTCTCTACAATATTTATTTTTAATGCTTGTGAAGTTAATGTAGCAAAAACTTCTTTTAAGTTTATTTATTTTTTTTTTTAATGATTATTTTTGAGAGAGAGAGACAGAGAGCGTGAGCAGGGAGGGGCAGAGAGAGGGGGAGACAAAGAATCCAAAGCAGGCTTCAGGCTCTGAGCTGTCAGCACAGCGCCCGACACAGGGCTCCAACCCATGAACCGTGAGATCATGACCTGAGCTGAAACCAAGAGTCAGACGCTTAACTGACTGGGCTACCCAGGAACCTTCCCAAAACTCTTTCATCAAGTCCCTTTTTCTGGCATTTGAATAGCCTTCTACTTTTGTATTTTTGATTGGTTTGTTTCACTGCCCCTCCCCCATCTCTAATTCTATTATACATAACACTGCAGTAAACATTTTGATGACTACAGCAATTTGACCTCAAGGTCCACCACGTGTCTACCACAGGTGACAACGCAGGTAGGTGAGAGCAACAACCAACAAGAATATCCCTTTGGCCAAGAAACATGAGCCCCAACCTTTAGAATCACAAATACGGACATAGGCCCTCAAAAAGTTCAATTCTGATAATCATTTCCAAAGTGTAGCAAAGATAAATTAACTTATGTGAGAAGAGTCTCTCTCTGTTTTTTAAAGATTTATTTTATTTTGTTTCATTTCATTTTAGAGACAGAGTGTACGAGCAGAGAGAAAGAGAGAGAGAGAGACAATCTCAAGCAGGCTGCATACTCAGTGCAGAGTCTGACATGGGGCTCAATCCCATGACCCTAAATCAGAGTTAAACGATCAACCCATTGAGCTACCCAGGCACCCCAAAGATTTTATTTTTTTACGTAATCTCTACACTCAAAGTAGGGCTTGAACTCACAACCCAAGGATCAAGAGTCACATGCTCTGCTGACTAAGCCAACCAGGCGCCCTATAAGTCTCTTATGACCACCATGACTATATCAAATTAAATTCCTAACCATGCTTTATCACTTCTTTAAAAAGAAAACATTAGGGGCTCCTGGGTGGCTCAGTCGCTCAAGCATCCAACTTTGGCTCAGGTCATGATCTCGTGGTTCATGGGTTTGAGCCCCACGTCAGGACTCTGTGCTGACAGGTCAGAGTTTGGAGCCTACTTCAGATTCTGTGCTTCCTTCTCTCTCTGTTCCTCCCCTACTTGTGCTCTGTCTCTGTCTCTCAAAACTAAATAAACATTAAAAAAATTAAAAAGTAAACATTTGTGGCATGGAAAACAACTGCATATTTATAAGATACAAATGAATTATTTTCCCATTGAAAATTTGATTATGAATATGAAAAAAACTTTTAAAAAAATAATGATCCAATGCTAAGTCTTGAGACAGAACTAAATAGTCTACTTTAATAGTGAAAAAATAGTCGAAAGGGAAGTTTACATACACTTTATTCCTTCACAGTTTTGAATCCTTTTCCTTGTTTTTTGTTTCTTTTTTTTTTTTAAACATTTATTTATTTATTTATTTATTTAAAAAAAATTTTTTTTTTCAACGTTTATTTACTTTTGGGACAGAGAGAGACACAGCATGAACGGGGGAGGGGCAGAGAGAGAGGGAGACACAGAATCGGAAACAGGCTCCAGGCTCTGAGCCATCAGCCCAGAGCCCGACGCGGGGCTCGAACTCTGGAGCGCGAGATCGTGACCTGGCTGAAGTCGGACGCTTAACCGACTGCGCCACCCAGGCGCCCCTAACATTTATTTATTTTTGAATGAGAGACAGACGCAGAGCATGAGCAGGGGACGGTTTGTTAGCAGAGTCCGACGCGGGGCTCGAACTCCTGAACTGCAAGACCATGACCTGAGCTGAAGTCAGACGCTCAACCGACTGAGCCACCCAGGCGCCCCTTTTGTTTCTCTTTGAGAGGAGTTTGGGATTAGGTAACTTCAGAATGGAAACAAGTGAATACATGGCTTTTAGGTGAATTAGTTCTTAATAGCAAAACAAAACCTTGAGTCTTCTCACTTCACTCATGCTATATAAAATCCATAAATACTACATGGACAGAAACACAGAAGTATTTCTACGTGCGCTGAACTCGTTTTGAACTTCTTAAACAGTGAATTGTATCTATAGTCTATCTCCTACAAGGGGTAACTCTGTTATACAGAATAGTGTTAAGGTATTCACTATTGTTTATAAATATTGTGATTATCTCAAATACTAAAGACATTAAAGAAAACAAATTCTGGGAGCTTATTTCTGGAAATGTAACTACACATCACCTTTTGAGCACCAGTTTGTCTTGTTTAAAGAAAAGAAAGGCAAAGATAATGCCTCGAAGAAAAAGTAAATTGTGTAAAACAATAAAGCTGCTTGCTCCAGTGTGCTGATTTATATGGAGATCCAAATTCAGGGTTCAGAGCTCTAGAGCAAGTTCTTCATTTCTTGCCTACAGGCATTATGTTGCTCTGTTTCTGGAGCAAAGGAGCGTCCCAATATCCACCAGAGCAAAAGAAGGGACTATATGACTAAGGCTGCAACTTTTAAAAAGGAATTTTAATGCATGGTCCACAGCTTCAATAAAGTAAGACCACCTCAGAGCCTTAATACAATGAAAAAGATTACAAAATGGTAAAGGAGTGGACTATAAGGATATTTTAGAGGTCCTTACATAATGATCCTGAGAAACAAAATGCATCATTCCAGCATGGTTATAGATTAGCCCAAAGCTAAGTGTCTTTCACCAACAAAACTAGAAATCACTCCCTCAGGCATGTGAAATGTTCCGTAGAAGAACCTCACCTTGGATTTATTCTAAAAGAGGTTCTCAACTGCTCTGAAGCAATTACTAAAAGGAGGCCAGTCCAAATGTAGTAGGATAAATTCCCCTGAGAAGCTCAATCTGTGATCATAGCAACAGGTAACCCTTGCTGTGAAGCTAGAGGATAGTAATTTGTATGACTTTATACACTAAATTTTTAAAATGCCAATCTTAACACCTAGGCAGTATAATCTTAGGAATAGCAACAATGATTCAAAGTCTCAATCTTAAATATAATAGGGGTCCCTGGGTGGCTCAGTTGGTTGAGCATCAGACTCTTGATTTTGGCTCAGGTCATGATCCCAGGGTCATGGGATCAAGCCTCACATCGGGCTCCATGCTGAGGATGAAGCCTGCTTGAGATTACCTCTCTCTTTCCCTCTGCCCCTCTCCCCTGCTTGCATGCCCCTCTCTCTTAAAAAAAAAAATCTAGGGTTGCCTGGGTGGGTCAGGTGGTTAAGCATCCAACTCTTGATTTTGGCTCAGGTCATGATCTCACAATTTGTGGGTTTGGGCCCCTTGTTGGGCTCTGTGCTGTGTCAGCATAGAGCCTGCTTGGAATTCTCTCTCCCTGTCTCTCTGCCTCTACCCCAATCATACTCTTTCAGAATAAATAAGCTTAAAAAAATTTTTAAGCTTTATATATATTATATATAAACATATCTATGTGTAGAATATACCGGTATTATGAAACAACCTTCAATTTGGAACAATTAAACTAGAGACTAGTAACTACAAGTGGGGAACCATGAATACTCCCTTGCGGCTACAGCATAACTACCACAGCATACTGAGATGCATAGGTTATTTTGCAGGACTGTATCTAAAAAATGAATCTTCAGAGAAATTCACAACATATGTCTCTTACCTCATAAATGTTGGGGTGCCACATTTTGGTCAAGAATCTGAAGGTAGGTGGTGAATACGGGTAGTCAATAGGAAATTTAATATGCGCCTGAAAAGGAAAAAAATGAAATGCTAATAAATGAGACTATAGGTTTTTCATCTGCCTAATAATTCACCCTATTATATCCCAGTGAAATTAAACTTTCTATGGAGTAAACTCTTAGGATTAACAACTACTCATATACATTTTGTTAGCCCCAATGTCAGAGTTACTATTAATGTTCTTATAGCGTTTTTTCAAATATTCATAAGAGCTTATATTAAATCACCCAAACTCAACAGTCAAATAATTTTTCATTACATTAATATGAGTGAAAAATAGTAATAGGTACAGGTATGTCATACTAATTGCTACATTTATTTTTAACACAAAAAATAACTAATACAACCTTATGGTACATAATACAGAACAAAAATCATTTATAACTCACCTGATTTAAATACTACCCAGAAATAATAAATGCTAATATTTTGATACAGCTCCTTCCAGCAGTTTTTTTTGGTATATACATGTTTGTTTCTTTACAAAACTTATTTTCAAAAATTTGAATATACTGAATTTTATAATTTTTCCCCATCCGTATCATACATTTTCCTACAAAATAGTCTCTAAATAGATGATTGTTAGTATCTGTGTAACATTCCATCATATGGATATTAGATAAATCATTTTAAATAAATGATTTCTGTATTTTGGGACATTTGGATTGTTTCTTACTCTTTTGCTATTATAAATAACTGCAGTGACTATCGTTGGCAATATACCATATTTCAAATATGAAGAAACCCAGAAAGACACTCATTTAACAGTATAGTAAAAGAGCCTGAGCAAGGGATAGAAAGGACAAGCTAAGACTAAATAAGCTACAAAACCCAGTAATCATAGCAAGTCAGGACCCTCAAAAATTCTTCTCTTGATAAAAGCAATAAGAAAATTGGCAAAAATTTTAAGACTCAATTCTTCAGAATGTAGAAAATAACCAAAGGTTTGCAATAATTCAAGGAGCCTCTATTCAAGAAAAAGAGCTGACCCTCAGTAAGAACATTGGAACTTTGTGGTGTTTTAACTTGTCCCAGTCCCATGACCTGCTCTCCAGGAGCTATGGTAATTAAAACTAACATATCACATTCAAAGTGAAGACAAGCAGTCACAGAATGTGCTGAAATTTCTTCCAAGCCTTAATCCCAAAGAACTGTCACTACCTGACATTTTTGATGGTTCCCTAGAAAAATTTACTTGCAAGACTGTCTACGTTTGACCTGATCTATAGCTTGGGCAGTGTCAAAATAACTTTCCATGGGTGTGTTTGCTAACAACAACGACAGGCAAATGCTGAACTTTAAAGCTGCTTGTTAGGTCAAACAACAGACTAACCAAAAAATTTAATGAGAAAAGCAAGGACAGGGGCGACTAGATGGCTCAGTCCATGAAGCATCCGACTTTGGCTCAGGTCATGATCTCACTGTTCCTGAGTCTGAGCCCCGCATCAGGCTGTCTGCTGTCAGTGCAGAGCCCACTTCGGATTCTCTGTCTTCCTCTCTCTCTGCCCCTCCTGTGCTCGCGCTGTCTCTCAAAAATAAACATTTAGGGGCACCTGAGTAGCTCAGTCGATTAACCATCTGACTTTAGCTCAGGTTATGATCTCGCTGTTGGTGAGTTCAAGCCCCTCACCAGGCTTGCTGCTGTCAGTGAAAAGCCGCTTCGGATCCTCTGTCCCCCTCTCTCTGCCCCTTTCCCACTTGTGATCTCCCAAAAATAAACAAACATAAAAAAAAAAAAAAAGAGGAAAAGTAAGGATATGAGATGTGCATAAGGACTTTGAAAAACTCTAACAAATTCCCAAGAATCTAGAATACTGGCCCATATGTAGGGCTGCGTATGCCCAGGCTCTACACATGTTCAGGTAAGTCATGAGAATTCATCAGAAGGCCCTAAACTGGCATCTCTGGCTATACTGAAGGATCTGTACAGATCTGTACAAAGGCTAAGGCAGAGTTCAAAACTGCATAACTGAGTGTTAAAGGCATGCTTCATTCAATATGCACACAGAACTCCTCTTATAATGCCCAGGAGACTTCTTGGTATCAGGAAATCAAATCAAATCAAACTAAGGAAATTGCTGTCCATTCATTAGCTGATCATTAAACTAACCAAGTGGAGACTTTACTGGCCACATATAAAAATATAGACAATGGGGCGCCTGGGTGGCTCAGTCGGTGAAGCATCCGACTTCAGCCAGGTCACGGTCTTGCGGTCCGTGAGTTCGAGCCCCGCGTCGGGCTCTGGGCTGATGGCTCGGAGCCTGGAGCCTGCTTCCGATTCTGTGTCTCCCTCTCTCTCTGCCCCTGCCCCGTTCATGCTCTGTCTCTCTCTGTCTCAAAAATAAATTTAAAAAATGTTAAAAAAAATTTTTTTAAATAAAAATAAAAATAAAAATATGGACAAAACAGTGGCGCCTGGGGGGCTAGGTCGGTTAGGCGTCCATCTTTGGCTCACGTCATGATCTCACAGTTCGTGAGTTTGAGCCCCACATCGGGCTCTCTGCTGTCAGCACAGAGCCTGCTTCAGATCCTCCGTCTACCCACCACCCCCCCAAAACTAAATAAACATTTTACACACACACACACACACACACACACACACACACACACGCGCGCGCGAATATAGACAAAACAGAATTGGGTCAGAAAAAAGCCACTAAGCAAGGAAACAATTACAATGATGGCAACAAAAAATTCTGTTGCCACATTGTATTACTCAAACATCCAGTTTTCAACACAATACTATAGAACATGGCAAGAAAGAAAACAACACAAAGTATGGCCCATACACAGGGTAGAAAACCGATCAAGAGAAACTCAAAGTCCAGATACTGAATTTACCAGGCAAGTTCTTAAATCAGCTGCATTAAATGTTTAAAGGATTAAAGGAAGCCATGGCTAATGAACTAAGGACAGTATGGGAAAAAGGTCTCAGCACACTGAGAATATCAATGAAGAGAAATTATTAAAAAAAGGGAATAGCTTTTGAGGGGGGAAAAAACCCAATAGGAATTCTGGGGTGGCAAAGTACAATTATAATAACCACAAAAAGCTAAATGGGCTGAACAGATTTGAACAAGAGGAAAAAACAATCAGTGAAACTGAAGATACATCAATTTACGTTATTTCATCTAAGAAATAAAAAAAACAACTATGCCTCAGAGACCTGTGGGACACTAACAAGCATACCAACATATGCATACTGGGAATCCCAGCAAGAAAGGAAACAAAGGAGCAAAAAGGAATATTTGATGAAATAACTGCCCCCCAAATCCAATTTTAATGAAAAACATTAAGCCTCATAAACAAGTTCAACAAACTGCCAATAGAATCAACTCAGATTCACATTTAGAGGTATCATAATCAAACACTACTGAAAGCCAAAGACAATCTTCAAAGCAAGAGACACAACTGATCAAGCAAAAGAGATCCTCAATAAGACATCATTTCTAATCAGAAACCAGGAAGCCAGAAAGCAGTAAAATGACATTAAATGTGCTGAAAGAACAAAACTTATCAACCAAAATTTCCATAACCAGCAAAACTCTTCTTCAAAAACTGAAGGTGTATTAAAAGATTACTAGATAGGGGTGCCTGGGTGGCTCAGTCGATTAAGCGTCTGACTTCGGTTCAGGTCATGATCTTGGAGTTCATGAGTTCCACTCTGTGCTGACAGCTCAGAGCCTAGAGCCTGCTTCAGATTCTGTGCTCCGTCTCTCTCTGCCCCTCCCCCACTCAGACTCCCTCTCTCTCCCTCTCTCTCTCTCTCTCTCTAATAAACGAAAAATAAATAGAATTAAAAATAAATAAAATAAAATGAATAAGATATTACTAGATAAGTGTGGAGCGCCTGGGTGGCTCAGTCGGTTAAGTGTCCAACTTTGGCTCAGGTCACGATCTCAAGGTTCGTGGGTTAGAGGCCCAGATCAGGTTCTGTGCTGACAGTTCACAGCCTGGAGGCTGCTTTGGATTCTGTGTCTCTTTCTCTCTGTGCCCCTCCCCTGCTTGCACGCACTCCCTCTCTCTCTCTCTCAAAAATAAAGAAACATTAAAAAAAATTAGGGGCACCTGGCTGGTTCCATTGGTTAAGTGTCCAACTTCAGCTCAGGTCATGATCTCACAGTTCATGAGTTTGAGCTCTGCGTTGGGCTCTGTGCTCACAGTTCAGAGCCTAGAGCATGCTTCAGATTGTGTCTCCCCGCCCCACCTCTCTGCCCCTCCTCTGCTTGCAATCTGTCTCTCTGTTTCTCAAAAAATAAACATTAAAAAATTTTTAATTAAAAAAATATTATTAGATACATGAAAACTGAGAATTCATAATTATAAATGTTCTTTTGGTTTATAACTCTTTTTCCCTTCTATCTAATTTAAAAGACATTTACAGGGGCACCTGGGTGGCTCAGTCAGTTAACTGTTCAAGTTCAGCTCAGGTCACAATCTTGCAGTTTGTGAGTTCAAGCCCCACGTTGGGCTCTGCCCTGACAGCTTGGAGCCTGAAGCCTGCTTCGGATTCTGTGTTTCCCTCTCTCTTTGCCCCTCCCTTGCTAGGTCTCTTTCTCTTTCTGTCTCTCAAACATTTAATGAAATTTTTTTAAAAAACAATTACATAATGTAATAATTATAAATCTGTTGGGGCACTTGAATGGCTCAGTCGGCTGAGTGTCTGATTCCTTTTCTTTTTTTTTTTTTTTTTTTAATGTTTATTTCTGAAACAGAGAGAGACAGAGCATGAGCGGGGGAGGGGCAGAGAGAGGGAGACACAGAATCCAAAGCAGGCTCCAGGCTCTAAGCTGTCAGCACAGAGCCCAATGTGGGGCTCAAACTCATTGACTGTGAGATCATGACCTGAGCTGAAGGTGGACACTTGCCTGACTAAGCCACTCAGACATCCCAAGTGTCTGACTCTTGATTTCCACTCAGGTCATGAACCCACGGTTGTGGGATTGAGCCCCACGTCAGGCTCTGCACTGAGTGTGGAACCTGCTTGGGATTCTCTCTCTCTTCCTCTGCCCTTCTACCCTGCTTGCATGCTCATTCTGTCTCTAAAATTAAAAATTTTGTTGATGGGGGTGCCTGGGTGGCTAGGTTGGTTAGGCATCTGACTTCACGACTCAAGTTATGATCTCACAGTCTGTGAGTTTGAGCCCCGGGCCGGGCTCTATGCTGACAGCTCGGAGCCTCGAGCCTGCTTCGGATTCTGTTATCTCCCTCTATCTGCCCGCCCCCTTTCTCTCAAAAATAAATAAAAACATTAAAAAATATTAAAAAAATTTTTGTTGATGGGCACATAATATATAAAGTTGTAATTTGTATGGCAATATTAAGAAAAAAGTAAAGGGGACGGAGTTGTGAAGAGCTAAATTTTTTTTATTTTTATTTTTTTAATTCAAGTATAATTAACATATAGTTTGTATTAGTTTCAGAAGTACAACATAGTGATTCAACAATTCTGTACATTACTCAGTGCTCAAAACAATAATTGTACTCTTAATCCCCTTCACCTATTTCACCCATCCTCCCCCATAACCACCAAATTTATTCTCTACATTAAAGAGTCTACTTTTTTGTCTCTTTTGTTTTCTTTCTTAAATTCCACATATGAGAGAAATCACATGGTATTTGTCTTTCTTTGACTAACTTATTTCACTTAGCAATATATCCTCTAGATCTATCCAAGTTGTTACAAATGGCAAGTTTCATTATTTTTTATAGCTAAGTAATATTCCATTGTGTGTGTGCACATGCGTAAATGTATACACACACACTCCACATCTTCTTTATCCATTCATCTATGGATAGACATTTGGGTTGCTTCCTTACCTGGCTACTGTAAATGATGCTGCAATAAACATAGGGGTGCATATATCTTTTTGAGTTAGTGTTTTCATATTCTTTGGGTAAATACCCAGTAGTGGAATTACTAAATCATATAGTGATTCATCCTATTTTTAATTTTTTAAGGAATCTCCACAGTGTTTTCTACAGTGGCTGCACCAGTTTGCATTTCTATCAACAAAGGTTCCTTTTTCTCCACACCCTTACCAATACTTGTTTCTTTTTTTGTTGTTTGTTTAAGATGTTCATTTATTTTGAGAGAGAAAGAGTGTGCCTACAAGAGCACAGGGGAGGGGTAGAAAGAGGGGGAGAGACAGAGATTGAACCAGGGCTCGATCTTACAAACCGTGAGATCATGACCTGAGCTGAAATCAAGAGTTGGATGCTTAACCAATCGAGCCACTCAGGCACCCCATCGATTTTAGTCATTCTGACAGGTGTGAGGTTATATATCACTGTGGTTTTGATTTGCATTAGTGATGTTGAACATTTTTCATGTTCTGTTGGCTATGTGTGTGTTTAGGAACAAAATTTTTGTATGCTATTGAAATTAAGATGGTATTAAATGAACTACCACAGTTATAAGGTATTGATTGTAATCCCCAGGGCAACCACTAAGAACTCAAAAACTGAATACCCCATAATAATTTAAAACACTCAAAAAGGGAAATTCCTCAATTTGGTAAAGGGCATTGATTTAAAAAACTCTAACATCATATCTAACAGTGAAATACTGAACGCTTTCCCCCTAATTTCAGAAATAAGACATGGATGTCTGCTTTCACCACTCTCACCACTTCTCTTCAACATTGTACTGGAGATGATAGCTAAGGCAATTGAGCAAGGAAATTAAATAAAAGGTATACTGATTGATTGGAAAGAAAGTAAAGTTATATGTATCTGCAGATAACATGAGCTTATACATAAAAAATTCAAAAGAATCCACTCAAAGTCATCAGAACAAGTAAACAGGTTCAGCAAGGTTGCAGGATAAAAGATCAAGATAGCAGCATCAATTATATTTCTATATAGTAGCATTTAATTAACTGAAAATGAAATGAAGAAAATCACTTATAGTAGCATCAAAATAAAACACTTAAAAATAAATTTAATGAAAGTGGTACAAAATTTATACTCTGAAAAATACAAAACACTGTTGAAAGAAATTAAAGACATACACAAATGGAAAGATATTGCATATTCATGGACAGCAAGACTTAATACTGTTAAGATGGCAACCCTCCCCAAACCGATCTTCAGATTCAACATCATTTTATGGAAATTCCAGCTGCCTTCCTTATAGAAATGGAAAAGCTGGTACCAGAATTCATATAAGGTTGTAATTTAGGGGACCCAGAATAGCCAAAAGAGTCCTGAGAAAGAGCAAACACAGTTAGACAAGAAGAAAAAAGAAGACAATGAAAAACTCTTGTGATTAAACTCACAGTCCAGAGAGAGGCAAAGGCTCACTGAGACTAAGCCCTAATCATAGGAATATAGAATGCACTTCCTCCACCCACTACCTCACTACCATTTTACTAAGGCCTATTTACTGAGTTCCTTATAGCTGGGTACATCATATCCAACTATCAAGAAAAAAATCACAAGGCATACAAAAAGGAAAAAATAAAGAGACAGAGCAATTATCACAACCAAATATGGCATAGATTATTTGGTTAGAGTTATCTGGCAAAGAATTATCTGACTGGGAATTTAAAACAACTCTAATTAATATTCTTGGGGCACCTGGGTGGCTCAGTCGGTTAAGCGTCCAACTTTGGCTCAGGTCATGATCTCACAACTTGTGGTTCAAGCCCCGCATTGGGCTCTGTGCTGATAGCTTAGAGCCTGGAGCCTCCTTCAGATTCTGTGTCTCCTTCTCTGCCCCTCCCCTGCTCATGCTCTGTCTCTCTCTCTTTCAAAAATAAATAAGCATTCAAAACATTTTTTAAAAAATTACTTTAGGGGCGCCTGGGTGGCTCAGTCGGTTAAGTGTCCGACTTCGGCTCAGGTCATGATCTCATGGTCCGTGAATTCAAGCCCCGCGTTGGGCTCTATGCTGATGGCTCAGAGCCTGGAGCCTGCTTTGGATTCTGTATCTCCCTATCTCTCTGAACCTCCCCCCATTCATGCTCTGTCTCTGTCTCAAAAATAAACATTAAAAAAAAAATAAAAAAAAAATTACTTTAAAACAATTTGAATGAATGAATAAATGTATATGAGCATTAAAATCACAATGAGGGGCCTGGGGGTTCAGTCAATTGAGCATCCTACTCTAGATTTCAGCTCAGGTCTTGTCCTGGGGCTATGGGATTTAGCACCATGTCAGGCTCCATGCTGAGTGTGGAACTAGATTGGGATTCTGTCTCCCTCTGCCTTCTCTGCTCCTGCTCTCTCTCAAATAAAAATAAATAAAATAAATAATAACAATCACAATAAAGCTACTTATTTTAAAATAATGCAGCTCTAATGTAGCCACACCCCAGTAGCAACAAGGACATCCAGTTCCTTGGATCTTGGTTTTTAATTACCATCCCCTAATAAAAGGAACCAGAGTTCTTTGGAGAAATACTCAATTCTAGATCTGGGGCAAGGAAAACACAGGATGAGCCTAGAGCCTCTTATACTGTGTGAAAATAAGGCATGCTAAAGAAAAAATATGTCGGGGGCGCCTGGGTGGCGCAGTCGGTTAAGCGTCCGACTTCAGCCAGGTCACGATCTCGCACTCCGTGAGTTCGAGCCCCGCGTCAGGCTCTGGGCTGATGGCTCAGAGCCTGGAGCCTGTTTCCGATTCTGTGTCTCCCTCTCTCTCTGCCCCTCCCCTGTTCATGCTCTGTCTCTCTCTGTCCCAAAAATAAATAAATGTTGAAAAAAAAAAAACTTTAAAAAAAAAAAAGAAAAAATATGTCAAAAGAACATAGGAGCCAACCTGAAAGAGCTCCTAATGGCCAAAACTAAAACAATTCATGGTCCTGGGTAATTACCTGAAGTACAAAATTACTATAAATGAATGCATATTGGTATAAACTACCGAATGAAAAAATATAAGGGGAGATGGGATAAGTTCCTTACAGTACTACTCCAGAAAATTTATGTAGATAATCCCATTCAGAAAGTAAAATTTAATTCCCTTTCCCATGAGCATGAGCTGGACTTAATGACTCCCTTCCTAAGAATAGAGTATGGAAAGGAAGAAATACTAACTTTAACAGTGTAGAAACCTTGCAGACACCACCTACACCAAGTGATCAAGGTTAACATCACTGGTGCTAAGTCACGTGGAAATCATGACCTCCCTGATACATGGTGAGAAACACAATTCACCTCTGTGGTATTCTTACCCCAAAACTCACAATCCCAGTTTAATCATGAAAAAAAATATTAGACAAAACCCAAACTGAGAGACATTCTACAAAATATCTAACCAGTTCTTTTCAAGATTGTCAAGGTTACAAAAAAGCAAAAACAAAGACCATCAAATATTGGAGGAGACTATGGAGATGGAACAGCTGTATGCAATATTGTATCCTGGACTGGATCCAGGTATAATAAAAGAACATTAGGATTGGTAGGGAAAAATGGATTGTGACTCCTAATGGGTATAGGATTTCTTTTGAGGGTGATGAAATATATTAGAACTAGATGGTGGTGATGGTTGTACAATCTTGTGAACAGAAGGAAACTATTGAACTGTATACTTTGAAAGGGTGAATTTTATGATATGTAAATTACATCACAATTTATTAAAAAAGGATGTTAGTGGAAAAACTGGTAGGGAAAAGAATAAAGTTGGAATGGCTTTATGAAATATGAGAGAAAGCACACTTTAGAATAAAGAATACTGTCAGGGATGAAAAGGGCAATCTGGTTACTAAAGGGGTCAATTCACAAAGAAGAAGTAACAATTCTAAAAGTGTATGCACCTAAGAGCTTTAGAATACAAAATAATTATAAAGTTATATCACTGAAAATAAAAATTAAAAATCCTAAATTATAGTTGAAGACATCATCATCTCCCTCCTTCTAAGTAGAAGCAGACAATAAATTAGCAAGGATATAGAAGACCATACAGCACCAACAACATCCTTTTCATGGACACATGAAACATGTACCAAGATATGTCATATTCTGGGCCACAAAACATATCAACAAATTTAAAAGAAGATCATACAAAGCATGTCCTCCAAACACAACTAAATTATACTAGAAATCATTAACAAAAAGTAAAATGGAGGGGTACCTAGGTGGTTCAGTTGATTAAGCATCTGACTTCAGCTCAAGTCATAATCTCATGGTCTGTGGGTTCAAGACCCACATCAGGCTCTGTGCTCACAGCTCAGAGCCTGGAGACTGCTTTGGATTCTGTGTCTCCTTCTCTCTCTACACCTCCCCAACTCATGCTCTCTGTCTCTCAAGGATAAAGATAAAAAATAAATAAATAAATAAACTGGAAATTAAATAACAGAACAAGTAACCTGTGGTTTAAAGAGGAAGCCAAGGGCTAATTAGAAAATTTTTTGAATTAAAAAAAAAAAAAAGAAAACATTTTGAATTGAAGTTTGAATTCAAATTTCCATTGAATATGGAAACATGACATGAAAATTTATGACACCTAAAGCAGTACTCAGAGGAAAATCTTTAGCATTAAGTATTTATATTAGAAAAGATGAGAAGAGGCAGGATAACTGATCTAAATAATACACAGAAACAGAGTTAGGCAAAACAAGGAGAGGGAGGAATATGTTCTAAACAAAATAACAACACAAAATCTAGAAAAAAGAACTAAATGAAATGGAGATAAACACTTCAGATAAAGAGTGTAAAGAATGGTTATAAAGATATTCCTCAAACTCAGGAGAAGAATGGATGAACACAGTGAGAACTTCAGCACAGAGAAAAAATTTAAAAAAAGACCAATTAGAACTAAAGAACAAATGAAATGAAAAAATACATGACAGGGAATTAACAGCTGATTAGATGATACAGAAGAATAGATCAGTGATAAGACAGGGTTCCAAAAGGAACAGAAAAAAGAAAAAATTATAAATATGAGGATATTTTAAGGGACTCCTAGGACAATATCAAGCATACTAACATTTGAATTATAGGGGTCCCTAAAGAGGAGAGTAAGAAAGGGACAGAAAATCTATTTGAAGGAATAAGGGCTGTAAATATCCCTAACCTGGCAAAGCAAATACATCCAAGTCCAGGATGCACAGAATATCAAATAAGATGAAACCAAAGAGGGGTGCCTGGGTAGCTCAGTCTGTTGAGTGTCTGACTTCAGCTCAGGTCATGATCTCACAGTTCGTGAGTTCAAGTCCCACGCTGGGCTCACTGCTGTCAGCACAGAGATGGCTTTAGATCCTCTGTCTCCTTCTCTCTCTGCACCACCCCCCTCTGAGATAAATAAACATTAAAAAAAAAAAAAAAAAAAGATGAGCCCAAAGAGACCTAACCAAAACACATAATCAAAGCGTCAACAGTTAATGACAAAGAGAGAATCTTAATAGCAGCAAGAGAAAAACAACTAATTATATACAAGGGAACCCCCATAAGACCATGAGCTGATTTCTAAGCATAAACTTTACAGGCCAGAAGGGAGTGTCAGGATATATTCAAAGTGCTAAAATGAAAAATTAACCGAGAATACTCTACCCAGCAAGGATGTTAATCAGAATTGAAGGAGCGATAGGAGCTTCCAAGACCAGCAAAAGCTAAAGTTCATCAAACCAAACTAGCCTTATAAGAAATGTTATAGGGATGTCTTTAAACTAAAATATAAGGGAGGACCATTAATAGAAATAAGATAATTATGAAAGAAAAAAAATCTCACTGGTAAAGGTAAACATATAGTAAAGGTAGCACAGCAACCACCCACATGGTTAGTATGAGGGTTAAAAGACAGGGGTACCTGGGTGGCTCAGTCGGTTAAGTGTCCAACTTCAGCTCAGGTCATGATCTCACAGTCTGTGAGTTCGAGCCCCGCATCAGGTTCTGTACTGATAGCTCAGAGCCTGGAGCCTGCTTCGGATTCTGTGTCTCCCTCTCTCTCTGCCCCTCCCCTGCTCATGCTCGGTCTCTCTCTGTCTCAAAAATAAATAAAAACATTAAATAAAAATTTTTTAAAAAAGACAAAAGTAGTAAAGTCATCTAGACCTATAATAATTTGTCAAAAGATACACAAAATAATTAAGATGTAAAATATGACATCAAAAACATAAAACATGGGGGTGGAGTGGGGAATGCAGTGTTTAGAACGTACTTGAATTGAAGTGACCATAAATTTAAAATAGACTGCTTTATATACAGGATGTTATATATGGACCTCATGGTAATCACAAATCAAATACCTATAACAGATACACAAAAAAAGATGAAAAAAATACAGGGGCTCCTGGCTGGCTCAGGTGTAGAGCATGCAACTCTTCATGTCAGGGTCATGAGTTCAAGCCCCACATTGGACACGCAGCCTACTTAAAAAACAAAGAAAGAGGAGCACCTGGGTGACTCAGTTGGTTAAGTGTCCAACTTGATTTCAGGTCATGCTCTCACGGTTCATGAGTTCAAGCCCCTCATCAAGCCCCTCTGACAGCTCTCTCTCTGCTTTGGATTCTGTGCCTCTGTCTCTCTCTGCTCCTTCCCCTCTTACACTCTCTCTCTCGCTTTCTCTCTTCCTCAAAAAAATAAACATTAAAAACTTTTTTAAAAAAAGAAAGAAATATAAACATAGCACTAAGAAAAGTCACCACATCACAAGGAAAGATAGCAAGAGAAGAAAGGAACAGAGAACTTCAAAAACAACCAACAAACAATCAGAATGGCATAAAATACACTGTTAATCAATAATTGCTTTAGATGTAAATAGATTAAATGCTCCCATCAAAAGACATGTGGTGGCTGACTGGATTAATAAGACCCATGGAAAAAACCAAAAACCCAACACACACACACACACACACACACACACACACACACACACACACAACACACACGCAAGCACACACGCACACACACAAACAAACACACTCCCTAAAAGAAATTCAATTCAGATCTAAAGGCCTACAACTGAAAGTGAAGGGATGGGGCAGCCTGAGTGGCTCTGTCAGTTGTGTCCGACTTTGGCTCAGGTCATGATCTCGCGGTTCATGAGTTCAAGCCCTGCATAGGGCTCTCTGCTGTCGGCACGGAGCCTGCTTCAGATCCTTGGTCTCCCTCTCTTTCTGCCCCTCCCCTGCTCACGCGCGAGCTCTCTCTCTCAAAAATAAACATTTATTGAAAGAAAGAAAGAAAGAAAGAAAGAAAGAAAGAAAGAAAGAAAGAAAGAAA